>NC_141901.1:16875000-17500000 GCF_057802395.1 Ceratotherium simum simum | reverse complement strand
TCCTCACATCTAAGTTCTAGGAGCGAGCAGGCCACCTACTGCATCTTCAGGATGTCCCTAAAAGGCAGGGGAGAGGAGGTTCAAGTGAAGAAAGGAACATGGGAACTAAGTGTGATGTCCCTGAGGTTCCTCAGAAAAATGCTTTCTACATCTGGAGGTGGCTATACAGCTAGTGTATTCCTTGACCATGTTAGTTTTGCTTTTCAAAAGACAAAGGACTTATTTGTATGCGATTTGTGTTTAATTGGCAGGGAGACATTAAACTAAGCTAGAACTAACCTTTCACCGCCCCGCCACCTTTTCCTCAAACATCACAACCATAAAAAAGATGGTACTCAACAATTCCACTCTAACTAAAGAGTTCTGTGTTCCCAGCACCATCTTCTTTCCACAACTGCAGTAATGGGGCAAATTGTAAACTTTCAGAATCAAAGACTGCCCCCCACCTCCCCAGACCTAACCACATAATAATCTCCAGTGGAGGAAGAGAGGGAGTATGTATTTTAAAAACCATCCCAAATGCTTCTTCTCAGTCAAGTTCAGGAAACACCTATTGGATTCAGAGTGCTGACAAGCCCTGATTTTTGACTCCAAGGACCTGGGTTCACTCTCCATCTGGCATCAATTTACTTAAGCTCATCAAGACTAATTTTCCATTCTTATAAAGCAGAGATCATAATACACCAGGGTGCTTGAGGGAGCGTGTTGCTACAAAGCCCAGTCTCCTTCCTCAGGCATTAGGACTATTCTGGACCATACTTTGAACTGATCACCCATTACTAATTCCATCAAGCCCCCATCCCTGTTTTCTTCAATCCAGGCAGAGCTTGAAACCTCAGCCTTCATCACAGAGTCTCTATCCATGCTGCTTCGCATATCCCCTAATTGGACCAGTTTGTTCCTCCCTTCCCCACAGCTGACCCTTCCATTATGCTCTCTGGAACTCCTGGCTTGTGATCAGCAGGCTCCCTATAGAGTTCCAATTTATTCTCTGCACATCTCATCACCTTGACCAACACCATGACAAGGATTTCCTTCAGGACCAGATGGATATATGAGTCCAGAGCTCTTGGATCCCAGACATCTCTGTGAGTTCTCGGCTCCTCCTTTCCCCCTACATGTCACCTGGCCTTTCCTTTTCAATTTCTTTCACTGGCTCCTCCTCCTCCCTTGACTGGCTCCAACCTCTACATTTTGGAGAGTTTCCAGGGCTCTATCCTAGACTCCCCCCAGGTAACCCTCAGTCTACATGCACCAATTTTTATCTCCAGCCCAGATGTCTCCCTTGAGCTCTAGACTTCTATATCCAACCACGTACTTGATAACCCCACTTGGCTAACAGGAATCTAAAACTTCAATATGCCCAATATAGAGCTTTTTATTTCAGACTCTTCCTCCCCATCTCTCTGGCAAACCTAGCAATTAATCTTGATTCTCCCTTTTCATTCCTGGCATGCTCTCTTCCCATCTTGTCCATCAGCAAACCCTGTATGTTTTATTTATAAACTTATTTTGACTCCTTCCGTTTTATCCATCTCCACCATCACATTCCTAGTCCAAGTCACCATCGTCTCTCACTTTTGTTTCTACTTTCGCCTCGGAAATGGTCTTTCTCCTTCAACTCTAAGCTCTAATTAATGTATTTCCCAACAGCAACCAGAGTAATCTTTCAAAAACCTAAATCAGATTATGTCCCATCCCTTCTAAAACTTTTTAATGGTTTCCCGTTGTTGTTGTAATGAAATTCTAACTCCATTCTGTTGTCTATTAGGCCTCGCATTGGTCTGGACCCTTCCTACTTCTCCGTCGTCGTCTCAGACCAGAGTGGCCTCATTCCCTGTGCTCAATTCCACTGTCTTGCTTTCTGTTCTGGGAAGACACCAAGATGGTAACCTTTGAGTGTGCTGTTTCTTCAGTCAGAAGAGGATCTTCGCCAGGTTCGAAGCAGAGCTGTCCGGTTCTCATAGGTCTCAGCTCAGCTGTCACCTTCTCAGAGAAGCCTTCCCTAGCACACCTCCAAACCCTCTCCTCTGTCCTCTGTTTTATTCTATTACATCAATCTTAGGATTTCTTTCATCACAAGTATCATAATTAGTATAACATTGCCATGCTAATCTATTTATTTGTGTGTTTATTATCTGTATTCCCTATTATAATAATTATTATTTTCAATATGATGTACTAGAAAGAGTTTGAGAACTAGATGGAAGGCCTAGCTTAATTTTAGGTCCCATTACTTACCTATTATGTGATCTTGGCAATTTACTTTCTCTCTGTGCCTTATTTTTCTCATCAGTAGAATGGGATTAACATAGTACTATAAGGTTGTTATTAGGATTAATGAGATAACGTCCCCATAGTGCTAAGCAGAGTTTTTCCTGCTGCTACATATTGGGCATGGCATTTCTAAAGATGTTCATTGTCGCAAAATTACATCCTAAGTAAAATCATTTTAAGAATTATTTAAGAAGCCTTTATAGAAAGTTTTTTCTGAGTTCTCCTCCCATTTTTATGGCAGGAATCAAGGAAATGCTCTGGGCACCTTCATTTTGCAAACCAGTAGAGTGGACACAAGGCCTCTTACTCTTGGAGAATAGACGCTAGGGAAGGAAGGCAAAGCTTCCTGGGCCCACATAGCAAAACATTGCTCTCCAAACAAGCCCAACGAGACCCAAGGAGGGCATTGAGGAGATCTGTCAGAGACAAGGAAACATTTTAAAGTAGCTCCCTGCAAGCACTGGACTTGTGAGGGTCAGAAATGGGACTGGCCATTGGAGCTTGTGTTGTGATTTGTGTAAAAGTTTATATTGCGCTTTTTACTCCTAGGAGCTAAGCTCCAAAGGTAGAGACACTATCGCTTCTATTTCTTTTAAATTCTGACTTTCTCCCACCTCCTTTACACCATGTCTAAGTGGAAGGTAACTTTTGCATAAAAGGAAAAGTAAACACTAGGCTTAAAAACTGAAGTCCTGGGATCTGGGCACTGGTTCCATCAGATACAACACAGAAAGAGGTTCCACACCTTTCTGGCATACTTATATGCTTATATACGTAGACTACTCCTGGAAAAGTTTACAAGTACTGATGGTAGTGACTTACTCTGACACAGAGGTAGGAAAGGATTCTTTGTGATTGTTTTTCTCTACAATTTGGAGTTTTAAAAAAATCATGCATTTATGATCTTTTCAGAAAAAACTTCTGCACTTTTTAGCACCATGGCACTAAGTCTATGAATTGGTGAAGGTGAGACGTCTGATCCTATTATCTTTGGGCAGGTCACTTAATCTTATGGAGATATTTCATCACCTATAACCTGGTTATAATGATGTACACCCCTAGGATTAAGTAAGACCACAAGGTGATGTGCCAAAGCACATGAGCAGAGAACACAGCAGATGTCTAACAAACACTCGTTAGTCTCCCTTTCTGTCTCCCCCACCATAGGTAGAGCCATGGGCACATCGTCTCTCATGGCCTGGGTTTCCTTTCTTCGGCCAGGAAAGTTGCTGTGGATGCCACAGCTATTTAAATCATGACCTTTCCTGCTAAGGCTCTAGGACACCTCTATCTTAGGCTGGGATGACTAAGTTTGCTGATGACGGAGGTTGCTGGGAGTGTGTTGGGAGGTGGGGCAGAGGTGGGGCCATGCCTCTGTTAGACCCATATGACTTAACTGGCTCTCATGCTCTGCAAATTTCTCTTGATAGAGACGCCTGCCAGCCAGACTGGTAATCTTTGGGAAGATAGAAATAGCAGGGCTCGTGGCTCCAACTCCCATCTTCTCTTTGGTCTCCTTTCTTCACTGTTGCCACTCTTAATTTCCTTTGTTGCCTTGGCTGCCTCAAGTCCTCTCCCAAGGGTGATGGAGCTTTGTCTGAGCAGCAAGGTTGGGCTGGCTGGCTTTCCAGAAGACATGGTCTAGAGAAACAGACAAAAACCTTTCATTATCTCCTTAAGAGGCACTGTCAGGATGTCACTGTCCCACCTGGTTCTTTTAAGCCAAGTGACCCCACCAAGCTAAGTCACATGATTTAACCACAATTGCCATCAGCTCTCCTTGCCCCCATCCCCATCACACAATCTAAACAAAAACAGTGAGCTTGCTACCTCCAGAGAGTAAACCCACTCCACACACACTACCACAACCCACTGGAAAACTCCTCCTGGAGTTAAGCTGAACTTGCTCAAGGTTGAACACCTGACATGGTTTTCACAAAGTTTTATGCAAATACTGTGTTGGTATGAGAAGCAACTTACACAGAGCTCCTTTTGATCCTCATAACTTTTATTTACAAAAAGCTTTTACAAAGTGTTAAATTTTATGTATCATCTAGGCTGGGCCATGGTGCCCAGATATTTAGTCCAACATTATTCTGGATGTCTCTGTGAAGGTGTTTTTGGATGAGAGTAATGTTTAAATTGGTGGGCTTTGAGTAAAGCAGTTTACTCTTAATGATGTGGGTTGGTCTCATCCAATCTGCTGAAGGCCTTTGTGGAAAAAAGATTGACTTCACCCAAGCAAGAAGGAATTCTGCTATGAGTGGAACTGCAACCCTTCCCTGAGTCTCCAGCCTGCAGCCTACCCCATCAGATTTTGGACTCACCAAGCCTCCACAACTGCGCGAGCCAATTTCTTAAAATAAATCTCGTTCTGTCTCCCTCCCTCCCTCCGTCCCTGTCTCTGTCTCTGTCTCTCTTTCTCTGTGTGTCTCTCTTTCACTCCTCTCTATAAATATATAGATATTTCTATTTACAACTTTGTCCTATGAGCAAGCAAAACCTAATTTGATAGTTTTTATCAAGATCTTACCAAAGTCAAAACAAAGAAAAACATGCATTGAAAAAACTGGAAAAAATATATGAAATGTTAAAATTAAATGGTGGAGCTATAGTTGATTTTCCTACATTTTCTAAATTTTTTTTTTTTTTTGTGAGGAAGATGAACCCTGAGCTAACATCCATGTCAATCCTCCTCTTTTTGCTGAAGAAGACGGGCCCTGAGCTAACATCTATTGCCAATCCTCCTCCTTTTTTTTTCCCTTTTTCTCCCCAAAGCCCCAGTAGATAGTTGTATGTCATAGTTGCACATCCTTCTAGTTGCTGTACGTGGGACGCCGCCTCAGCGTGGCTGGAGAAGCGGTGTGTCAGTGCTCACCCGGGATCCGAACCCGGGCCACTAGTAGCGGAGCGCGCGCACTTTACCGCTAAGCCACGGGGCTGGCCCCTATAAATGTTTAATAATGAAAATGTATTACTTTATAATGGAAACATTTAAAATTAATTCTTAATTTGGAGGTTTATGTTATGACAAGATAGAATTTTTAAGTATAAATAAATTTCAAAGTAAAACAAAACAAAACAAAAACAGTGTGCTTGCTGTGCAGATATAGCTTCAAAGCAAATAGCCCAGGGCTCTCTTTCAACCAGATTCTGCCACTAAGACCCTCTGTCTAGGAGTCTTGCCGTTGCTCAGGTATTCCCGAGAGCTAGGGCTGCATGCCTTCCCAGATTCAATGTGACCAACGGTCTGTGAAGACCAGCTACATGCCAAGCTTGAGCTAGGTGTACTCGCTCGAAACTAGTTTTCATCTGATTCTCACCACTTCTCTACGTGAGAGGTAGGTTATTCTCACTTAACAGATGAAGAAACTGAGGCTCCAAGAAACAATGTGATTCGTTTAAGGCCACATAGCTAGTTAAGAGGGAGAGTTAGGATTTGAACTCTAGTTTCCTAACTCTAGCCCCTGTCTTTCCTAGGATTCCAGGAGATGTGGGAGACGGCAACACCAAGAGTCTAGTTCATTCTAGACCAGCTTTTATATTGGACAGGGTGGGATGTAAAAAAATGCATATGATCAAATTTTTACATACCAGGGCCGGCCCCATGGCTTAGCGGTTAAGTGCGCACGCTCTGCTACTGGCGGCCCGGGCTCAGATCCCGGGCACGCACCGATGCACCGCTTCTCCGGCCATGCTGAGGCCGTGTCCCACATACAGCAACTAGAAGGATGTGCAACTATGACATACAACTATCTACTGGGGCTTTGGGGAAAAAAAAAAAAAGGAGGAGGATTGGCAATAGATGTTAGCTCAGAGCCAGTCTTCCTCAGCAAAAAGAGGAGGATTAGCAGGGATGTTATGAAAAGATGTTCAAAATCACTAACTATCAGGGAAATGCAAATCAAAACTACAATGAGATATCACCTCACGCCCGTCAGAATGGCTATAATTAACAAGACAGGAAACAACATGTGTTGGAGAGGATGTGGAGAGAAGGGAACTCTCATACACTGCTGGTGGGAGTGCAAACTGGTCCAGCCTCTATGGAAAACAGTATGGAGATTCCTCAAAAAATCAAGGATAGAACTACCATATGATCCAGCTATTCCACTGCTGGGTATTTATCCAAAGAACTTGAAAACACCAATTTGCAAAGGTACATGCACCCCTGTGTTCATTGCAGCGTTATTCACAATAGCCAAGACTTGGAAGCAACCTAAGTGCCCATCAAGGGACGAATGGATAAAGAAGATGTGGTATATATACACAATGGAATACTACTCAGCCATAAGAAACGATGAAATCCAGCCATTTGTGACAACATGGATGGACATTGAGGGCATAATGCAAAGTGAAATAAGTCAGAGGGAGAAGGTCAAATACCGTATGATTTCCTTCATTAAGTAGTAGATAATAACAACAATAAACAAACACATAGGGACAGAGATTGGATTGGTGGTTACCAGAGGGGAAGGGGGGAGGGAGGAGGGTGAAAGGGATAATTGGGTACATGTGTGTGGTGATGGGTTGTAATTAGTATTTTGGTGGTGAACATGATGTAATCTATGCAGAAATAGAAGTACAATGATGTACACCTGAAATTTTTACAATGTTATAAACCAATGTTACTGCAATAAACAAAAAATTAAAAAAAAAAAAAAAAAGCAGGGATGTTAGCTCAGGGCTGATCTTCCTCACAAAAAAAAAAAAAAAATTTACATACCATTTTATGGTATGTAATTCCATGCCATTATCCCTACCTCATCAAGTCTCCATGAACCCCACATTACAACTTTCTGCTCGAAATCCCTTAACTCAGCAGAGGTGATTATACTGAATTTCTTAATCTCAAGTTCCTGTGCCCTATGGCAGTAAGCCAATCACTGAGACATCTGGTGCTTGGAGATGGAGAAAGATTTATTCAAACTGGCCAAAATGAGAAGGCAGGAGGACAGGTTCTCTCAAATCTGCCTTAACAAGAGAAGAAAGCAGGGGGTTTTATAGAGCTAAGGGGCTTGGCAGGAGAAGTTTCAGAGAAACAAAGGGGTAATCCTTGTTTCTTTCACTCCAGATAAGCCCTTGGGCAATCTGACTTCTGAGCATGAGAAGGAGCCTGGTTATCTGGTGATCATAACTTCCTTGAAGGCACCCTTTTTCTTCTGCAAAACAAGTTCATAAATCCTTGTGACCCTTGAATCACCCCTCAGGTTAAACAAGAAAACAGCAAATTAAAACGATTAGCTTCTTTTGATCTATGTCTGTGCTGGGAACAAGGTTGAAAGGTAATCTTATTGAATATTTACAGTAACTCTCAGGTACCCAGCTTCAGTGGTAGGCCCTCGTCCTCAGCCCCCTCCTGGCCTCCATGGTGGTCATGTCCCCTTTATTCTTTCTCTGCCATTCTTTTTACACCAAAGAAAACCATCCTTCTGGCCTGCCTCCATCAGGGCACAGGAGCAAGGAGAGAGCATCTTGTTGACATTGAAAGGAGGTGGAAGGCAGCAGGGTGGTGGCGGTGGGGAAGTGGAGGGGAGGCGGATGGTAGAGGTAGTGTGGGAGAGTGGAGAAATAGCTGCTGAGGGAAGCAAAGGCATAAAAAGAAGTGGTTAAGAGCACAGACTCTCTGGAGCCAGATTATGCGCATTCAAATCCCAGCTCTGCTCCTACTGGCTCTGTGTGACTCAGGTAAATCATTCTTCGGCAAAGTATCTACCTCTTAGGGTTGATGTAAAAGTTAAATGAATTAATGCATGTGGAGAGTAAAGATCCTGGTATATGCACTCCATGTTTGCTTTTATAATCCTCAAACTGGCTGCGTGACTTGGGCAACACACTTCCTCTGTCTGACCTTCAGTTTTCTTGTAAAATGAAGGGGTTGGATTAGATGATCCAAATTCTTTTCTCACTTTCAGGTTCTAGGCTTCTGACTTCTTTTTAGACATTGGAAAATTCTCTCAAGTTTCTATCAAGGGCTGGCTCTAGTGTCATTTTGTCACCAACTAGTGCCCCGAGGAACTCAAGGGTGGGTTTGGAAGCATTTAACTGTTTTTCCAAGTTGTTCTTTTATGTTAAGGAGACACAACCAGCAGCCACTCTGAAGCTTACCAAGCCTCCCTACAAGAGCTACGCCCACAACCTTGCCTTATTTTTAATGCGAAGATCTCTTCAAGAGGAGATTAAGCCTCATTACCATAATCTGCAGTGTACCTGCCTCTCCTTTTTGAATATTCATTCCCAAACCCAAATAAAAGTTCCTGCTTCCCTTTGTTCAGGGACGCCATGACTTTGGAAATGATTCCTGGTGGCCTCCTATTTGCTGCAAATACACTTTACTTTGTGAGACAACTTCCACTGTTGTAGAGTCTTATTTAACTCACCAGGAGGTGAGCCCACTTGGTTTGGTATCAATTTCAACCATCACACTACCCTTGTCACTCTGCATCTACCATTATAGCTTTATGTCTTTGGACATTACAAATGTTTTGATTTTTAAGATTGTCTAGTGGAGGTTCAAATTCTCTGGGAGACCCTAAAAGCAAAAGAGATTGAAGGATCCTAGCAGCAAAAAAGGGGCAGCAGGCACCTTGGGAATGGGTGGCAGAGGGGCATGGCTGCCACCTGCCACAATCAAAAATTCCCACTCAGTTTGCTGCTTCAGTCCTACCCGCTACTCCTATTACCACCCAAGAGGGACAGTCTGTCCACCGCAAGACATGCCAATAGTCAAGAGGCAAGGTGGTAGGAGAGAAAGAGTTTTATTACAGCTTGCTAGCAACGGGGAAGATGGCCAACTAATGTCAGAAAGAACTACTTTACAGAAAAAAAGACTACAGGCCAGTTATATAAGAGGCTGGTCTCTGGGTGGTGCAGACATCTGGTCTTAGTTTATGATAATCTTTTGTATTACCAGATATGCATCAGAGACCAGAGCAACACCCTATACCCTGATTTAGTTTAAAGATAATAAGAACAAAATTTTTAATATGTGTAGTAAAGATTACTGTTGACATGAGTGGTACCAACACTTCTTTGCCTAGGCAGGTCTACCTTCCTCCTTTCCTCAACCCCACCATGTTGTTAAGCTGCTACCATATTTGTTCTTTCCTTTTACCGGCAGGCTTTAGGAAAGGATGGTCAACCCCAGCTACCTAGACCATCTGGCTACCTCCTTATCCTCCTGGCCTCTCTGAGGAGCTTGATCCAGGTGTCTCCTTCTCAAAATGCTCCTCCCCTTTCCTGTCAGTGACTGACACTCTCGTCTCTTCTGCCTGCTTTTGACATTTTTTTTTTTGGTGAGGAAGATCAGCCCTGAGCTAACATCCTATGCCAATACTCTTCTTTTTTGCTCAGGAAGACTGGCTCTGAGCTAACATCGGTGCCCATCTTCCTCTACTTTATATGGGATGCCGCCTCAGCATGGCTTGACAAGTGGTGCGTTGGTGTGCGCCCGGGATCCAGGCCTGCGAACCCTGGGCTGCCGCAGCTGAGCACTTGCACTTAACCACTGTGCAACCGCGCTGGCTCCCTGCTTTTGACTTTCAAACATCCTCTAACTCTAGTCTAGCTGCCCCTTGGCCAAGCCCAGGCCTGGGGGTGGTCAGGCTCAGGGAATCCCATCAGGTGAGATTTGGCCCATCTGACAAGATCAGGATCGCCTTGGGTAACATAACCCTAGGGGGGCGGTTAGACATCAGTCCTCCATTTCGAGAGCGTGTGCCCTTCTTCTTTTCCCTTCTCCTAATCTCCTTTCTCCACCCCCAAAACATCCTCTTCCTTTGCCTGCTTTTGAAACAAATGTTCAGGGAGCTGCCCAGACAGGTTCAAAACCAACAGCTGCCAAAGGCCCAGCCCTTCGCCCTGCCGCACTTGCTGCTGCTATAAGTAGAATGGGATCTATAGCCCTAACCTCTAGAGTCAAGTTGCAGATACTCAACTCGAGCTGACTGTCCTTCTGCTCCGTGTTTTTGCTTAGGTGGATCTGAAGCCCCGTGGACCCTTGGGCTTTATCCCATGTTTCCCTGCATCTTTGAGGGCTCCGCTCTGTCTAATCGCCGGGTGTGGCTGGCACACAATGTGGGCCTGGTGGTCCCAGGGGAACTTGGAGTGGAGCAGCAATTCTTTTACATTTTCAAAGCCAGGCTAGGCTGAGCTAAGGCCTTTCAGGCATCTCTATTCTTTCCCCCAAATGAGCCTCTCTAGATCCCCGAGTGTTCAGTAGACTATGTTTGTCAGTGTAGAACTTGACTATGGGCTTAACCAAAAAGAGGTTTATTTTTCTCACACAACAAGAAGTCAGTTGTAGCTGCCTGGGCTATGCAGCAGTGCCAGGATGTGATTAATGTACCAAACTCCTTTTAGATGGCTTTTGCATCAGCTTTATTTCTGTATTCTAGGCAAGAAGAAGGGATGAGTGGTGAACGGCGAAAGGCCAGAGTGGCACTTACCAGCTGACTTTGCCCCTTTGCTTTCCTGCAAACAACCTCTGCTTGCAGCTCCTTGGCCAGCACCATGTCACCTGGCTGCCCCCCTGTGCCAAGGAGGCTGTAAGTGTTTTAACTGAGGGACTTTGACAGCTCGCACCAAGTCAGGGTGCTCTTAGTGAAAAAGAGAGGGGACATGGATTTGTGCCATAACTCAGACTCCTCCCATAGCACCCCCGTCCAAGTTCACAAATATTTCCACGTCCCAACTCTACCACTGTAGATCATCTATGCGCTCTCTGTACTCGGGCAATAGAGCATAGCAGCTAGCGGTCTAGACTCCTGAGTCAGAAACCGATGTTCAAATCCCTGTTCTATACTCACCAGCTGTGTGGACTTGGTCAAGTCACTCAGGGCCTCGCTATTCACACCCGTAAAGTAGGGATAATAATTGTTCCTACTTCTAGGGTTGTGATCGGGATTAAATGATTTAATAAATAGATAGCCAAGGTACGTAATAAGAACTCAACAAATGTTAGCTATTATTATTCGATTGCTGTACAGATCATGCTAAATTATATTTTAACATATCATTTAAAATATTGTGAGCCTCTTGAGCAAGGATGCTGCCTTCTCCTCTTCTCGGCTTTTAAGTATGAAAGGAACTATGTTAACCAAACAAGTGATCCATGAATCCACTTGCCTTGTAAAACTTTAAAACATTACAGACAATCCTAATGGCTCCTTTGACAAGCCCGTCCCCTCACCTGGCATCCGTTTTCCCAGTCCCTTGAAGTGAACATTTTTATCACTTTTTGTTTTTCCTTAAGACCTTTTTCTATATGCATATATACCCAGGGAAAATATGAAGTTTTTTTTTTTATTTCACTTGTATCATATTGTATGGATCCTCTTTCAAATTCCTTTTTTTTCAATTCAACCATATGTCTTGGTAATCTATTCATTTATGAGATGTAGCTTTCCAAAGTTGTCTTTTATTTTCTTTTCCAAACTGCTTCCTGGGATTTCCTAATATGTATATATAATACCATAGTTTATTTAGCCAGTCCCCCATACTTGACACATAGGCCATTTCCAACTTAGCCTATTGAAAAACAACGATGCAGATTATCCTTATATATATGCCACTTTTGCATATGTAGATACCATAAAATGAAATTTCTGGGTTTTGGGATGCAAGCCTTTTAAATCTTTAAATATATTGCCAAGTAGCCCTCTCCTCCCCCGCAGAGAGAGTTGTATCTAAGAGTGTGGTTTTTTCATCTTTGACTCAGGTCTACCTTTGGGCCTAGCACAGTCTGAACTCAATAAATGCTTGTTAAATTGCCTGTTCCGCCAAGATTTTGTATGGAGATTATGCAGGGAATTTGCTACATCCTGAGGCCTCCTTAGGCTGTGTTCTGTGTTAGAAAATTCTTTCTGTGGAGTCTAATGCTATCTCTCTCTACCATTACACTTTGGTTCTTTTCTACCCTCAGGATGAGGGAGAATAAACCTAAATCCAGTTTCGCATGATGTGCCTGCCTGTATCAGACTGAAATTCCTGCTCTCTCCCCCACCATGCCCGTTTTTAATTTTTCAGGGTTTTTGTGAAGATAAATGAGATAATCTTTGTGAGAGTAGTATGAGTTCTTTTCAAGGCTGAAATGTAAGTACGGCAACAATGTGTCCCAAATTTTTCAGGACAGATTAGTTTCTATCTAATGAACTCTTATTTCGTATTATTTAAGTTTTTGAATACATAATACATTCACATGGCTCAAAAATTCAAAAGTACAAAAATGTACCCATTGAAAAGTCTTGCTCCCACCCTCATCTCTCATCCTTTCAGTTCCTGACTCCTCTATCCATGTCCCTAGGTCACCACTTTAATTAATTTCTTGGGTATCATTTCATAATTTAAGTACTTATGTATATAAAAATAATCTTTTATGTTTCCCCACTGTGTCCCCTCTGCACTGTTACTCACTTCTTTCAGTTCACATTATATCTTTTTTTTTAAATAATTTTTATTTATTTTTCCCCCAAAGCCCCAGTAGATAGTTGTATGTCATAGCTGCACATCCTTCTAGTTGCTGTATGTGGGACGCGGCCTCAGCATGGCTGGAGATCCCAACCCAGGCCGCCAGCAGTGGAGCACGCGCACTTAACCACTGAGCCACGGGCCGGCCTCACATTATATCTTGAAGATATTTCCACGTGTGAACATAGAGTGCTTCCCCATGATTACTTCAGACTTTTTCCATTATGGAAAATTTAAAACTTAGAATATAGAAAATTTAACCTCTCATATAACCTCCACCTAGCTTCAACAACTATTGTTAATTTACTAATTTTTAGATCTATCCTTCTATTTTTAAAATTTTTGTT
Source organism: Ceratotherium simum simum (assembly GCF_057802395.1). NCBI lineage: Eukaryota > Metazoa > Chordata > Mammalia > Perissodactyla > Rhinocerotidae > Ceratotherium > Ceratotherium simum. The sequence continues at coordinate 17,486,909 of NC_141901.1, read as the reverse complement.
GTAGGGTTTTAAAGCATGTCATACTGACAGCATGTCATATTTCCAATTACATTTTTCTTTATTATTTTTAACGGGTATGCAGAAACTCTGATATAAAGATATGTACCATAATTTATTTTAGCAGTCCTCCATTGATGGATATTTAAATTGTTTCCATAGTATAATTTTTTTAATAAAAGGGAATTGCTATATATGTGTGTACATATAGACAAAGATATAAATACAGACATAGATACACACATACATACATTTGTGCTATAATTTTTTTTACTATTTAAAAATTTCATATAAATAAACTCACTAATCAGGAAAGGAAACCCTTTATCAGACCACGGTTTCAATTTGGAGTTCATAAAATATAATCCCTGCAGGACCTGAGCAGCAACCGTGGAGGCTACAATCTGGGAAACCACGGGCGGCCCCTTTCGTTTTGTTCTTCTCAAAATGCTATAGGAGCTTTGATTTTTAGTACCTGCCTGTATTAATATTCTTCTCACATTTTCATGATTAAGAAAGCTATGGATTTCCTGCACCCTCTCTTTTCTTTTTTCTTTGCGAGGCCTTTCTCAACTTACCCAAACTCATCCAGAGTGTCTCAATCTCAGCACTGTTGACATATTGGGCTGGATGATTTTTCACTTTGGGGGGGCTGTCCTGTGCACTGTAGGATGTTTAGCAGCATCCTTGGTCTCTACCCACTAGACGCCAGTAGCACTCCCCTCCCCCACCTCCATTTCGACAATCAAAAATATCTCCAGACATTGCCACATGTCCCCTGGGGAGCAGTCTCCCCACCTTGAGAACTATTGCTTCAGACTTACAGCAAATGGAGGAAAGATGGACAAGACGGCAAGCGGCAGACATAGAAACACCTCATGGTCTAGTAGTTAATATCCAAACAAGAAGAACAATTAGACTGAATTATGCTTCTGTTCCATTTTCCATTCCAGGACCAATTGCTTGTTCACTTATTTAACCAAGAAGTTCTAACTTACTAGACTCAAACAAGGTTTGAGAATAGACGTAGAAGCAGAGGCTAATGAAAATGAATTTGCAGATTCCTTTTCCAGCCGGTAACCTCGGTTGATATTTCTTAGCAGTGACATATCTTGAGTACTGTTTATCTTTTTACCTCTGATAAGTCATATTTTGTGTATTTATTTTGTGATTCAATGCCTTGTTTTCTATTGAATGTCCCAAAATGAACTCTATGAAATTGAAACATTTTTATATGTGACTTGAATTTGTATCCAAGTCTTGATAAATTTCTGCATCAAAAGTTCTGTATTTCCATCTTGGTGGCTCTTAGGATGTGTATTCAATTTTAGAATTGGCCATTGACTTCAGATGACAAAGTGGAAGAGGAATATGGAGGAGTCTCCTTTATGCTTTTTTTTTTTTTTTTTGCTGAGGAAGATTCTCCCTGAGCTAACATCTGCTGCCAATCTTCCTCTTTTGTATGTGAGCTGCTGCCCCAGCATGGCCACTGACAGACCAGTGGAGTAGGTCCACGCATGGGAAGTGAGCCTGGGCCACCCAAGCGGAGTGCACCGAAGTTAACCACTAGGCCACCACGGCTGGCCCTATCCTCTTTTTTGAAAACATCTTGTATTCTTTGCAGAGAGAAGAATGGAACCAAATTTTCCCAGCCTAGAATACAAACGTGCTATCAGATGCTTACAAATCCTGCCTATCAAGGAGCAGTTCACTTGCCTACTCTTTTATGCAGTTCCTGCACCTGCTCAGCAAAAGCGGTCTTTCTCAGCCTCTCTGCTCCAACAGTGTTTTAAAACTCTGCCTGACATCATGGTGAAGTGGAGACTAACATGGCACTTCCATTTAGCTGTGAGTGCCTTAAGGGCATGAACTCATTTATATGTATCCTTGTGATCCTCAGTATCTGTAATCTTACTTGGCACATACTAGTTGCCAAATAAATCTCAATTTAGTTTGAATTAGTTTAATAATTTAACCCTTTCTTCTCAAACATTCTGACTGCTTGAAAAATATTTATTGTTTATTCCTTTTGGAGTATATGTCTTTGAAATATTTCTTCTATGTCCAGAGATCACCATTACTGTGTTGAATGCAGCGAAAGATAACTGCATCATCAGCATCAATAAATGCCTCTTATGTGACAGACATTTTGCACATAGCCTCATCTGATATTTTGCAATTACATTACAAAATAAGCATTTTTACATCCACTTTTCAGATGAGTTAGAAAGCTGAAACTCAGAGAGCTTGAGAAACTTACCCAAGGTCAACCAACTAATAAGTGGGCAAGCTAGAATACAAACTCAGATCTCTGATTTCTAGATACAGTAGTCCCCCCTTATTCGCAGGGATGTGTTCCAAGACCCCCACTGAATGCCTGAAATCTCAGATAGTATTGAACCCAAAATATACTATGTTTTTTCCTATACATACATGCCTATGATAAAGTTTAATTTATAAATTAGGCACAGTAAGAGATTAACAACAATAACTAATAATAAAATAGAACAATTATGACAATATACTGTAATAAAAGTTACCGTAGATCTTAGCAACCTCAGCGTATGATTTTTTTTTTCCTTTCCTTATTAAGTCAAGAAGCTTCACCTTTTCACTTAAAGGAAGCACTTTATTGTTTCTCTTTGGGATATCTGAATCGCCACCATCACTACTCTTGTGCTTAGGTGCCATTATTAGGTAAAATAAGGGTCACTTGAACACAAGCACTGCAATATTGTGACAATCCTTCTGATAATCAAGATGGCCACTAAGTGACTAATGGGCAGGTAGCTTTTACGGCATGGATACGAGGGACAAAGGGATGATTCATGTCCCTGGTGGGACGAAGTGGGAAGGTGCGAGATTTCATCAGAATGGAGTGCAATTTAAAACTTCTGAATTGTTTGTTTCTAGAATTTTTCCATTTAATATTTTCAGACTGCAGTTGACTGCGGGTAACTGAAAGTGTGAAAGCAAAACTGTGGATAATCAGGAACTAACTACTGTTTCTGCTCTTTCCACTATGTCATTCCCATTATGTGCCAGAGGAGAATCTCTGGGGAAGCTCCAATGTGGAGTAAAAGTTTTGGTCAAATGCATTCTTATTTTCTTCCCTAACAGGGCATTTAAAACCTTGGTGGTCTCTAAATTTCTTGCCCACGGGAGAGACTCCTTTATCTGTTAGGATTGGAAGGACATGAGTCACCTGCCTGGAGAATTAGTTTGTTTGCACTAATGCAGGGATCCACTGGAAGGGTCATCTGGGGTATTAAGAGCCCTCTGGCATGCTCCAACCTCATTTCCTCCTGTCCTGTAGGTCATAGCTCTGGCATTGTGCAAGAAGAGGTATGAGCAGTTTTGAAGGGAGCATCTGAGGCAAAGCCAGCATGAGACGCTGGGGTGGGGAAGACCCTGAGAACATCAAAGCCCTAACGAGGCCTTTTTTACGGCTACTGCTCAGTGACCTCTTGTGCAATTCTTTTTGCAGTTTTTCCACTCCTTTGCTCCTAGTCTATCTTGGGTAGGGTGACTATGTAACTTATTGTCCAAACTAAGACAATTCTGAGAAGAGAGCAAAATTAATAATTACACTGGGATAGCAGAACTCTCCCGGGGAAATCAGAATACATGGTCTCCCAACAGGAAGTCCTCTTTCCGTAACATTTCAGAAACCCAGAGGTGAATGTCCCTGATGCCCTTGAACACAGAGACCACGTCTGTACAGGCTAGCTGGAAAACTTCATAAGGCAGTAAAAATTGATGGAGCCTTTTCCAAGCTGCATGACCTTGGATAAGCCACTCAACCTCACTGAACTCAGTTTCCTCATGTGTATAGTGGGCACAATGGTATTTATCTCAAGGGGCTTACGTGGAATAAATTAAGACATCATATGTACTATGTCTTGCACATAGGAGTCCCTTTCTCAGCTGGGTTGGGGACCTTCGTGGCTGGTGGAGGTGGTGGGGACCACTGGATATTTGGTCCGAGTTCAGGGGAACTCTGGAAACCTTGAGAGATGATCTGAGTTTCAGGTTCCTGTGATTTGAGGATTCTTGGCCCCCTCTTAGTAGATGGAAGTGAAGCCCACCCATATTTACTGGCCAAGGAATATCTATCCACCAGCTGGAAATGAGGAGGGGAAAAAAAGAAGAGAAGAAAGGGCTTCAAAACCCTCTTCTTGTACTGTCCTGGAGATAGGGCAGTGAAGGGTCGGGGGAGGCACTGACATAATCCTCCTCGTGACAATGTGGAGAGAGTATGGGAACTAATCTTCGTTGCTGTGTTTGCAGTTCCCACCAGAATAAAAAGGAACTGAAGTAAAGAGCTGAGTCCCTAAGCTTAGGCTGGAAAAGGCCTCGATTTTGACCTTTTACCTGTTTTCTTGGCCTGGCAATAGGCTTGCAACTTCCTGATTGGACAATGACCCTTCAGGCATCTGAGCTCAGAGAGCATTTTCCAAGAATAATTAGAGTTTAAGAGAGATGTTTTAACAGATCCCTGTTAAAAAGGCCTTCCCCTTAGGCTTCCTCATCCTGAGGCAAGGAGAGAGGGGGGCCTGCTTGCCTGAGACCTAATAGGTTTGCTTAGAAGGTAAGACTGTTGAGCCCAATGCTTGTTGATCCTGACTGCATTAGTTATGCTGGAACAGCTAGATGATGGACAATGTGATGTCTGTTCCCTGAGATTAAGCTAAGAACACAAAGTAAATAATAGTCATGAATTCCATCCAAAGGGGCAAGGACACAACTGACTCAGGTTACTGGCTTTGGGAACAGCCCAGCACACAGCTGGCCTGGGCTGGCGCCCAGGGGCGGGGAGATTGTCACGCACTGCATTCTCATCTTCTTGCCTACCTTTGAGCCCTTTCTCAAGACCTGGAGTTGTCTCTCTGTTTTCAAGGCTCCAGGCTCCTCTTTGCTCTTCCAGTGGGATGAGGAGCAGATGTGCTGAAATGCTAGATAGCACATGAGTGGGGGGCTGTTTCTGGCTCGAGCTAAACTCAGAAGACCTAGAAAGAATGTTTCTGATACTGCTCGCCTTCTGAGAATCTGCAAGGCTCAGTGACAAACTCTGCCTGGCCGTGTTCTGTACTCATTCAGACAATAGGCTTGTGTCCATGGCATCCAGAGGGACCAGGGCAGGAGGGTGATGGAGGTGGTGACCCAGCACCAAAGGAGTTCCCCAGTGGCTGGCTCAGAGCAAAGCGCATCCTTGGCTGCTTCATTTATTTATTCATTCATGCATTTATTAAGCAGCTATTTCTGTCACACATTGTCCCAGGCACTTGATATACATAAGAGAAGAAAACAGACTGAACATTCTTGCTTTCATGGATTTTATATTCTAGCAAGAGGAAGACAGATAATAAATAATAAGCATAATAAATACATACAATATTTAATGTTAGAAGATGTTAATGCTATGGAAACAAGAAACAGTAGAGCAGAGTAAAGAAGATCAGGGGTGCCTGAGGGGAGGTTGCAGTATTAGACAGGTGGTCAGGACTAGATGTCATTGAGAAAGAGATTTCGAAGACTTGAAGGAAGTGGTTAACTTGGCTCATATCTGCGGGTAGAGTGATCAAGGTAGAGGGAAGTGCTAGAGCACAGGCACAAAGAGGGAAGATGTCTGGTGTGTTCAAGGAACAGCAAGGAAGCCAGTGTAGCTGAATCAGAGAGAGCAGAGAGGAGAGTAGTAGAAGAGGGTTCGGAGAAGTGGTGAGCGTGGGGGAGGAACTGATCCTACAGGGCCTTGCAAGCCATTGTAAGGACTTTGGCTTTCACTTTGGGCAAAATGGGAAGTCATTTCAGGATTTTTGAGAAGTGACATGATCTGGCATGTTTCAAAAGGATCACCCTGGAAAGATGGCAGCAGCAGTGGCAGCATAGTTTTGGATATTTCTGAATCCCCACATAGCAGACAGAGAAATCAGAATGAAAACAAAAAACCCTTGGACAATATTTAGCTAAAAACTAGGTGACAAGGTATCCTCATGAACCCCAAAAGGGAAATGGAAAGAAAGAAATCATCAAAAGCCACAAGACCTGCCTGGTATCAGCATCTCTGCAGAAGGCAGAAACAGGGCATTTGATGGACCTGAGGACAGGAGAACCATAAAATAGGCAACAGTTATTCACTGGAAGGTGCAGGAGGCCAATTTGAGAAGAGCATTTCACCGGTGGGTGAATGCGGGGGCCTGTGGTAAGGCCCGTGGGGCTGGAGCACACTAGTCCCTCTGAACTTCTGAGGGTGACCATCCCAATCTCCCTTCCTAGACACAGTCCTACTTGAGGAGAAACGGCTGGGAGTGGATTCAAAATTGAACAAAGTAGAGTGATGCAGAAAGAGAAGCTCCAGAGCAAAGTGGTGGAGGGAAAGAGAACCAGGAAATCTCAGAAAGCAAGCCATCAGGGCTTGTTTGGTTTTTAACATTACACAAAAAACAACAGAAGAAGAAGCCCTGTAAAATTAGAAAAGCTACCTGAATCAAGCTTCTTCTAACAGTTCTGGAAAATATAATTGACATAAAAATGGGCAACAGAAAAGTATCAAATTTAAATCCATGCAAAAAACTGTTATGACAAAAAACACAGTAATAATAAGAATAACATTTCTACAGATCATGAAATCATTCGAGAAAGACATGACCAAAAAAGATCAAAACTATAGTATAGTTTTTCAAAATGAAATAAAAGATACTAAGAAAATGTCTTAAATCAGAATTAGAGAAACATAAAACAGAATTAGATAAGCTGAGAAATGGGGTCAAAAACTCAAGAAATAATTAGAAGTAAAAGGAAAAATATCAAAGTAAATATCAAATTAGAAAGAACACAAAAGCAAATACATATAACAAATAATACCTTAATAGAAAGTAAAAAGGCAGAAAATTTTAAATATCAAAAAATAATGAAGAGGGGCCAGCTGGGTGGCGCAAGCGGTTAAGAGCTCACGTTCTGCTGCGGTGGCCTGGGGTTCACCGGTTCGCATCCCGGGCACGCACTGATACACCGCTTGGCAAGCCATGCTGTGGCGGCGTCCCATATAAAGTGGAGGAAGATGGCCATGGATGTTAGCCCAGGGCCAGTCTTTCTCAGCAAAAAAGAGGAGGATTGGCAGACGTTAGCTCAGGGCCGATCTTCCTCACCAAAAAACATAAAATAAAATAATGAAGATAAGGATTTGAAAGAAAGGGATAAATATTTCAAGTTGGCAAAAAGATACAACATAAAGATAATGAGAATCCTGAAGAAGAAAACCAACACAAAGAAATAGAATGAATACTAAACATTCTAACTCAAGAAAATTTTCCTAAATTGTGAAAAAAAGAAAGAAAAAGATTTGAAACTTTCTATTGAAAGAGCATATAATGTACTGGCGAATAAACATATATTAGTAAAATTCTTAGACTTTAAAGACAACAAACAAAAAAATCCTTTGAACATCTCAGTAAAAAGAGCATGTTACTTATAAGGGAAAGAAACTAGTTTATCATCAGACTTTTTGCCAGCAATGCTTTATGCCAGATGCAACTGGAGGAACATGTTTAAGGTACTCAAGAAAAGAAAATGTGAACTAAAGACTTTTTTTTTTAATTTTTATTTATTTTATTTTTTTTTCCCCCCAAAGCCCCAGTAGATAGTTGTATGTCATATTTGCACATCCTTCTAGTTGCTGTATGTGGGACGCCGCCTCAGCATGGCCGGAGAAGCGGTGCGTCAGTGCGCACCCGGGATCCGAACCCAGGCCGCCAGCAGCCGAGCATGAGCACTTAACCACTAAGCCATGGGGTCGGCCCAAACTAAAGACTTTAAATCCACAAAACTTACCAAGTAGAAAGGGCCCTGACAAATTTATCAACATGCAAGAACTCAAGGAATATTGTTTCCATGAACCCTTCTTAAGTAATTTTCTAAAAATTTTCTTCAGGGGCCAGCCCGGTGGTGTAATGGTTAAGTTCACGTGTTCTGCTTCAGTGGCCTGGGGTTCGTGGGTTCGTATCCTGAGTATCCTGAGAGTGGACCTACACACCGCTCATCAAGCCATGCTGTGGCGGTGTCCCACATACAAAAAATAGAGGAAGATTGGCACAGATTTTAGCTCAGCGACAATCTTCCTCAAGCAAAAAGAAGAAGATTGGCCACAGATGTTAGCTCAGGGCCAATCTTCCTCACCAAAAAAAAAAAAATTTTTTTCTTCAGACAACTGAAATGACTTGAGAATAACTGGCATAAGGACTGTTGGTGAGTATTAAATTTATAGTTACTATAGAATTAGATTAAATGAGAGTTAAAGGCATAGGACATAGTATATGTAATAGCTATGTGCTCTGACAATGTAAATTTAGTATAACCATTAAAAAATGAAAAGGAAGAGAATAGAGATGACATAAGCAAAAGTTTTTAAACTATTTTCAATAATCATAATTGGTGGTGGTATTATTTATTTTTTTTAAAGATTTTATTTATTTTATTTTTTCCCTCCAAAGCCCCAGTAGATAGTTGTATGTCATAGCTGCACATCCTTCTAGTTGCTGTATGTGGGACTCAGCCTCAGGATGGACGGAGAAGTGGTGCCTCGATGCGCACCCGGGATCCGAACCCGGGCCACCAGCATTGCAGCGCGCGCACTTAACCACCAAGCCACAGGGCTGGCCCGGTGGTGGTATTATTGATTGTTATTCTGAAACTGTTGTATTTATAATGTAGGATAAAGCAAATGAGTAATTGTGGGATATTCTAATTCTATTTTCCCTAGGTCCTTGAGAAATAAGATTCTCAGAATTTGAATTGGAAACATGTCTTGAATTTAAATTGGAAATATCATTATTAATTCATAAGAGTTTTATCTTCAAATAGATATATTTTTCCCCTAGTTCTGTCTACTAAAATGGCTAAGAAACACTCCAGTTCTGGGCAACAAAAATGTTCAAGATGAGCCTGGGACATGTTTTCACACCAGATAGTGGAAAATTATCAAAGACTATGTATTAGTTTTGAAGGTTGCTGCAACCAGGTGCCACAAACTGGGAAGTTGAAAACAACAGAATTTTATTGTCTCACAGTTCTGGAGGCTAGCAGTCTGAAATCAAGGTGTCGGTAAGACTGGTTCTTTCTGGAAACTCTGAGGGAGAATCTGTTTCACGCCTTTCTCTACCTTCTGGTCATTGTTGACAATCCTTGGCTTGTAGACGCGTCACTACAATCTCTGCCTCCATGGTCACATGACATTCTCTCTTCTTATGACAGTCATATTGGATTTAGGGCCCACCCTAATCCAGTATGACCTCATCTTAATTTGATTACCCCTGCAAAGACCCTATTTCCAAATACGGTCACATTCACAGGTTCTGGGTAAACACAAATTTTGTGGGGACACTATTCAACCCAGCACAGACTACTAGGGTCAGGTCAAAAGCACTCAGCCTGAAGATGCTCTCACTAGCCAAAATTTGGATGAAATAAAGTATTTTCTTCTAGAGGAGGCTCTTCAACTTGGATAATTATAGGCAGACAAATAAATGAAAAAAAAGTCACAAATCTAAGATGAGAATTGAAGGGCCATGAAAATCATTTCATTTTAATGATCTTGCTTGGCATTTCTGACAAGCATAAGTTTTTGAGCTTCAGTAAGGATAAAAATTGCAAATAGCTGAAACCTGTTATACATGTGTAAATCTATGAGCTCAAAATTACACACACACATACACATATAATAAAAATTGGTCACCTTTTGAGGATGACAGAAACCAATTTATTATCTGAAAACTGAGGAAATAAGTGGGAAGAACCAAGTACTTGTGCTAACATTCCTGTATCATCTGTAATGCTACAGAATAAGGAAACATCTCCTCATAAAACTGAAGTGAAAGCAAAATCATACAATTAGAATTGCACAAAATAAAAAGGGTGAAAGCTAAAAAATAAAGAATGAAAGCCAGACTTTATGTGCCTCCTGTTGAAAGCACATACCACAGTTTGCCAAAGGGATCAAACTGGAGTCTGATCAGACTCTGGGTCCAGCTTTCAATGTGCAGGACATACAGACGACAAAGAAAAATGTCGAAATGCACCATGAGTGTTCAACAGGTGAAACCCAGACTGGGGGGAGTAGCAGGTCACACGGCCCAGGTTCTTCAACAGAAAAACTGTAAGGAAAAGAAAGGCATGGAAGGGATCCTGTAGATTAAGAGTCTTACAAGATACCAAATTTTAAACACTAGGCAAGTCTAAACTGTGGTACCTAGGGATGCCCACGTGGATGATAAAACCATAAAGAAACACAAGGAAGTGAGTACTATAAAATCAGGATATTGGTTACTGTTGGGGGCAGAGAGGGGCTGTGACTGGGGTGGGGCACATGGAGGGGGTTCTGGAGTGGCTGTTAACACTCGTTTCTTGACCTGGGTGGTGATTACAGGGTGTACACCTTACAATAATTCATGGAGCTGGGTATTTGTTTGGAGTTTTATTGTATCTTTATATTTTTTACAATAAAACGGTGAAAGAAAAAAAAGGTCTGGATCACTCTGGCTCTAGGTTAAAAGTAAATTATAGGGTTGCAAGAGTAGAAGCAGGGAGACCAGGTAGGAGGCTGTTACAGTAATCTAGGTGAGAGAGAAGACACTGGATCATACTAGAGGAGGTGGTACAGAGTAGTCAGATTCTGGATATATTTTGAAGATAAGCCAACAGGATTTCCTGATGGTTTGGATGTGTGGTCTGAGAGAAAGGGAGGAGTCAAGGATGATTCTGGGACTTTGGGCCTGAACAACTAGAAGGATGAAGTTGCCATTAGCTAAAACAAGGACCGTTACGGATGTTAGAGATTTTCTGTTTTGCGTGGGGGAGTAGGATAAGAGTTCAGTTTGAATAAGTTGAATTCGAGATAGCTATTGGATGTGCAAATGTTGAATCGGGAGTCCTAGGGGACTTTTTTTTTTTTTTTTAAGAAATCAGAAGTCCAACAGTCAGGAGAGGTGCCTGGGCCGGAGATGATATCTTTGGGAGTCATTAGCATAGAGACAGTACTCACATAGATATAGATGGCAGATGGAGTCAGATGATTTGAGGTTAAACTTCCTGCTTCCTAGCTTGTGCCATCCTCCACAAGTTATTTACTGTCTCTGTTAATTATTCACTTTCTTCACTGGAATTATCGTATGGTACCCACCTCATAAGGTTGTGGGGCTGTGAGTTTGAAATGAGATAAAGTGTGTCAACTGTTTAGCAGAGTCCTTACATAGCAAAGCACTAGGTAATTCTCAGGTTTGTTCCCAGTTTGTATCCATCCTGTGTTCCATTTTCTAAAGCCCAGGTTTCCTGGTAGTGTATCCGATAGATGAATTGAAGCAGTTAATGTCGGTAATGGTTTAGGAGCTGTTCAGACATGATCAACACACACATTTTCACAAATGCTTTTAAAGCCATGACTTAAAGAAGTAAATCACAAGGGAAACATTTGGCCCTCAGCAGAAGCAGTGGGACGACATCGCCAATGGAGGAAGCTCAATTCTCTGCCAAACAGAAGACCTCTCTTGAGTCTTGCCCTAAAAATAAGCTCATGACGAATGCCCTGCAGGCCGCAGAAGTATTTGCTCCAGTTTGACCCTTACCCAGAGGCCTCTCTGTTTCTTAGCCTGAGTAGATTGAACTCAGTTCTTTTCCTGTTGGGCCACTGAGCATGGAGAAAGTAGCACTGAATGATGGAGAAGGGGACACTGAGTTCAACTTCTGAAGGATTTTTCAGGTTAGAGGCTCAGAGTCTTATGTTCTGGGATCTGGAGAGTGTGATCACTCTCTCCCAGGGCCGCTCTGGGCCCAGGGTTCAAAGCCATGGGTGTGTGAGGAGAATTCACCACCCCCCGTAATCTCTGCATCACCTCACAGAGAAGAGAGAGCAGAAGCATTTGGTGATAGAAAAATTGCCTGCATTTTCCTTGCTCCCTCTTTAGCACCCAGCCTCAGGTCTCTTAGCCACGCAATGCACAGAGCTTAGCTCCTCAGCGCCCACCCTTCCTGACAGACCCTTAGGCAACGGGCAAGAAGGTATGTCCAGCCAGGGGACAAGTGGACACCCCCGTTCCAGGCCCAGCCTTACACTACACAAACAATCAACGTTCAGTTCCCAGAAGTCACCTTTGGCCTCTGAGACAAAAAATTACATAGGAGAAGAGGATGTAGGGTATCTGTCCCATAGAGGAGACAGTATTTGTGTGGTTGTAGGTTTTCAGTGATGGCGTCTCCTCACGCTCTGTAGATTCCCAGGAGGCAGGTGTGGGACTCGGGAGCGCTAATCGTTGTACATTATAGGATTTATATTTTGAGATTTATGTTGGCCCTCAGGATATCCATAAACCTTCTGAAATTGTGTAAAAATTTGATAATTATGTACATTTTTTTCCTAGAGAGTTTGGCTAGTTTTTGTCAGATTCTTTGTGTGTGTGTGAGACCAAAAAGTTTTAAATAAAAACAGCAACACTGTCCCTTCACAATAAAAGAGCAACACCTCTTTTATTATTCCTACATGGTAAAACATGTTCTCCGTTTCACGTTGTGCTACCTTCTCTCATAATTTTCTAACCATTAAAAAAACTAATAAAAAAACACTCATAAATATTTCTCCAGGGAATTCGAGTGTTCAAAGCTCTCAGTGCCCTTTAAAAACCTTCACGGAGCCCCTGTGAGGCTAAGTACTACGACTGCCGCATTTGAGAGAGGAGGAAACCGGGGCTCAGTGAGGCAGGAAGATGACCCGAGATGCCCCAAGGCAGGGTTCAGTTCAGATCCTTCTGCCTCTGGACGCAATTCTTTCTCATTTTACACAGAGCTGAGATAGTACATGATGCCACTCCATTTGTACCCAGATGCCAAGACATTGTGTGCACATAGAAAAAAGTTTCACTAAGGCAACAGATACTCAGTTTTGGATGGAAAGAATGACTCGCTTCATTTGTAGACAACTTTCCTTTGACAATCTTACTAGGGTGTGTGGGTGTGGCGGGGGGGGAGAGTGGGGGCTGGCGGGTGGCGGTGGGGGTGGTGCTGGGAGGCTGGTTTTTCAGAAGCAATTGAGGGGCTAGGGTGGAAAAATATTCTTACACAGGAAAATATCCTCTTTCTACCAGTTCTCAGGAACGTCTCCTGCCATAGCCAGTCTCCTAATTTTCATCTGTAAGGGGTGGTGACTGAAAGGAGCTTTGCATCAAGTTCAAACAGCCGCCCACTCACATTTTTCTAGCCCACAGACTGTTTTCCTACCCAACAAGCATCGCCCTCTGTCACTGCAGTGCTATCTCTGGTGGCTGTAACAGTACCCTGAAGACATATCTTAGACAGGTCAGGAGTTCACATTTTTATTAAGTTCCTCATTTGCCACCTGTGTTCTTTTTGGACTGGCTTAACATTCCCCAGGCCATGGAGAACAGGCTGCAGGGGAGCTGTGCCGTACTGATTTCAAGCTGCAGTTCCCTGTTGTTGTCGTTCTCTTTAATCTGTGTCTGTAATCTCTAGAAACCCTGCTGTGTCGTGTGCCCTCTCACAGTCTCCTGGGTCCACAGTAGCTTCCTGGCACGGATAGACTCAGGGTCCCCAGGACTACCATCTCCCATGTCCTTCGCTGCCCCTAGCCTCGCCTCTTTCTTTTCTGTCCCTGGAGCTTGAACCCAGAGTACAAATGCACAGACTCCGTCTTGTTATGTAAGTTTCCTGGTCCCTGAGCTGGATGACTCAGCATGAGGTGGTGCTCCACTGTTTCCTAGCCTGGGGCAGCATGCTAGCCAGCACCAGGTCAGCAAACTGGAATGGAAAACAAGGCTTTCTAATGGGGTCCAGCTGAGCAGTTCATTCCCAGTGGTGTCTGGTGAGCCCAGGAAATCCCTGGGAACCACCCAAGGGCTGTTCGAGCTAAGCCATGGTTGGAATTCTCCATGTCCCTGCTCACCTCCTGTTTCCTCTTCTCACCTTTGCTGAGGATCACAGAAGGTTCACATTCAGTTTCCCCTTTGCCTTGGGGCTGTCACTTTCTGGGTCCCTGTTATGAACTGAATGTTTGTGTCCCGCCAGAATTCATATGGTGAAGCCCTAGCCCCCGAAATGTGACGGTGTTACTTTGAGAAGTAATTAGTTTTAGATGAGTCATGAAGGTACAGCCCCCATGCTGGGATTAGTACCTTATAAGAAGAGGAAGAGACCAGAGCGCCTGGCCCCGCCCCTTCTCCGCTATGTGAGGATACAGGGACAAGGCAGCCATCTGCAAGCCAGGAAGAGGGCCCTCGCCAGAACCTGACAATGCTGGCACCCTGATCTCAGACTTCCAGCCTCCAGAACTGTGAGAAATGAATGTCTGTTGTTTAAGCCACAAAGTCTGTGGTATTTTGTTATAGCAGCCCAAACAACATATAGCAACCTATAGCAGCCTATAACAACCAGGTAGCCCCACTTTGTCTTAGTCAAAGAGAGTCCCACTTACCTGAGTCCTCATCTCTACGTTCTAGCGAGGCTCAGGCAGGAAGTGATGCTGGTGCAGGAGGATGCACCCTTGGGTATGGCTTGACCTGGCCGCAAACTCTCTCTCTCCTCCGCCACAGGTCCCAAGCACGGAGTAGGAAGTCAGTTGGGAACGCTGGTTATGGAGAGGACAGATGTTGGCTGATTCTGGTCTTGAATCTGGCTCTCCCTCATTTCCCTCCCCTGCAGGCTTCACCCTGAGTTTTCTTTCCTTTCCAGGACAGGGATAGGTGCTGGCATCCCACTAACTATTGGACTAGGAGCCAGAGACCTCAGATTCTGGTATAGGTTGGCTGCTAAGCAGGTTTTCAGGGGAAGGCAGCTCACTTTTTCTCCGTGTCCCAGGGAGTCATCTAAGTGACACCTGCCTTAGAATTGTTACTCCTTCATTAATAAAAATTGTGTGGCATCTCTTCCCAGTGTTGGCATATGGTGCTAAAAAGCTGTGATTGCTGCTCTCATGAAGCTTGCGTTCCAGAGTGAGGAGACAATTAACAAGGAAAACAGGTAATAAAGATAAGTACTGATTGTGACGAGTGCTCTGAGAGAGATAGACGGAATGATGAAATAGAGAGTAACTTGGAGGGTGGAGTAAAGAGTAACTTGGAGGAGGTGATATTTGTTTAAAAGCCTCCACCTGCAAGCTGAAAAGGAGCCAGCCCTGTCAACCAGGGAAGAGCTTTCCAGGCAGAGTTATGGGCTAACAAAAGCAAAAATGCTTTACAAAGTATATAGCGCAACACAGATATCAAGTTTAATATGAGTTAAACCGCCTCCATTCTCTGTGGCTTCGCCCCACATTCCTTGATCAGAGCCTGGAGTTGGCTAGCATCTGGAAATCAGTGTTAGGACAATTTAAGTCACACAGGAGCCAACATTAGGGGTCCTGGTGGGAGGGGGTGGTGGAAAGATGAGTTGACTAAGAGTTCTGTTCTCTGTGAGGGCGTGATGATCCAATCTACACAGGGACACCCTTCTCCCCCCACAGCCTCATGTCCCCAAATGCTTCAGTTCTTTGTCACCCTTTTTTCAACCTTCAGCTGGCATTTATGGAGCACCTGCAAGGAGCTGGGGATCCTCCCCTCCTCCAGGCAGGAATTCAGGAAGTAACACCACCCTCCTCCATGTCTTAGGCCTCTTGGAGGCCACCTCTCCCACCCTGTCCATGTTTGGGTCCATTTGCTTGTTATTTTGCTGTCCAACTAGATCCCTTTGGGGAGCCAGAGGGGCTCCAAGCATGCTGTGTTTGTAAATTGATGCCATTTACCACGCAGAGGGGCCATCTAGGGGTTGGAATGTTTCTGCACATGTGTTTTCTCTCTGGACAAATGTCCAGAGGCGTGTGGAATGGTCATACAGCACATCTCCCTCAGGGAATCCCAGTAGCAAATTCTCCAACTGATCAACTGAGCAAACCTCAGCACGGTGGGCACAGTGGGGCCTACTCGTCAGATTGTCTCTGGGCACATCTCCTTAGAGCCAAGAACGCTGGACAGAGAGCCACACATCAGGGTTTCCACCTGCTAAGCCTGGGGCCTGATCAGCAGTTTTATGCCTGTTTGTCTCTTAAAACTCCTGAAAACAAAACGACCAGCATTTGTATAGCATTTGTCTGTATGAGTCAGCTTCAGCACATGTTGCTGCATGTCTCCCAACAGAAATGTAGCTCCTGTGTGGTAGGGACATGCCTTATCAGTCTGGTGACTATCAGTGACTATCATAGTTTGTAGAACATAAGAAACGTTTAATAAAGATTGGTTGAATGAATGAATGAATCCATATATGGCAGGGCACTTTGCAAAAGTTCTGGGAGTGTTAAGTGGCTTGGTTCTGATCACACAGCGTCTGAGACTTCTGAGTGTCCTTTAGGGTAAGGGTCTCTCCTAGGTAGGCACTGTTCTCAAATGCTCACACTAGAGAACAGAACAGGTGTCCCCCTGACTCATATGGCAGGGAGAAGTGTTTGTAATGACAACCAGAGGAGTGAAGGAAAAGTTTGTAAGACATACCTTCAAAGGCAGGTCGGGTGCCACGTGCTGAAAGTTGTGTGCATGAGAGGAGGGGATGAAGGGTTTGGGGTGGAGAGTGTCATTTGAATTTCCCCATGTGGCTTTGAAACACATCATATGAGGCTTTCCCCCTACTGATTTGCCTTCCTCACGATCATCTTGCATGTTTGGCTTTAGTGAGTATGAAGACAGATTTGTTACTCTTAGCACACCACAGCAAGAACTAAGGGAGATAGTTTGTTCCTAGAAGAAACTAATCTGAAATTACATGCTATGTGCTGGGCATTTTGTCTAGTATAAGGGCCAGATTCAGGAACAAAACTGACAGCTGAACACATCCTTGGTTCTCGCAGTGCACTCCAAAGGGAAACCAGCTTACAAGACTCCCTTCGCGAGCTCCCACTGCTGTCACAGTAAATTCTAACTACAGTCTGACCACACCAAGCACCTAATATATTCCTACCTGTTGGAACTCTTTCTCGTTCTCTGATGCCCCAGGCTCTTTCTCTCCTCAGAAGCTTTGACATTGCCGTCCCTGCTGTCTGAAGAGTCTTCTTCTGCCTCCTTAAAAGGATGGCTTGTTCTCATTCTTCAGGTCTCACCTCAGAGGTCACCAACTCAGAGAAGTCCTCGCTGACCTCCCTAAGTCGCGCCCCCCTCATTTATTTTGCCTACCACCCTATTTATTTCCTTTGTCGCACTTACAACAATCTTTAATTATCTTGTTTATTTATTTGTTTATTACCTGTTCCCCCATTAATGTAAGTGCCTTCTGGTTAAGGACCTTGTCTGTCTTGAACACGACTCTAGCCTCAGCCTTCAGCAAATATTGGTGGAATGAATGAATGAGAGTGTAAAAGAGGATTCTTCAAGACAGGGGTTCTCAAGCTTCAGCATGTAAGGGAATCAGCTGGAATGCTTTTTAGTACAAGATTGCTCCATCTTCACTCCCAGAATTCCCGATTCTGAATGTCGGGGTGGGGGCACTTCTAACAAGTTCCCAAGTGCTGCTGATGCTGCTGGTCCAGGGACCAGAGTGTGAGAGACACTGCACAAGATCAAACCCCATCTGGACCCCATTAAAGGACATCTGTTGGCCAGTCACAGGGAGGAGCCTGGAAGGAGGGATCAGGTTGAGGGAGACGAGAAGTCAAGATGAGTTGACCTCAAAGGTTCTGAGGGAAAGGTAAGAGACTTCAGGTCAATGGTCATGTCTCTTTCTACTCAGACATCCTGGGCTTCTGAGATAAAAGGCTGCTTTTCCAGTGAAGAAGCTGTGGTGGACAAACAGAACTTTCCTCCCTCGACTGCCAGAATAAGCAGAGCTAAAAAGTGGTCCTCAGGTCCCTAAACTGAACATCTATCATACTCTTGAATTGCAGTGGTGACCTGTGTTCTAGATCAATTCTGGCTGCAACAATCCCCAAAGATCCGAACCAGAGGTTAAAAAGTGGTAAAAAGAGAAATTCTTATCTTCATCCAAAGACAGCTTTTCCCAAGTGTATTCTGAAGAATATTAGTTCCATAGAGTCATGCCATGACAAGAGTTCCATAGTCAGATGAATGAGAGGATTGTGAAAGCCATATCCCCTTCTTAGAGACTCACAGTGCACATCTGAGTCTTGTAGTCAAGAAAGTTTAAGATGGTTGAGCTTAGTTTTTGGAAATAGGACCAAAGAGCATTTTTGCTTATAACACATATTCTGTGGCACATATTTAGAGAAACATTGCCTTTGGATACCTTCTCCCTTCAAAGGGAGGAATTTTATTTTGTTCTGGATGGAAACTTCATGTAGGCATTAAAGACAATACACACACACACACACACACACACACACACACACACACACACACACACACGCTAGGTTGCCTTCAGCCTCAATCCCCAGATAGGCAGGAGAGGAAGTATCCAGAATGACCGTTCCAGTCTCTTCCCTTCCAGATGTGAAGTTGCCCGAGGGATGACATTGCTTGCTGCCTGGGTGGGGCGTGGGGTTGCTCTTTAATGGGGCAGTTAGGGTGGGTGGAGGAGGAGGAGGAGGAAGCTCTGGGAGTAGGTGATAGGCAGCCAGGAAAGTGCTGGCCTAGAGAACATCAAGTGGAATTTTCCTCTGGAAATCCTTTTGAACTAAGTGGATTTGAATGTTGCACCCCTGGTTGCCTAGATCCCATGGCTAAGTGATTTTGTCTTCATTTTCCAGTAATGATTAACATTGCTGTAGTCACTGCAGTTTGGGGACAGTTTGTCTATTGTGGTGATGGGAACAAAGGAGGAAGCCCTTCCTCAAGTCCCTCAACAAAACCTGCCTTCCACTTCTGACTGTTGGTAGGGAGAGGGGGGACCCTAAAATTTTCCTGTGTTTGGAAGGATCCTTCTGCCTTTTCTTTTTTTTTTTTTTTTAATTTTATTTATTTATTTTTTCCACCAAAGCCCCAGCAGATAGTTGTAGGTCATAGCTGCACATCCTTCTAGTTGCTGTATGTGGGACGTGGCCTCAGCATGGCCAGAGAAGCGGTGTGTCGGTGCACGCCCGGGATCGAACCCCTGGCCGCCAGCAGCAGAGCGCTCGCACTTAACCGCTAAGCCACTGGGCTGGCCCTGCCTTTTCTTAAATCAAACATTTCTCAGCGTCTTACTATATTCTTTTAACAAAACACGTGTTTTGGGCTAATGGACGAAATTTTCATTAGTCATCCTAGTGAAACTCCAGAGATGGTGTTTTTAGATTAAGAAGCAGAGGCTGAGAGGCCAAATCTGTTTGGGGCAGGAGCAGGGAAGAATGTAGTGTCTTGTCTCCTAACTCCTCGGAGACCTCTGATGCCACCTGGCAAGTTGTCCAGGTCCCACATTTCACTTTGAATAGACAAGTTGAATCTGATAACCAAGTGAGGTCAAAGAGTCATGACCCTGGGGTGGAATGCCATTTATGTAGCCCCTGCATTGCCGAGGGGCCACTTTACCTCTGCTCCCAGCAACCAACCAATTCCACAAAGCATGGCTTTGTTTTGCGTTTTTTATTTTGTTTGTTTCCAAAAGCTTTTCTTTCTCCTCCCTCCCTTGTTTCCTTCCTCCTTTTCTTTCCCTCAATGAAAAAAGGAAAAGATAACAAAATATTACTCACTCGAGAGTGGTAAAAATAGGAATCCATCAGAATCTGCATCTGGGAGTAAGGGGAGAGCTTCCTTTTCCATGACACAGTGCACATCATAGGATGTCAAAACAAGGAGGGACCTCAGGGATTGTCCCGACCCACCCTCTCGAAGAAGATGGAGGCCGAAAGGTTAAGCTCTTGCACAGGACTCTCAATTACAGCACCGCATCTTTCTACACGCCAGCCTGGAAGTTGGAGCATTTTGTTCTGCAATTTCACGAGTTTGGCTGGAGATCTCTCTGGAGCATGCATGACATGACACTCTTCGAAACTTTAAGCTGGAGCATCCTCTGGATCGTGCTGAGGACTTGGCCAGTGTCGTCGTATTCGTGAGCTGTGGGTGGGTTGAGGTAGGGGTGAGGTGAACAACCTGCAAAGATAGGCTGCTTATCCTGCAACTAAAGATATTGAAAGCATGCTGGATGCTTTTCTGAGCACTCCACCAAAGTCAGTTTGTCAACATGAGAATGTCTAAGGCTTCTATGATAGAGACAAAGGGAAACTGAGCAAGGTGGAATACCCCAGGCTCAGAGAAACCCACCAGGACTCTGACATCACTTGAAGCCCCTGTGTAACTCCATATCTCATGAGATGATGGCCGAGTTCAAATTCTGGGCCTCTCAGCCATGCTGTGAAAAGTTGCCTCCTACAAAGGATGGTCACCATGTAATTCAGGGCCTGGAGCTGAAACAAAATCTACCCATCTCGTTCCCCCTTCAAGGAGGGATCTCCCTGTTCACAGTTTCATGTCATTTGGCTATGGAGCTACCGATGTGGAGCATGGCAATGTCTGCTCTCGATACCTTATTCCTTATTCTTGTGACAGAGGGATAGTCTATTATATGGACTTTTTAAACAATTGGCAATATTATCACGTATCAATTATTTGTTAACCACATTCTTAAAGTCAATATGTAATGACAGGAACTAACTGATAATTATACCTGTGATTATGCTAATAAAAATATTCTTTAATGTAGAGTATAGAGATGGAGTGTTAGGGAGGGCAGGGAGGAGATAAGCAAGGAGAGGGAAAGGACAGACAGAGACAGAGTTCTGCAGGTGATTGAGAGTGTTGCTGCTGGATCTCAAAAATCTTGGCCCTATCCTCGCCTATTGAGAATGTTGCTGCTGGATCTCAAAAATCTTGGCCCTATCCTCACCTATTGAGAATGTTGCTGCTGGATCTCAAAAATCTTGGCCATGTCCTCACCTAATCAGGCATGTTGTTTTCTTTGGATCCAAAGTAATAACTTGAGCTATGAGTAAGAGTTAGAAAGTGCATTTTCCAGAGCAGGGGAGGTATGAATATGTGGTTTACAGCCTCAAAGTGAATCTCCATGACTGCACTGTCTCACATGGGATAGAACACACCTTGACACGTTCCTCCATTACAGCCACAAAGAGGGGCAGCCATCAGGAACCCAAGATTGCTAAGGACATGAAGCCCACCAAACGCTAGAGTTGAGAGGACTTTGGAGGCCATCTAGTCCTTTCTCCTGTCTTCTAGCTCTCAGTCAGTGAGTGAATTTTGTGTCTTGGGGGAGCTCCTGACTCTGATTTTGTCCTAAATGTCCCAGAAACGAGGATGATGTCCTGGCCACCAAGATACTATCAATCTATTCTAGCGTTTAGTTTTAAAGGAACCCCAGTGCATGGATAAGAGTGATTCATATTATTGAAGGTGCATGATGTGTGTCTGGCCCTGGGCTGAGCACCTGCAATGCATCCTACCTCATTGAATACTCACAGCAGCCCTATGATGTAGGCATTTCATTTTATGGATCAAGAGACCAACATATAGAAAGGGGGAATAATTTACACTAGACTACAGTTAGCAAGTGGCAGAGCTAGGGCTCAGACCCAAGTTTGCCTGATTTCACACTTCGAACTCTATAGTACTATTCTATTCCCCACTGGCAAGAAAGTCCTACTATTATGAAATGGTTCTCTTTATATGCTGAATAATTGGTTTTGATTTATGGGTCAAAAGACATTTCCCTTACAAGTAATAAGAGGTTCATTATTAGGGTTGCCAGATTTAGCAAATAAAAATATAGAATACCAAGCATTTTTTGTGTGCGTGTGTGTGTGTGAGAAGGACCAGCCCTGAGCTAACATCTGATGCCAATCCTCCCCTTTATTTCTTGAGGAAGATTGGCCCTGGGCTAACATCTGTGCCCATCTTCCTCTACTTTTATATGGGATGCTGCCACAGCATGGCTTGACAAGTGGTGCATCAGTGCGTGCCCATGATCCGAACCCGCGAACTCTGGGCTGCCAAAGCGGAATGCACGCACTTCACCGCTGTGCCACTGGGCTGGCCCCGTAGGCATTTTGAATTTCAGATAAATAACAAATAGTTTTTCAGTTTAAATATTTTTAGCATAAGTATGTCCCAAATATTGCATGGGACATACTTAACACTAAAAAACTATTCTTTATTTATCTGAAATTCAAATTGATTAGCCATCCAGTATCTCGTCTCATGTCCATATTCATAATGAATGAGACCGAATAAGTGAGTTCAGGCCCTCTGTAGGTCACTTACTGTTGCTCTGTTCCATGGCTGACCACTCTCGACTGGGAACCTCTTCCTCTAAGGCTTCTGTGGACCCGTCAGTGCCACAGTCCCTCAGTGTCTATGTATATCACAGACTATATTCTAATTTATTTATTTTAAAATCTTTTTGTTATTAAATGGTTGATACAAACAGAAGAAAATATGTAGCATATTCTAGTTATCAGTTGCTGAGTCAAAGGTTATAGACATGTTCAGCATTGCAAGATAAGTTCAATTGTTTTCCAAAATGATTGTTATTCAATATTATTCTTCCATTGGTGCACACAAGTTAGTTCCCTTTGTTCATATCCTCCGCACACATGGGGTATTGTCAGCCTTTTTAACCTGTGCCTTTGTAGGAGGCGTGAAGTGCTCACTCTCTGTGATTTCAATTTGCATTTCCCTGATTTCTAATGAGGCTGAACATCTCTTCACAAACTCATTGTCTCGTTTTTTCAGATGTCTGTTTGAATTCCAACTATGTGCTGAGGTCTAAAAGTCCATTGTTTTAAGGAAGATACTCAGAGAGTAACTCAGGAAAAGATAGAGCGATAAAGCTTCAGATATAGAGTGCACGTTGGCCTTCAGTGAGCAGAATAAGTAAACTGGGCTTTGTAAACAGCACTACATGAGGCCTGGAAAGCCCTTGGTTGCCCAACTACCACTTCACTCCTCCCCACTTGCAGCCAGGTGTTGAGGAAAGAATTTCCCAGCCAGATAGACCTGAATTTAAATTCTATTTCCTAGCTATGTGACGGCAAGTTACTTTCTTTTTCTGAGTTTCAGTTTTCTTGCTTATAAAATTGGTATGGAAAAACATGCTTTGCAGGGTTGCTCTAGATTAACAAGATAACAATTAGAAAGGACTGCCGGGTAGGTGCCAAATCAATGTTGCTTTCTTCCAGGCTTCTTTATACATAACAAAGAACTGACTAGAAGAAAAACACCTCAAGGCAGTCAATATTCTGTTCCAAAGCTTAGAATAAATTGTCAGGAATTTTGCACTTAAGATCTTATTTGTGGCAAAGGCAAACCCAGGGTTTTTCCTAGAATCAAAAGAATGAGTGGATTTTGGAGGCAATCTGGCTTGATGACTCCTTTCCAGGCAATACTGTGAGTAGATCGTTTGGGAGCTGAGTATCGGCCATCATCCTGACACACCTTCAGAGGGAGGTTTCACCACCACCCAGATGCTTGTCTCAGTGTCTCACAATCCTTACATAGTTCAGAGTTCTTCCTGAGATCTTACTTAGAATCTCTCTTGCTTCAGCATAAACTGTGCTCTGTTCTTCTCATAGCAAGGGAGCACTGCTCTAAGACAGATGTTTGAACGACACAGCAACATCCCATTGCATTTAAGGTTCTGCCAGCTGCTTCACTGGCCTGGTTCACAAGTTATTATATTGTAGAACATTGGGCCTAGGCCAGACCTCTTAATTCACATGAAAAAACCGAGGCCCAGAGGGGTCCGGTACCTGGCTGTGATACGACAGCTAGTGAGGGGCAAGAGCTGACCCAAGTCTTCTGAGTCACAAATTTAGGATTTTTTTTTTGTTCCCTTTCACTGAGGGTCTCCTTTTACTGGGCATGTGTAGAAAGGTAACCCAGAATCCTTCAGGCATCTTCAAGGGCCAATTTCAGACGTCTTAGCCTGGGATCGTGAAGACCCTAGTCCCAATCTTGGTCCTCTTCAGAATTGCTCCTCTGGAGAATGCAATGACAGCAGAGCTTTCGTTGATGTGTTTTTGAGGGACACCAAGTGACACACATAAGGCTGGAATCCTTTGAAGCTGGAGTCTTTGCATGGGAAGATTCTCTTTCTATATCTTTTTAATGGAGAGAGGAGTTATAACTTTCACTCAATTTTTAAAAAGAGGTCCAGGACCTAAAAAAAGGCTAAGTAATTCATTCATTATTCATTCAGCAAATATTTTTCAAGTGCTTCCTGTATGTGAGGTACTCTGCCAGGCCCAGAGAATATAATAGAAATGAAATAGACTTGATCCCTACCCTCACAGCCGTTACATTCTCGTGAGAGAGGCAAATGATAAACAATAAACAAATAATAACACACGAAATAATACCTACAACAGACTGAAAGGAAAAAGAAAACAGGTTAAGAACTGCTGGTGTAACTAGACTTTGCATTTCTCTCCGGACTTTACATTTGAGTTTTCCTCTCCAGAGAAAGTCAAACCCCTCTAGAAACAGACTCTGTAACTTCTCATTTGTAAGTTGAAGGTATGCAGTTAAGTCCCTAAATCCTCTGCCCCTCCTCCACTTTAATAGGGTTGTTTTGTTCAGCCAGGCTGATTAGATTAACCCTTCATTCCTCCCTGCCTCCCAGGCAGGCAGGATAATTCCAGGTCTCTAGAAATGAAAGGCAAGTCTGTCTGGCCAGGATCAGCAATGTGCTTTCCCCTAGCAGAATCTCCCTGCTGATTACAGCTGCTGCTTGTGCAAGACTAAATGATCTGCAAGTCCCAGAAAGTCAAACCACCGAGAAGCATTGGTGAATTTTTAAAATTTATAGATTCTCATAATGAGGATATTGTTCAGAATTTTATCCCAGATCAGGTTTTTGTTAATTGCTGAGTGGACTTTTCATATGTGCACATCTATTGTTTAAAAATGCAAGTGATTTACACCCAGTCCTCCCCATTTTTAATCCTTAACAAACTTCCAGAACAATGCGACATTGTGCAACTAGAATTGTTGCTAATTTTGAATTGGTATTGACCTAAATTCACCTGTGGGGGTGAGCAGCAGAAAGAAGGGGTGACTTGTTGAAAGTCTTACAACTCAACGGCAAAGCTGAAATTTGAATCTAGGACAACTGACTTCTGGGTCTCTGCCTTCCAAGCGCTAGATTAGATCCAACGGCTTGGCTCAGATTACACATGCATGGGCACACAATGTTATCAGAGTGCTGTGGGGTCCAGTTGATTCTCAGTCCTTATTAATTCTAGGGAATGTGTCATTCTATCAACCGAAAGGCCACTTCCGATTTAGGGAAAAACAGACTCTCAATTAAACATGAGTGCATGGTTGTAACTTTTTAGAATGAAAACACAAACACAAGTAGATGAAATTAAAACAAACAAAAAAAAGATTTTGGGGAAGTCATGGATACACTTGGAGGGTGAATAATGAAAAGTTAATGATGATGCACAATTGAGGGTACCAGGTTAGTATTTGAAGTCCTATTGATTGTCCAAAGGGGGTCTGAATTGGTTTGAACTCAGCTGATGCCTTCTCTTTTCCATTACTTTCTACCTACCTCCATCTTCCACTCCATTCCTCCCTCTCATCCGTTAATATCTTGGATCTGGTGGGGAGGCAACATCCCCTTCCCCTGAGAGTCTCTTTGGGGATGGGCTTCAGGTCACGATATTGTAGCCTTAGAAACGAGTTAGCTTTTGGGGTCTCCTTTAGACAACATTGCCCTCATCGCCCAGAGAAGGTATGGGAAAGTGTCAGAAAAGGAAGTGGGCCTGGGCTGAAGAGAAGATCAGCCTTCCTTCCAGGGAGCCATTGACTATTTCTGGAGAGCCAGGCCCAGGATTCATACCTATTGTTGAGAAGGTGTCATGGCATAGACTGAAATACATTAGGCACTGTGTCCTCCTATCTGTGAAGTCGCTGGGCTGGGGGCAGGGCAAGGGGAGTACTGTACTAGGAGAGACTGAAAACCAAACTGAAGAGGAGACTCTTCCTTCATAGTTACTGTGATTCAGTCAGTTCCAGGATTTAAGCTCAGGCCTGTTAGACTCCAGATCCAGTTCTCTTGGGAAATGCCATCTGTTGAGATGCTTATTCTGGGCAGCAAAAATGCTAATAGTTCTATTCTGGTGATGTTGCCATGTGGCATGCCTTCTATTACCCTCCGCCCAGGCAGCAGGGAGAAAGGGTAGGGGTCAGGCACTTGTCATCATCCAATTCACCCTCTTTTTGTATGTTCTGCCTGTTACCTCAGTTGACTGTCACACCCGTCACTCCCTTGACCCCACACATACACACCCAACCCCTCCCTTAGTTTTAAAACCATGACATGATTTAAATGCTTATGAGAATTTTCATATACAGTCTAGTCTTTGTGTCAAGCGTACTAAGGCTCAACATTTGCCTAGAGTAAATAAGGAAGTGTTCTAGGAAATCCATTCCTTAGGATTTTGTTTATGTCTTAAACTAGACCAGTACCTTTTGTTATTAGAGTTGTTTTTTAGTGTGGTGCATACAGACTTCTTTCTGATTCCTTATTTTGAATGCATTGTTGGTCGAAAACTCACCTGTACGATAACTTTCTACCCTTTCTGCAATCACTGGGATAAATTCATATGCCAGTTTAGGCTGGTTCACTTGTTCAGTGCTGTGAGTGATTTGAATAGGGGCACCTTCTCAGCACTTCTTTGGCCCCAGTGCACAGGCACACTCTAATCACAAATCTAGTCTCAGAATGGGAGCTCGTGAATTCCTTACAGATTTCAGGAGTGCATAAGCACAGGCGGACAGAGAGGAGGGACACATCTACTGGCTTGAAACTCTCGAGACAAATTCCTGTCCAATACCCTGGAAAACTAGTTTTCTGGCTAAAGTCTCAGGGACCCCAGAAATTCTTGGGATGTGGGTTATAGAAGCTAAGGCTAGGGATGGAGAAGGGGGAAGGAAGCCATGTACTCACGACAAAATCATAGGTGACAGTCTTGATTTTTCTCTCCTTCTCACCCCTCATAACTAACCTATTAGCAAGTCTGTCAGTCCCACCTTCAAAGAGTGTCCTGAAGTCACTTACATCTGTTTGCCTTCACTATCATCACCCTAGCCATGCCTCTGCCATCTCTCACCTAGTCAACCAGATTACTTCCTCCAACTAGTGTTTGGGCATCTTCTCTTGCTGCTTTCTAATTCATTCTTCATGCTGAAGACAGAGAAATCTTTTACAACTGCAAATTAGATCACATCGCTTTCCTGCTTAAATCCCTTCATCACCTCCCCGTTGTTCCTAGAAATACATCAAGCTCTCTTCCAAGACCTACAAGCTCTACATGCTCTGATTCCTGCTAACCTCTTCAAAGTCTCCTCACTCCACTCTCCTCCATAGTCATTGTTCTCCAGCCACACTGGAGAACACTCCCAGCCAAGCATTTTGATGCCTCAGGGCCTTTGCTCTTACAGTTCTCTCTGCCTGGAGTGCTATTGCTCACTTCTTCACCTGGCCAGTCCATTTTTATGTTGCAGGTACCTACTCAAATACTCCCTCCTATGAGAGGGTCTAGATGACTTCCTCAGGTAAAGTGGCTATATTCCCCATCCCTACCCTTCAGTTGCTATCTCATCACCATCATTTCACTTCTAGCATTTATCATAATCTAAAATCTTCTTTATTAATGTGCTTACTTATTTATTTTCTAAATTTCCCACTAGTATGATGGCAAGAGACATTTCTATCTAGATCTGTGCTGTCCAGTATGGTAGCCACTAGACCTGCATATGGCTGTTGAGATCTTGAAATGTGGCTAGTCTGAATTGAGATGTGGTTTAAGTATAAAATACACGGCAGATTTTGAAGAATTAGTATGAAAATATCATTTTGATAAATTTATACTAATTATATATTGAAATGATAATATTTTGGATATATTAGTTTAAATAAAATATAAAAATTAACATCACAGTTTTTCTTTTTACTTTTTAAATGTGGCTACTAGAAATTTTAAATTACATACATGTGTGGGGAGGACAACTTTTCTCTTCTTCCTTTCTAGGTTCTTTGGCTGGCCTAATAATTAAATTGACATAAGACAGATTAACAGGAGAAAAACAGATTTAATTTTGTATGTATGGGAATCCCAAAGATGTGAGGTTCTCTGACAGTCAGACAATTGAGGCTTAGAAGCCATCCTGAGCTAAGAATAAGGGGGTAGGGATCTGAGACTTCAAAGGAGAGGAAAACCATTCACAGAAAGTTGGGAAGAGCAAATGTTTGGTAAAGAAATGTTTGCCATGCCATGCAGATAAGTCTTTCCAATGTAAAAAGTTCTCTCTGGTAATAGCTCTCTTTCTGGAATAGGCCCCCTATCTAAATTCTTTTAGGCAGTTAAGGGGGAGGTTAAAGCTCTTTCTGAGCCTGTTGGGCCTTGATTGTCTTCAGTTCAAAATAATCTACATGCCAAAGTGGCACATTCTAGGGCAGCCTGCCCTAAACCTCATCAGGTCCCTCCTCTGAAACTGCCCTGGAAGTTGCACATATTAAAAACTGAGCTGCTGGATTGCTCCACTATTTCACTGAATTAATCTCTGAGTCTTGAAAATAGGTCAGTTCAGTTAAACAGTTGTGTCTTTCAGGAGGTGGTGATGCAGGTGGACTTCCAAAGTTAGGTCTATGGTGCATTCAATCAGGTATTCAATAAGAGGTATTTATATGGAAACAAAACAAAAACAATGTTTAATGATTGGGGCAAATTATAAACCAGTTTCTGAGTTCTGAGGGTAGCCAGTTGAGAAGATTTCTAGATGTTGGTCTCAAAGCATCTTCAGATAGAGCAAGGGCAGGCAGTGGCAATCTGACAAATTTTCCTGGTTTGCAGTTTGAATGTCTCTGGTGATATTTTTGAGTGGCCCACACAGTAATTGGCATGAAGATTGTCTATATGTGAGCTGTTGTGGTGTGTTCTCGAAGTTTATCTGAGGTTGTCCAACTTTAGCTTGTCTGGCTTTGGAAAAAGGGCAGTTTTAGTCGTCAATGATTCCAAGTTAGAAGGGTGGGAGAAAAATTGGGAACATTAGTTTGGAGAGTTGTAGCCAAATATTAGAGCAAATTAGAAGAATTCAGGATCTAGTTGAGTTTACAGGTAGAAAATAAAACTTCAAAGACAATTAACAGAACTAGAATCTAATCTCCACAAGTATTTCTAATAGTTTCTACTGAAATGTAATTTTTCTCTCTACAATTATCAGAAAGCTGTACTTGTCAAAAGTCCTTTTCTTGAATCTCCTTGAAGATGAAGTACTTTTGCAGGAACACTTTTGTAAAGCATCAAAGTAAAACAATAACTCTCTGTAAATGACAAAAGACTCAAAAATGTCCATTATTAAAGATTGGATGAGAGTTCATTATAATGGAATTGACAAGGAAATTTGGTTATTTCTGTAACATACAACATTTTATGATAATAACTGGGATTATGACTGATAACATTAAACCAGGACATATCAGATTTCTAGGAATTTCACCTAATTTCTGGAACACTTATAACATATACCTATACAGACACAACATAAATAAGCCTTGGTATTCCTTCTTATTTGGCAACGCTTCCCATGTAATTTAATATATCAAATAAACCTAATTTGGTTAGCATCTCCCTTTTTATAAAAAGAGAGAACAAATCCTTTGAGATTCCAGGGTCCATCTGGAAAATTTCAAAGTTGGTTCGAGATTAAAAAGACTTTATTTAGAATTTAATTTTTGGGAATTTTGTCAAAAATATCAAAAAGGTTTTAAAACACATGGTCAAATAGAATCATAGGTCTCTATAAAACATACTTAGTTATCTATTGAATCAGAGTGACAATTAAAGATTTCACAGGCAAATATAGAAGGTTATATAGTTCTGAATGAAACTTAGCTCTTTTTATATTGAGCCATAATAGGTTTAAGTCATCAAAGACTTGATATGAAATACAGGAAATTATTTTGGCAAGACACAAAATCTTTGTTTTCTAGGCAGATTACTTAAAGGTAAAGAAAAATCTTTCACAATATCTTATCAAGAGCAGACCAATAGTCCAAGAAAACTTTGTTCTTTTATCAGATGAAAGAAAATTAAGTTCCAGTTTTATATAAGTACACTATTGATATTAAAGCTTAATGTTAAAACCCTTATAACAAATTTTTTCAATCTTATCTAGCTTGATCACACATAAAATTCCTTTCCCCAGGATTCCTTTCCACAAACCTCTACAACTTTTTTTTCATGTTTATTTTGTCCTATGTTTTTCCTCTTTCCTATTTTGGAATAACCAGAAATAACTAGTCTCTCTTTAGGACAAAAGTATTTTTTTTTCCCCTAGACAAAATGCATTTCTATTTCTCATACTTTCTTATATTGAAAACACACATCTTACTTTCCTTGCATATGGATATGTTTGCCTCATTATTTCTAGTAGTTTTAATTACACGTATGAGAATTTTTAACTCTTAAAAACCTTAACTAAAAAGTGAGCAATTGTGAACTGTCTGTTATAGCAGCAGTCTTTGGCAAATTTATGAATACACTTCATAATTCTAAAGACATATACTTCCTCGTAGTACAATTTTTCAATGTGGTATGAAACATGTTTACTAACAGACCCAAATATCTTTAGTTTTTCTGTAATAAAAAGCCAAAAGTAGATAAACCTATATACAGTAATTAATGTTTCTGTGTTTTATCTTATTTGGAAATGATCTAGATAGTCAATGAATTTCCATCATTTAATTTAACTTAGCAAAACTCTAAGGGTGTAAGTTACCAGTGATTTAAGAAACTGTTTAAGTAGACACACAATAAAACAATTATTGCTAAAAAGTTCACCTAAAAACTTTTATCTCACTTATATCTATTTAATTCATTTGTTATTAACAATCATATTTAGATTACTTATGAAAATTTCATCAGACATGGGGCCAGCCTGGTGACACAGTGGTGAAGTGCGTGTGCTCTGCTTCGGCGGCCTGGGGTTCACAGGTTCAGATCCTGGGGGGGGCACCAATACACCACTTGTCAAGCCATGCTGTGGCGGCATCCCATATAAAGTAGAAGAAGATGGGCACGGATGTTAGCCCAGGGCCAATCTTCCTTAGCAAAAAGAGGAGGATTGGCATTGGATGTTAGCTCAGGGCTAATCTTCCTCACACACACACACAAAAATTCATGAGACATTAAAGCAGTGAGCCATCGTCTTAAGTTATTTTTTTTTTTGCTGACAAATTTTGTAACAGAGATAACATAAGCCTATTTGACTTTCAGTAAACCTAAGTAGAATAAAAATATTACATTTAATACTGATAACTCTAAAGACATATCTGTATTAATTAAACCAACAAACTTAAACCAGCTTTTATTGACTGAAAATTATCCTAGATGATGTGAACTTGAAAAATATTTGGGTTAGTTTCTATTATATATTTAATTTATTTAAGTGCTTAATTTACTTTAAGCCAATTAAATAGAGCTCTTTTACAAATTAATTTTGGCAATACTATCCAAAGTAGAAAAATATCATATTTATAACATACATACATAGACATACATAAACATACAGACAGACACAAACAGAGATTGCATAGCTTTAATTCTAAAATTTTAGCCATGAATCAAGTACAATGCAAAATTCACTAGTTTATAAGTAATTCTGTCTCTGGCAGATGGAACAAGTTAAGGTTACCCACTTTAAAGCTTTTTTTGCTATTTGTGGAGAAGACTTTTAGGATTTCTATTTGCCATTCACAAGTAATCTTAAGGAGGCTGTGGTCTAGAGTTTGGGCAAGAGAGTCTTTCTAGCAGTTTGTATTTTTAAACAGCCCCTTTTCTCTTTCTCTCTCTCTCTTTTTTTTTAAGTCTCAAGCAAGTTTTAGTTACCTCCTGGGGTGTTTACATTTCAAAGACATGGTAAGATTTACATCTTCAAGGGACAGAGAAAGAATGCAATTTTTTCCTCAGAGTTTTGGAGTATATTTGTCTATTATTAGAAGTCTAGGGTAATTACTACTTAAAATTTTTCTTCTTTTTCTTAAGTATAGGAAATTTTGTTGCCAATATCTTGATCTTTCATAATATCTACACACATTTTGAGAGGAACAGGTGAGGTTTTGAGATTGTTAAAGATAGGTGGGCTTTGAAATGCTTCTAGAGTTGCATTTCTGGTTTTGTAGAGATTTGTAAGACAAAGATAGTTGCTTCTATTAGCCCCTGAACACTGGCCTCCAGCTGATCCATTTCCTGATTACTTGCCTGGGAATTTGCTGAGGAAACAGAGTGGTTTTTAAGAAGGAGAATTTACTTTAGATTTTTGTTCTAAGTCTAATTTCTGTTCTTTCATCTTGTTAAGGGAATCCCCAAGGCTAGTTGTTGTATTCCTTTGTCGCCACTTTTTACTTTTGTCATCCTATAAGTACAAATAAGACAATTGTTTAAGAGGAGAGCTCTCTAAAAATTTTTTTCTTTTAAATATAGCCCATCATAAATATAGATCCATCATCTGGCCATTGACAAGTAGGATCTAGTAAACTCAATCGTGCCTCAAACCAACAAGCCTTTTTATGGCTTAACGAAGAATACAAGAGGCATCCCACTAGCGAGTGCAAAAGATGCAACCCTCACAAAATTCAGAAAGTTCACTCCTTGAGTCAGCCTAAGGAAACAAAGGGCTTTGTTGTCCCAGGCGGTAAGAATTGTATAGAGAAAATGGTGTCTCTGGTCCCTCATGGGAACATGAGACACCTCCAGTCACAGACTCACTAACCTGTGACACTGAGCAGGTGCTGCTGGAGAGAGAGTTTTCTAGCACTAACAAGACAACAAAAGTTGAGATGACAAAGGCCCCTTATGGACTGGGACCCCTTATAACAAACTCCCCTGAGAGCTGGCACTGCCAGACAAAGAGAACGCTGCTTGTGATTTCATGTCTCAGAATCCCAGTCTATTCTACTGGCCATCAGATGCACAGCAGTATGTGTACCTTCTGGATGGCAGAGGCCAGAGAGACTATTCTCACTGGTCACAAACTGAGCTCTCAGGACACAGAACAAGATGAAAGGAAAACTTCATCAGACCTACGGTTTCCTGACAAATGACACAGAAGACAGAGATAAAAGAAAACAATGACCATCTCTAGGAGGAATTGGATCAATAGAAATCTAAAGTACTCATAACAAATCTTTACCAGAGTTGCTATACCTAAGAAACAAATCCACAAAAGCATTTTCTCCCACTAATCTAAATTTTGAAAAAGAAAAGGACTCTCACCACTCTCACTTCCATCAGACCCTGCAGGCAGAGATCCAGGAAACTGATGTGGTAAGAATTCTTACCTTCTGCTGGCACTTGTCAGATGTCCTAGGATCTCTCAGCTGCGGCAGCCTTGGAGCAAGCAGTATCCAGCCAGAGAAGACTTCTGTCTGGCTTGCCAAACCTGTAGGGGAGAAAAACTTTCCTTTCTCCCTTTGTAGGTTCTTTGGCTGGCCTAATAATTAAATTGACATAAGACAGATTAACAGGAGAAAAACAGATTTAATTTTTCATGTATGGGAATCCCAAAGATGTAAGGCTCTAAAAGTCAGGTAATTAAGGCTTATAAGCCATCCTGAGCTAAGGAGAAGGGGGTAGGGGTCTGGGACTTCAAAGGAGAGGAAAACCATTCATAGAAAGTTGGGAAGAGCAAATGTTGGATAAACAAATATTTGCCATGCCATGCAGATAAGTTCTTCCAATGTAGAAAGTTATCTCTAGTAATAGCTCTCTTTCTGGTACAGGCCCCCCTATCCTTTAGGCAATTAAGGGGGAGGTAAAAAGCTCTTCTTGAGTCTGTTGGGCCTTGATTGTCTTCAGCTCAAAATAATATACGTGCCAAAGTGGCACATTCTAGGGTGGCCTGCCCTGAACTCCATCACATGGCTCACATTATACTTCTATTGGCCAGGGCTAATCTGGATCACCATAACTCTCCTCAATGTGCATTAAATACTTGTCTAGTGAACAGCTGTTTATTTGCTTCTACTTTCCCTTTGAAATTTACCAAAGATAATTGGCT
Source organism: Ceratotherium simum simum (assembly GCF_057802395.1). Classification (NCBI taxonomy): domain Eukaryota; kingdom Metazoa; phylum Chordata; class Mammalia; order Perissodactyla; family Rhinocerotidae; genus Ceratotherium; species Ceratotherium simum. Next base: position 17,452,887 of record NC_141901.1, on the reverse strand, counting down.
TTTAGAATTGTCAACCATTCCTCATTTCCTTCTTCCATCTGTTCTCAATTAGGAAAAAGACAAAGCAAAATTCAGTACTAACAACAACAATATCAACAGAAGATATCCTCTGAGCCATCCAGCCCCTAGCAGCAAGCCAAGGAAGGCAAGCTGGGATTAGGGAGTGAGTGGGTAACCAGGGATGGTGGCAGGATGGAGTGAGCAGTCTCTTAGGCCTAGGAGGTGACATAAGCAATTTTCCCAGAACCATCTTGACACAAGCAATAAATCAAGTAAACAAGGCAGAAGGTCACTGGAACCTGGTCTCAGCCAGTCTTGGTGCGACTTGCCCGTATCACGTGAGCCAAGGGACTGGTGAAGTCTCCTCATTCACCAGCCCACCTGAAAAACACACCTTTCTGCTTGTATGGTGTAAGAAATTGCAGAATTTGGAGATCCAAATGGGGAGAGGGAAGGGAAATAACTAGGAATTGGAAAAGCCCTAACGATTTTTTTTTCCCAGCTCTCCTTTTAAGGGCTTCTGGAGACAGAAGGGGATTACAAGTTAGGGAAGAGCTTACTAGTTAGCTGGTAACTAGCTTACTAGTTAGCTTACTAGTTACCTTACTCGTTAGCTGGGTTTATCTGATTAATCCTGGGGAGCCTGGGTAACAATTCAATCCAACAAAATCTACTGAAGTATGGAGAGTTAAGAAAGTTTTGAAGCCAGAGGCCCTACGCCCATTCCTTGGATGGGGGAGTGGGTGGAAGGAATAAGATAGGGCCAGGAGCTGCCTGTTCTGGGAACAACAAAGCCCCCAGGCCAGATGGAGTTGGCCCAAGACTTTGCTCCCTCCATAGATCTGAGTCTCCCATTCTAGCCTTACTTGCTTTCAGCTCCACTCATTCATTCATTCATTCCAGAAATATTGAGGGCCTACTAATGAGCAAGGAAGTCCTCTCTGAGGAAGTGACATTTAATCCAAGATCTGGAGGGAAGGATTACTCGCTGCCATTTTGACATCATGGAGATTTTATGTGTGCATTTATTCATTCATCAAACATTTATTGAGTGCCTTTTATGGCCAGGCTCTCTGTGGGCACTGCTAAAAAAGATGAATAAGTCAGGGACTGTGCCCTAGAGGAATTTATGATCCAGTGGAGGAGACTGACAAGTCAACAAGAAAGCCATTATAAGGGTAATTCAACACAGCTGAGCTAGATGATCTCTAAGGGGCATTCCCATGTCTAAACATTCTATTGTCTAATAAGTTCTTACTGTATGTCTAGTACTTGGGGATGCCCATTTTCTCCAAGGATTTTATAATTCAACCATAGATAGAAGGCACGCCTATATGAAATATTAAGATCTCAGAAACCAGCCTGTAGCAAATTATTCATATGTTCTCAGCTCAGCCCCTATCTACCCAGAGAGACTATTAAAGCTTTTTTAATCAATCAGGCCTAACACCTCTCCCTTAACCATTTTTAAATCCCCTCCAGTTTGTGGCAAGGTGTATGTGCACTGCCTTTTTTCTCAGGGTCCTGTGAGAAGGTCTGGAATTAGGGTTTAGGTACCATTCATCTGTTACCTGCTTTGAGCAAGACGTCTCCTGAGTCTCCGCCACTCCATCTGTGGTATTCAATTTACATAAACCGAGGTCTATTCTGAGTCCTAGGGAAAAGGAGGGGCATCGCACTGGGAAATTAGTTGATCTCCTGGAAGCAAAAGCCCACAGTGAGTCTGCTCTTGCCATGGACTTCTAGAGTTGCTGACCATCCTTTGAGAAACTTCAAACATTGCCTTAAGATATTTTTTTTTTTTTTTTGAGGATGATCGTCCCTGAGCTAACATCTGCCAATCTTTCTCTTTTTTGCTGAGGAAGATTGGCCCTGGGCGAACATCCATGCTCATCTTCCTCTACTTTATATGGGACGCTGCCACAGCATGGATTGACAAGCATTGGTGCACACCCGGGATCCGAACCGGCAAACCCTGGGCCACCGCAGTGGATAGTGGCACTTAACCGCTTGCGCCACCGGGCCGGCCCCATGCCTTAAGATTTTTAAGCAGGGAAGAAAGTGCTTCATCTGAACGATTGGGTAGGTTGGATCCTCCACTTCCTCCTTTTATCCCTTCTCTGTAGCAATCTGCGATCCCAACCATTCCATCCCTCTGATACTTTGCTGAAATCACTTCCACTATATTCTCCAGTGACCTCCGTTTTGCCAAATCCATATCTACTTGCATCTGTGGAGTATCAACAACTCCCAAAATTCTATCTTCCTTTGGCTTTTTGGGAAACCTGTCTTCCTTGGTTGTCCTCCTACATTTCTAGCTGCGCATCTTTTAATCTCCTTCACCTCCTTTGGCTGACCTTTGAAATGGATGTTCCTCAGGAGTCCTTGGCTTTCTCTTTTTCTCACTTTATTCATAGTTCTTGGCCGTAAATAACAAGATCCTAGTTTCAGCTACTATATAGACATGGATTGGGCTCTCAGAACTAGAACAGGCCCTTATCTCTCATCTGACATTTAGCACATGTCTTAAACTGCTTGCTAGACCTCTGTTGGATGAACTTAACCCCTAAACCAATTCTTGTCCTGTTATGCTATCTTGGGGGCTGGTATTACCAAGAACATACCTAGACTTATGCTCCCTGTCATAGCATTTATTCAATGAAGATGTATTGATCCCTTACTGTATCCTAGGCACTGGGCCCTGTACTGGGGGTACAAGAGAAATAAGACACAACCCCTGCCCACAAAGGACTGGGCCTTGGAGACAGGTAAACAATCAGAGAAATGCACCGTAGGACAACATCAGAGGGATAAGTGCAGGAATAGAAGCGTATACAAGATGCAAGACATAGAGAAAGCACAGTAGAGGGACTGACTGGGAGATGAAATATGAGGAAAGGCTTCCGTGAGAAGGTAATACCTGAGATGGGTTTTGAAAGACAAATAGGAATGGAATCCCCATGACAAGCAAGAGAGGTATTTTAGCCATTGAGAAGAGCATGTAAAAGGCGTGAGTATGTGAAACCAAAGAGCCTATCTGAGAAAACATGAGCAGTGTGATATTGATGGAGTGTAAAGTGCACGGCAAGGGGAGATGTGGCAGGAGGTGAACCTGGAGTAGCATGTCAGGGCCAAATCATAATAACAAGAGCAATCATAGCTACAATTAACAAAGTGTACTTTGCGTGCAAGTCCACAGTGCTTAATCTGCCCTGTGTTGTTATTCTCATGCTACAGCAAGGAGCCCGAGAGTCTACATATCTGATATGGTTTAGCTAAAATTCACACCCAGAATTCTTTGACTCCAAAGCCTGTGCCCTTTGCCATACACCCTGCTGCATGCATGATGTTAAAATATCCTTCCCTCAGGGAGCTTATAACGTAGTGCAGGCTAGAGAAGCCTGGGTGCAGGGGGTTGCAGCGAGGGTGGGAGAGGGCCTCTGCGCCTGTTTGCAGGGTCAGGAGCTAGGATGAAGCTGCCTTTTAGCCACAGCTGGTGGTGGGCTGGGTCTCGGCTACTCCAGGAAGTCGCTGCCTCTGGGTAGTGGACAGTTCTGAGGGAAGTCAAGAGATTTTTACGTCCATAACAGTTCTTTTCCTCGGCTTCCCATGCCCGCCTAACCTGCTTCCTTACCACCCTCCCCTCTCTGCAAATCATCTTCAACACCATCCAAATTTGACCTCATCAGTTTCCTACTTAAAATCCTCCTGCAGATCCTCATTGCCTTCAGGATAAAGCCCAATTCGTCACACTCCTTTGCTGACACACAAAGCCCTTCCTGGATAGGGCCCTGCCCACCCCCCTTGGCTCTGTCTCCCACCTGTAACTAGGTGCGGCAGCACTGCTTGGTCTGCCGTCCCACACCTCTGTATCGTCCCGGGTGCTGAAACCCCTGCCTGGAACGCTTTCCCCTCACCTGCCTTCCTAACCCCACACCTATCTTCCAGGACGGTGCACACACCACCTCCTCCAGGAAGCCTTGCCTGACTTCCCCAGGCTGGGCTAAAGGCCTCTCTTTTGTGCTCCAGACATACTTTATTGATACTTTGCTATCTACACACTTCTTATTACTCCCTTCTGATTGTGTTAGGTTCAACTCCCAGCCTGGCTGCTTCTTAACTTCTTGACCCTCGACAAGTCACTTAACCTCTTGAGACCTCAATTTACTCATCTATAAAAAGGGGAGAAAATAATATCTACCTCATGAATGTGCTGTGAAGATTAAAGATACTAAAAATGTATTACAACATATATTAAATATTAGAATTTATTATTTTATATTATTATATGTTGTATCTCAAAACATATATTAAAATATATGTTAAAATGCTTTGTACAATGCCTTACATAGTGTAAGCACTAAATAAATGTTGCTGTTAATTCTAACTTACTCAGTATCTAGTACACTGCCTGGCATCTGGTAGATATTCAGTAGACATTTGGGTCTATATCTCTCCCCCTTTTTCAATGTTGACTTTGCCACTTGGTTCTCAATTCAGTTTTTTTTTTTTTTTTTGCTTTTTAAAAATTGAGTAAGGTGAGAAGGAAAGGGAGAAAAAAGATATTTGCATTGACTTACAGAGATTTCTCAGCCCTGGGCTGTGGTCCAGCCCCCAGGGGACTGCAGGGAGATGTTATTTCTGTAGATAAGAGAGCTTTGGCAGCTACCCTTGTCTTTCCCACTGGTCCCCCTTCCTTGCTCCCTGCAGAGATCCCTTCCTGCTTTCACTGCCTCCTCTGTCCACTCCTGAGCTCTCTGAAGATTTTCAAAGAGTGTGGTGGCAGCAGTGGTGGTATGGGGAGAAGGGGATTTTGTATGCAACTTAGGGGAAAAATCCAGCATTCTGAGACAGTCCCAGGAGAGATGAAGAAAGATGAGGTTGTATACTCTCCCTAAGGGCCTGAAGGCTTGGAGAGCTTTCTCTGAACAGAAGTATCCACCTGATCCTGTAAGGCAGAGGGGACAATTGTTCTTTTCCATGTTTTTCTTGAGCATTTGGAAGTCCTGAGAATAGGGAGTTCATTCATCAGATAAGAGTTCAGGGTGAGTGGGGAGCTGGACTAGATGAAGTGATTACTATGATTATATTTTCCAAACCAATATAGGACAAACTATGGAACAAAAGAATTGTTGAAATCCTGATTTGTGATTTTATTTATGTAAAAGATCATGCAAAGATATAAAACAATGAAATCACATTGGATGAAAGACCATGAATATTAAAGACCATAATTACACAGAAAAAAAAAGTGCTGTCAAAAATATTTTAATGTTTGTTTTACAATTTAATGTTTTACAATAAAGAAGGTTTAATTCAGGTCTTTTGCCCACTTTTGCATTCAATTGTCTGTTTTTTCTTACTGATTTCCAGGAGTTGTCTAAGAATTCTGGCTATGGTTGCAAATATATCTTCTCATTCGGTCCTTGCCTTTTCATTCTTTTAATGGTGTCCTTTGAGGAACAGAATATTTAAATTGTAAGGAAATCTATGTTATCACTCTTTTCCTTTATGGATAGTCTTTTTTGTGCTGTTTAAGAAGTCTTTGCCTATCCCAATCATGACAATGACATGTCTTGACATGTCATGACAACATTCTATGTCTTCTGCTAGAAGCTGTATTATAAAAGAGAATGTCCAGATGGCTAATAAGCACATGAAAAGATGCTCGACATCATTATTCTTCAGGGAAATCCAAATGAAAACTGTAAGGAGGTATCGCTACACCAGAATGGCTAAAAAAATAAATAGATAAAACAAAAACATACACTACCAAGTGTTAGAGAGGATGGGGAGCAACCGGAACTCTCATCCTTTGCTGGCGGGTGGGTAAATTGACACAGTAAATTAGTACAATCACATTGGAAAACTTTCTGTCAATATCTACTAAAGCTGAACATGAGCTTGCCCTATGACTTAACAATTTCATACCTAGGTTTATTCCCAACGAACATGTGCAGATATGTGCACCAAAACACAAAACTGTTCGCAGCGGTTTTATTCATCATAGCTCCGAATTGGAAACAATCTACGTCTGTCAATAGTAGAATGGATAAATGCATGTAGTATATATATTCAATGGAATACTATATAGTAATGAACAATAGCAAACTATTATTGCATGCAAGGACATATATGAATCTCACCCACATAATATTGAGCAAAAATAGCCAGATTTAAGAGGACATACTGTACGATTGCATTTATATGAAGTTCAGAGTCAATAAAACTAATCTATGGTGAAAAAAGTCAGGATACTGGTTATCTTTGGTGGAGGTGGGGGTGGAGCTTGATTAGAAAGGAACAGAGGGAGTCTGCTTGGGTGCGGCTATACTATAGCTTAATCTAGGTGGCAGCTTTATGGTTGTATATGTTTATAAAAATTGATCCAGTGTCACTCAAAGATTTGGGCACTTTATGTCAATAAAAAAAGTTAAGGTAAAAAATGTTAGTTAATAAAATACTTGAGTTGTAATTTTTACTGTTCATTGACTATAGAAGTTGAAAGAATATTATTTTGCTTATATTTGTGTGTTTGAAGAATACAGCTTACTCAGTCACTGCTATGCTTACTGGCCTGATTCATTCAGATATTGTTTGTAGGAATTTAGAGTTTCTGTGAAATGTCAACAATTTATGATGGCTGGGATATGTAAATTTGATATAGCTCCAGGAAATACAAGGAGTGGAGTTAGAGGACCTCTAAGATCCCTCCTGGGCCTAAGATATAATGAATTGTCTGAGTTCATGTATACTAATAATAAGAGTATCCTTTGATTAGAAAAGCAATAAGATATAAGACTTGTTTGAGGTATGTGTAATAATAATAGTATTGTTCTTTGATTATAAAAGCTGCACTATATAGAACATTTTGAGTTTCTTTTCAGGCATGTTGACTAGATTTACATTGACTTTGCCTTTTTCTGCAGGAAACATTCCAAATATTTGAATCTTGCATTATCCTTTTCAAAGATCTTTTCTGTATATTGTGATTTGCTACTTATAACATGTTGAATGAATGAATAACTGAACAAAGGAACACACTATTCATTTTTTTGTGCCCCGTGCTAGGGCTATAGTAGTGAAAAGTTGGACCAGCTGTCCCTGCCCTGATGGGTGCTTAATATTCTAGTAGGAGAGACTGACTCTAAGCAAGGATGGCATAGGAGTGCTAGGAAAGGGACATATCGACTCATCTAGAGGGCTAACTTCATCTAGGGGATTGCAAAGAGTTCCCTGAAGAACCTGAAACCTAAGCTGAGATGAGTTCATGGTTGCCAGATAAAGTGGGAAAATGGAGATCATTTAGGCAGAGGGTTGGCACATTCTAAAGGTACAAGGATAGAGAGCAACATGTTGCTTTGGAAGGAAAACAAAATCCAATGGGTTGGACAAGAGAATTTGAGGAGAGACCTAGGAGCTGTTAGGTGTGGAGGGCCCTGTTTGCCTAGTAAGGACACTGGATTCACCGGAGGGCGGTGTCACTGGAGGTTTTAAGCAAGTACATTAATCGTATTTATATTTTAAGAAAATGGAACTGGAATAAGGACAAGTGTCTCCTTTTGGTAGGAGCTGTGGATAAGAAGTAGAGCCGGAACTAGGATGCAGCTCTCCAGGGGCCTGGCCCTTACTACCCTAAGTTCTCTGCTCTTTGTTGGCCTCAGACTAAAGTGAAAAAGGGAACTGGGTGTTAGAAGTGGAGCTTAAGAGCACAGCTGGCCCCCTTTCCCATCTTTCCCGGTACGATGCCATGTGCTGGAGAGAGAGGAGGGCTGACATCTTGCACGGACTCACAGCAGACCCCTCTACAGAGGAACTGATCCTGTAGGGCTTACCCCCACAGCAAGACTTTTTAATCCTTTTCATTGATTTTTTCTAAAAATACTTTTTAGGCAAGAGCAAAAATTCCTCAAATCATGGGTTCCCACAAGGCCCACTTGGAATTCTGTAAAAGGGTAAATGTCACCTTGGAGAGTTGTAAAAGTCAATTGGTCTATTTCCAAAACACAGTGCCTAGGAGTAGTGAATAGGAAAGCAGAGGTGTTTTCTAGGACAGACAATTGGTTTTTTTTTTTTTCCCCAAAGCCCCAGTAGATAGTTGTATGTCATAGCTGCACATCCTTCTAGTTGTTGTATGTGGGACGCGGCCTCAGCATGGCCGGAGAAGCGGTGCGTCGGTGCGCGCCTGGGATCTGAACCGGGGCCGCCAGCAGCGGAGCACTCGCACTTAACTGCTAAGCCACGGGGCCGGGCCAGACAATTGGTTTTTGAAAGGAAAATAAAAAAAGAAGAAAAGAGGAAGGCATAAAATAGTTGTAGACATGTCACTTCTTGAAGTGCGCTCTATGCTCCTTGCTCCTGCTTCTTCAGATCCGCTGACTCCTGAACCCGCGGGAACTGGCCTTCTGTTCCTACTACTTGACTGACACTGCTCCTGCCCGGCTCACCACTCACTCCCTCTTGCAAACTCAGCAGCTTCTTTCTGGTGCTCATCAAAAACCGTTTGTCTGTCCTGGAAAACACCTCGGCTTTTCAAGTCACCAACCGTGGACACTGAGTTCTGGAAACAGACCAATTTTTATAACTCTCCAAGGTGACACTTACCCTTTTACAGAATTCCAAGGAGGCCTTATGGGAACCCATTACTTGACGGACTTTTGCTCTTTGCATTTTCATTCTATTGACCTTCCTCTCCCTTGGTGGAGAAACTTTTGAAATTTTCTTCTCTATAGCTTCGGTGACACTCCTCATTCTGTGTTCTCCTTTTATTTTCCCATCTCTAGTTGATTTCTCTTGCTTTGCATCTCATTAAATGCTAATATTCCCTATGGTTCTAATTATAGTTTTTCCCTTTCACGTTTGCTAACTAATGTCCTCTATTTTCATGCATCGTTGACTGATGATACTTAAATATCTATTTCTAGCTCCTACATCTTCTGGGCTCTAGACTTAGAGTGTCAATAACTGCCTATTGGATTTCTTCATCTGGATAACCTAAAATTGTGTCATATTCCACGAGTCTAATTCCAAATTAATTATGCTCAAGTATCACCCTCATCCCCAGTAGAACTGCTACTCCTCTAGCCTTTTCTGTTTCATTTCATGGCACCATTACCTGTCCAGGTACCCATTCCAGAATCCCGGGATTCATCCTTGGACTCCTTCTTCTCCCTCACCTAAGAGCTCAGTATGTCATGAAGTCCTGTTAACTCTACATCCAAGATCCGTCTTCCCGCCACACTTCTCCATCACCCCTGACTTGCTGCTTTTAACCCAGGATTTCTCTATGCCAGTGCATTCCTCCCTCTTGCTACTAGTGATCACTTTTAAAGCACACATCTGATGCTCTCACTCCCCTCTTTTAAGTCTATGAGGTCTATGAAGTCTCTCCATCACCTCCAGAAAAAAGTGTCACCGCCCTGACTGAGGCACATAGGTTCAACCACAGTCTAGTCCCGGCTTATTTCTCAAGGGTCTGCCCACACACCCCTTCTGCTTGAACACGCCCTTGGTGTCTCTGCATTCGCCCTTGCTGTTCTGCCATACCTCCATGGCTTGACCCTCTCTTCCCACCTAACAAACTCTTCTCCACTCTTCAAAGCTGTCACCTCTCACTGACTTTTCCTGATGCTCTTCTTCATACCCCAATAGAATAAATCATTTTCTTTGCTACGTCAGCGCTTTGTACATGCCTCTATTATAGCAGTTATCGCATTGTTTTATGACTATTTGCCTTATTGTTTATCTCTTCCTCTTTCAGGGAGGGACCTTTCCTTATTCGTCACTGTAATCCCCAAGTGCCTGGCATATAGTCAGCACTCAATAGTGTATATGTTTTAATGCTTCCTGGCTCTTTTGTTTCTGATCCCTTTCCAGTAAACTGATTAAAGGTGTCGACAAAGCCCAGCTCATGTTTTTCCCAGCTGAGCCTGTGCAAGTCACCAACTTGCAGGCCCTGAGAAACGGTAGGAAGAGTGGAAGATCAAGGGCCGGGAGAACAAAGGACACATTGAGGGTTTTCAGTAGGGGTGACTGGGATTGCGCCACCCCCGAGTGCTTGCTCAGAAAATAACAGTAATGCTTTATGGCCCCTTCCTGTCGTACACTTTCCAAATGTAGGCTAGCTGGTGTTAACGACTTCATGGTGAATGAGCCAAATGGCATATGTGTACGCTGGTGGGCATATTTTTGGTGATAGAGGGGAAGGTGTTATCTCTATTTGGGAGGTGGGAAGCACGGCTGGCATTGGATCCTCTAATGCAAGGTGGACCAACTTTTTCTGCAAAGGGCCAGACAGTGTTTTAAGCTTTGTGGGTCATGTGTAAAAGCAGCCATAGAAGATACACAAACAAATGAGCATGACTGTGTTCCAGAGAAACTTTGCTTATGGACACTGAAATGTGAATTTCACAAACTTTGCACGTGTTGCAAAATATTCTTCTTCTTTTTATTTTTATTTTTCCCAGCCATTTAAAAATGTGAAAAACATTCTTAGCTCTCAGGCCGCATGAAAGTAGGCACCAGGCAGGATTCGGCCCATGGACCATGGTTTGCTATCTCTGCTCTAGTCCATTACTACACTACCCGGAGTAGCTTTATTAAGTGAAGCCATACGGAGAGTGTCGACCTCATGGTATGATCAGCGCAGCCTCACTCACTGAGGCCCAGGCTCTGTGCTTCAGCGCAGTACAGTACTCCCTTGTTTGCTTCTTACAGCAACCCTGTGAGGGAGGAACTAGGATCATCCCTACTTTACACGTGATCAAACTGGTCACCCAGCTTGCAATTGTCAGAGTCAGGCTTTTGAAGGCCTGTCTGGTTCTGAGGTGCATGTTCTTACCACCATATCATACAACCTCCCGTGGTAAAGTATCATTGCCGTGGAAATCGTATGTGATGGGTTATGTTTTTCAAGAACACAGACATTTTATCAAAGAGAGGTCAATTTTCCAAAAGAAAAATCGAGGACAAAGAAGACTGAAGGACAGATGTGGTCATATCCTGCTTTGGGAAGACTGGCTCAGAATTTCCCAAGACTTAATAACTGTTCTGAACATGTTATCTTGTTCTTTCTCCCAGGAGTTTGGAGGAATGCGGAGACAATCTCCTCACTCGTCAGAAAGACCCTCCCTTCACTGCTTCCCACTACACTCCCTAACCCCCCTTCCCACCAACACACACACACACACACACTTCTTAGGTGTGCATTCCCCTGTAGGAATCACCCACCACACTTCTGTGCCTGCTCTTTCCTCCCCTCTGCTTCCATGGTTTCTCCTCCTTGGACACCCACCCACTCTGAGCCCAACGCTGAGGGGACCCAAGGGCCAGACCACAGTAGCAGAGTAATGGTGGTGGGGTGGAGTGGGGCTGGGCGCTCTCAGCTGCCCTCTTACACTTCTGAGAGGTCTACTCCAAGCTTTTCTTCTTCACTTCCACCCAGCCCCACCCTTCACATTCTCCCTGACCTCTCCAGCTAGTTCCAGCTCCAAGAACTGAGGTGTGACTGTCTCCCCTGCAGCAGGAGCTGCACGCTCTGGAGAAACAAGCTCCCATGGTTAGATGGTGATGGAGTTAAGTTGGGGTTGGAGGTAGGAGCTAGAGGTTGAGGGAGATAAGAGAAACACAAACACAAAAGGGAATTTAAAAGATCTGACAACGAGGAGACTGGGTTGGAGCCAGAGGAGGAGCTGAGCTGTCCCTGAGCTGACTTGAACCTTGCCTCCTCTCCCCGATTTTCTCCCAGCCCTTCTCTTCCCACCCTCAGGAGTCCTTGGAAATGTGCCAGCTCCTGAACAAGGCGCTTTCAATTCTTATTAGAAATCCCCTCTGGGCCCCTTTGCTTCATTCCTCTCCTACTCCTGATCTCTTCCCTTTCCCATATTGCTAACGAATCTTTCTGGAGCAAGCTCTGGGGTGGGTCGGGGGTTGGGCACAGCTGTGGAGCCACTGGTGGCCTCTAGGCCTATCTCTGAGCTTAGTTCCTACAGACCTACGTGCCTGAACTACCTCTACTTTGTGGCTTTCAACTCACCTTCTGCCCTCAGATAAGGGTAATGGCCTTCGCCAGGCACTGTGCTGGACAACAGGAAGGAGGGCCAGGCCATGGGTAGGAAGATCTGAAGGCCTTCATGCTCAGGTCACTCAGCCTTCATCTGGGCTTCTTGATGAGACTGACTCAGGGCAAGGCGATCTACGTTTGAAAAACAAATTTAGAAATTTATTCCTCCCATCCACCATTACTAGAGTCACATTTGCTCATGGTAAATATCTTGGACAGCACAGAAACATACAGAAAAAAAGAAAGCAAAGATCACCCATAATTCCACAGCCTAGAGAAAACTTCTGGCATTTTGATGTATTTGCTTTTACTCTTTGTTCAATGCCTATCTTTGTCTCTATCTCTGCCTATAACACATAGTATCTACCATTTAATAACCTGTTTTTTTTTTAAATTGGCATTCTCTTTTGAGTATTTCCCCATTAAAAATTCTTCCACAGCAATGATCAACATTTAATGAATAGATATTTGCCTTCCAAGACTAAGACAGTGTTCTTATCCAGGAATTAGTTTTGAATTAGCATTGACGACATTAACATCCTCACTCAACACTATGTATGCACACACTTGTCCTGTCAGAAAGTTTATCAGGAAGGCAGGCAGATTGAAAACCCCTTACTATGAGGGCCAGGCTCTCCAGATGGGATCTTGGGGTGGGGTGGGAGGCTGGGCGTAGGAGGCGGGCACAGGGGGATTGTTCACAGCTGCTCATTCCCCCTCTTGAAGTCTCCACCTCTGACCAGAGAGCTTCCTCTGGGACTGAGTGTGAACCAGTTACCTGACAGCTGGGACCATGGCTCAGAACTCTGTGGGTGTACGTTTTGATGCTTAGGCAAGCAAAGTGATTCAACATGAACTCTGCCAACACAAGACTGGATCAGACGAGGGAGCCTTGTGTTTTCCTGGGAGTGCCCATATTATCCTCCCACCTTGTGATCTGCTTTCCTGGTTCCCTGGGTTGGCTTCAGTCTGGCACATACTCTAGAACAGATGTACCCTTTCTGCGGAGATGTTGGCCAGCACAGCCCCAAAGGTCACCGACACAACCTATGTGTCCAGTCCCTCAGGGGCGCAGTTCTTGGTAATGTTATGGGTTCCTTCGGGCTAGCACAGGGCAGAAGAACGGGGTGTAGGTGGGAAGGAAGCCAACAGCAGCTGTGAGCCCACCTCAAAGAAACCTGACACAAGCTGCAAGGGAGAGTTCCCAAGGAATGGCTCTGAGGGGCAAGTTTCTCAGCTTTGAGAGCCAGCAGCTGGCCTCTGCAGTGACTGACGGCACTGGTAGTAGGAAAGAAGTGAGAAGAAAAATGAGGGCAGAGATGAAGGGATAGGAGCAAGGCCTGATTGCCCAAGAGGCTGACTATCATGCTGGGACATGCAGAAAACAAGGGAACCACCAATTCTTAAAAAATAGAATTTAATATTTAATATTTCATAGAGAGCATTTGTGTATTGACTGTGGGTGGGTAAGGTGGAGAAGGGGAGAGTAATTAGGGCCTCAATTATTTTTAGTGATTAGGACCTCAACAGGTCCTGATCAGGCAGGAAGGAGATGGGAAAGGAGGGAAAAGGGAAAGTTGAAGGATAAAAAGAGAGAAAGAAAAGCAAGTGTGGTATCCATTTACTAATATGTATTAAGTGTCTACTATGTCATAGGCTCTGTGCTAGAAACTGGGAATATAGAATTAAAACTTCCAAGCCCTGCCTTCAAGGAATGGTATGCCATAGAAAATTTGTTCCCTAAAGCCCCGTCCTAGTGATTGCTCATAAAGACTTTCATTGTTTGGATCACCCAGCTGGTCCTAGGCTTGAGTCACGTGGAGTCAGAGGCTGGGTACAGATTTTTGGGGTCCAGATACCATACTGGTCATATCCAGTGGGCTGGTTCCCTAGCCGCCATTCCTTTCCAGCTGCCTGCTCTTCAGGAGGAAACCTAGTCTCCATCTTTAGATGGAACGTGTTCTAGAACCTTGGGGAGGGGCTACAACTCTATAAGGCAAATCAAACAAATGTCTTGTATCTTCATTTAAATAGAGTCTGGCATGTTCATCATTCATTCATTCATTCATTTGTTTATTCAATTTTCAAACCTAGAAGTTACACCTTATTCCTATAGTCATGATTACAAAGGATATATCTAGCCATTTCTTTTCCTTAGCACTTTAAAACACAAGGAAAACTGTTATGACAGCCTCTTTCTGTGGCATTAACTATTTTGGAAACAAGTTGGACCTTATACCAGATTAAGAAGGGAGGTAGAACCATTCTTGAATCTCTTAAAACAGGGGACTATACGGCTTCAAGGTGAACCCCCCGGTTGAGAGTTGGGGACGGATCTGGGAAACCTGCTTGGAGCTTCTTTTTCTTGGCTTTGATTGGCATCAAATGGCTCATTACCTGGGCAGAATCACTGAAGGTGTTTGTGTGATGCTACTGAATCAATGCTCTACGCCTTCAGCTGCCTTTACCATCAAAGACCCTTGGGACACCATGCTGCTGTCATGCAAGGCCTGAGTTACAGAGCTGAAGAGGATGCATTCCCTGCCCTCAGGTTGCTTACAACCTAAGAGAGGAGGCAGAAGGGTAAACAATTGATTGGATTGTGAAGCAGAATAAAGTGAGTCTTAAATTGTGGAAGAGGCAGTGAGTTGTGAGGACTCAGAAGTGAGGACATTCAATCTTTTTATAGGGTAGGATTATAGAAAACTTCATGGAAAGGGTATTCACTTCAGATGGGAACTCAAGGATAAGTAAGACTTCACAGGTAGAAAAGATGGAAGAACGTTTTCCAGGCTAAAGGAATTGTAAGGGAATTACATGGAAATATGAAAGCACGTGATGGGTTCCAGGAAAAGCAACTCTTGAGAGGTGGTTTGAAGGGAGGGGAATGCATGGAGTGATGAACTGAAAGTCATGGGAAAGGCATCTGAGAGACCCACAGGAAGAAAGTCAGCAACCTTCCCACGGTGCTCAGGTGGGAGACAGTGCGGCACCGTCGGAAGAGCATGGTATTCCAACTCAGGAACACCAGAGTTTGCCTCTCAGCTCTATCTCATTATTGCTGACTGACCTTGAACAAATTATCTAACATCTTTGATCCTTGTTTTCATAATAATAAATTGAAGATAATTTTCTTACCTCTCAGACTGGTTTAAGTGATATAATGTTCAGAAAGTGCCAAACAAATGCACACAATAGACCCTCATTCAATATAGCCCCTTCTCTTATGCCCTAAGGTGGAATAAATTAGGAAGTGTAGTTGTGCATCAAAAGGTTTTCTATACTGTCATTCATTTTACAAATAATTATTGACCACCTACTCTGTGTTAGGTCCTGTGCTAGGTGATGCAGGATATCCAAGAGGCAAGCTCTCAAAGAGAGAATAATACAGTCAGGGGGATGACACGCAAAGAGGTCAAAGGTTAGGTAGTAGTCTGAGATAACAAGCCCAGAGCCATCACAAGGCTGTCTGCAACTGATGAGCAAACCACTGTCCAGACAATGAGCGCTGCGTGTGAAGTGCTGGTGGACACAGAGCAGGGTGAGGTCACTGAGGGCTGGTGGGGGTGGGGGCTGGCTAGAAAAGTGTCAAGGAACAGGAGAAATGTGAGCCAGACCTCAAACATGGTTTTAGCATTTGGAGAAGCAAAGAGAAAAGGAAGAATTGTGCTAAGTGTTAAAAAAAACCGGCCATGGAGCAAGGTGAGCTGAGGGTATAGTCTGGTTTGATTGTAGAGGAGGGCTTCTGGGAGGTAAGGCTGAGAGGCAGGTTGAGGCCAGATTAGGAAAAGCACTGGAAGGCAGGCTAGGGACTTCAAGTTCCATTCTAGGCAATATCTTTTTCATTGTGTGCTCTAAGCCACACTGATCTGTCCCCACCCACACATTGCATTTTTCTTATTCCACTTATTCTCCAGTATTTATATATTGCCATGTATATTTTCTCTGTTGTATATATGTGTCACACTGTGCCCTAAGCAAGGTTGTACATTTCATAGGCCAGGTCACAGAAAGATTTCCTAACTTGATATGACTCAGTGTGGAGCACACCTTTGAAGCTGAGAGGTAAAGAAGGTTGGGGATACCCATGGAGAAGCTGGGATCGTACTGTTGTGACAGCTTGTACCATAGTAAGTCCCAGCCACTGCACAGACACCATGATCAGCACATCTGAAGTCTCTCCAATGTTGATTTTAGCCAGGATGGCTCTTGGTGTTGCCCTGACTGTTTGGACCTCTGATTTGAGCAATGTCTCCATAGACCATATCTGATGAACTTGCCATTCATTAATACAGAATCCTCAAATATTAGTGGAGAGGACACTTTTCTGCTGAAGAGTTTTAGACCTTCCAGATTCTTTAGGGTTTTGCCTGGTTGAGCTCCTTGACTTTCCTGAAAAATCAAACTAAAATCTCACATCTAACAAGAGAGCTGCTGTGTGTCCCTAACCTCTTTCCCTCTCCAGACCCCTGTCTTTTGATATTCCCAGCCATCATTTCTCAGCTTAATCCTGAGGAGGAAATCAACCAGGAGCCTTGGGAATCAGGTGACCAGGGGCAGAAAGCAAGAACTGGTTTGAGCAAACACAGCCAGCCTGGATGTTTGCTTTGGTTTAAAGAGTTACTGGGGCTGGTATACCAACCTTTTGTTTTGCAGGGAGCTTTACTTTCCTGGTAAATAGCTGTTTTTGAGTAACAATTTCTCCATGTGACCAGTCAAACAGATTCCTAAAATAGACCTGACTTTCTTCTCTGTCCTCAGCCAGGATGGCAACAGTGAAACCTGGGCCATTGGTCCCACTTACATGCCAGGACAAAGGCCAGTCAGGAGTGTGTGTGTTCCTTATCGCCCCAGGGCACAGCGGTTCGTTCATCTTGCTGCCTCTTGAAGCCATAGCCTTTGGTGGCCCTGACCACCGCTAAGTGGTAGAGACCTCACATCAGTGTCTGCTGCCCCAGACACTGCTAGAGACCCTCACAGAGGGGCATGAGCATGTATGGTCTCAGCGACCTGGAGTAGATTATTTTGATTCTACAGACACTTTTTTTTTTTTTAAGTAGCACTTTTATTTTTTATTTATTTTATTTCGTGAGGAAGATCAGCCCTGAGCTAACATCCATGCCAATCCTCCTCTTTTTGCTGAGGAAGACTGGCCCTGAGCTAACATCTGTGCCCATCTTCCTTCACTTTATATGGGACGCCGCCACAGCACAGCCTGACAAGCGGTGTGTCGGTGTGCGCCCGAGATCTGAACCTGGGCCGCCAGCAGCGGAGCGCGTGCACTTAACCGCTATGCCATGGGGCCGGCCCCTCTACAGACATTTTTTACAGACATTTTCTACAGACATTTCCAGTCCCATATTCACCCCAATCCCAGGCTAGCTGCCCTTGCTTGAAAGTGACTGGAAAGAGGACATACCTGGTGGTTCCTATAAGGAAAAAGGGCAAAATCTCCCCTTCCCAACAGGAGCCTGCTCATGCTATTGGGGGTTAGGGGGAGTCTTGTAGGTAGTTTGTTGATTTCATCATACCTTAGCCCTCAAGGTCCAGGAGATGCCAACTATTCTTAGCTTATTTTCTCTTTCCTTCTCCCCTTACACATATGTTCACTGGAGTTAGACTGGCTCTTCACGGACACCCCCAAGTCACATACATATTTGCACCTTGTACCCGTTGTCTCCTCTGGCCTATGTTCCCCGTATTCACGCTGTTCTTTTCTCCTGATAAGTCCTTCCCTTTCCTCTGTATCTATTCAAATCCTTCCCACCCTTCAAGGTCCAATCCAAAACCACTTCCTCCATACAGCCTCCCCAGAATGTTTCCTCCTCTTTCTTCGCAATTGACCCTGGTTCTTGTCTCCTTGTGTTATAAATGCCCACAGAGTCTGTGAACTCTGGGAGGGCAGAGACCACGTTAGATTCTTTTCATGTTTTGCCCACATTACCTAAAATAGCTCTCATTCTCGAGATCACTTATCTCCCCTTTATCATCCATTTCTGAAGTGCCCATAGCTACTTGTACAAAGTCAGTGATTGATAAATGCTTGTTGATTGGTTGATTTACCTAGAGTTTACATTAATGAGAAGAAAATAATCATTAAAGTGACAAAAGGCTCAGCGTGATCCCTGAGCCTTATTTTGGATCCTTGAAAATGAGCATGTCTAAACACATAATAGCCTTTGCGTGCATTTCTTTTTCGTTTAGTTGCTGACCAAGGGAATCTGACTCTAGCCTCTCTTATGTTTAGTTAGAACAATTCAAATTAGTAAACATTAAGTGAGCATCTGCCAAGTGCACTTAGCAGTTTCCACTGTGCTGGATCCTGGTAATGGGCCCTGAGGCCCTGCTCTTGAAGAAGAGAGTCAGAAGGCTTTATTAGTCACCAGTCACTTATTTCCTTCTTAGCCCTAATGGGAAGTGACCAGGATAGCTGAGACCAGTAGCCACAGGCTGTTCAGCACAAGGAGAAACTAGAGAAGGCGTTCCAAGGGGTCAGAAGCTGGAATGAAGGACTGCAGCTTCCAAGAGCACAAACTGGTTGGTTCTCAAAGTAAATTCCGTGGCCTGGGGTGACTCAAATGCCTAACTCAGCAGTTACCAGAACCAGATGAGACCTCTGAGAGAAGGGAGCCAGCCCAGAACTCTTTCCGGGGAGCAGCCAAACCTTCAACAGTCATGGAACAAAGTCAGCAAAGATCCCTGAGAAGAGCTAAACTTATCCAGGTTACCTGAGGTGCTTGAGGGCATGAACTTCAGGGAAAAAAGTGCAAATGGGGAACCACATATTTGCCAGGAAGAGAGACCAGAAAAGACAGTACTCATGGCTGGTGAATCACAACAGCGTAAGAGGGAAATCTCCCTGGCACTGAGCAGTAGCAGCTGCTGAGCCATACATGTCACAGAGTGTGGGGAGGTGAGGGTGGGGATTGGGGGTTGTCTTTAACTGAGGCGCTTAGCCATTCTGGGGATTTACAGAAGACAGAAGACCAGGAACCACATCAAGCTTCCATTACCTCTAATGACTTATGGAAATGTAATGTTTTCTCAGACACCCAGATGAACAGCTGAGAGTTACAAAAGCATGTCAGCTCATACCCAATGCTGGGAACATGCAATGCCCAGAGTGTGATAGCTTGGTGACATCATGGTAAAATCCCATCTACTGGTGGTCCACAGAGGAAATGCTGAGATCATTGTCAATCTGGACAGTGTGTCTAATTTACAAGGTGTCGAAGGAAGCCAAGATGAGGTGCTATCTTGCCCACTCAAGGGTGGCTTTCGAGGGTAAGATGAGCAGGAGGAAGTAGGAGGTGAGGGAGCACTTGTTGAGTACCTATTGGTACTTTTTTGTAAATACTAGTTGATTTAATCCTTTGAGAGAAGTATCATCCCCATTTTACAGATGAAGAAACTGAAACTCATGGAGTTTACGTAACTCTCATAAGGTCACTTTGATAATAATATTAAAGTCAGGGTTCAAACTTAGGCTGCTTAGCCCCAAAGCCTGGGCTCTTTCTTCTCCACTGCAGTGTTTTCCAGCTCTTTCTCCTCCCTTAGGGTCTGAAATCCCAGCCAGGGGGAGCCTCTAGGGAAGGCCTAGTGTAATCAGGACACGGGGGAGGAGATCAGGAGCTCCTTGCTCATAAAACCTCCTGGATCTTGTGCTAATCAAAAGCTAACAAGCAACCAACACTCTTTCTAGGCCAACTCAACACTGTCTGCGTTGGAATTTCTATTTTTTCCAAAATGACATTTCTCTGAGAAATATGTTTAATTAGGTGAAAGATGGATGTCATTGCTCTTTTCTCTTTGCTTTTAGCACATGATAACCTTTCTGGTTATGTCCCAGTCTCCTGGTCTTTGCCCTCAGCGCAGAGCAAGTGCACGTTTGCCCAACCTTTATACTACATGGCTCTGAGCAGCACACGCTCTGATCTGGACTCAGTCCACTTAGCAGAGGAGTGGGTGGCCTTCTACTGACCCTTCCAGGAAACACCTGTCCTCCTCATGTTCCCCTGGGGCCTGTGCTAGTGGCAACAGTCTAGGATGGGGGCAGAGTGGGCAGCAGTCTACTTCTTCACAGGAATCCCAGAAACCGTCCCACCAACTTCTACAGGAAAAACCTCAAATCCTTTGCTCACCCTTAAATCCTCCCACTTCCTTCCTTCTATCACTTCAAGCATTGGCTACACATGCTTGTAACACATGTTTAACAGGAAAACAAGCAATGAGGCTCTCATACCTCAGTTAAGACATATAAGACAGTTATTCAGAGACAGGTGTAGGTTCCAGGAGCTCCTTGTCTTCTCCTTTACTATTTCTGTCCTAAGGCTGGTGTTCCTTCGGATTTTGTGTTGGGTGTCTTCTCTTCCCTGTACTCATTCTCCCTGGGCAATCTCATTTTTCAATATGACAGCAATCAACATCTATATGTCGATGACTCTGAAATCTCTCTTCTCAGACCCCAGCACCCACCTGTCCACTAGACACCTCTACTTGGAAGTCCCTCAGGACACAGGAGCTACTCAATAAGTAATTGTTGAATGCGTGGACTGTCTAAACCCTAAAGGCTGGCAGCTCAGGCAGAGGTAAGCCTCCGACTTGTTGGAATTGACAGCTCCCCTTTCATTGTTGTTGCTTTGTGAGGCAGTTTCGAGTGGTGGAAGGATCACAAGCCTCAGAATTACAACTGTGGGGCTGGCCCCATGGCTTAGTGGTTAAGTGGCACGCTCCGCTACTGGGGGACCGGCTTCAGATCCCGGGCACGCACCAACGCGCCGCTTCTCCAGCCATGCTGAGGCCGCATCCCGCATGCAGCAACTAGAAGGATGTGCAACTATGACATACAACTATCCACTGGGGCTTTGGGGAGGAAAAAAGGAGGAGGATTGGCAATAGATGTTAGCTCAGAGCCGGTCTTCCTCATCAAAAAGAGGAGGATTAGCATGGATGTTAGCTCAGGGCTGATCTTCCTCACAAAAAAAAAAAAAAGAATTACAACTGTGTTCAGATCCTCACCTTGTTCTGACATCTATGTCTATTTATGGATCTGAAGGCTACAGGTCAAGCTCTGAGGTAGGCAGTATGGAGTCCCATCCAGGATTCTAGATCTGGTTCTGATGCAAGTAAGCTGGATAGCTTTGGGCAAGTCCCTTTGCCTCTCTGGGTTGCATGAGATAGTTGAAATGGATAACTTTTAAGTTTTTTCTAACACTTACCTTTCAGTGTGAAGCACTCTAGCACGTCTGGATAGGATGTTTTTTTCAGACTACTAGCTGATAGTTTTTGCTGGGAAGAAAGACCAGAAATCTCAGCAACTTGGCAGATTTCATTCTGGTTTTTTTTTTTTTTTTTTTTTTTGTGAGGAAGATCAGCCCTGAGCTAACATCCATGCCAATCCTCCTCTTTTTGCTGAGGAAGACTGGCCCTGGGCTAACATCTGTGCCTATATTCCTCCACTTTATATGGGACGCCGCCACAGCATGGCCTGACAAGCAGTGCGTCGGTGTGCACCCGGGATCTGAACCCGGGCTGCCAGCAGTGGAGCGCGCGCACTTAACCACTGCACCTCATTCTGTTTTTCTATGGTTCTGTCTAGACCTCTCTGAATGAGGCTGAGAATTAGGTGTTGGTTTTAACACTCAAAATTCAGACTTCTGTCATAATAGATATGCACATACCTGGCTTAAAGAGGAAGGTAAAAATATCTCCATCCTACCTAGACACCCATTTTTGTCTAACTTGTCCACTTTCCTTCTTCCTGAAACGTGGACTTCCCTGAGCTCACCAGGGAAGAGTTTGTCTGCATGGGTGACTGTGCATAAGGGAGCTGTAACTCCAGGTTGGTAACTGCTTGATAAAATGCCAGCTGCATGAATGATGCATCAAAGTGAGTTGCTATCTTTCCAAGTATTCACCTTGGTAGGTGCATAGTTCTTCTAAAACTGCGTGGGGGCTACTATTTATTTCTGATAGTAAATTAATTAAATTTTAATCAAAGTGACATTGGCCCTGAGTTTAAACAAGTCAAATGTGCTGAAAATACTTATCAACACAGCAGCCCAGTAGCTGCCTGACCAACTCCCCCATGTCTTGCTCCCCAGGGGCAACTGCTTTCAAGTCTTTCAGCTCTTTCTTGTGACATGTACTCTATATTTTTAAAATAATATGTTCATACTGCGGTCACTTGATTAACAATCTGATATTTCTTTTAGATTTTACCTTAGATGAGGTTTTAGATCTCTTGACCCTCTTTTTCTTCTCTCATGCTTCCAACTTCTCCAACAGAGAATTAAAAACAATGTTCGGTGTTTAGCGCACTAAACATTGAAAGATTGCTCATGCTAAGCCACGGAGTGGACTATGATTTCAACCTTTTGTTTTTTCAGGTAATTCATGATTGCCTGCTTCCTCCTCCTTTTCCTCCTCTTCCTCTTCTTCTTTTTCTTCTTCTTCTTCTTCCCCTCCTCCTCCACCTCCTCCCCCGCCTCCTCCCCCGCCTCCTCCCTCTTCTTCTGTCAATTATCTTTCTATCTATAGCTAAATTCCCCTACACCATTCAACATGCTATCTATATAAATTTCCAGGTGGTCAAACCAGGTGTCTGGGGAATGGAGATAGTTTCACATTCATCTTGAAGCCTGCTATGTGTTCGGTTCTGTTTTTTTCCGTAGAGTTTCCTCCAGGAGCCTCTGTCTTCTGGATCCTCTTTAGGTTTGCTCTCCAGGCCTGTTGCAGACCTGTCCACATGGGACTTCCTTCACAGTCATCCCAAGAATTTCATTCATCTTTCTCTTATGTTGCATCTTCTATTTCCTGGATCCCATGCCTTCCCCTGTCTTGGTTTACTCCCTCATTTCGTTGGGGCGCATGCCCTAAGAATTCATGAGAAGAGGTACCTAGGCAGTAAGTATTTTGAAATTTTGCTTGTATGAAAATGTCTGTCCATGCTCACATTTAATTGGGACCATTAGGGCCAGCCCTGTGGCTTAGCGGTTGGGTGCGCGCGCTCTGCTACTGGCGGCCCGGGTTCGGATCCCGGGCATGCACCGACACACCGCTTCTCCGGCCATGCTGAGGCCGCGTCCCACATACAGCAACTAGAAGGATGTGCAACTATGACATACAACTATCTACTGGGGCTTTGGGGAAAAAGAAAAAGGAGGAGGATTGGCAATAGGTGTTAGCTCAGAGCCGGTCTTTCTCAGCAAAAAGAGGAGGATTAGCATGGATGTTAGCTCAGGGCTGATCTTCCTCACAAAATAAATAAATAAATAATTGGGACCTTTAGTTGGGACGAGATGAGGATAATTTTCCTTCAAAAAATTTTTTGTTTGTCCACTAGCTTCTAGTGCTGATGTTGAGAAGTCTATTGCTCTTCTTTTGCTCCATTTCTCTGTCTGTAACCTATTTTTCTCGCCAGAAGCTTTTGTTCATCCCTAGTGTGTTAAAATTCCATGAGTATAGACTTCAGTGTTGTAGGGCCTGGGCCTCGCTTGCTCAGCAGGAGCCCACAACCCCATTGCAACCGTGTGTCCTTCTGGCTCCCTTCTGGGCAGGACGCCCAACTGCTGGGATCTGTAACAATCCCGGGCCTGGCCAGCCCGGATCTTACCTTATCTCACTGAAAGAACATCACATCTTAAAGGGACACAGAGCCCCTCCACATGAGCTGCTGTTCTTGGGAACGCTAGTCACACCAGGGACAACCGCTCTTGGCAAGCACGTAGCCTTTGTGTCCCCTGCCTATATAAGCAACCTCCTCCCCTCCGCCCCCCGTGGTTGCAAGTGCACACTGCTGTCCAGCCAGCCACCACTGGACCTCCCTGTAAGTAACTCACAAAATACCTATATGTCCCCTTCACCGTCTCCAGGTCTCTTCTTTGGTCTCTCCGCAACCCGTCCCGCACTGCTCACCCAACTGGGTGTGTGGCCAGACAAGTGTGACTCTTTTTTTATTCATTATTTTTTGCACTTGATGGGTCCTTTCAGTCTGGAACTTTGTGTCTTCAATTTCTTGGATTATTTTTTTGATCATGTCTTCTCTGTCATTTTTCTATGTTTTTTTTCTTTCTGGAACTATCATTGGTCAGAAAAATAGCTCCCTGGACTGATTCTCCGATTTTTAAATTTTCTTATCCATCACTTTGCACACTTTTTTGTGTAATTTGGGAGATTCCTTCAACTTTATTTTTCACGTCTTCCACTGAGTTTGTTGTATCTCTACAATCAACTTTTACTCTAAAGCATTTTTTCTTATTCTCATGCTTCCTTTTGCCGTTGCTTTTGCATCTTATTCATGTTTCATGGTTATAATCTCTCTCCTATCTCTCTGAAGGTACCAATGATACTCATTATGTGTTCACGGTAGTCTTCTGCTTTCTGGATTGCCCCTGCTTCCTCCAGGTTGTTTTGTTACTGTTTGTTATTATCTGCATCTTTCATGTTGGAGGGTTTTCTTAAGTGTCTGGTGTTTCCTGGTTGTCTCTTCTTATTTAAGAGTGAGTTTTATGGATTGGTGGGCTACATTTTAGGGTCATCAGGTGGCAAGTGGGCTTTTTCACACACAGCTGGTCATATTTGGAAGATCACAAAATGCAGTGCAAAGGCCAGGTCCCTGAAACAGGGGTCAGGGAGGCATTACCTCACCATCAGTATGGTAAAAGCTCACTGCTTTTCCCTCTTTCATTTAGGGTGACTTTTTTTGTTTCATCCTTGAGCTTTAGAAATCATCAGAGGGATTAATAAGTGATTACCTTTTGAGGTCATTTCAGATGCTGTCCAAAATCTGGAACTGGATGTGAGGTCGGAGCTTCAGCTCATTAAGCTGAAGAGCACCCTCTCTGGAGATGGGCATGAACAACCAGCTGGAAAAGATTAAAAGAAAGATTACTTGGATATTATGACTAACCACAAAATTGCGGTTGACAGAATTGTGCCAACAAGAGTGGGACTATTGTATAGATATAAAATCCTAATGTTATATGATCTTTGTGCTTGACTTTCAAGGGAGCAGCTTCTTGCAATATCACTGTATGATTACTGCTGTTGACTAGGAAACTGTCTGCAACAGGACAGCCATGCAGGCATAGAGAAATTACAGATAACACTGTCTGCAAATAACTTGAAATGTCTTTTCTGTGCTCTGAAATCAAGGAGTTTTCAGATTTTAAATGAAAGGTACCAGATGTGCGCTCCCTCAATTCCAGCCATGACCTGCCTGCACATGCATCAAGTCCATCCCTGAACCCAAGGGGAATGCTTTTCTCTCTTTCATCTGTTCATTCATTTATCCATCCAACCACCTATTCTTATCCTACCTACTGTCAAGACCTAGTCTAAGAGCTTTGCTCAACTAGTTCATTCTACTGATTTCTCCTGCAGCATAGTTATTGGCATCACACATTCTAGCATGTAGTAATTCATGACTTAAATTGTCCTCAGGTGTGGTCACAAACACACATGCCTCCGAAGGGCTAAGTGGATAATGTAAATGAAGTCTTCTCCATGAGTCAGCTAATAGAGAGTTCTGGGGACTGGTGTGAACTGGAGAATGGGTGCTCTCAGTGATGGGCAGCTGCACCTTTGCTCCAGTCAATTGCTGCCTGGCAGGAATGCAGGTCAAGGGTCATATATCTTCTAGATTTTCAAGAGAAGTCCGATATCCAGCTTTTTGTGTAGTTTTTTAAAATGATGTTTCAATTTTACAAAAACACCTCGTAGGACAAACACAATGGGTGTTTCACACTGTGGGCTTGCAGCCTCTGACATAAGTTTTTTCTTTCCATGAGGTGATAAACTTCTTGAGCTCATTGTTTCTGAATTCCCCAAGCTGATCATGCATTAACCAGCATGCATAGTAGGTGCCTTTAAATGCTTGTTCAACTTTCCAGAACATCATATCCAAGCCAAGCAAATTTATTGTCTCAGCTGACTTTCTGTAGTCTGTAGGTGGTACAAAGAGAAATCTTATGTATTAAAGCTCCCCCAGTCTCGACCCCAAATCTGGTGGGACTTGATGCATTTGCCTGGCAGGTGTAATGAGATATTAATGTGTTCTCTGCTGTCTTAACATAAAACCCTCCCTCAACCTTCCATTCCTTTATAGCTACCACTAATAGCGTAAACTCCCTACCTCTTCCTCAGCATCTCATTTGTTTCTCACTCATCCTTCCACGTATCCCACTCCCCAGAAACCACTCTCAGTAATAAGGCCACCAGTGACCTCTTTGATGTCACATGCAGTGGTGCTAACCAGCCCTGCTCCTCCTGTTATCTGACTTGAATCGATCCGTCTATAGCATTTGATGCTGCTGATATTTCCTCCTTCTTGAAAATCCTTCGTTCATTAGTCTTTGGGCCTCTACTCTCTCCTGAATTTTCTTCAATTTTTTTAGATACTCCTCATCAGGGTCCTTTTCCTGCCCAATCCCTAAAATGCCAATTTTCTGCAGGTTTCGTTCCAGGCCCTCCCCGCTCCCCCTCCACACATTCACCCTGGATGACCTTATCCTCTCCCATGACTCTCCGCCACGTGAGTGCTGATAACGCCCAGTTCTACGGTCTCCGTTCCAGACTCATCTAATCAGCTGCCTTCTGGCGGTGTCTGTCTCCATTGATACTTCAAACTCACATGTCCGAGACTGAGCTCATCATTCTCACTCTGCTTCCCACTGCTCCTCTTCCTGCACCCCTGTTCTTTGTGAGAGGCATGCCATCCACCTAGTGGCCCACACATGAATTCTGCAACTCCCTCCCGGTGTGGATTATCCAATAAGCACGGAAAAGCGCACACTTGAAACACCAACAAAACCAGGGTGCCAAAAAATTATTTGGTAAGAGTTTAGTACTTAAAAAAAAGTATCAAAGTAGCCAGCCTAGAAAAAAACAGAAACTTTTTGGAATTCCTTACACCTATTTTTATGGCTAGATATAACTTTCATTTTGAATAATATATATAGGAGGGTGAGTGGGCATAACCTTTTTAGGGCTTAGAACCACTAAGTTCGTTCTTCCTACAGCCCTGGTCACCCTCAGCACCTGAGGATTTTGCCTCATTGACAACCATTGAGCCGACTCTAACGCTATCTTAGGGCTTTTGCTGCCTGCTACCTGGATTGCTACAGCAGCCTCTTAACTAGCTCTCCCTTCCCATTCATCCTTCACGGAGCTGGGTATCTGCTTCCTGTATGTCACTCTCCCTCCTAACGTCTTTCCATTGCCACTTGGTAACTTCAAGGGCACTACTTAGCCCAGCTGACAAGCCCCGCATGCCCTGCCTCTCCTCCCTTGGCCTCTCATCTCCGTGCAGTATGTCACCTCTAGCCTTCACTCTAGACTTCCTATGCTTACTACAAACCCTGCAGCCCCACAGCCCCCCAGCTGGGGAGAGGGCTGTGTGAGAAGTAAAAGAAAAGGCAGAAGACTCTAAACCTATGGTCTCCGGAAAAGAAATCACTGTCCCTCCATCCCCCCCGACCCATCTCTTAAAAGCTTCCAAAGGAGGAATAATCAAACATACAGAGGTAGACCTCAGCCAAGAAATCTTTCCCTTCTGCCCTTGGAATTGTCTTTTGGTCACAGCTTTTGCCCATCAGATGCAGGTAGGTTCGGCCCATGCAGAAGAGGGCCATTGTCTTCTTTCTCTCAATGCTCTGCTCAGTGGGAGCATCTTCACGTCACCAGCCACGAGCCAGCCTCTCAGCTGACAGAACCCGTGTCTGCTGTAAACAGGGTCCGGGAGAACGCTCTGTGCGCCTCCGGTCAGGACTTGGCCTTGGCTGGGGAGGATGGCATTACTCACTGGAGCCCCATCCTCTCCTCTCCCCAACATTGTTTGCCCATTTTCACCAGGGGGCTCAAATGAGGGTGGACGGGGGAGGCAGGAGAACACAGAGGAGTGGGCTGTTTGTTTTCTTCTTTGTGTTAACAATACAACATCTGTTCCCCAGCCTGGCAGCTGGACCAAAGTGAAATGATGTGAGCATTCATTGCCCTCTGGATCCGGGGGTGGGGAGTGGGAGAAGGAAGGAGGGAGGGGTGCGGCGAGGGCTAAAGCCTCTGTGAACAATAACAACAGCAACAATAATGAGAATATCTTCAACACCACTTGGTAGGCAGCCCACAGAACCCACAGAGCTGGGTAACTTGATGTTCCGGCTGATCTACATATTGTAACCAATGCACTGAACAGAGGTCTGTGTGCCTTTTTAAAAGAATCACCCGATTAAAACGACAGTGTTTACCTGGTAAATATCTATTTTGGCTCATGCACGTTGATAGAAAACTATTTACCTACAAGTGAGGCTGAGCGAGGTACAGCTGAGACAGGTGGAGTGAGAAGAGCCAGACATGAAATGACAGTCAGAGAGAGGGCAGTCAGGAGAAAGAGGGACCCCCTCCTCCGGGTTTTCCTCCTCCCTATTCCTGTTCCTTCTCATTCTCCGATGTCTAACGTTGGCAGGCTCCAGAACTCAGTCAGTGGGCCTCGTCTCTCTTCTCTCTACACTCACTCTCAGCGTTTGCATCCTGTCTAATGACTACACATACCGTCTGAATACTGCCCACTCCCAATCTATATCTCCAACACAGGCCTACCCCTGGAATTCCAGCCTCATCTATGCAATCACCTGCTTATCATCTCCAGTGGGATATCTGAAGGCATATCCAGCTCAGCGTCCCCCAGATGAGATTCGGATGTCCTCCATCCTCCAGCCTTGCTCTTTCATAGTCCTCCTCATCTCAGTTAAGGGCAGCTTCAGCCTTGCTTAACTCTTCTCTTACTCTCACACCCCACAACAAAATTGTTGGCAAATCCTGTTGACTCTACTTTCAAAATCTATCCCAGAACCCAATCACTTCTCCTCCCCTCGACTACTCATCACCCTGCCCCAAGCCATCGTTAGTTCTTACCTCGATTCTTACAACCTCCTGACTGATCTGCTTCCGCCTGTGTTCCTGCCCCCTGCTATCCAGTCTCTTCTCAACACAGCAGTCAGAGGGATTCTATAAAATGTCATCTAGGTCGGGTCACTCCTCTGCTCAAAACCCCCGACAACTCCCCGTCTCACTCAGAGAAGCCCAAGTTCCCACAACGGCGTACAAGGTTCCCTACAATATGGCCTCCTATTAGCTCTCTGACTTCTCACACAGTTAACCCTGCTTCAGCTTTGCTGGCCTCCATCTCTTTCTAGAATATGCCAGGCACACTCGCAGGCCTCTTCTCAACTGCTCTTCTCTCTGATTCTTGCTTATCTTACTCTTTTATCTTTTGGCCTCTACCTCAGTGTTTCCTAATCTCCTTTCTTAGTTTATTTTTCTCCATGACACTAATCTCACCTAACAAGTTATATCTTTTACTTATTTATCTTGCTCATGGCCTCCTCCCAAGGATGATGCAAGCCATGTGAGGGCAGCAATTTTCATCTGTTTCTTACTCTGCTGTACCCATGGCACCTGGAACAGTGTTTGGCACATAGAAGGCGCTCAATAAATATTTGATGGGTGAATGAATTGATGAATAAACAATAAGTGGATGTGTGACCTCTGCTCTTGTTTATGGCAGAATAGCTGGACTGCTAGAGACCCATCCCACACCCTCTGCATCAATGAGAAATTGTTTGTTGAGTGTTTATTCTGGAAGCAACAGCTCTCCTCCCTTGATAAAATGGTGGGCCAGGAAGGCAAGGCAGACTTTTACACCTAGGGATCCATTACGGCTCTGGGGAAAGGGATTTGGGCTGCTTTTAGTGAAGGACGGGGACAAAGCCTTCTGTTCTAGTTTACAGAGCTCCCTCCTCCTCCTTTTTACAGATCCTGGGTAAAGGCAGTAGACTGCAGACGAAGGTGACATGGGGACAACTGTCACTCAGACACAGAAGAGGAGAAAGTGAAGGATGCAAGCTGTCAGCTCAGGGCCTAACCCCTATCCCCCAGGAGCAGACCACAGCCCTCTCCTCTGTGACCTTCCTTGGGGCTACCTGGGCCCTCGGCTTTGCTTCTCGACTCATCAGCTTTCCACCCTTTAGGGACCAGGGCTGCATAAAAGAAAATGCAATGGAGAGGTCTTTCTCCACTGTTAGAAAACAGGTATAGAGATTAAGCTGCTCAAGAATACTTAGGGATTAGAAAAGCCCAGGGGACTGGATCTGACCCAGGAGTTCTGGTACCCAATCCCCCGTGCTCTGACCTTGCACTGTGTGTTATTCACTGTGTATTTATTCCTCAACGTCTCATGAGCCCATACAAATTGTCACACCAGCTTGTGGCCTCCGTCTACCTGGTGCAGAAGCACCAAGCAAAATGATGTACGAGCTGTGTTTCCTTTCTTGGTCTGCCTGCTAAGGTTGCAGGCAGCACCCAGACTTCCTTGATGATCTGTTAGGGTTCTGTCACTCAAGAATTTATCTCAGCTCTGCCCCTTTCTAGTGCGTGACACTGATGAAGTCATTTAACCTCTCCAAGCCTCAGGTTCTTCATTTGTAGCATGGGGACAATAATAGTTCCTACATCAAAAGGTTGTTATAGGGATTAATGAACGTATATTTGTAAAGCACTGTGTTGGTTTGCTAGGGCCGCCATAACAAAGTACCACAGGCTGGGGGGCTTAAACAACAAAAATTTGTTTCTCACAGTTCTGCAGCGTAGAAGTCCAAGATCAAGGTTTCAAGCAGAGACGGTGTCTTCTCAGGCCTCTGTCCTTAGCTTACAGGTGCCCACCTTCTTGCTTTGGCCTCACGTGGACTTTCCTCTGTGCACACATACTCCTGGTGTCTTTTGTGTGTCCTAATTTCTTTTTATAAGGACATCAGTCAGACTGGATTAGGGCCCACCCTAACAACCTCATTTTAACTTAATCATCCCTTTAAAGGCCTCATCTCCAAATACAGTCACATTTTCCCAGGTTATGGGGGTTAAAGCTTCAACATACGAATTCGGAGAGAACACAGTTCAGCCCATAACAAGCACCTAGAACAGTGCTTAGCACAGACTGTGTTAAATAATAAACAAAAATAAAATCTAACATCTAGTTTGGTTCCCTGTTCTCAGCCTTTACTGCTTCCTAGGGGCAATGAGTTCTGAAAGATCATTGCCACGTGTGCACAATTGTACTTCCCTCTCTTGTTCTAAGTGCGTCTTTCTCAAGCTTCCAGAACGGTCCCCAGTGCTAGTATTTTTACATTATCGGGTTTTGGAAGATTCTAAGTTTACTCTCATATCCTTTGTAATTTTCCAGAGTTTGGTGATATCCCTCTCAGCTGTTAGCCTTCCAGACTGGGTGGTCCCATGGCATGGCAGGAAGATCCTGGCCTTGGAGTCAGGAGACATTGGTTCAAGCCTCAGTTCTGTCACAAGCCGGCTTTGGGCAAGCCTCTTTGACTTCCTGAATCTCTAATTCTCTTGATGAAGGTGGGGAGAACGGACTCAGTGCTAACACTTCACGTTCAGTGGTCATTAAATAGAACATGGTAGTTGAATCCCACCTCTCTGACTTTCTGGTTGGGTGTCCTTGGGTCACTTACTTAACCTCTCTAAGCCCCAGTTTCCTCACCTGTAAAATGAGAATAACAGTAGTGTTACCTCGCTTCATAGGGTAGCTGTGGGGCTCACATGAAATAATGCATATAAAGTCCCCTTAACACAGTCTCCTTTCGTGGAAAGCCTGGCATATATTAAGTGTGCAAAGCCCCTTCCTGGATGCTTTCTTTTCTCAAGCCATCTTCCCTGTGTGTGTCGTTCCAGACTGCTAGCATCCAGAACCACAGGCACTCTTCCTTCCAGGTGTAGCAAGCGTTTTGTTTTGTTTGAAGGAAGAATAATGTTCTCCGTTTTGTTTCTGGTTCATAATGATGTTCAGCATTTTTTTTTTCCTTTTTTGCTCAAAGCAGTACATTCTTCTGTTTTCTGCTGAGTTGTAAATAGAAAAATGAACCAGGGAACTGAACAGGCACACCATAGTGAGATTGCTG
Source organism: Ceratotherium simum simum (assembly GCF_057802395.1). Lineage (NCBI taxonomy): Eukaryota > Metazoa > Chordata > Mammalia > Perissodactyla > Rhinocerotidae > Ceratotherium > Ceratotherium simum. The sequence goes on along the minus strand of NC_141901.1, from coordinate 17,420,859 downwards.
AGTTAGGGCCTCCATCATAATCCAGATATGAAAATCTGTGTCTATAAGATTCTTTTCAATGAGTTTTATTATCATACTTTTTGTAGCCTTTTATTATAGCAAAGTGCCAAATAATTTCTTTCTTTTTAAATTTTTGTCTAACCTTCACTGCAGTGTATAATATAAATTAATATTAAGAGGTAGCCAGCCCTGGTGGTCTAGCGGCTAAGATTTGGCACACTCATCGCCATGGCCCAGGTTCATTTCCTGGTAGGGGAACCCACTTGTCCGTGGGTTGTCATACTGTGGTGGCTGCACGTTGCTGTGATGCTGAAAGCTATGCCACAGGTATTTCAAATACCAGCAGGGTCACCCACAGTGGACAGGTTTTAGCAGAGCTTCCAGACTACACAGACCAGGAAGAAGGACCTGGCTACCCACTTCTGAAAAAATTGGCCATGGAAACTCCAAGAATAGTAGCGGAGCATTGTCTGATACAGCACCAGAAGGTCAGAGGATGGCAAGACCGGAGAGGGTTCCGCTCTGCTGTCCACATGGTCGCTAGGAGTTAGAATCAACTCAACGGTGCTAACAACAAAAGCGATACTAACCTTGCAGTATTAAATCCCTCTTCCTTTCCATCCACTGATCAAGTGGAAAAATAGGAAAGGTGCTGTATCCCCCTCTTTGCCAGTCAAGGCAAATATTTAATACAAAACTTCTTGGTCCCATCTGAAAGTCTGACAGACATCTGATCTCTAAGTACGAGTCCCAGATCTTATATCTCAATAGCTCTTGAGACAGCTGCAGGAAGAGATGGTTGAAGGTGGTGGTAATAAAGTGGAGACTCCTTAAACTTAGTGACTCAGTCTCAAACCAAATGAAATAACAGTTAAGATTAAGTTGGGAGAACATTCTGATGTTCCAGGCTTATTCTGCTTCAGTTGTTTTAAAAATCAGAAATTTTAATGCAGCTAAAATGATTTCTCTAAGTGTTCTTTAAAAATACTTCTGGCATTTTGTGAAGAGAAAGTGTAAGTAGTTTATTGCACCTAAAGGGATGTCAAGACTCACTCATCTACATTTGATTACCAAGTGACAGTCTGTCCAGTATCTGAAGACAGCTGTAATGTCTCTCGGAAGACTGCAATTTTCTTGGCTAAATATCTTTGCCTCCTTCAACTGTTTCTTATATGATGGGGCTGCCAATCTGGGTGTTTTGTCTAGTTGTCATTCAGTGTGCTTGTCAATCTGGAAATGTGGCGCCCAGAATTAAAGTTACCACCTCAGACATGGATTGACCTGAGCAAAATTAAATGGTACTTCTACAGCCCCTCTGTGGAATTTTGTAATTCTTCCATTAATCTCAGCCACATCAGCATTAGCTTGTCAACCACCTCAGGTATTGTTGTCAACTAAAACCTCTAAAATATCTATTGTTATTTCTTTCTTCTGAACAGGAGTAATTTCTTCTAACTCTTTATTTTGAAATAATGATAGAATCTTAGGAAGTTACAAAGACAGCACAGAGAGGACCCATGTACCCTCCCCCCCCATTTTCCCTCAAAGGCTACATCTTACTTAACTATAATACAGGGTCAAAACCAGAAAATTGACATTGGTATAATGTGTGGGTATAGCTCTATGCCATTCTACCTACTTTTTGACTTAAAAAAATCTGAGTTCGTTAGATAACAAACTCTGTAACTACATAAGTTTCTTCAGATGCCATCCTCTTCTTCCCATATTGGAATCGTCTGTAATTATAGTGTCAGAGTTGAATTGTTGAGAGCTTCTCGTCTCACTTGAACTTTCCTCTCTTAACATTTCTTAATACCTCCTCCAACAAAAAACCAAACAAACAAACAAACAAAAACTCCTCCCCCAGTGCTCCCCATATCAGTAAAATGGCACCACCATTCACTCAATTACTTAAACCGAAATTCTTGGAGATATCATTGCTCCTTCCCTTCACTTACACCCTATATCCAATTCATTAGAAAATTCTGTTAATTTTACTTTCAAAATTTGTCCTGAAGCTGACTATTTTTTATCACCCCCACAATGACCACCTTGGTCTAAGCCACCATCACTCTGTCCTCAACCACTGATCTCTGGCCTCCTAACAGACCTCTCAGTCTTACTCTCGCCACCCTCGAGTCTATTCTCCACAGAGAACATAGAGAGAGCCCTTAAAGAAGTCACTAAAGTCATTAGCACTCCCCTGCTTCACACCTCCAGTGGCTTTCCACATAAGAGCTAAATACTTATACAGCATTTCCTATATGCCAAGGAATGGTAGTGCATTACATATATAAACTCATTTAATCCTCACAACAACCCTCAGAGGCAGGTTCTAGTACAATCTACATCTTATAGATGAGGAATTTCTGTCAGAGAGAGGTTAAGTGACTTCCCCAAGGTCACACAGCTAGTATGCGGAAGAACCAGGATGAGACCTTGGGCAGGCCAGCTAGAGAGTGCACACCACACTGTTCTGCTTTGTGCCTTTGGAAGGAAGTCTCTATGCACTGCCCACACTTAAGGGGTGGGGAGTTAGGTTCCACCTCCTTGAGGGCAGATCATCTACATAAATTATTTGGAATTCTTCTGCATGGGAGACTTGTCTCTTCTCCATGTATTTGTTTATTCAATCATCTATTTAATATTAGCATGAACTCGTGATATTTATTTTACACCTTGGGTTATAATTCATCACTACTTTATCTCGTTTTGGCCGTTGGGAGCTCTTTCAGTTTGCTCCTGTGTCTCTTTGACATACTCCCATCAGGGTGGGTTTTTTTGTTTTCTGTTTTGAGCACTTCCTTACTTTCCGGCTCTGCAAGATGTTTCACGCTTATCTTGCATATTTCCTGCCCTAGTCCTAGAGTCAGCCATTTCTCCAAAGAGCTTGCTCTACTTTTTAATAACACTTAAGACTTCTTGACATTATATTACATATTTATTTGTGTATCTGCCTTTTGTCCCTCCCTCCCTGGATAAACTGCATGTTCCATGAGGACGGGAACTTTGCCGTATTCTAGCATAGAATAGTGCCTACCTAGCACATGGTACGTGTTCAGTCAATATTGCTGAATCAGCTTCTGACCGTGACACCAGTGGTCTTTTTTCTCTGAACTTTAATTTGCCCTCCAGAAGTTGGGAGTACACAACTCACCATTTATGTATGGCTGTTGGGAGTTTTGGCTATCGTGGTTATTCTTTCCTAAAATTTTCCTCATCACTACAATCTTGATGACTGCTTACTTATTGATCAAAATTAAGTTTAGAATAGCAGTTTTATTGTTCCCTCAATTGTGTGTGCAAGAAAAGAATTTGGAGAAGTTCTGTATCTGTTTTCCAGATCACTGAAAATTTCTCATCACGTCCGTATATTCTACGTTGTGTTAGGATAGCATCATTCTCAGTCCAGCCATGTTGCTAGTACTGGTTTTCCTTGTCTTTAGACTTCCCCTGAATGGTCCCCTATGGGCTCCCATCCTTGAGTTCATGGATATCCAAGACTTGCCATGTCTGCTAGGTCCAGCAAATCTGCAAAAGCACACTGTCCCATAGCCATGTTGCAGTCACCAGACACTAGAAAATCTTTAAGATTTTATTTCCAATCTTATATGGAGGTTTCCAGTTTATTTTGTTACTTAAACTCTGGTATTACTGCTGACTCTATTATGTATGCCCTCTTCTTAGCCATTTTCCTTTATGGTCTTTCTTTGTACTCCTAATAGCCTTCCTAGAATCTTTTTATACTTTTATCTAGGGATGTCTCCTCACTCTTTAAATACTGGCAGAAAACCCCCTTGTTCACATAAATGAGTATCCCTTTGCCACCTTCTCCCTGGTTCTTGTTAGACTTACTCTAACCTTGGTCAGAATTTCATGCTCTCTTGTTGATTATAGGTCAGAATGCTAAATCCTGTGGGGTGTTTTCTTTCGTTTTTGGCTTTAGTGCATTTTCTTAGGCATCTTTTCTCTTTCCACATTCTGAGATAGACTTGGAAGGTTGATAGTGATAAGGGCTAGGGAGAAAAGATAAAACAGGCAAGAAGTATGTGAAATGACAAGGTAGGGGCTGGCATTTTAGATAGCATGGTCAGGGAAGGCCCCACTGAGAAGGAGACTTGGAATAAAGCGCTGAAGAAGTGAGCGAGTGAGCCATGTGGTTGTCTGGGGAAGAGCATTACTGACAGAGGGAACAGCAAGTGCAAAGGTCCTGAGGCAGGAGCAAGCCTGGTGTGATCAAGAAATAGCAAAGCAACCAGTATGGCTGGAGCCAAGTAAGGAAGAAGGAAATCAGCAGGAAATGAGATAAGGGAGGTAATGGGAGGCAGGCAGGTCGTATAGATCACGGTAAGGGCTTTTCGTTTTTATGCTGAAGGAGTGATGGGACTCCATTAGAAGTTGTGTACGTGCATGTGTTTGTAAGTGTGTGTGTGTATGTATGTGTGGGGTGCACATGTCTAGGAGCTTGCAGCTGGGATAAAGTCGAAAATGTAGACGAGGGCTAAATTTTGCTGGACTAAGGAATATGGACTCTTCCTTTTCAGTGGAGAGCCAGGTCATTAAGCAGAAAAGAGTATGCAGGCATGCAGCAGTTACCAGACCACAGTTTAGCTCTGAGCGTATACTGAACCACAGGTGATTGGTTTATTGACAATTTCTTAGTTTGGCAGGTGGAGAAACAGAGGCAGCAAAAGGTCATGAGTAACCAGGAAAGGTGAGCCAGGTCTTTTGATGGCTAACTCTGTACCATCTCTAGGCACCACTTTCTTCAGAGATTCAGCTCTGATGAAATTACTACCAGATCTGTTAACCTGGAGTTGGCATCAGAATCGCCCAGAAAAGAGATTTCAAAATGCGCATGACTCAGCCTGTCCCTAGGAAGTCCAAGTCAGTATTTCTGGGGAGGGACCTACGTATATGTATTTGAGATAGTTCCCAGGTGATTCTGATATGCATTCCTGGTGAAGGAACCTCTGAACCAACGGAAGAATCAGTCCGCTTTAATTTCTGTAAGACACAAATTAGTGAAATACATGAGAATCCCATTAGCTACGTATGAACAATGGAAACTCATGGAAATAAATCAAGGAAACAGAAAGATGAGGGACACTTGGATTTTTTTTTTTTAAGATTTTATTTATTTTTTTTCCCCCAAAGCCCCAGTAGGTAGTTGTATGTCATAGTTGCACATCCTTCTAGTTGCTGTATGTGGGATGCGGCCTCAGCATGGCCGGAGAAGTGGTGCATTGGTGCGCGCCTGGGATCCGAACCCGGGCCACCAGTAGCGGAGCACGCACTCAACCGCTAAGCCACAGGGCCGGCCCTTGGATGTTTTTAAATATAGTTTCTTCTCATTTAAAGAGAACATCGTAATTAGGAACTTTTCATCATTCAAAGAAGCTGAGGCAAAAAATTGCCTTTGTACTGTCTATGCACAATGAGCAAGATGGTCCTGAGCTTCACTGGGTCCGTTTTTCTCAATGTATTGCTCTAATAATCAGTGCCACAGCTCAGAGTAGTTGTCCTTCTGGAATGCCTCTGCTAGGCTGAATACATTTTTATGTTCTTAATTTAAAAAAAGACGTTTAGGGCTTTATAAATTTTAATCTTAGAAAAAACAATCGGTTTTTTTTTTTTTATTTGTATGTACTGCTGACTCTTTTGGTGGACAAATAGTCTCTCTAGAAGGTTCCACATGCCTGATCTAAGAAGATATGACTAGGAAAAGTAGTGGACTAAAAAAGACTGTAGAAGGTGTTTTAACATAGTAGCTGGGAGCTCAGGCTCCAGGTCAGGCAGCTCTGAGCTTAGCCAGGCTCTCTGCCATGTACTAGCTTTGTAAACTGGGGTAACAAGCCTTATCATCTGTAAAACGGAGAGCATAAAGGCACCCCACTCCTTGTATGTTGCAGGAAATAAAATAGAATGTTGATGCCAAATGCTTAGCACGGTGCCTAAATCATAGTTAGTCTTTAATAAATTTTAGCTCTTACCATTTTTCCATAGATTCTGAGACACATCCTGAAATTGAGTCTTACAGTGATAATTGCCAGTCTTTTTCTGTCTTAGAGATTGCTTAAAATCAATGCTATCTTAGATTTTATGAAACAGGTATTAATGCTTACTAAAGTACACCATAGTCAATGACTAGCAAACACAAATTTACACGATAGTTTATGAGTTAATTTCTTATGTTTTGTTTGAATAACTTGAATAGGTCCAGAAGATATCCACTTGTACTAATAACTGAGTCAATGTGTCTATTCAATAATAATAAATACTTTCTTTCAAAAATATTCCCAAATGCCACCTTTTTGTTAATTCACAGGGCCCCCTTCCAATTAATGCAAACTGATGGCATTTCTCACATCTATAAAAATGATTTTTTTTTTTTTTTAGGCAGACAATGGCAGCCAACTATTATCTGAATCTATTAAGGATGGCATAATGGTCTTTGGTTGCAGCAAGAAAGATTGCAGTCAGAGAGAAAGGAGAACTGGATGAAAGTGCAGGTACAGGGCCGGCCCCGTGGCTTGGTGGTTAGGTGTGTGCGCTCCACTGCTGGCGACCCGGGTTCGGATCCCGGGCTCCCACCGGCGCGCTGCTTCTCCGGCCATGCTGAGGCCGCGTCCCACATACAGCAACTAGAAGGATGTGCAGCTATGACATACAACTATCTACTGGGGCTTTGGGGGGAAAAAATAAATAAATAAAATCTTTAAAAAAAAAAAAAAAAAAAAAGAAAGTGCAGGTACAACTACTCATGGTGGGTTCCCCGTGTCTCCTGCTCTGATCTGACCTGACACTAATAAAGAGTGCTTGGAGACGCCTTACAGTGTCTGCTGTAAGGATGCTGCTGAGGATATATCCACCACATTGCTCAGGGCCCCTTTTATGAAGACCGTTCAGAAAAAGCTTTTCCTAGTTTTAGTATCAGCTTTTGTTCAATTATTCAACAAATATTCACTGAGGTGCCAGACTCTATCCTAGTGGTACAAACCACTTGTACTCTTGCACTCATGGACCTTATATAATGGGAGAAATACACAATAAACAAATTATCATATAAGTAAATTAAAATTTTTCATGTAGTGTTTGGGTGCTATGAAAAAAAAACCAAACAGGGTGAAGCAATACTGCCTTGGGATTGGGGGAAGGGAGGCTGCTTTCAACTGGGCCATCAGAAATCACTTCTCTGAGGATGAGATTATGAGCTGAGACCCAAATGACAAAAACAAGTTAGACACACCAAGATCTGAGGAAGGGACGTTCTGGGACTAGAAGAAAACATGGCGCAAAGGTCTCAAGTCGGGAATGACCTTGGTGTGTTCAAGGAAAACAAGGAGACCAATGTGGCTGTAGTGCAGCGAGGAAGCAGGGAGGTGAGGGCTGCTGGATGGAAGGGCCCGGAAGGACCTGTGCCTCAGGTTTTCTAGGTGGAGGGGGAAGCCACTAGGGCTTAGAGACACCTGGGCTGCTCTGAACAGGTGCCATGTTAATCTTATGGACCCCATGAACTGGATATCTTAACCCATTTCCCTTTCTTATCCCCTGCTCAAAACTTAGGGCCAGATCTGTGACCTTAGGTAAGTGCCTAGGAGCCTGCATTGTGTATTACTGTCATTCCTGTCACCGTCTTGTGCCCAACTCTGCATGTCCTTTCCCTTTCTCTCTAACACTTCTTATTGTGCCTAGTCTGGTTTATGTTATCTTTCAGGTAAGTGACTTTAAATCATTTCTTGGATGAAGGGGGGTGAACAAATGCATACATACATCACTGGTGGAGGGAGGGTGTAGTGACTCCCCCATGGAGTCTTCTGAACAGGATAGATTTTTATCTATCTGGCTGGAATGGTTTCAGCTCAGCTGAACTCAGAGGCTGGCTCCTCTGTCCATGACTTTCTGCTCCTTAGGTTTTAGCATGTGGCTACTGGTTTGGAAGGGACCACAGTCGATTGTCGTTGTTTGCGGTAGTTATGTTCTATAAAGCGGTTAACACTGAATTGAGACATATTGAACCATTACTCCAGGGGAGATACAGGGTTAGGAGCCTCTGGTCACAACTTTTCTATCAACCAATCAATACGTACTCTTGTTTTATGTGTGTTTCTGTCTAAAGACACCTTATTTAGTATATATTGTTGATTTGTTAACATTAATAGCCAACAGCACTGTAACTCATGCTCATGAACAAAGCTTATCTAACACATGTATTTTCTCCATAAGGCACATCACAGCCTTGCGCTTAGGAACACCAGTCAGCACTTCAGCACTATGCTTGGGGACCATTTTAAACAGTGAAATCATTGACAAAAAGCACAAAAATGTGAAAAATGTGGCACTAATTAGAGCACAAAAAAGGACACTTGTTTACAGTCGGAGAGCTGACAGAAGAGGGCAGAGCATTGCCCAGTTCAGCCTTAGCTGGGAACATGCACGGCCAGCGACTCAATTTTCTCCATTCTGCACATGCGTGAATGACTGGGACAGTGCCAGGGTTTTTGATTGATTGATTGATTGAGGGGTTACAAATAAACTTTAGCAAGTAGGTGAATTTGCAAATACAGAATCTGTGAATAATCAGGATTGATTGTATTAAAATTTTGTTATCTTTGAGGTAGACCAGGGTAATCCCAATACTGTGATGCATATCAGAAAGACTGAGAGCTCTTTACGCATTTAATGGATTTATGAGACCTACAAGTAGAGTAATCCTTGAGGCATACTTACTTCAGTGTGAAAAATGCAATTCATAGTTCAAGTTTACACATACCCAGAAGCTGAGTGGTTCAGTCCCTATAGTACTGGTGTGTGGAGATTATTTTCACTACTTGGAAGAAAAAGCCTGCACTATTGGGAACATTTGGCAGAGGAATTTTAAAACTTGTTTCTCGATGGTTTTTCCTAAGGAAGTTAAGAAATCAGAAGGCATGAGCAGAGTGGACTGTTGGTTAAGAAATTCCTTGAAGCACTGCGGTCAAGAGGAGAGTAAAAAATTCCAGCCTCTTATACAGAGAGGGCTCTTGCTCTCCTGAGAGTCTGGACCTCATGAACAGCTGGCCTCAAGGTGGCTGCCCAGACAGAAGCAGAGGAACAGGAAGCAAGAACTGGGCTCTTCAGGCTGTTTCCTCTTCTTGATCTTCCTTTGGCCGGTGTTTGTGGTTTCCACCTTTTCTTAGGTATCAGTCTCAGTTCTTCAATTATCCTTTGTGCCCCTTTCCCTCGACCCCACTGGTAGCCAAGTTCTATTTACTCTTTCTCTTGAATCTAGATCCTGCTTTCTATGCCCACAGACAGTCTTACTCCATGCCTTCATTAATGCTTTCAAAACCTACTGCCAAAGAGGCCTAATGTTTTTCTTTTTGTGAGGAGATCAGCCCTGTGCTAACATCTGCCAATCCTCCTCTTTTTTTTTTTTTTTCTGCTGAGGAAGACTGGCCCTGGGCTAACATCCGTGCCCATCGTCCTCCACTTTGTATGGGATGCCGGCACAGCATGGCTTGCCAAGCAGTGCGTCGGTGTGTGCCCGGGATCCGAACCGGTGAACCCTGGGCCCCCGCAGTGGAGCACACACACTTAACCACTTGTGCCACCAGGCCAGCCCCGAGGCTTAATGTTTTTCTCCACTTCTAGCCTCAACTCCCTTCAAGCCAAATTCTTCCTAAAGAACCCCTTACTCAAAAACCTTCCGTGACTCCCTATATTTACCGACTTAAACTCAAACATGTTCGACTTCAAACTAATCTGTCTCCATTCACAGTTATTACCAAAGTGATTTCAAATGCTTTTTCTAGTCTAATCTATCATGACTCTTCTACACATGCTCATATACTTTAGGCAAACTGTCTTCCTTGCTATTTTCAAAACATAACTACATTTTTCCAACCCCATACCATTCCTCATCTTGTGCTTTCTATCTTAATTATTTAAAATTATACACAGAATTAATAACATGTCTCCTAATTCTCCCCAAATTGATGCAATATTCTGTTCCCCAAACTTTCACAATGCTTTACTTTCACCTCTAGTAGAATTTTACGTGTTTTGCTTTGCACTAATTATTTTTCTCTATATTTTTCTTACTGTTAGTCCTGTAATAAGAGACATAAAACTTCCTGTTCCCCATAATCTTTAAGGAGACCTTGCACATAATAGGTGCTCGATAAATATTTATGGAACCTAAAGAATATTCTTGACTATTCTATGGTAATTCGGTAGCCACTTCTCTGGGAAGGAAGGAGAGAGGGAGGATGCCACCAGGAGTTTGTACCTGGGGCTACCTCAAGAGGAATAAGGTGGGTCCAGATAAAAATGCGGAATGTACTTCAAATCCCAGATATCTAAGAGGCCACAGATCAGTCTTAGAATTCCAGAAAAATGTAAGTTAATCTCACAAACTCTCTGGAGTGAAGTGTCAAAAAGAACTGGAAATCTCAGGAATTTCCCTCAAAAGTTATCTGGAACAACTGTAGGCATCTCAGAGTGCTGTGGTCTCTATAGGCCCTTGGCTCAGGGGTGATTCCAGGGGTGGCAAAGCCACCCCAGGCTGACCACAGTCCCCTGGTCATCTCTAGCCCTTGGCTCAACCAGAACTTTAGGCTTTGAGGAGAAGATACATAGGCAGGGACTTTGTCATATTGTGGTAACACCCTGTTCTTCCCTGTCCAAACTATTACTTAAAAAAAAAAAGCAGTCGGCACTTAGAGTGGGTGTGTGATTGGGGGCAGGGCAGAGGAGATTCACTCATGGGCTCTCTCTAGGATAGTGGACACAGAGAAAGACCAGAGATTATTCTATAGGCAATAAAGCAGCATATCTGTTCTGCTTTAAAATAACTATCTTTGTTTAAATCTCATGTAAATCTGAGCCCAAATTGCCTCCATTCACTTACTCCACAACTATTTATTGAGTGCCGGTTCAGTGCCACGCACTTTTCTGGGCTTTGGGATACGCCATTGAATATTACAAGCATCTTATCCCTCCAAGATGATCTGGGCCATCTGCCTGTGGTGACCACAAGCCTCTCAATGTTCCCTACTCCTCTGAACTTGGTGATTCCCTCTTGCATATAAGACAATCATACTCAACAAACTGTACAAGGACTTCAGGAAGGAGGGGCTGGGGGAAAGCAGGGAAAGAATTGGATATTGGTTTGTGACTGGTGCAGCACTCTATTATTTAAATGTCCAATTGAGAGAGCCATATGCCCATGTGGCTAATTCCACAACGGCATGGGCCACTTCCAACCCACTGTGAGCACTCTGCAAAATTTACATGTAAATTTTTCAGGTCATCACCTCTTTCCCCAATACGCTTCCCTCCAAAAAAAAAGAAAAAAAGAAAAAGAAAAAGTGGAGGGTATATTTCTTCTTCATTATTTTGCCTTTTCATGTCCTTCACATCTGGCCTCTTGCCACAGCTGGGAGCAGAAGTGCTGACCTATCATGAGAAAGGCTTTCTGGAGGACATGTGGCCTGGGCAGCAGCAGCGACAGCAGCAGCAGGAAGTACAGGAAATCTCATGAGACAGTCTGTTCTTGAACCCTTGCCAGCCTCCTTCTGCAGACTCATGAGGTAAAGAAAAGCACCCAAGTTACTGGGGAGGTAATTGGAACAGAGTCCCAATTCTCAACTGTTTGAGCCTCACTCATAACTGGCAAAATAACCACAGGACACAGCTGTCAGACTCCAGCCACAGCCTGTGGCCATGGTGCTATGTGTTGAGATACTTTTGATTCTAACGGTTCCAACAGCAGGGAGCCCAGCGGTTAACACCGGGCAGGGAGAGGCATCAAGCAAGGCTTTCTCTGCAAGCCCTGTAATGTGCTGACTCATGGTAAGACGCTGTTCTGGAGTCCTGGGGAAGTCACGTGAGAGGGGAGGGAGGTTGGGCTGTTTCTGTGAGGTAATGAGGTAGCTACTTCTAAGAAGAAAGAGAGGCAGTCTGCGTCATAGACGAGAGCTGACTTCTTGGGAAGGCTCAGGATGTGACCGCTCTTGTACATTTTTGGATAATTTAGCAAACTGATCACACACAAATGTGAGCTCTGGGATGAAGAAGCTGGCCCCAAGCCAGCAGACTTCTGAAAGTTTCATCACTTTATTAAGAAAAAGAAAAGAGAGAAAGAAAGGAAGAAAGAAAGACTTTCTCTGCCACCTCTTTGGCAAATGTTTCTTGATACAGCAAGCTCCGTTCTTAGAAATGGCTGGGCTTCACTGCCAGGGTTTGCTGAAAGCATGGCGTTAAAGCCAACTTAGAAAGACCGGCCCAAAGCCGAATGCTCTGACCCATCTAAATCCACCCAGACACCCTTCCTTTTGTTTTTGGCCATATTTGATCCTCTGATTGCACACCTTGAGAGCTGGAAATTCTGCGATGGTTTGGCTCTGTCTTCTGTACTCAAAAAGCACTGGGCCAGGCACAGCCCCCGCCTAGAGAAAGTATCTAATGAACCCAGTGGATGACTTCTTCAAGCAAGGCTGGTAGGTCAACCCAACTTGTAGAAAGAATGAGAGGCAGGCCAAAATAGGGCCAGAGACCAGAGACAGGTCCTGGACCACCCATCACTCCTGAGCCTAGGAGTTCAAAAACTCCCTCTGCCCCTTCTCTTGCCTGAAGAGGAACTCCTTTCAAGGCCGAAAACCTGAAGAGCAGAGCTGAGTATTGTCAGAGGCTGTGGATTCCACAGCCTGGATCGGGGCCTGCAGTCAGGAGACTAGGACTGGGGTTCCAATGTTGTGTCAGTTGAAGGTTATTATCTGACTCACCCGCTGCGCATGCTGATAAGGCCCCTGACCTGCTTGCGACAGGGGTGAGAGTGGTCCGAGACTGCTGATAATTTGGATGGAAGGTATTATATAATTGAATTATAAAATGCAGTTGATGATATATATGCTCAAAATACTTAATTTGTCTTTCTAAAGAAAGCTCAGATATAATTACTTTTATTTATTTTTTTGTGAGGAAGATCAGCCCTGAGCTAACATCCATGCTAATCCTCCTCTTTTTGCTGAGGAAGACCGGTTCTGAGCTCACATCTATTGTCAATCCCCTTCCTTTTTTTTTTTTTTTTACCCCCAAAGCCCCAGTAGATAGTTGTATGTCATAGTTGCACATCCTCCCAGTTGCTGTATGTGGGACGCGGCCTCAGCATGGCCGGAGAAGTGGTGCATCGGTGCGCGCCCGGGATCCGAACCCGGGGCGCCAGTAGCGGAGCGTGCGCTCTTAACTGCTAAAGCCACGGGGCCGACCCGGATATGGTTACATTTAAATGAATGTCCTCCTCCCTTTTCCCCACTGCACACAGCTGGCTTGGTGAGTTGACCCATCCTGCCCACTCTTTTTCAATCTACAGTCAAGTTCTAATGGCAAGTATTTCTTGACTAGATGTCAACGCAGATAAAATTAAAGGCATATTCTGAGAACTCTTTTCTAAAGCCTGGGCGTTACCCATTTCTTTAAGATAAGAGTGAGTGTGTAACTTCTGCTGGGCAGGGGTGGGGCTGCGGGCATTTTTATCACTTCTTCTCCTGGGCAAATGCTAAGTGTCAGCTCTCTCCACTGCCACCACTACTGAAAACATAAAAATACACAAAAAATCTCGCCACATAGATTGCTTCCCGGCTGACCAGACAGATATTTTATAATCAGCATCTACTAACCCTAAGGTTATTTCAAAAGTTGATTTTTTTGGGTTTCGTTTAAGGTAAAATCCTCTTATAAGTAATATCATAATCATAAAAAGGTCAGAATAAAATAAAAAATTTCAAGTACCTGCCCATGGCCAATATATTTCTAAACAACATCCAAAGCAACACTATGTCCACCATAATAATGCTGGCATTGTCTAATTCTTTAACCTGCCTTGTTTTGTCTTATCCGATCATTATGACCGAATGAGGGAAATTGGCCTCATTTTACTCTCCTCACTTTCTAGTGTGGAGGAGTGGTAGATACAGGGTTGCATCTCTTAGATCCCGCGCCAACGAGGGACCCTGCTGAGGGGCGTGCGCATGGGCAGCAGACAGCCTCTCACTGTCAGCTCCTTGAGGGTTGCCTCAGCGGCCAACAGCCGCCTCACCCAAGTCTTGCTCTTCTTGCGGGTGACTGAGTGAGGAGGGGTATGAAGGCCCAGCACTTCAGCCCACTGCAGGATGGCCATCACGGCCAACACTCACTCCAGAGCTCCCCTCAGGTCAGCCCAGGCTCTGTCAGATCTGGATCACAGTTTGACTTCTTCCTCCACCCAGTTCTGCTTCTACCTCCCATCCTTTCACAGGTGTTGATCCCTAAACAATATCTGCACCCTAGACTCCATCTCAACATCTCCCAAAGAACCCAACCTGTGGGTATGGCTGCCAAAAACAGCAAGTAGTGAGATGGAGTTTTGAGGCTGCACCCCTCACTTCCTTGCGGGCAATCAGACCCCTGTCATGGTGGTAAGTGGAGCAAAGACAGCCCTCAGCACGAGGTGGTGATACAATTGTTAAATCTTTCACTTCTGTGAATCGGGAGGGTGTATCAGTGGGAGGCAATGCAACATAATTTGTGATCACAGGTGTCTGTGATGTGTGGAGGGAAGGAGAATGATGTTGGGTGGCCATTACTAAGCACAACTGATGCTCTGCATGAAGATGAAGAACAGCTGAGGAAGAGCAATAGGCAATTGAGAGCCAGGGGGGGAAGCCAGAGGGCCTCTTTGGCTGATACAAAGAAACTTGTACCCTGCAGAGGAAGGATGGAAAATGCCAAGGACCAAATCCATGACTTAAGAACACCTGAAATTCAAAGATAGTTAAATGCCTAACAAAGGCAGATCTTTTATGCCAAGTTCAGAGCATTGGTTGGAAAAACCTGGGACCCTGGCACATGGCATGGGGACATTCAGCTCGATTTACCCTCCACAAGACCCATCCCTACCTCATCCACGGCCTCTAGGTTTGAGTCACATCATAGCACAGCTAGAAAGGCACCAGGCCTGATGAAGGAGGAGGGAGCCTATACCTCAAAGGAGCTGGAAGAACTGGATAGAATATACTGGAAGAAGCCAGGGGACCACACATATAATTAAATTCAGAGGGTGTTTGATCGAGAGAGCTGAAAAAATATATGGATAGGAAACAGTATATGGAATTGGGGAAAGTCTCCTGAGATATAAGACTTAACACCTTGGCAAGGATCCCAGGAGATAGTGTAAACTTGCTACTAGGATGGCTCTTAGAAGCATTAAAAAAAGTGATGGTTCACACTGAGAGAAGTTGAAATGCCAGAATTGTAGTGGTAGATAGCAGAGGAAGGGCCATGGGGATGTGCTAGAGGAAAGTAAAACAGTGGCTCTCCTCTGTAGGAGGGCTGTACCAGGGCTGATGGTAGCAGAAACTGTTACAGATCTTGGCTTGCTTATAGTAATAGGGATGATAGGACCCTGAAATAATAGAGCCCAGGAGACAGCACTTAACTCCAAAGTCAAGAGGTTGTAATTATTGAAAAGACTAGGGAGGTAAGAGTGGCCGCCAAGGAGGCCTGATCCACAGAGCGTTATGGGAACAGTGAATAGAATATGAGGCTCCTAGGAGAAAATAGACGGGAAGATGACGAGGGCATTACTCAGCTTGAATCAGCAGAAAAAATCAAGGATGGATGACTGGGAGATTAAGTGTGTATGAGAGGAGAGTGGTCATCCCAATATGAAGTCACCATCCCTTGCACAGCTCCTAGATATGAGCCAATTTTCAGACCTGGAACACACTGTCTGATGAGGTGGCTTGGTCTCCAGGCAACAGCCTGGGGGATCTTACAACACCATTGCAAGTAAAGAGGGTATTTCTCTAGTCCTTTCCCAAAAGGATCTATGGCTATTTGTTTGGGTAACTATATGCTGGGCAAAGGGAGATATCCAGACGTTTTGAGGACTGTTGGGCACAGGGTCTGAATTGACATTGCTCTCCAGAGACTTGAAGTATAATCATGGCCCTCCTGGAGGGTATATGAGGGCCAGATATTAAATGAAGTCTTAGCCAAAGTTCTGCTTACAGTAGGCCCACTGAGAGTGCAGACCCACCCAGTCGTCACTTCCTTGACTCCTGAAAGTATAATTGAGATTGACATACTTGGGCCAACTCCCACATTGGGTCCTTAGCTTATGGGGTAAGAGTTATCCTAGTGGAGAAGGCCGAGCGGAAGCATCTGAAACTGTCCCTGCCCAAGATAGCAAATAAAAAAAACACTATTGTATCCCAGGGGGAATGGTAGAGATTAGTGTCATCCTTAAGTATCGCAAGGATTCAACAGTGGTGACTTCCATCATATCTCCATTTGATTCACCAGTCTGACCACTGCAAAAACTAGATGAATCTTTGAGGATGACTGCAGAGTATTGCAAGCTCAAATACGTAGTAGCTTGCTTGCAGTTGCTGTTCTAGATTAGGTATTTTTGCTAGAACAGGCTAATAGGGCCTCGGGTCCACGGTATACCACCATTGATTTGATGAATACATTCTTTTCTATCCCAATTGAAAAAGAGGATCAGAAGTAGTTTATATTTTGCCCCAGGGCTGTGTTAACTCTCCTGCCTTCTGTCCCAGTAAAGTCCAAAGAAAGTTGGACTGTCTGGACATTCCACAGTAAATCACATTGATCCATTATATTCATGATATTATGTTAATTGGGCCAGATGAGCAACAGATGGCTAGCACACCAGAGGTCTTGGTAAGACATATTTTCCAGAGAGTGGAAAATAAACCCTATGTAGACTCAGGGCCCTGTCACTTCTGTATAATTTTTGGAGGTCTAGTTGTTAAGAGTGTGTTGGGAAATCTTCAAAATAAAATACAAATTATTGCATCATGTACCTTCTACTACAAAGAAGGAAGCACAGCACTTAGTGGGCATTTTTGGTTTCTGGAGGTAGCATATTCCACTCCTAGGAATGGATGACATAAAAGGCTGCCAGATTTGAGTGAGGCTCAGAGCAGACAAATGCTCCATATTAGGTCCAGGCTGCAATACAAGTGTTCCGGCCCCTTGGACCAAATGACCCAGCAGACCCTATGGTGTCAGGGGCATCAGCAGTAAGGAAAAATGCCTTGTGGAATTTGTGGAAAGCTCTGGAAGGAGAGTTACATGGCCATGAAATTTGCAGCAGATGAATTACATGCCTCTTGAAAAAAAACTCCAGGTGAGGTACTGGGCCCTGATAGAAAGAGAATGCCTCACCATGTGGTACCAAGTGACCATGAGTCCAGCACTTCTCATCTTGAGCTGGATCCTGTCATATCTACCAAGTAATAAGGTCAGGTGGGCCCAACCATAATTCATTATAAAATAGAAGTGGTGCATCTGGGATTGAGCATGAGCAGGCTGCATAACAGAGGGCTCAGAACCCCATGGCACCCATCACTGTTGCATCAGCGCCCCTCCCTCAGCTTGCACTCATGGCTGTGTGGACAAATCTTAGAGCAAGCTTGCATTACGGATGGATTGGCTTGGTGTTTGTGTGAAAGTTGAATGTTGATGACAGCTGCACTATGGTCTCACTTAGGCCTGGCCTTGAAAAAGACAGGGGCAAGAGGTAATCCTCCCAATGAACAGAGCCTGGAGCAGTGCACATGGTCATCCACTTTGTGTGGAAAGAGAAGCGGTGTGAGGTTAGAATGTATATGGACTCATGTACTGGAGTTTAATTCTAACAGGAATGATCCCTGATGTCTCATCCAGCCTCACAAGTGAGAGGTGTGGGATTTTATTTTCCAAAGATAAGCTTCCTCCCCTTGAGGGAGCCTCTCTTTGCCCCAGGACTGACCTGGCTCTTCTTTGGGCCCTCACTAAACTCTGAGGGTCCTTCAAAGGTTTAGGAGGCCTACTCTCTCCTTTTATGGAATTGATGGTCCAGGATAGTAGAGAGTACACAGCACACGTAGAGAACATGTCAAAAACAAATAGCTCCTGAAACTCTATCCCCAGCTCTGGGTTAGGGCCCCTCCCAGCACAGACTTCTGAGAAGCCCGAACAAGTCCATGTGATTTTCTGTACCAGGATTAGCTAAGAATAATACAGATCTAATGTAAACATACTTAGGGATATGTGGAAAGTACGCTTAAATTTGCATTTATAGCAGTCTGGTCAACCTTTGGGGGGTGAGGAGAAGGAAAAGGAAGAGATTTCTCAATGAGCCACTTGATTTGTGATATAACTTAAACATTTCTGATTGCAATTGGTCCACAGTCAGATATGGGAGAATGAAAACCTATGCTGAGATCTTCCAAGAAACTTATTTAGGCAACAAGTACCATTTCTTCATCATGGAAAGAGAGACTGGCCTAGAGAAGCCTTGGCCCTTTTCCTCTTCTGGTTCTGCGGCTGTCTCAAAATCCGCAAGCCTCCAGGAAAACACAGTCAAAAAGGGCCGAGGGACCCAGAGGACAGTGCCCTTGCTGCAATACATTCTTACAAAATTAAACCAGCTCAAAAATGTGCAAGAATAATGATGATAATCAT
The DNA here is from genome assembly GCF_057802395.1 of Ceratotherium simum simum. Lineage (NCBI taxonomy): Eukaryota > Metazoa > Chordata > Mammalia > Perissodactyla > Rhinocerotidae > Ceratotherium > Ceratotherium simum. The sequence continues at coordinate 17,402,364 of NC_141901.1, read as the reverse complement.
AGTAATAATATTTAAGCTAATAAAGTAAAACTGTTATCTGCGGTTTTCAACATTTACTTTAGATAGGAAACACTGGGGAGTTTTTAAAAGATATGAACACCTGGGGTCTACTCCCTGAGATTCAGATTCAATTGTTCTGGGGAGGGGGCTGGGAACCTGTCTTTTTAAAAAGCCTCGGGAGATTTAATGTGCAGCCTGGATAGGGAACCACCGAACTACACCTTGACCTACAGAAGAATATACTATCCCCACAGAAGAATATACATTTGGTGGGTAGGGGGTGGGAGGAGGCCTAAGAGAACCATCAAAAAGAGCTCTACAGAAACCAGGCGAACCAAAGCTCCCTCCCTTTTTTTTGTGTGAGGAAGATCGGCCCTGAGCTAACATCTGCCAATCCTCCTCGTTTTGCTGAGGAAGACTGGCCCTGGGCTAACATCCATGCCATCTTCCTCTACTTTTTTTATATGGGATGCCACCACAGTACGGCTTGACAAGTGGTGCGTCAGTGTGTGCCTGGGATCCGAATCAGTGTACTCTGGGCCGCCGCAGCGGAGTGCGTGCACTTAACCGCTTGCGCCACCGGGCCGGCCCCACAAAGCCCATTTTTTTTTTTCTTTCTTTTTTTTTTTATTGATGTTTTAATGGTTTCTAACATTGTGAAATTTTGGGTTGTACATTTTTGTTTGTCCATCACCATATATATGACTCCCTTCACCCCTTGTGCCCACCCCCCACCCCCCACCCCCACTGCCCCTGGTAACCACAGTCCAGTTTTCTCTGTCCATGTGTTGGTTTATATTCCACATATGAGTGAGATCATACAGTGTTTGTCTTTTCTTTCTGGCCACAAAGCCCATTTTTAATGACAAGCCATGAGTCTCCATATTCAACAAAGATCCTGTGAACATTTCAAAACACACTATTATAAATAAAATCCACATTTCAAGAATTAATACCAAATTGTTTGCTAGTAATTAGACTATAAAATATAAGGTTATTGTTTTACAACATCTTTGAGTTATGTAAATGGGCAAGCAAATTCCCTATCGGGTATGCCAATCAGGAAAAAAAGTCTACTGTTCTGTCGATATTCTCCCAGAGGGTTTCTAAGAGCCCAGGCTGCCGATGGAGAGCACCAGTAGCGGCAGCCCAGTACAGGATGAACGTTAGTCCAGAGGCTAGGTGACTTGGATCTTTGTCCTGTTTCTGACACTGAGTTAGCGAGTTATTTAACTAAGATTCTTTTTCATATGTAAAATAGAGATAATAATGATTATTTTAATAACTTGAAAGATAGTTGTGAGGCTAAATTAGATAAAAATACTTTATAAAGAGCTGAACATTTATATATACTATTATTGTTATTCACTATGATTTTTTTACTATTATCATTATTATCATTTCACACACGACTTGACTCAGTGGGTCTTAGTCTTGTTTTACAAAAAGACAATTTGGGAAATTACTCTTATTATACTTCATGACTAATGTCCTTATTTTTATTTTGGTTAGCATTGTTATCTCAGTAGCAAAAAACCAAGAGAAGTGCCAAATAGGTGACCCCAGCAAAATGGCCCTCAAAGACAAATTATCTCTAAGGGCCCTTCTCTCCTAGACTTTGCAATAGTACTTTTTATGACCCTGTCTCTATTCTTATGTTATGAAAATACTCACCTCAAGGCAAGGAAAAGCCAGTGATTTCAGTACTCATGATCCCAATAGCAGAATTGTCCTGAGGGCTGTTGTTGGCATGAATGAAAGAGCGAATATGAAAACACTTTGTAAACTGTGGGGCCCTAGACACGTGTGGGTGCTGATGATGATAGTGGTAGTTATAGAAATGATGGTGTTAATGACAGCGATAGAGACCAATTTGTTAACCTTGAATAAATAGGTGAGGACATGAACTACTGGTCCCCACTGGAGTAGTAGATGTACTAAAGGAGACAGGGCAGCCTCTGAAAAAAGGATAAGTCGTGTAGAGTGAAATCCAGGACTGACTGGTTATGAAGTCTTGTAGTTCTAAGCCTCCACCTCATCCCTCTCAAATCTGAGAAATGCCGGACAACTTCCAGGTAGTCTTCACTGGGTTTTCTTCCCCTGCATGCTTCTTTCTAGATAGTTCACTTGAAACTTTGTCATGCATGTCTCTTGTTCAGCTAAGTGCCTCCTCCCACACAGTCTCAGTGGGCTCCACTCTTTGGACCATAGGATGGGTGTCAACACTGGTCAAAGGGTGGAGTGCAGAAAGGAAGAGGCATGGCAGTGAGGAAGGCCTGTCTACTCATTCCCGGGAAAGTTTCGTGAATTACTTGTCCTTACAGCCCACTGACTGCTCACTTTCTAATGGGTAAGCTCTCTAGAGACAGCTACATAGAAGTTTCCACTTTGGTGGGGAAGGCAGACCTAGTAGAGCATTATAAAAGTACACACAAGTGCCCCAGGTTTTCAGAGCAGGCAGCTACAGTTCCATTTTGGTTGGAAGATAAAAAAGACTTCATGGAAGAATAGGAGTGGGGACAAACTGAAAAAATTAGAATAAAAATTAAACAAACGTGAGAGATTTATTAACCTTCCAAAGAGGCTCATTTTTTTTTATTTTTCCCCCAAATAGGAGAGGAAAAGTATTTTTATCCTTATCTCAGTGCTTCTTCCAGATCTTTTGGATCCCTGGCAGTTGAAAACTTCTTTATCTAACAGTTGGGGACTTTTGCCTCCAGAGAGACTTTTCATCTGCCTGTTACTGGTTGATACATCTTTGACCAACACAACCATGTATAAGACAAAATCTCAGTTCTTCAGTACCAGGGTAGGAGGTCAGAGGTAAAATATCCATAAATCTGTCCGTCTCCCAAGCCATGAGCTGTCTCCTGGGATTAGCACAGAGCAATGAATGGCCATGGGGGCATGTCCATTGGGTCATCTCAGCCTCATAGAACTTGATGAGTGACGTAACTGTGCTAGGCTGCAGACAATAGCTCTCTTTAGAAGGACATGGGGTGGTTGTGAGAACACTCAACAACTTGCTGTGGGACCACAGGGGCAGATAATGTCCCATCTGCCTTTATCACAACATTTGACGCTCAATCCTTTGATGATGGCTTTATCACAGATTTTTTTTAATCTCTAGAAACTTGACCAAACTCAATTGAGTTGCATCTTGCTGGCTTCATCTCACCCTGCATGTTCTAGCCGTTAGTGCCTGGTTCTTCTTTTATAACAAACTTTCTCACGAGAGTTTTGGGGGGAAGAAGTAGATATTCTTCATATTGAGTCTTTTTTTATAAGGAGATTAGGCAGGAGTTCAGAAATGTAAATAGACAGGCCCAAGAGAATGCTTTATGACAAAGCAGATCCCACTGCATTGGGTGAGGGACGGAGCTCAATCAGAAACCTGGTGAAGGCTCATCCTCTCCCTAAGCCCCCCTGGCTCACCGCAGAATGAAATGATGGCTCCAAAGAGTCTGTCTCCCACATGGTCAATATGGCCTCTGGCGGCAGACTGCTCTGGCTTTGCAGATGCAGGCTTTCATGTGAGGCCTTGTCGGAGGGAGTCACCAGAAATAAGGCAAAGACAAGCTCTCATTCTCTTATGGGCTCTTGTGAAGGGAAACTGAGGAGGGAGGTGAGGGGATAAAGGATGCATGAGTGGGCTCAGGGAGTGAGAGGGAAAGAAAGAGAATGTAAAATGTATCTGGGGGTGTTTGGGCCCATTCACAAGAATGCTGCAAGGTACAGAGAGATGGGGTGTCTGCATGCTCCTGACATGGGCTCAGATGGCCATGTATTTATTCTACATCAAAATTTCCCTGTTCATACAGTGACCTTCCATAGGAGAGAGGTGTGCGTTTATTGTGTGTGTATTTTTTTTTTTTTTTTTTGGTGAGGAAGATCAGCCCTGAGCTAACATCCACGCTAATCCTCCTCTTTTTTTGCTGAGGAAGACTGGCCCCGGGCTAACATCCGTGCCCATCCTCCTCCACTTTATATGGGATGCCACCACAGCATGGCCTGACAAGCTGTGCGTCAGTGCGCACCCAGGATCCGAACCTGGGCCGCCAGCAGCGGACCGTGCTCACTTAACTGCTACACCACGGGGCCGGCTCCTGTGTGTGTATTTTTTAATGTGTGTGTATTTTTAAGTTAAAGGTTTGTGTGCATTTTTAAAATTAAGCTTTAAATTACCCAGCAAAGTAATATGCACCTTTGCTAAGTCAGAAGATACCTCTTGAGTGCTCCAGGGCGGACTGAATTTAGTAGGCTTTATTAATATTGTAATAAAAGTGAATAACTGAAAATGAATGCTATGAGGTGTGGAAGAGTGGGTCCTTCTCTCAGCTTCTGGAACATTCCATAACAAGAGACTACCTCGGTCTCAGCTTCCTAAGAGCCAGTGGATAAACGAGTCGGGCTGTTTCACCTTGGGCAGACTGAGGGGTGACCCAGATTTCATGAAGAAATATAAAACAACAATAACACATTGCTTCAGATTTGCTCAGAACAAATCAACAGTAAATGAGCTGAAACAGCAGCAGAGAGAATTTTGATTTAAAAAAAAACAAAACCTCACTGATGTAAAAAATTGTGTCTTATCACCCTAGCAGGTGGATCTAGACTCTGTGAGTCAATCTAGTGTTGAACAGGAAAAACATCTGTCCACGAAGGCATGGGGATAGTTAGATGAATAGACTGAATGCCCTGAGATCCAGCTAGTGTTATGTTTCTACGAGTCTGCACTTTTCCTTTCTGACCTTACGCAGCCACAGTTGAGGCAGTGCCTTTTTGTAGTAAATGCTAGGAGAGCTCCAATAACTGGGCTTTCCCAAAGGTGGACTCCTACAGAGAATCCTCCACACAAGTTCCATTTGACTTTAAGTCATCTTGGACTTTTCTTCAAGTAATAGGCACCAAGAAGACCCTTCCTTCCTGTAGACAGCAGAAGCCCTCTGTGCCCTACAAACATTTCCAGAATGTCAGGAGTCCATCAGGTGTCATGGGCTGGGACTTGGGAGAACTAGGTCCTATCCTGGTTGTGTTGTCAACCGGCTGTGAAACAAAGGCAAGTAGCTTAACCTCTCTGAGGCTTGTTTTCATCACCTGTGTCATGAGAGATTTTAACTAGATAATCTCCAAGATCCTTCCCAGCACTGACATTTATAACTCTATTGTAACCTGTGCTATCCCATGCTACACCCAACTGTGGGTCCAATTATGGTCACATCAGCGATAGTAATTCCTGCTTCACTAGCTCCTCCCTCCATCCTCTCTGTGAGATCTCTCCCCACCAAGTTTATTTCCAGAAATCCCCAGGGATCTCTTGCATGTACCCACATGCTCCCACATGGCACCTGCCATGTGCTTCCTCTTCGCCATGTACTCTAATGGACGTTCACTGCCTGAGAAGCCACTTGAGGACCCCTCAACAACACAGCAGTCAGTGCCCTCCATGATATGCTAATGCCTGTGCCAGCACTGCTGCCCTCCAGCGTCCCCAAAGCTATGTGGACCAATGAGCTGTTACAGTCTCAGAAGACCTCAGGATGCCTGAAATGCCACAGTGTTAGCACAGAAGCAGACAGAATGGTCCTCCTTTCCACTTTCAGTTACCCTTTTTTGCCCTGGCATCAGAATTATGCTTTTTATATCTCCTTCAACTTTGAAAACTGGCTGTTGTAGCTTCAGTTTGCAAATTCTCTTTCCCTGGGGCCAAGGGATGTCTGAGATACCCAATCCCACTCCTGTCACATAAATCCCTTCCAAAGTGACTCTTTCTCACCTTTCTGTCACACACACCAAGACAGCTCTGAATCCCTGAAATGGGCACTATTTAGGCTGAAGTGGGGAATGCTGATATGCTATTTAAAGACATAAAAACCAACAGAAGTCCCAGGAATCTTGAAGCTATTCATCTTGAAGACTATTCATGGAAGCAGGGAAATTAAACATGGCATCCTTGAATATATACCCTCCACTTCCAAGCTTGGCCTATTGTTTCCTTCATAATGACAATGTACCTCTGGGAGTTGGAGAACGGGGCACTCACTGCTGAGCAGCACAATTGCTGAAGGGCTGTATCAGGTATCAGGAGGAAGGGAGAACAAAGCTATATTGTCAGGAAGCCTGAAGCCTGACCCAAACACAGCAGAGCTCCAGAGAATTATTGTGGAACATATTTCCTCCATAGCCGCCTATGGTTGTTCCACCCGATCCTTAGTCAGACTGGACTGGGAGAGGAAAACCACTCCCACATGTTGCTATTCCACAAAGGAGAGAAACATAAGGAGAAAAATAAAGATAGTGGTGTGAGCCACAACTCAAGAGAAGGCCACTGCTGTGCCCTCACTCGCTGCTCCCCCTCAGCATCACTTTCAGGGCTCAAGGGCTCTCTTACGTCTATGGGCTGTTGTCCTCAGGAGAAAACATTGATTCAATTTAAGCACACACCTTCCTTTTAAGGAGCTCCTACATGCTCACCTGCTTATTTGACTAACTGGGGGCCCCATGAGGGTAAGAAATCCCAGAGGCAAAAGAGGGGCCCAAGATAGTGAACCCAGAACCTTTAGTAGGAAATTGTTGGGCTGGAAAAATTGGAAGTCAAAGTGAAATTTAAATGGGCTCTGTCATCAATAAGATCCTTTAGCCATCTGCTTCTCTTGACAATCCCATGGGTATTCCAAAGTAGATTTAAATGCCCTACTAGAGGACACGGAGGGTATTGTGGGTGTGTGTTTAAGCCACAGTTTGAACAAGATTAAATTCCTCTAGAATCACGATCTATCAGTACTTTCTGGTTGAATTTTTTGTGGTATTAGTAAGTCAATTCCTCTTATAAGAGTATAGGAGAAGCTGTGGAGAAATCCTGCAAAGAGAAAGAGTGAAACTAAATATGGAATGAGAAAAGGGACAGAACTGCCACTAATAAGCTATTCATGACAGCTGGCTTTGGGGATTCATTCATTCATTCATTTATCCATCCATTCATGGAACTCAACACATATTCATGGAACCCCTACTAAGTGCTAAGCAATATAGTGTGAAGGATAGATCAGTGAACAAAATAGAAAAGGTTGCTGCTTTCTTGGAGCCTGGAACCTGGTAAGGGAGACTCCAATATGACACAAATAAATTATGTAATTGTAATTGTGGTGAGTGTCAGGAAGGAGCAGCACAGGGTGCTATGAAAGCAAACACCAGGGGTGGGAATGGGTCAGAAAAATTTCCATGAGGAAAGCTGAGCCCTGAAGGATTAGCCAGATGAAGGGGAGGGAAGTTTGGGGAAATGATCTAAGCAGGAAATAATAGCACGAGTGAAGGGAGAGGCAGGTGAAAAAGTGAATCTCAAAAAAGTGAAGCCATCCATAAATGGCAAATGAGCAAAACTCAATGAAGAGAAGGCAAAACACAATAAAACCAAACCACAGTGGGGCAAAAACGTGCTCTCAAAAGCTGAAGCTGTGGCAGGAAGTGGGTGTAGGGCCCCTCCATCCATCCTGGCTTCCGTTCCTCCCACACTGATAGCAAAAGGCATTTTGTGTAAGTACAAGGTCAAGTCCCTCAGCACCCAAGCATCCCCAAGATATTACCCTATGCCACACGGATGCCCTGAATTATTTATAAAATGAATATGGTTATCAAATGACAGAATGGTAAAGCTGGAGGTGGGAAGAAAATCAAAATTACTGAGAACCTGTGATGGGTTGGGCAATGTCTAGGCACTTTGTGGCATTATCCCATTGAACGTTCAAATAGCTCTGCACTGGGCTGGCCCCGTGGCTTGGTGGTTAAGTGCGCGCGCTCTGCTGCTGGCGGCCCGGGTTCGGATCCCAGGCACGCACCGCTGTACCGCTTCTCCGGCCATGCTGAGGCCGCGTCCCACATACAGCAACCAGAAGGATGTGCAGCTATGACATACAACTATCTACTGGGGCTTTGGGGGAAAAAATAAATAAATAAAAATTATAAAAAAAAAACAAAAAAAAAACAAAAAAACAAATAGCTCTGCACGGTGGATAGTACACATTTTATACTCTAAAGAGGAACTGCAGCCCAGAGAAGGCAAGGGACTTGCTCAAAGAGTTAAAGATGGAGATGAGCCAGCTCAAGTGGGTCTGATTCTTTTGTCTGGCCCTGTTCCCACTCTGTTTTGCAACCTTAGAAGAACCCAGAGAGCTCATCTGCCCCAGCCTGTTATTCTGCAGAGCGGACAAGGAGCTCACAAAGGTTGAGAGACTCATGTGAGACCTTGGGATTAGTGGTCAATATAGCACTAGACCTCTGGTTTCCCACTAATCCATCCACCTTCCCTGTTTCTCACTGTTTTATAAACATAGTAAAAATGCACACTTGTGAATTATCAGGATGCCAAAACTACACATAAATTCATCATCATTTTTCTTGAGTTACACCCTTTTTTTCCCTGAAAACGTCAGCATTGAAATATGTAGTGGGAACTTCCTATTTAAAAAAAAACTATTAAATGATACATTTTGTAAGGAAGCAATCGCACTTTATTTTTGAATTTGGATTTTTGTTTTTTGAACTCTATTAAAGCAGGACATGCTTATATAAAACAACTGATTTGTGCCTTTTATATAATATTCTTCTACATTCATCTAATGAAATGGCAAGTCTTAAACAAAGTATATTTAATTGATTAGCTTCTCTAATAAATCTCGTATCCAGAATATTATGTTGGTCCATACCTTGACTCAGTGAAATAATGTAGAACAGGAAGATAGGAAATGGTAACCATTTCTCCCTCAGAGAAGACGTCTACATTTGTTATCACAGAGTTGCTTCTCACTAGTTTTAACTTTCAACATATCACTTCACTCTTCTGGCCTTGGATTCTGCATCTGGGAAATGAAGGGATTATACCTGATGGTCTGTATGATCCCTTCTAGATTTGAACTTCCCTTCAGTGGGTCTTGGAGGTGGATTTACAGCTAGCCCACTCTCTCCTTCTTCTCAACAACCCCCACCATCATTCTCACCTGCAGGTCCCTTAACTTTCATTTCCAGCCCTTTTCTGGGTCTTAGAAATACTAAAGGGAATTTCTGACATTTTCAATCCCAGGGCCTGAGCGCCCCCTAGGCACACAGAGGTAAACCGTTGTAGCTCTGGAAGAAATCAAGACTGGGAAGCTGGTGTCTAACTAAGGTCACCACCAAATCCCTGAACTTCCTTGTTTGTTCTCTGAGGCAAGAGCGGTGGGGCTTTCCTGACTCGGGCAGGGAGGGAACTTGGAAGGACAAGAGGGAGTGGGTGGCAACTCTGTCATCAAACAGACAGTGCAGGGGCTCTGCGGGGCTGTCCCCTCGACAACAGGTACATTCAGAACGGAACGGGGTGAGCTGGAGGCCAGGCAGACGCTCCCCTGTGGAAATAAGTCGGCGGCCACATAGTGAGTGTGTCAAGGCTAGAGAGCAGTTGCTGGAAAACACTTACTGCTCAACTAAATACATTCACCGAGAACAAGGCAAAAGTTGTTAAACATCAATTATTTGTGTTGCTTACATTGGCTTCCTGTCCCTATAAATATCATGCACTTCAACGGATTTTATCTTTGTGTATATACCATTTTTGCTGCTTTTTTCCCTTCTTATACTGTTTTGTATACATACCTCCTACATTCATAGTTCATATAACCATTATTTTAAACTTTTTATAATATGGCTATACCATAGTGAGGCACTTTTTGAGAAGTATGTTTGTGCATATGTGTATGTGTGTGGTGTGTGTGTGCACTGTGTATATTTGTGTGTGTGTGTAGTGTTTATATATATATATATGTTGTGTGTGAGAGTGTGTGTGGTGTGTGTGTCTGTGTATATGTGGTGTGTGTTTATGTGTGTGGTATGGTGTGTATATATGTGTGTGTATATCTGTGGTGTGTATATTTGTGTCTCTGTGTGTGTGGTATATGTGTTGTGTGTGTATATGTGGTATATGTGTGTGTATGTGGTGTATGTGATTGTCTCTGTGTGTTTGCGTGTGGTGTGTGTGGGTGTGTGTATGTGTTGTGTATATGTGTGTCTCTGTGTGTTTGTGGTGTATATTTTTATGTATATATGAGGGTATATTTGTGGTGTATATATTTGTGTGTGTGTGTCATGTATGTGAGTGTTTCTGTGTTTTGTGTGTGGTGTGTGTGTGGATGTGTGTGACGTGGATGTGAGTGTTTCTGTGTGTTTGTGTGTGTGGGGGGGTGGGTGCTGTGTGTGTTTGTGTTCACTCCTGTGTGGTGACTGGAGCACCACAGGTCTAGATCCCAGGCCCCTCTCTCAGGCCTTAGCATCTATACCAGAAAACAGAGACTTCCCAGGCACTCATGTGGACTGTGCTTAGTGTCTAGAGAGAGTGGGGAAACCACTTTCTGTGGCAGGTGTTTAAAAGTCTGCACTGTCACTGTGTGCCTGAGTGTGTGGCATGCCAACAGCTTCTGCAGAGGATGGGTGTCAGCGGTTATCAGCAGAGACAGGACACTCAGGAAGCCATTATCACAGGCACCAGAGTGCTTGAATTCATGGCGGTGTGTTTCTTCTCTAAGATCATATTTTCATTCTCTACTTAAAAAAAAAAAAGAGGAAAAACATCTTGGGTGAATCAATCAGTCCTTTTCATTAGGTCCATCCAAATCAGCGTCTTCTGATCCTCTTCCAGAAGCAGAAAGAGGGAACATGCATCCAAATCCACCAAATGGTCTTTCTGCTACATACTGGCCCCGTTCCCCATGGACATGCACACACAGCTCTGCCTCAGCCCACACAAGGGGGCACACCTTCTCCGTGTCTCTCACAGTCCCGAGTCAGCCTCCTGCCTTCCTCACTTGGGTCATACCCAGAAGGTGAAGACAGGTTAGGCCACAGCATTCTGGGTTTAATTTTCTGTTTAAGCCAGTGATGAATTAACTCCTCTCACATTCACTGAGTAGGTGTGGCCATGCGCTGGGTTAGGCGTTCAAGACACAGTGATGAGCAGTGTAACACAGTGGTTAAGATAGAACCTGTTCACCTCCCAACTTCACCCCTTTCTCTGTGACCCAGGACAAGGCGACTTCCTTAAGGCTCTGCTGCTCATTTGTGCAATAAGTACTTGCCTCCCTGGATTGCCAAGGCTAACCTGGCATGAAGTACATAGCAGAGTTCCTGGAATGTGATCGTCAATAAATGTTAGCTGTTGTGTGGATTGGCTCACTCAACCTCCATTCCAGCCTCCTCGGTGGAGAGGTTGGAAAGCTGAGCACCACGTTTCCCAGACGTCTTTGCAGTTGCAGTTCTAGAGGCAAAGTGTCTTCCATCAAGGAGATGAACTCAGCATGAGGAGTGGAAGCCAGACTCTGCTCCCCTTTTAGCCATTGTTCCTGGCAAGCAACGTTGTGGAAATGTGAGGTTTTTCTGCCATGGTGCTCCAGAGTCCATTCTCCAGCTTCTTGGGTATTGAGAGGCAGGGGTTGTAGCAGAGGTAGCCCCAGCTCCTTGATTCCAGCATGGGTCCAGAGGTGCCCCAGAGATGGCAACTCCCCTGGTGGGTCATCTCTGTATTGTTTCTGGAGCCCCAGCCTAGAACCTGGTCCTTCAGCCCTTCTACTAACTTTGTAAGCATCTTATTCCTTGATTAAATTCCTTTCTACTTAATAGAAATAAAGGAACTTCTGTTTCCTGCACTGAATTCTGATGGATACAACTATTATTATTTGTATATAAAATTAAAATAATAGCAGTCACCACATAATGGTTATAGCATAAATCCAGATTTTTACAGATGTTGTCTAATTCCATTCTCCCAGAGAAGTCATATACTCTTTGAGGGGCCTAATCAAGGTGAGAAGCTAGTCTTTCTGCCACCAAAGACCAGGTGCCTAACCACTGCGCCCTACTGTTCCTTCTCTGGAGAGCTCCCAGCGCAGTGAGCATGGCTACTATGCAGTGTGAGAAATGCTGAAAGGAGCTATGGGCCCAGGGCTGTGGGAGCCCAGAAGAGAAAATGTCTAACTCTGCCTATGGCTTGGAAGTCCATGATGGCATTGGCTTTCCACCTCAGCAAGGGGTCAAGACCTCTAGATTCCTTAATATGTTGGGGGACCCTGCCTCAAAGATCCAGTGGCCTGTTTCTCAAGTAATCATGATCTAGGAACCCCAAATCTACATGTTTGCAAAGGCAACTGTCTATCCTTGTGTTCAGGTGAGTCATTGCAGGTCCTGGGACATCCAGATTCCTTTGTTGGACTCATTCCCACAGGTAGCTGGAGAAGCTCACTGAGCTGAGGGTTCAGCCAGCCTGGGGCAGGTGTGTGCATTCATCTTCCGTGTGGCTCTCTCCCTGTTTTTCATAGGACTTCTCTGCAGCAGTGCCTTCTTGCTGAGATGCCTCAAGTTCAGAGACCTTGCCTTATTCATGTCTGTACCCCTGGGATCTAGCACATTGCAGATGCTCAGTAAATGAATGAATGAATGAATGAGTGGAGCAGCCCCAGCCTGCAGCTGAGTTAGGCTACCTGGAGAGCTGGATGCCTTGCATCCTCTTCTCAGCAATTTTGCCCCTGCTTCTGGTCGCCGTGGTTCACTGGCACACCTAGCCTTGCATGGCTGCTCTACTTCTCATTCTCTTCCCAGCATCTGGAAAACTGGGTTTGCCTTTACTTGGTGCTTCCTTTAATGTCGATGAAATGATTTGTCTTTTCATGGATTGAAATAGTTTTCCTTCACTCCAATTTAAAAGCTTATGTATGATACAAAAGCTTAGGACTTCCAATGTGTTTCTGAAAGGTCTCTTGATACTGAAACAAACAAGACCTTTCTGCAGCTGGGGGACTAGTGAGAGTTTCCATCTCTAAATGGAAAGTTCACCCCAGTAACAAGTTATAACTGACCTTGCCTTATTGGGGCCTGCGGATCCTGGGCTATATGAAATAAATGTCCTTTGCATTTGTACGCTTTACAATTTACCAAAGGTTTTTTATTCAAAAGAATCAAAAAGCTGCCATCTCATCAGGATATGCAGAGCAGGTATTATCCTTGTTTCAACAGAGCAGCTTGAAGCGAGAGTCCCACAGCTGGTAAGTGGCTGAGTCAATCCATGACCCTGGCTTGGTGCATTTTCCAATTTTCCTGGGAACTAAGCCTTTCCCAGAGCTGCTGGAACAAAGGGTGTGGGCATCTCTTTTTGCTCTTTCTCTGCTACCTCAAGCATGAGTGAGGAGTGGGCTCTGCTCTTCCCAGCTGGATGCTGGAGCAGGAGCACAAGCCCAACCTGCAGCATCAGCCCTGGGAGAAGTGGAAGCAGCTTTCTGTTGAGCAGGTGGAGGCCAGACTTGGGGACTCGGACTTCCCGGCTCTCAGCTCCCTCATTTCCAGGATTCACTATCACTCCGTAATTTCCAGGTGATGGGTCTTGTAAAATTTTATAAATTGTACAGTCAGGAGCCTAATCCTGGAGCACATTTTCTAATTCCTAGCCCTTGGGTAATTGGCTCCTCTACCTCCACATTTAGCCCAACACCCCAAGACCACACCCTCAGCAGAACCCTGGGCAGGGATGTAGGGAACTGCAGGAGATTCTGGTCCCAGGACAACTCTTAGATGATGTCAGAGAGACAAAGACCACCATAGATGCCCACCTCAAATACTCCCAGGTTACACAGGACCTGAAATACTATGGTAGTTTATAGAGGGCACAAAAAAGGGGCTTAGAAACTATGCAGCTTTAGAAGATGAGATGATAGGAAGGAAGTTACAGTGGAGATGATGAAGCATTCTTAAAACAATGATCCCCAAAACTGTATGCATATAGTACTTGACAATTTTAAAGTTTTCTCATTTATATCACTTGATGTAATTCTCAAAGTAACTTGTAAAGTAGGCAGAGCAGATATTATTATGCCGGTTAAGGATAATAAACCCGGAGCTCACAGATGAGGTCTTCTCATCCCAAATCCAGCTCCCTAGTGAAAATCAGGACCAATACAATATAAGGTTACACCAACTTTTTAAAAAATCTGTAGTCCAAGTTACCTGATTCTGGTCCCTGCCTGCGTATGCAGGTGTTCAGTCTCCTGAAAATTCCCCCGTGATTAGTTCTGGGAGTCCCTAAGAGGTTTCTCACATATGTTCAGGAAGACCACTCATAGACCACTCACAGAAGACCACTCATAGAAGTTTTGCTGTTGGTGACAGCCCCAGTTCTGCTGGGCCCGATGAAGGTCACACCACCCTGGGCCACTGCCAATGACCCACCAACACTGCTGTTGTCTCCCTGGAGCTGTGCTCTTTCCTGCGACTCCACCAGGCCGGCAGTTTCTGTTAGTACCCGTTTCAAGTCCACAGGCTGTCAAGGATATTTGGCGGTCTGTGGCAGAATAGGGAACAGTGGCTCCCTCCTCGTGGAATTACACTGTGTCAGAGGCTCCCAAAGCAGTGTTATTATGACTGCAGTGTGATAAGAGGTTAACCTAACAACTATGTTAGTATTTATGTATCCAGGGGGGACCTTGGGGCAGGTGCATTTAACAGCCACAGAGCTCTACTCAAATCTATTTAGTATTTCCACTACAGGGCTTTATTACTAGCCTGTCTGTCTATCAGTCAGTCGAAACTCAAGAACCAAATGGAGTGAAGCGTGGTTTTGGATAAACGCTTTGTTGTTCGAAAATGAGGAATCAAGCAAATTTGGATAGCCCATTGTTCCTCAATATCAAAGTGCTTTTATTTGGATAGAGGGGAACCCTTGTCTTAAGCCCTCTGATATGTCAGGCCGGCTGGTCACAGGAACCAGCAATCCAGTGACAAACAAGGTGGACTCAGTTCCTGCTCTCTTGGCTCTTACAGTCTGGCGGGTCAAGGTCATAGTGCCAGGTTCCTTCTTTACGTGGGATGAGTTCTTTCCTGGGAGACTTATCTGGATTATTCACTCCTCTCCCACTCCCCTCCCCCCATCCTCCATCCCACCTTCTCAGCTTGCAAGTAAACTTTTTTTTAAATTAAATTTTTATTCTGTGATGATTGTAGATTCATATGCAGTTGTAATAAATAATATAGAGAGATCCTGTGTACCACTTACCCAGTTTCCCCCAGTGCTAACATCTTGCAAAACTTGAGTACGATATCACAGCCAGGATATTGACATCGATCAAGATACAGAACATTTCTACATCCATCACAAGGATCCCTCACGTGGCCCTTTTATAGCCACCTCCACCTCCTAATTTGCCCTCCATTTCTATAATTTTGTCATTTCAAGAAGGTTATATAAATGGAATCATATAGCATGTCACTTTTTGGAATTGGCTATTTTGACTCAACGTAATTCCCTAACTATTGGGAGATTCAGTGAGGTTGCTGTTTATCAATAGTTCATTCCTTTTTACCGTTGAGTAGTATTTCAGCGATTCCAGGAGTAGGATGTGCTAGTTTGTTTAAACATTCACTTGTTGCAGGACGTCTGGGTTGTTTCCAGTTTTTGACTATTATGAATAAAACTGTTATTTTACAGGTTTTTGTGTGAATATAAGTTTTCATTTCTCTGGGACAAATGCCCAGGGGTGTAACTGCTGGGTTGTGTGGTGGTTGCGTTTAATTTTATGAGAAATTGCCCAACTGTTTTCTAGACTGGCCATACCATTGCACATTAACCAGCAAGGTAGGAGTGATCCGGTTTCTCCACACCCTCACCAGCAAGTAAACTTTTCACTAACTACCCCACCAAATCTCTGGACATGCCCAGATAGGTTGAAAGTCTGCCAAGGGACACAGTTTTTTCCCCCCAGCAGGCTCTTTAGTCTCCACACAAATCTGACTTCTATCTGGCCTGTCCCACGGTTTCTCTAGACATGCCCAGACATGCCTGAAGCCTCAGTAGGGGTCAGCAGAAACCTTCGGCTTAAGCTATGAGTTCCTCTGTGCTTATAGTGAGATGTTTGGGAGTTTTATCCCCATAGCCCCTTCTAAAGAACTGCCCCTCCCTTTATCCCCTGCTGAAACGTAAATCCCAGAGACCAGTTTGTCCCCACCCACCTGACATGAGGGAAGCCCTCTGTAAGTCGTGGAGGAACAATTCCATCCTTTCTCTTGGTGTCTACTATGTGTCAGGCACTGTTCCAGGTGCTGCAGGTAAAACAGTGACGAATCAGGCAAGGCCCCTTCCCTTGCGAATCTTACATTATGGGAAGGGGAAATAGACAATCAAGAAGCAAGGTGATTTCAGATGGCGATAAATACTGCAAAGGGCATGCACAGGGCAATGTGACATGGAAAGGAAGGAGGGACTCTCCAAGGAGCTCAGCTTTTTCAGTATCAGAATTCCGAGAGGCTTCTTTTTTTCAAAGCTAATTATTTCCATTTCTTCCACCATTTTTTATGTAACATGTTTTCTGGTCCCAAGATACCGTGATTGACCTTTGCTATCAACAATTCCTTTCATTTGTTTAAGATCCTTTTATAATTTGGTTCTTTGAATTAAAAAACATTACTCCAAATATGGAATGTACACTACAGACACGGTAAAAATACTTTCTTCCTTAATTTGGGCATCATATTTTTATGAATACGGCCCAAAACTGTAGGCCTTTGCAAGGTTCTGTTCTCATCTATCCCTTGTTGTTCTGAGTTAATATTCCTGGGTCCTTGTCAAGTGAACACTGTAAAGTCAAACCTCTCACATCCTGTACTGTCCCAATGATTTTTGACAGCAAGGTATTTACTTAGTTGTGCATCAAACTTGCTAGTCCCAGCCTGCCAGGTATTTCTGCCACTTGAGTCTGTCGTCTAATATACGTATCAGGCGTCCCTCCCAGCTACAGGTCACCTGTGAGTGTGATAACGTGCGCTCTCAGATCAAGTTTCACATTCAGGTGCTGAAGAGGACAGAACACTGAGGCTTGCCTGGTCTTCAGACTAACATAGTCCGCTTAGCCTCTTTGGGTTTAGTTGCTCAGTGAGTTAGGAGCCACCTTGGGTTTCTCCATCTTGCCCCTGAGAGTATTATGAGAGCTTTGGTAAAGCGTTTGCTCAGATTAAGCTACCTTATATTACCTGTTACGTAACCTCATCAAAAAAGCAAATGAGAATTTGATGAGACTTGTTCTTAATGATCCCATGTAGGCTTCCAGCTCTTTAATCCTGTTTGTAATACTACACCATCTGCCTCAAGCAGTTAGCCTAGCCTTTTCCTTGTTCTTCTTGCTCTGAACACAACGAAAACAAAAATCTTTGTTGCCCTTAGGCTTTTAGCAAGTCTCGCCTTTTTCCTGGTCTTTTGGGGCCTTTTCTTCCATCTTTTGCACTTATCCTTTTAAAATCTGAGTGCCCCGAGCAGCCACGTTGTTAATTTCCATGTATTATTTTCAGCATGTTTATGTACATACGCACAGTAGGTTGGATGACATGACTATATGAGTAAAAATATTATTTTTTACAGTTTTCCAAGCCCCTTGAGATATCCTGCCTTTTGGAGTCATTGACCACAGGATCATTCTCTCTTTTCTGCTTATTTTATGAAATCTACTTTCCCAGAGTTTAATGTGTGTGGCTAATTCTTCCTAGAATTCTTTCTTAACTATTCTGTCATTAAAATGGCATGGTTACCCTTCATCACTCTTAAGAGGCCTGATTAACAATATGGCCTTTGGAGTCAGGGAGATCTGGGTTGGACTCTCAGGTCCTTTATTACTAGCTAAGTAACCTGGCACTAGTTAATCTCTTTAACTCTCAGTTTCCTCATCTGTAAAATGGGGATAGTTTTATGGAATTGTGGGAGGATTAAAAGAAGTAATGCCTGGCACATAGTGAGCATTTAATAAATGTTAGCTTGTATAATCATTAATTAAAGCCTTTATTACTTTGACCAAACATGTTAAGGGCTCAATAAGTGTAAGCTATTATTATTTTTATTATCCTTGTACATTAGGATTGAATCCAGAGCATCTTTTCCTCAAGTTACTTCTGGTTTCTTCAGGAAGGAAAGAATTTACCATATTCTTGCTTTTGGAGTATGAGTCTTCCTGGTGTTTGGATAGAGTCCCTTCTCTATTTCCTATGAGGTATCTTATTATGTTAGTTTTCCAATCTATATTTGCAAAATGTCCTCCCCATCCTTAAATGCTTCCACAGTTTTATTATTCCATTGCTCTAGTCTTTAATCTTTATCCATAAGTGTCTATTTTCTGCTTTATAGATGTCCCTAGAGGTGTACATAGCTCTCTTATATATTGCAGTTTTCTACCCTTTAATTAGTTGTGCTTCTTTGGGGCAGTGGATGCTCTACCACATGATGCACGCCCTAACAATGAAGAGAATACATTCTAGCCTTGAGTCGCTTTCTAAAAAGCCAAATTCGTCTTTCTTTAAAAGTGTGATTTCCTTCATATATGAATTATCACATTAACTTTTATTATCTACGCTTAGCCCAAAACTGAGATCATATGTTTTGCTACCAAACTGTTCTCCTCTTGTTTTCTCCTGAGATCTGCTGGGAATCTTCACCACTATTGTTCTTTCTATTTAACACCTGAACTTCTCCATCATATCCAGTGATCAGTTTTATCTGAATCTTTTTCTCCCTTCTCATCTTTTTTTTTTAAATTTTTTGTTTATTGCAGTAACATTGGTTTATAACATTGTATAAATTTCAGGTGTACATTATTATACTTCTATTTCTGCATAGATTACATCATGTTCACCACCCAAATACTAATTACAACCCATCACCACATGCATGTGCCAAATTATCCCTTTCACCCTCCTCCCTCCCCCCTTCCCCTCTGGGAACCACCAATCCAATATCTGTCTCTATGTGTTTGTTTGTTGTTGTTATTATCTACTACTTAATGTGTGAGATCATACGGTATTTGACCTTCTCCCTCTGACTTATTTCACTTTGCATTATGCCCTCAATGTCCATCCATGTTGTCACAAATGGCTGGATTTCATCGTTTCTTATGGCTGAGTAGTATTCCATTGTGTATATATACCACAGCTTCTTTATCCATTCGTCCCTTGATGGGCACTGAGGTTGCTTCCAAGTCTTGGTTATTGTGAATAACGCTGCAATGAACACAGGGGTGCATGTATCTTTATGCATTGGTGTTTTCAACTTCTTTGGATAAATACCCAGCAGTGGAATAGCTGGATCATATGGTAGTTCTATCCTTAATATTTTGAGGAATCTCCATCCTGTTTTCCATAGTGGCTGCACCAGTTTGCACTCCCACCGCAGTGTATGAGAGTTCCCTTCTCTCCACATCCTCTCCAAGACATGTTGTTTCCTGTCTTGTTAATTATAGCCATTCTGACTGGCGTGAGGTGTTATCTCATTGTAGTTTTGATTTGCATTTCCCTGATAGTTAATGATGTTGAATATCTTTTCATGTGCCTGTTGGCCATCTGTATATCTTCTTTGGAGAAATATCTGTTCAGGTCTTTTGCCCCTTTTTTAATTGGGTTGTTAGTTTTTTTGTTGTTGAGATGCATGAGTTCTTTATATATTTTGGAGATTAACCCCTTATCAGATGTATGGTTTGCGAATATCTTCTCTCAATTGTTAGGTTGTCTTTTCGTTTTGTTGATGGTTTCCTTTGCTGTGCAGAAGCTTTTTAGTTTGATGTAGTCCCATTTGTTTATTTTTTCTATTGTTTCTCTTGCCCGATCAGACATGGTGCTTGAAAATATGTTGCTAAGACTGATGTCAAAGAGCGTACTGCCTATGTTTTCTTCTAGAAGTTTCATAGTTTCAGGTCTTACATTCAAGTCTTTAATCCATTTGGAGTTAATTTTTGTGTATGGTGTAAGGTAAGGGTCTACTTTCATTTTTTTGCATGTGGCTGTCCAGTTTTCCCAACACCATTTGTTGAAGAGACTTTCTTTTCTACATTGTATGTTCTTGGCTCCTTTGTCGAAGATTAGTTGTCCATAGATGTGTGGGTTTATTTCTGGGCTTTCGATTCTATTCCGTTGATCTATGTGTCTGTTTTTGTGCCAGTACCACACTGTTTTGGTTACTATAGCTTTGTAGTATATTTTGAAATCAGGGAGTGTGATACCTCCAGCTTTGTTCTTTTTTCTCAGGATTCCTTTAGCTGTTCGGGGTCTTTTGTTGTTCCATATAAATTTTAGGATTCTTTGTTCTATTTCTGTGAAAAATGTTGTTGGAACTTTGACAGGGATTGCATTGAATCTATAGATTGCTTTAGGAAGTATGGACATCTGAACTATGTTAATTCTTCCAATCCAAGAGCACAGAATATCTTTCCATTTCTTTGTGTCTTCTTCAATTTCTTTCAGCAATGTTTTATAGTTTTCAGTGTACAGATCTTTCACCTCTTTGGTTAAGTTTATTCCTAGGTATTTTATTCTTTTTGTTGCAATTATAAATGGGATTGTAGTCTTAATTTCTCTTTCTGCTACTTCATTGTTACTGTATAGAAATGCAACTGATTTTTGTATGTTGATTTTGTATCCTGCAACTTTACCGTATTCATTTATTACTTCTAAAAGTTTTTTGGTGGATTCTTTAGGGTTTTCTATATATAAAATCATGTCATCTGCAAATAGTGAGTGTTTCACTTCTTCCTTTCCCATTTGGATCCCTTTTATTTCTTCTTCTTGACTGATTGATCTGGCTAGGAATTCCAGTACTATGTTAAATAGGAGTGGCGAGAGTGGGCATCCTTGGCTGGTTCCTGTTCTTAGAGGGATGGCTTTCAGTTTTTCACCATTGAGGATGATATTAGCTGTGGGTTTGTCATATATGGCCTTTATTATGTTGAAGTACTTTCCTTCTATACCCATTTTATTCAGAGTTTTTATCATAAATGGATGCTGTATCTTGTCAAATGCTTTCTCTGCATCTATTGAGATGATCATGTGATTTTTATTCTTCATTTTATCAATGTGGTGTATCACGTTGATTGATTTGTGACTGTTGAACCATCCCTGCATCCCTGGAATAAATCCCACTTGATCATGGTGTATCATCTTTTTAATGTATTGTTGCATTCTTTTGCTAGCATTTTGTTGAGGATTTTTGCATCGATGTTCATCAGTGATATTGGCCTGTAATTTTCTTTTATTGTGTTGTCCTTGTCTGGTTTTGGTATCAGAGTAATGTCGGCTTCATAGAATGAGTTAGGGAGCTTCCCCCCTTCCTCAATTTTTTGGAAGAGTTTGAGAAGGATATGTATTAAGTCTTCGAATGTTTGGTAGAATTCACCAGGGAAGCTGTCTGGTCCTGGACTTTTATTTTTGGGGAGTTTTTGATTACTATTTCGATCTCCTTACTGGTGATTGGTCTATTCAAATTCTCTATTTCTTCTTGATCCAGTTTTGGAAGGTTGTGTGAGTCTAAGAATTTATCCATTTCTTCCAGGTTGTCGAACTTGTTGGCATATAGCTTTTCATAGTATTTTCTTATAATCTTCTGTATTTCTGAGGTGTCTGTTGTAATTTCTCCTCTTTTGTTTCTGATTTTACTTATTTGAGCCTTCTCTCTTTTTTTCGTGGTGAGTCTAGCTAAAGGTTTGTCAATTTTGTTTATCTTTTCAAAGAACCAGCTCTTGGTTTTATTAATTTTTTCTATTGTTTTTTTAGTCTCTATTTCATTTATTTCTGCTCTGATTTTTATTATTTCCCTTCTTCTACTGATTTTGGGCTTTGTTTGTTCTTCTTTTTCCAGTTCCTTTAGGTGCATTGTTAGATTGTTTATTTGAGATTTTTCTTGTTTGTTGAGATAGGCCTGTATTGCTATAAACTTCCCTCTTAGAACCGCTTTTGCTGTATCCCATAAATTCTGGCATGTCATATTTTCATTTTCATTTGTCTCTAGGTATTTTTTGATTTCTCATTTGATTTCTTCATTGACCCAATTGTTGTTCAGTAGCATTTTGTTTAATCTCCACGTATTTGTGGCTTTTCTGATTTTCTTCCTATAGTTGATTTCTAGCTTCATACTTTTGTGGTCAGAAAAGATGCTTGGTATTGTTTCAATCTTCTTAAATTTATGTAGATTTGTTTTATGGCCTAATATGTGATCAATCCTGGAGAATGTTCCATGTGCATTTGAAAAGAACGTGTATTCTTTGGTTTTTGGATGGAATGCTCTGTATGTATCTACTAGGTCCATCTGTTCTAGCGTGTCATTTAAGGCCAATGTTTCCTTATTCATCTTCTGTTTGGATGATCTGTTGGTGTAAGTGGAGTGTTAAAGTCCCCTACTATTATTGTGTTACTGTCTATTTCTCTTTTTATGTCTGTTAATAATTGCTTTATATATTTAGGTGCTCCTACATTGGGTGTGTAGATATTTACAAGTGTTATATCCTCTTGTTGGATTGTTCCCTTGATCATTATGTAGTGCCCTTGTTTGTCTCTTTTTACAGTTTTGGTTTTAAAGTCTATTTTGTCTGATATGAGTATTGCTACCCCATTGCTACCCTTTCTTTTCATTGCCATTTGCATGGAGTATCTTTTTCCATCCCTTCACTTTCAGTTTGTGAGTGTCTTTAGGTCTGAAGTGTGTCTCTTGTATGCAGCATATATATGGGTCTTGATTTTTAATCCAATCAGCCACCCTATGCCTTTTAATTGGGGCATTTAGTCCATTGCCGTTTAAAGTAGCTATTGATAAGTATGTACTTACTGCCATTTTTTAACTTTTTTTTCCTCAGTGTTTTAGTAGTCCTTCTCTGTTGCTTTCTCTTTCTATACAGAATTGATGGTCTCTTTAGTTTGACCTCTGTCTGAAAGCTCTACTCTTTAACTCCCCTTCTCCCTCATTTTATGTTTTTGATATCATATCTAACCTCTTTTTTGTGCATTTGTATCCATTACCCTCTTATCATGGAAATAGATAATTTTTCCTATTTGTGGTCTTCTCTTTTCCCCTTAAATCAGTCCCTTTAACATTTCTTGTAGCATTGGTTTCTTGGTGACAAACTCCTTTAATTTTTGCTTGTCTTGGAAACTTTTGATCTCTCCTTCCATTTTGAATGATAAACTTGCTGGGTAGAGTATTCTTGGCTGTAAGTTTTTTCCTTTTAGCACTTTAAATATATCATGCCATTCTCTTCTAGCCTGTAAGGTTTCTGCTGAGAAGTCAGTTGATAGCCTTATGGGGTTTCCTTTGTATGTAACTTGTCTTTCTCTTGCGGCTTTTAGGATTCTCTCTTTATCTTTAATTCTGGACATTTTGATTATGATGTGTCTTGGTGTGGGCCTCTTTGGGTTTATCTTGTTTGGGGCTTTCTGTGCTTCCTGTACCTGGATGTCTGTTTCCTTCCTTAGGTTAGGGAAGTTTTCATCTATTATTTCTTGAAATAGATTCTCTGCCCCTTTGCCTCGCTCTTCTCCTTCTGCGACACCTATAACACAGATGTTAGTGTGCTTGATGTTGTCCCAGAGGTCCCTTAGACTGTCCTCACTCTTTTTAATTCTTTTTTCTTTTACTTGTTCAGCTTGGGTAATTTCTTCTAGTCTTTAGTCCAGCTTGCAGATCTGTTCTTCTGTATCCTCTACTCTGCTTTTGAGTCCCTCTAGTGAATTTTTCATTTCCAGTATTGTATTCTTCATTTCTGATTGGTTCTTTTTTATATCTTCCATTTATTTGGTGACCTTCTCATTGAGTTCATCTATTCTTCTCCCTAGATCAGTGAGCATCCTTAACACTCTTTGTTTGAACTCTCTGTTGGGTAGTTTCTCATTTCTGTTTCACTTAGTTCTTTTTCTGAGGTTTTGTCCTGTTCCTTTACTTGGAATGTATTCCTTTGCTTCCTCATTTTGCCTCTTTCCCTGTGCTTGTGTCTATGTATTAGGTAGGTCAGCTACGTCTCCTGCTCTTGGATAGGTGACCTTATATAAGTGATGCCGTAGGAGGCCTGCAGTGTGCTTCCCTCAGTTCTCAATGTTCCAGGGGTGACCCCTATGTGGGCTACGTGTGTCCTTCTGTTGTGGCGTGTTTGATCTCCCTGTAGGCACCCAGGGAGGCTGAGCTATGCTCCTGGCCAGCTGTTGTAATGCTCAGCTGCTTGTAGTTGTTGTGGGCCCTTCAGTCTCTTTATCGGGTGTGGGGAGCCCCAGCACAGTTGGCTGCAAGTTCTAATAGCACATTTGTGTTGCAGTATTTCTTTTAAGTGAGTAGGCCCCAGCGTGGCAGGTTGTTAGGCTCAGGGGCTTACAAATGCTATAAGCCTCCAGCCTTTAGGTCTCTTGTCAGCTCTCTGAGGATTGCAGCTGAGTGGGGCTCGCCTCAGGCATGGGAGCACCCAATTGTTTCAGGCTTTGGAATGTGGGGCAAACCCCCTATGTGGGTCTTTGAGAAGCACAAGTCTTCTGCAGCTGACAAACCCTGCCGCCCACGGGTCCACACACACAGTCAACACAGTCCTGCCTCATGTGCATGCCCTGACATCCTGAAGTGGACCCAGTCTCTCCACAGCGGGAGCCCCACATGCTCCACCACTGTCCCACACTCTCCACCCGCTCCTTGTGCATGCCCTGCTCCACTGAAGTGGGCTCAGCAGCCAGGCTGCAGAGAATCCAGTCACCAATCTATGCAGGCTCACAAGTTGCCTGAGGGCTTGTTGTTGGGTGGGGCCAGTCTCTAGGGTGGGCTGCCTGCCCTGGCTGAGCTGGATTAAATCAGTGCTCTAGTGGGTGGGGCTGACCCTGGGCTAGCAGGCCCCAGGGAGAACTCCAGTGGTGTCTGTGTCAGCATGCCCACACCAGGCCACAGCAATGGCCGCCACCAATGTCCCAGTCCCTGGAGAGGTCTCACCTCTCACTGCAATGCACTCAGAGCCTATCAAGTGAGTCTTTTTTCACCAAAGCACTGTGCACCTTTCTTTCTGGTAATTTTAGGTTGCTTTTGGAAACTGGTGAGTTTGCGTGTGGGCCCTTTAAGAGCCAGTTTTAATTTCTTTGTGAACCAGCTTTTCTAGGGGTACTCCCCAATGCTTTAGTAGCAGGCAAAGTCAGATATTATGCCACTTGTCTTGATTGTGCTGGGTCCACAAAATGTCCACAGCGGGGGCGCTCCCCGGCTCAGGGCCCGGCGCCTCCAGGGAGGCTGCAGACCTGTGGGCTGTGAGGTGCTGTGGCTTGTGAAGGCAGCGTTTTTTCTCTCCAGAAGGAAGTTTCTGCCTCTTCCACCTCAATTAGGGTTGTCCTTTGTTGCAGGAGTTCCTCTTATCCAGTTTTCAGTTCTCTCTCATGGGTAATTTTTCCACGAGTAGTTGTAAATTGTCTGTGTCTGTGGGAGGACGTGAGTTCAGAGTCTGCTTACGCCGCCATCTTGACTTCTCTCCTCTCTCCCTTCTCATCAAATGTTAATGTAAAGTCCTCTTCATCAGTTTGTGAACTTCCTGCCAAACTCTCTTTTCCTATTCTGTCTCTTGCCAAGAGTCCATTACTCTATTATTATAAGCCATGGTCCAGGAAAATAAAACCTGTTTTCCAACTTGTTTATGAAGCTAGCAGTTCCCTTTCAATATCTCCTTTTCTTGTCCAACGTCATTACTTTCAACTGGAATATGAGACGAAACGATCCTCAGTGCCCCCCAAATGCTCATTTCCTGTTCATGATTTCACAGCCATCTGAGACGCACCCCCAAATTTCTTTGAGCAGTATTTCTCCTTTCCATGAAGATCGGTGGGAGCAGGTAGTGGCCAGCAGCCTTGGCAACTCTCGGCAGGCCCCCTTATGTTTCAGGTGCCTGTGTCAAGAAACAATAAACGTCTTGGGTTCCCTGCTAGATTCTCCTTGCTCAATTCCATTTTAGCCATACTGGCCTCCCTATTGTTGTGTAAATACACTGGGCATGGTTCTGCCTTGGAGTCTTTGCACCAGATGTCCCCCAGAGATCCCAAGCTCACTGCCTCACCTCCTTTGTCTATGTGCCTATGTCCTGTGTTTCAATAAGGCCTACCCTGGCCACCTCATTTAAAATTACAACTTGCACTGTTCTGCTCCACCTACACTGCGTTCCCTGTCTTCCTTATGCAGCTCGATTTTTCCATAGTACAGATCACCTCCCAATATATTAGATAATTTACTTATTTATTATAGTTATTTCTATTTTTATTTATTTATTTATTTTTGTGAGGGAGATCAGCTCTGAGCTAACATCCATGACAATCCTCCTCTTTTTTGCTGAGGAAGACTGGCCCTGAGCTAACATCTGTGCCCATCTTCCTCCACTTTTATGTGGGACAACGCCACAGCATGGCCTGACAAGCAGTACGTGGGTGCATGCCCGGGATCTGAACCCGGGCTGCCAGCAGTGGAGTGTATGCACTTAACTGCTACACCACGGGGCCGGCCCCTATTATAGTTATTTTTAATGTCTTATACTCCCTCTGTCTTCCCCTCCCACTGGAATGTAAGCTCCATGGGACAGAGACCTATATATTCCAAAAACTTACAATAGTGCTTGATACATACAGATGTTCAGTAAATATTTGCTGAGTGATACTCAGTTAAGGCCTAATGATAGATTACAGTTAGAATCCACTGCCTGCCTTCTTTTCTTCCTTCATTCCTTTACTTTTCTTTTTTCTAAAATGAGATTTTTTTTTTCCTGAATATAAAAGTAATACTTGCTCAAAGTAAAAATTTGGAAGAAAAAGAAAAGCATAAATAGTAAAAATAAAATTAAACATAACCCTACCACTTAGAGATAAATATCAATAACGATTATTAACATTGAGTATTTTTTCCAGTCTTAAAGCTAGATATATTTGGATCTGTGTTTATGCATAATTGAAACATGGTTGACATAATACTGTACATAGAGTTTGGTATTCTGATTAATATTATAGGGAAAGTGTATTTTTCCTGTTTTCTTGGCAGCTTGCATGCTCTCAGAACAATGTCACCCATTTCTCTGCCCTCAGTACGGAGGAACCTAACCTAACCCTAACCTAACTCTAACCCTAACCCTTAACTGCTCTCCTAGACTAGGGCTTCTTCCCACTGGGTTTTGGGAGGGCATGAGATGGCATTAAAGCTTTATTTGGTTTTACCCACTATGAAACTTCTTCAAGATCAACTTTTTAAATGGCTCTGTTATATTTCATCATTCGGATCTGCCATTTGCCATTCTCTCCTTTTCCTTAGTAGCAGAACATTTTATTCTAGGCAGCAGTTTACTAAGCTAAAGGACTACACTTCTATGCCTTCCTTGCAGCTAGAAGCGGCCAGGTTACTAAGATCTGGTCAGGGACGTGTAAGCGGAAGTGTTTCGTGGGACTTATGGGAAGGCAGTCATAAGCGTGATGGTTGGTGGTCCAGTAGCCATCTTAAACTTTAATTGACCTTGAGGATGGAAGTCACTTGCTTGGCTGTTAGAACAGAAAATCAGCTCTGGGCTACCTACTTCAGATTCCTTTTACACTGCCCAAGAAATAAATGTCTATCTTGTTTAAGTAAATATTATTTTGGGCATCAGTAAAATTCAAATCAAAATGCCAAGAGATTTATTTACTTAGAACTTGATAGGTTGTTTCTAAAATCTATATGGAAAATTAAAGATTCGAGAATACCCAAGACACTTCTGAAAAGTACCAGAAGGTAGATGGACTATGAGATATAAATACTTATTATAAATTAGAGTGTACAGCTAAAACAGCGTGCTTTTTACAAAGACAGACAAATTGATCAAAGAAATCTAATAGAAATCCAAGAAACAGAGCCACACAAACATATAGAATCCTGATTTACGAGCGAATAGGCATTGCTGATCACAAGGGAGATGATGGCTTATTCAGTAAACTAGTTGGGATGACTGGCTATTCATATGGAAAAACGAAGTTGGAGCACTATCTCACACTTTACACAAAAAAAATCAATTCTTAGTAGATTAAATACTTAAATACGAATACATATAAAAATTTAAATGTGAAAGGCAGAATCATAAAAATTTTAGAGGTAGTATAGAAGAATCTTTATGAACTCAGAGATGGGAAAGATTTCTTAAATGAAACACAAAACCTGCTAACCAGCAAAGCAAGTTTTTCTAAATTTAATTACCTTAAAATTTGAAAACCCGTTATTAAAAAACACCATAAAGGAAAAGACAAACTACAATCTGGGTTAAGATATCTGCAACACATATAATTGACAAAATATTAGAATCCGGAATATATAAAAGAAAGCAACATTAAAAATGTAATCCAGGGGCCGCCCCTGTGGCTTAGCAGTTAGGTCCACGCCCTCCGCTACTGGCGGCTCGGGTTCGGATCCCGGGCGTGCACCGATGCATCGCTTGTCTGGCCATGCTGAGGCAGCATCCCACATACAGCAACTAGAAGGATGTGCAACTATGACATGCAACTATCTACTGGGGCTTTGGGGGGAAAAAGGGAAAAAAAAGGAGGATTGGCAATAGATGTTAGCTCAGGGCCGGTCTTCCTCAGCAAAAAGAGGAGGATTGGCATGGATGTTAGCTCAGGGCTGATCTTCCTCATGCACAAAAAAAATAATAATTAAAAAAAAGTAATCCAACAGAAACATGGGCATCAGACATGAACAGTCATTTCCATAAAATAAAATGCAAATGTCAAATAAGCATTTGTCAACATGTTCAACATCATTAGCAAATAAGAAAATGTATTCTTATACAATGAAACACCATATTGGCAAAAATTAAGATACATGTTAATGCCAAGTGTTGACGGGAATGTGGAACAATGGGAAAGTTTAGACGCTACTGGTGAGGGTGTAAAGTGATAGAACTACTGTGAGAAGAATTTCCCATACCCTAGGACTTAGCAATTCCATTCCTCACTATACGTTCTAAAAATATTTACACACTTATGCACTAGGGGCTGGTATGAGAACATTTATAGCAGCATTGTTTGTAATAGCCAAAATGTCTTACGGCAGAAAAATTAATAAATATATTGTGGTCTATTCACATTTTGGACTATTACACAGCATGAAAACTAAGAACTTCAACTCCACACAACGATATGAATTAATTTTAGAAACTTAATGTTTAAGAAAAAGCAAATGCCAGATGCTGACACATCATATGCCCCTTTTTAATGTATATACATATATATTTAAAGACTTTATTTTTTAGAGCAGCTTTAGTTTCATAACGAAATTATGATGGAGGCACAGAGATTTCCCATATACCCCATGCCCCCACACACGCATTGCCTCCCCAATTATCCACTTCCGCCACCAGAGTGGTACATTTGTTACAGTTGATGAACCTGCATTGACACAGCATATGACCCAAACTCCATAGTTTACATTACAGTTCACTCTTGGTTTTGTATATTCTATGGGTTTTGACAAATGTATAATGACATGTATCCATCATTACAGTATCATACAGAGTATTTCATTGCCCTAAACATCCTCTGTGCTCCGCCTATTCATTCGTCTCCTTCCTCCAACTCATGGCAACTATGATCTTTTTACTGTTTCCCTACTTTTTATGCCCTATTTATTAAGATCAAATGCAAGCAAAATTAAACAATAAGGATGTGTGTGTGTGTGTGTGTGTAAAGCAGAATAATAAATGCAAAAATCAAGATAGCAGTTATTTCAGGGTTGGAGGGAGGCAGAGAAATGTGGTAAGAAAGGCCTCCATAGTAAAAGTATTGGTAAAGTTTTCCTGATTTGGATAGTTCTACCAAACACTTAAGGAAGAAATAGTAACAATTCTACACAAATATTTTTAAAAACTCATTTTATGAGTCTTGGATTACCCTGATACCAAAACTTGACAAAACATTAAAAGAAAACTATAGACCAATATCTCTCATAAATATAAATGCAACAATTTTCAACAAAATTTACACGAATCAAATCCAGCAACATATAAGAAGGATGCTATATCATAACCAAATGGGCTTTATCACGCAAATACAAACTTGGTTTAACATTTGGAAGTCAGTCTATACAATTCACTACATTTATTGACTAAAAAAGATATGATGATTAAAAAAACACCAGAAAAAGCATTTGACAAAATTCAACACCCATTCCTGTACAAATTCTTAACAAACTAGGAATAAAAGCAAACTCTCTCAACCTGATAACTGTCATCTAAGAAAAACCTAGAGCTGACATTATATTCAATGTTGAAAACTGAGTGTTATCCCCCTAAGATCAGGAACAAGCCAAGGATTTCCAATCTCATCAATTCTGCTCAACTTTATGCTGCCGGTCCTAACCAGTGGAAAGGAAGAATTCAGACTTTTTATTCACAGATGATATTCTCATCTAGAGTAGAAAATCATAAGAAATATACCAAAAAAGCTACCAGAACCAATAAGCAAGTTTCACAAAGTTACAGGATACCAAACCTTTTGGGATTTAAAAAATTCAGGAATTTAAAAAGTGAATTGTATTACTATATACTAGCAATAAAAAACTGGAAATTAAATTTAAAAATACCATTTATAAAGCATTAAAATATGAGTTGCTTAGGATTAAATGTTATAAAATATTTGTACACTGAAAATCACAACATTTTACTGAAAGAAATTTAAAAAGACCTAAATAAATTGAGAACTATTCTGTGATCATGAATTGGAAGTCTTAATATTGTTAATATGTCAGTTCTCTTCAAATTGATCTACTGATTCAACACATCCCAATCAACAACCCAATAGGCTTTCTTTTTTTTGGAAAAATTAACAAGTTGATTTTCAAGTTTATATGGAAAAGCAAAGGACCTAGAATAGTCAAGACAATTTTGTAGAAGAAGAACAACCTGATTTCAAGACCTACTCTAAAGGAAATAATCGAGACAGTACAGTATTGGCATAAAGATGGACATATAGATCAGTAGAGCAGACAGAGAGTTAGAAATAAATCTACACATATACGGTCAGTTGATTTTCAACAAAGGTGCCCGAGGTAATTGAATGGGGGAAAAGCTGGATTCTCCCAGAGAATCACCTCAACATATGGTGCTGGAACAATAGGAACCTTGACCTTTATCTCACATCATATCATATGCAAAAATTAACTTGAAATGGATTGTAGACTTGTATCTGAGTTTCCAGGAGAAAACAGAGGAGAATTTTATCAAATGCCTTTTCTGTGTTTGTGGAGATCATTATACTTTTTTTTTTAGTGTGTAAATACAGTGAATTACATTGATTGATGTCCAAATCTTAATGTACCCTGAGTTATGCAACATTTTCTTAAAGAAGTCCCCAAAAACGTGAAACATAAACTAAAACATCAATAAAAAAACTTCATCAAAATAAAAAAATCTTTGTTAAATAAAAGACACAATGTCTCAGACTGGAAGAAAATATTTGCAAAACATATATCTGGACTTGTATTCAGAATATACAAATAACTTGTAGAACGCAATAAAGGAAGACCAAATACTTAAAAAATGAGTGAAAGATTTGAAAAGACTGACTATCAAAGAAGAGATAAGGATTGCAAATAAGCATATGAAAGATGTTCATCATCATTAGACATCAGGGAAATGCATTAAAACTACAATGACATACTATTATACACACACTAGAATGGCTAAAATTAAAAGTATTGACAATACCAAGTGTTGATAAGAATGAGGTGCAACTGGAAAGCTCATACACTGGGTGGAATGCAAAAGGGTATGGCTACTTTAGAAAACAGTTGGCAGTTTCTTATAAAGATAAACATATAGGTATCATACCACTGAGAATTCCTAGTCCTTCATATTTACCCAAGAGAAATGAAAACAAATATCCACACAAAGGCTTGTACTCAAATGTTCATAGCAAGTGATTCATAATGTCCTCAAACCTGAAACAACTCAAATTTCTATCAACTGGTGAAAGGACAAACAAATTTGGTATATCTGTACAGTGGAATACTTCTCAACCATAAAAGTACGCATACATGCAGCAACATTAATGAAGCTCAAAAAATTATGCTAAGTGAAAGAAACCAGACATAAAAGACTTAATAATTTATGATTTTAGTTATTTGAAATTCTAGAAAAGGCAAAATGATAGTGACAGAAAGCAGATCAGTAGTTGCCAGAGGCTGAAACTGGGGGGAGGAGACTGACTGCAAAGGTGCATGAAGGAACAATTTGGCGTAATGGGAATCTTCATATTGTTTTTATGGTAGTGGTTACTCTACTGTACAGTCATGCATGGCTTAACGACAGGGATATGTTCTGAGAAATGAGTCGTTAGGCGATTTCATCATTGTGTGAACGTCATACAGTGTACTTAAACCTAGATGGTATAGCCTACTACACACCTAGGCTATGTGGTATAGCCTATTGCTCCTAGGCTATAAACCTGTATGGCGTACTACTGTACTGAATACCATAGGCAACTGTAACACGATGGTAAGTATTTGTATATCTAAACATAGAAAAGGTGCAGTAAAAATATAGTATAAAAGATAAAAGAAATGGTACACCTGTATAGGGCACTTACCATGAACGGAGCTTGCAGGACTAGAAGTCGCTCTGGGTGAATTAGTGAGTGAGTGGTGAGAGAATGTGAAGGCCTAGGACATTACTGAACACGACTATAGACTTCATAAACACTTTTTATTTAGGCTACACTAAATTTATAAAAAAATATTTTTCTTTCTTCAATAATAAATTAACCTTAGCTTACTGTAACTTTTTTACTTTATAAACTTTTTAATTTTTAAAAACTTTTTGACTCTTTTGTGATAACACTTAGCTTAAAACACAAACACATTTACAACTGTACAAAAATATTTTCTTTCTTTATATCCTTCTTCTATGAGCTTTTTTCTATTTTAATTTTTTTTTTTATTGTTTTACCTTTTAAACTTCTTTGTTAAAAACTAAGACATAAAAACACACATTTTCGCCTAGGCCTACACAGGGTGAGGATCATCAATATCACTGTCTTCCACCTCTTGTCCCACTGGAAGGTCTTCAGACGTAATAATACACATGGAGCTGTCATCTCCTATGATAACAATGCCTTTTTCAGGAATACCTCCTGAAGGACCTGCCTGAGGCTCTTCTTGAGGAGGTGAGGAGGTCAGAAATAATGTCCATGGCGGTTTGCTTGGTTTTTTTCTTCTTTTCATCATAGATTTGCTTGTAAGCAGATAATGCACCATGAACATTCCTCTCTATTAAGGAAAACCTTTCGGTGTTGGAGTTCATGTTTTCAAACTTTTTAAGGAACTTGCTGAGATCCGCAAAACCTTCTGCTAAAACCTTCACTGTGAATTCTCTTGGGAGTTCTTCTTTTTCTTCTGCTGCACTTTCCTTTTCTCTCACCTCTTCTTCAGCTATGCGTTCCTGTTCCAGTTCCAACAACTCCTCACTAGTCAATTCCTCAGGAACCACCTCTGGGAGCTCCTCAATGTCATCCTCGTTCACACCCAGGTTAAAGTTGTTTTCCATCTCAACCACAGCCAAGTTAATTTTTTTTTTTTTTTGAGGAAGAATGGCCCTGAGCTAACGTCTGTTGCCAATCTTCCTCCTCTTTTTCCTTTTATTTTTTCACCCCAAAGCCCCAGTAGATAGTTGTATGTCATAGTTGTACATCCTTCTAGTTGCTCTATGTGGGATGCTGCCTCGGCATGGCTTGATGAGCAGTGTGTAGGTCTGTGCCCAGGATCCGAACCAGGGAACTCCTGGCTGCCAATGTGGAATGCTCGAACTTCACCGTTATGCCACCAGGCCAGCCCCAGCCAGGTTGCTTGATTTTTGCAACCTCATCATCCTTCGCAAATTCTTTGAAGTCAGGGATGAATCTCTTGAGTGTCTTCTTCCAGATGCCATTCATGCACTCCTTGGTGACATCACCCCAAGCCCAGCAAGGTTCTTGATGCCGTCATTGATGTTGTAATCCTTCCAGAATTGCATCAGTGTCTCCTTAGTTGCAACAGTAGCCTGGAGAAAGGTCCTCCTCAGGTAGTAGGCCTTAAAATGCTCTAACTCTTAGATCCATTAGTTGGATCAAAGAGGTGGTATTTGGAGAGAGAAACACCACTTTGATATTGGGATGAGGATCACCAACAAAAGGAGGATGTCTGGGAGCATTATCAAAAATAAGCAAAATCTTGAAAAGCATGTTATTCTCCAAAGAGTATTTCTCCATTTCTCTGGCATAGCAATTCAGGAGGACATCTTGGAAGAGGAGCTGGGTCATCCATGGCTTCTTATTGCTCCTGTAGTACACTGGCAGTGTGTGCTTATTGATATGCTTGAAGGCCCTGGGGTTCTCACTGTGCCAGATCACAAAGGGTTTCAATTTGTAGCCTGCAATATTGCCCCCAAGCAAGACTGTTATTCTGTCCTTAAAAGCCGTGAAACCTGGCGTTGACTTGGCCTCCTTACGGATAAAAGTCCTTTCAGGCATCCATTTCCAGAATAGGCAGGTTTCATTCATATTGAATATTTCCTCTGGCAAGTAATTTTCCTTCACAGTCAGCTTATCTAGAGTTTTCAAAAATTCTTTAGCTGCCTTCACATCAGCACTCACAGACTCACCACTCACTTTCACATTATGTAATGAAAAATGATTCTTGAATCCTTTAAACCACCCAGAGCTAGCAGTAAATTCAACACTGTAATCAGGTCCAGCCTTTTCTTTTAATATCACAAACAAACTTTTTGCTTCATCTGTGATCATCATGGTGCTGAGAGGGACATGCTTCTGTGTCTGGTCTTCAATCAAGGTCATTAGAAGTTTCTCCATGTCTGATATAGGCCCGTCTCAAATTTAGGTTAGTCTTGTTGCCTTCAATGAAGCAGATCCTTTAATAGCTTCTGTCACTTGATTCTTGTTCTTCTAGATCATAGCTACGGGGGAATAGGACACACCTGACCGGCGAGCAATAACTTTCACTGATTTTTCCTTCACAGTCCTTAATCACTTTTAGTTTTGTTTCCAGGTCAATCATTCAATGTGTCCTCTTACTGGCAATATTAACAGTGGACTTTGTGCACTTTCCCATGATGAGCAAAAGAACATGAGATTAAATCAAGCACAGGAGAAAATAATGCAATCAAGAAATAGAGTAAAGACGAGATGTATGAGGCTGCTGCCGGTGTAACATGGCATACTGCTTTACAGCACTTTATTTATATAATTAGAAAGAGTTCACTCTAAAACAATGATAAAAAGTATAGAATAATAAATACATAATCCAGTAACAGTCATTTATTATCATTATCAAGTATTACCTACTGTGCATAATTGTATGTGCTATACTTGTATACGACTGGCAGTGCAGTAGGTTTGCTTATACCAGTATCACCACAAATATGTAAGTAATGCATTGTGCTATGAGGTTCAATGGCTATGACATCACTAGGGGATAGGAATTTTTCAGCTCCATTATAATCTTATGGGACCACCGTTGTATATGTGGTCCGTTGTTGACCAAACCATCGTTATGCAGTGTATGACTATACACATTCGACAAAACTCATCAAATTATACACCTTAAATTGCAGGATTTATTGTATGCAAATTATGCCTCAATAAATAGATTTTAACAATCAAGATAGCAATTATTTCAGGGTTGGGGAGATTGTCATGGGAATAGGATAAGAAGGACTTCACAGTAACAGTATTGATAATATTCTTTCCATTGATTTGAATAAGTAGATCATGGGCATTCATATAAGATTTAGTTCTAATACACATAAAGAAAGCTTACTTAGAGATAAAAACCAATAACAACAGCTGAAAGAAAGCAGATGGAATAAAATAGTAAAGATAAGTGCAGAAATTTATGAGTTAGAAACAGAAAATAAGTAGAACGAGTAAGTCAAAGATGTTGGTTCTTTCTAAAAAAATCAATAAAATAGATAAACAATTAGTTGATCTAATCAAAAAATGAGAAAGCACAAAATAAAAAATTAAACAGGAAAGTTTTTTAAAAGGCACTACAGATACCAAACCTCTTATTCTCAAGTTTGGCACAATAAGCCAATCACTGAGACAGCGGTGCTTGGTGATGGAGAAACATTTATTCAAATTGGCCAAAATGAGAAGGCCAGAGGATAGGTTCTCTCAAATCCACCCTAACAAGAGAAAAAAGCAGGGGATTTTATAGAGCTAAGGGGCTTGGCAAAAGGAGTTTTGGAGAAACAAAGGGGAAATCCGTGTTTCTTTCACTGTAGATAAGCCCTTGGGCAATCTGATTTCTTGGCAGCTGGGGGCTGGTTATCTGGTGATCGTAACTTCTGTGAAGGCGTTCTTTTTCTTCTGGAAAACAAGCTCATAAATCCTTGTGACTCTTGAGTAACTCCACAGGTTAAACAAGAACACAGCAAATTAAAAAGATTAATTTCTTTTCATCTATGTCTGTGTTGAGAACAAGGTCGAATGGTAATCATGTTTTTAGTGAATGTTTACAGTAACTCTCAGGTACTTGGCTTCACTACCTTGAAAAAAACTATGCAAATAAATTTGGAAATCTAGATAACACAGATAATTTCCTAGGAAAATACTTTTTTGCAAATTGACCTCCATAAAGACAGAAAACTTAAACAGATAAATTTCCATAGAAGAAAGAAATAGTTATCAAGAAACTACCCTAAAAAAATGCATAAGGCCCTGATTATTTCACAGGAGAATTTTCATCAAAACTTTAGTTCTGGTTTTAGTTCCAACATGAAGAGAGCTGTTACTCTCATCCTCACAACAAGAAAATGCTGAACAAAATGAAAATCAGTGAATTTTCTTAGATTCAACAGAGAGTTGAAGTCACAGGGAAAACTTCCACCCTGTCATCTGGAGAGACATGCAAATAAAGAGATCACAGCCAAGATCAGCTTATCTGAAGCAGAATCCATTGGAGCGATTAATTGGTAGGAACATTTAATTTTTTTGTGTGTGTGTGAGGAAGATCGGCCCTGAACTAACATCTCCCAGTCCTCCTCTTTTTTCGCTGAGGAAGACTGGCCCTGGGCTAACATCCATGCCCATCTTCCTCTACTTTATATGGGACGCCACCATAGCATGGCTTGACAAGCAGTGTGTCGGTGTGCGCCCGGGATCCAAACCAGAGAACCCCCGGCCGCCGCAGCAGAGCACGCGCACTTAACTGCTTGCGCCACTGGGCAGGCCCCTGGAACATTTAATTTTGACTAATTGCTGGAGGCCGAGTGTAGACTAGCTTGAGAGTTAAAAACTCCCAGAGGCCCAGCCTTAGGGGGAATCCCACACTTTTGTGGGTTTTTACCTCCAGGTTCTCACGGTGAAGATAAAAGAAAAATCTGATGATTCCAGCAGGGGGAAGGGGAAAATAACCATTTTGAAATATGCCCAGAGGAAAAGAAAACATTTTGAAATATGCTCAGAGAATTCTCCATAACAAAGGCCTGCATTCCAGGGGAAACTGCTCTATCAGAGCCTTATCTGACTGGGAGAGAGAGAATTGGTCAGCTCCAGCCCTCCCTACCCTTTTTGTCTCAGGAAAAGAAAGAAAACGACAAGACACATTTCTGAAGGTCACATCCCAGGGACTCAGGCCTGTTACAAAAACAAAAACAAAATTTAATCATAAGATTATAGAACACTTCCTCTCTCCAATACCTTACCACCACATCAACAGGTCTCCAGTATAACAGTGGGTCACAACTGAGAAAGTTGTAAGGCACACACTCAATTTAAGAAGGAGTTCTTAGGGAATCCCAAAGACAACAGGAGAGAAAATAAAATTCAAAGACCAGAAATTCTCAGTGCTACTTAAATTCCAGCACATAGAAAAAAAGGAATAAAAGTCCAAATTCTGTATATACCTATACTGAAATTAATGCAAAAATCCTAAAATAAAGTGTTAGTCAACAGAATCTTTTAACACATTAAGAAAATAATACATAATTACCAGGTAGCATTTCTTTCAGGAATACAAATATGATAAGGATGAGTGCAACGGTGGTTCAATATTATGAAATCTACTAATATAATTCACCATACTATTTGTTATAAGCTGAATATTATATTAACATCTCTATAAACTACTAAAAAGATTTTTGACAAAATGCAACACCCATTCCTGATGAAAACTCCCAATAACATAGAAACTGATGATAACTCCCCAACATAACACAAAAACCCAAAACTAAAGTTGGCCTGTCTTTCATAGAGCATTTTCTCTGCTCTATGCAGGAAAAAGAGAAAGAGGCCCCAAATCTCCAGTGCTATTTAACACTCTGGCGAAGGTATTAGCCAAAGCAATCAAGCAGGAGAAAACCATTAGAGGCATAAGAATTGCAGAAAAAGTAAAATAATCTTCAGATCACTTGACAGTATACCTGGAAGATTCAAGAGAATCGGTGTTAACTCACCCAAACAATAAAAGAATCCTGTATGATAGCAAGATATAAAATTAATGTATAAGAATGAATAGCCTTGGGGCTGGCCCGGTGGCGGAAGCGGTTAAGTGCGTGCCCTCCACTGTGGCAGCGTGGGGTTCGCCGGTTCAGATCCTGGGCGCGCACTAATGCACCACTTGGCAAGCCATGCTGTGGCGGCGTCCCATATAAAGTGGAGGAAGATGGGCACAGATGTTAGCTCAGGGCCAGTCTTCCTTAGCAAAAAGAGGAGGATTGGCAGATGTTAGCACAGGGCTGATCTTCCTCAAAAAAAAAAAAAAAAGAATGAATAGCCTTCACATATATAAACAATAACAAGTTAAAAAAATAATGAAAGAAAAGATGCTATTTATAATAGCAACACAAAAGGTAAAATACTTAAGAATAGCCTTTAAAAGAAATGTGCAAGACCTATAAGAAAAAAGCAAAGAAAAACCCTTCAAAACACAATGGACACAAAAGTAAACTTGAACAAATGTAAGGACATTCCTTGTTCTTAAGATGACACAAAATCATAAACACATCAATTTCCTACAAGCTAACATATAAAACTGAATAATTCCGAATAAAAATAGCAATGAGGTTATTTTTAAAAACTGATGCAAGACAAATTGATTCTAGAGTTCATAGGGGGATAAAACATGTAATAAAAGCTAAGAAAGCCTTGAAAAAAAGAGCAATGAAGGGCAGTACCTACCAGATATCAAAACATATATTTAAACAGTGTGGTAATAGTGCATGAATTGTCAGAGAGGCCAATGGAACAGAACAAGTCATTCAGAAATAGAGCCAAATACATATGGAACTTGACTTCATCTCAAATCACTGGTGGAAGGATGGACTTTTCAATACAGATTGTTGGGACAATTGAATAGCCATTGGGATAAAGATGAAATTTACCCATATACCAAAAACAAACAAACAAAAGCCTTCCAAATGAATCAGAGACCTAACTATAAAACATCAAAGAAGAAAAATCTTTTATAAGTTGAATGTGGAAAAGTCTTTATATTGTGACTCAAAATCTAGAAACAATAAAAGAAAAAAATCGTAATTTTGACTATTTGCAAATAAAAAGCTTTTACGTAGAAAAAAATAACCAAAGTCAAAAGATAAAGGATAAAATGGGAGAAGATATTGCAACTTACATCACAGTTAAAGGATTCATTTCCCTAGTATATAAAGAGCGCCTAAAATCTAGAAAGATAAATTTTTTTTATTGATGTTTTAATGGTTTTTAACATTGTGAAATTTTGGGTTGTGCATTTTTGTTTGTCCATCACCATATATATGACTCCCTTCACCCCTTGTGCCCACCCCCCACCCCCACTGCCCCTGGTAATCACAGTACAGTTTTCTCTGTCCATGTGTTGGTTTATATTCCACATATGAGTGAGATCATACAGTGTTTGTCTTTCTCTTTCTGGCTTATTTCACTTAACATAATACGCTCCAGGCCCATCCATGTTGTTGCAAATGGGACGATTTTGTCTTTTTTTATGGCTGAGTAGTATTCCATTGTATATATATACCACATTTTCTTAATCCAATCGTCAGTCGAGGGACACTTAGGTTGCTTCCACTTCTTGGCTATGGTGAATAAAGCTGCAATGAACATAGGGGTGCATAAGCCTCTTTGGATTGTTGATTTCAGGTTCGTTGGATAGATTCCCAGTAGTGGGATGGCTGAGTCATAGGGCATCTCTATTTTTAATTATTTGAGGAATCTCCATACCATTTTCCATAGAGGCTGCACCAGTTTGCATTCCCACCAGCTGTGTATGAGGGTTCCTGTTTCTCCACATCCTCTCCAACACTTGTTGTTTTTTGTTAGAAAGACAAATTTTTTAAAAACCCAAAGGAAAAACAGGAAAGAAATGTAAACATATAGTTGACAGAAAATATATAGGAAAAAACGGTCAACTTCACTAATTATAACAGAAATAAAATCAAAATTACACTATCATGCCATTTCTTATCTATTAGATTGGAAATACTTCAGAAGCCTGACAACAAAGTTTAGGCAAGTTTTGGGGGAAAACATTGCCAGTAGGAGTACAAAAATTGTATAACCTGTCTGAGGTTTGCAACGTCTAATAAAGCCATATATTCATTTATCCTTTGCCCAGCAATCCCACTTCTAGGAATTTACCCTGAAGATACACCTCCACAAATATGAAACAGCATATACATATTATGTCATTTTTAATAGCAACATATTGGAAACAACCAGAATGTCCATCCATAGGTGTTTGGTTATTATAATAAGCTATGGTACATCCACATGGCCCAGATATTTTATGCAGCCTTTAAACAAAACAAAAACAACAACAACAACAAAGGGAAATCTCTATGAACTGACATGAATTTACGGGATATATTGTTAAGTGAAAAACAAAAACCAACTTTTGTATAAGAAAGAAGAGTAAGTAAGAATATATATTTATAACTAGTGTTATGCATTGAATTATGTCTTTCAAAAAGATGTGTCCTAATCCCCAGTCCCTCAGAATGTGACCTTATTTGGAAACAGAATCATTGCAGATATAATTAATTAAGATGAAGTCATACTGGAGTAGGGTATGCCCTTAATCCAATGTGACTGTGTCCTCATAAAAAGAGGAAACAGAGGCTCACAGGGAGAAGATACCCATGTGACGTCAGCGGCAAAGATTGGAGCAAAGCATCTACCAACAAGGAACACCAGGGATTGCTGGCAAACACCAGAACTTAGATGAGGCAAAGAAGGATCCTCTCCTATAGAGAGGAGCATGGCTCTGCCAACACCTTGACTGTGGACTTCTAGCCTCCAAAACTGTGAGACAATACATTTCTATTGTTTTAAGCCACATAGTTTTGTGGTACTTTGTTACAGAAGCCCTAGAAAACCAATACGTGTATATGTATGTACACGTGAATTTTTAAAAACTTATTTATTTTTGCAAAAATAATATGAATGGATAAACCAGAAACTAATGAAAATGGTTCCCTTTAGGGTGCTTGTAGCAACAAGCTGGAAGGGGTCAGGATGGCAAGAACACAACTTGAAGCATACCTTTTTAAGCTTTGGCCTTTGAACCATGCAAATGCTTTATATAATCAAAAAATAAAATTAAATCAAAATGAGTGAAGAAAAACTAAAATTGAGTATAATCAGAAACAAATTAGCTACAAATGAAATTGATAATAAAACTACATAGAGAAAAGAATTACTTCAAGTAACCTTTGAACACAATTACTCTGACTGTACATTCTTACTGGGGTGTAGTCTGAGTACAAGAACATGAAGTTTTGCATAAAATCACTCACTATCCCACCAGAAAAGGCAGATTATTGGTGTCATTCTGACCCTGCTCAAAGGGACCTTCTTCAGCTTACCGAACTCCTCCTGGATAGGATACTGCTGTGATTGGAGAACGGTTGGAAATGCTCTCATTTGTCAGGGAAACTGGCTTAATTCTACGTCTTGCTGCTGGGTTGGACTTCTTTGTTTTCACAAATGCAGAAGCCTGACCTTATGTTATAAATAATTAAGTCACACACTACACACACACACACACACACACACACACACACACACACACGAGGATGCATGGCCTCCAAAAAGAACGGAAGGGAAGTGCTGCAGGCACGGGTCAATATTCCATCAGCACTGGGTGTTCCGCCTGCAGGAAGTGGAGGCAGACCCTAGCTGACTGCGGGGCGCCCCGGGTACCATGGAGGTTGGAGCTGCGCTGTTTTGTTCACGGTTGAGGCAGCGTTTGAGGGATGGAAAGCCCCATTAGCATCTAGCAACACAGCATACAGGGTCTTAGGAAGCTTAATCTGCTGACTTATATCCGAAGAGAAAAACAACCCTCACATCGCAAGTTCCTGGAAAGTTTTCAAGGGCCTTCTTGGGAGTTGCTTCCTCTTTCGGCATCTCACAGTTTGGCTCCTGGGCCTTTCTCTCTGACTCCTCTGGCTTTGCTTGGCCAGGTTTTTGCCACTTAAATATTCAAAATCCAATGAACCTGGTTTGAAGTTGAAGCCCCGTTTTACCTACACCATTGTGTTCCTTCCTTGATCAAAAACCTTCCATAGCTCTTTGTTTTCTCCAGAATAAATCTCAAACACCTGGGCCTGATTCAAGGCCCTCATGGCACACTGTTTCCTCCCACATAAAACCTCACCCTGCCCACTCCTGTCCCCCTCACACCTCACGCCCCGGCCTGCCCAGTCCCAGCTCTCTTGGCTTCTCAGTCTTCCCCTTTCCAGCATGTTCCCTTTCCCCTTGTCCATCCAAATACTGTCCTCTCTTCACTGTTCAATTAGCATTGCATCTCCTCCATGAGGCTTTCTATGACATACTGCACCAATTCTTTCCTCTCTTTCCTGAAATTCTAAGGTACATATTTTTCTATTATTCAATTACAAACATTAATTCTATAAATTTATAAGTATTAATTAGCATAGTAGCTGCTGAAGATCTACTACGAGTTAGGAGTTGTTTTAGGTGTTGGGGGTACGGGGCAAGTAAGACTGAATGTTATGCTCAATGGAGTTTACGTTCTATGAGGAGAGAAACAGATGAGAAATGAACAGTAAAGTAGGGTAAGAGGGAGGAGTGGTGGAGGGGCCATTTTAGAGGTCAGAGAAGGCCTCTCTGAGGAGGTGCCATTCAAATATCTGGGGGAAGAACCTTCCTCACCAAAGGAGCAACAATGTTAAGTCTCTGAGGCGGAAAGATCTTTGGTGGACCAGAAATAGCAAGGGAGCTGGTGTGACTGTTGTGGAGTGACAAATGGGAGTTATTAATGCAGGCAGCCTTACCTCACTGGGTATCTTTTCAGATGCATTTCCTGTCTCCCCAAGTAGAAGGTTAATTTCTAGAAGGCAGGGAGCCAATACCATTGATACAGCACTATTCTCATGGAATCAGAGCATCTGAAAATTGAAAGAACTTTAGACATCTTAAAGATCAAGTCCACTGAATACAGAAATTTCTATCATCGCAGGA
The DNA here is from genome assembly GCF_057802395.1 of Ceratotherium simum simum. Lineage (NCBI taxonomy): Eukaryota > Metazoa > Chordata > Mammalia > Perissodactyla > Rhinocerotidae > Ceratotherium > Ceratotherium simum. Next base: position 17,359,080 of record NC_141901.1, on the reverse strand, counting down.
TTTTTCCAAAGTTTATTCATTCAAGTTCCACCTACATGACTTTTCTGAAATTTATTTTAAAATAAATATCTATTACTAACATAAATGTAAAACTAGTATCTTTTAAATTCATGTTAAAATAAATACTTAACTATTAAAAAGTTATCCCATGCCACCTAAAATCATCTCCCTGTTCTAGAACTTTTGGGTTTAAACTGCTTTTATTTCTATAAAGATGTGAGAAAGAACCTTATGCCACATGTTTGTCTACAGCTATGATAATCCATAGGATAAATTCCCAGAGTGAAATCACTGAATCATTAGTAATGCACATTTTTAAGGCTTTTGCTGCTTACTGCTATCTTTCCTTTCAAAAGTTCGTATAGGTACATGCCTCTATGATCAGTGTCTGAGAGAATGTTTCCCCTCACATTTTCCAGACTGTATATTTCCATTCCAAGTTATCCTTTTTACAGATTATCTCAACTAGAACTCAGATTAATATTTGTCCAACTCCTGACTTTTCTCATCCTATATATACAGAATGAACTTCCCCTAACAAGAACGTTCATACACAACAATAGAAACAATAGAGATTCTTTTGTTTGTTTCAAGCTGAAAATAAAAATGCTAAGGGTGATTAATTAATGAAATTCTAATTTTATTCAAATTACATTAGATCATTATCCTAAAGAAAGAAAACAAAAGGCAAAATATTTCGATCTCAACCAGGTGTCACACTAGCAAACAGACTTTCAATATGCAGATTCCTTGTACCTAGGTGATTCCTCACAAATGGAATATGGTTTATATTTTATCTCCCTCAAAGAATCTAAACTTCTTGAGAGCAGGAACCAATCTTCTATATCTTTTATAGAAAAAGCTGGAGAATCATAGGGTGTTAGAGCTAAAAGGAGACTCAATATTTCTCTAGTCCAACTTTTCTACAGTACTTTTCTAGTCCAGCTTTTTTTCTACAGATGATGAAACTGAGTCCCAGGAAGGTGGAATGACTTACCCAAGGTTAATAGCTAGTAAGAGGCCATTAGGTACTAGAATCCATGGAACCTGACTCCTCCTCCAGTGCTCTCAGCAGTGCCTGCCCTAAAGATAAATCTATTGAGAGAACCCCGCCTGCCTTATTCAGAGAGGGTTCATAGAAGTGGTCTCTGAATCACACATAAGTCAGTGATGACCAAACCTTTCATCCTAACTTTCCGTTGGCTGGTCAGTCCTCATAGCTCTCCACCCAAAGCAGATAAATACTTTGGGATATAAGAAAAATATATTGAATTGAATTGAATATATCCTCCTTTTTTAATGACTTTTTTTTGTGTGAAACAGAAACATTCAGATTACTAAAATAAGGATATTAAATGCAGACTTAGAATTAAGAAACAGAAACTCAATTTCCAACGACCATAAGAGGCAAGGCAGTGGCTGAGATTAAGTGTAAAATTTGACTGAGACTTTCTGGCAGCCATAGTGAAGGGCAAAAGAAAGGGAAAAAAAGAAACAAAAAGGAAGAACTGAAAAGAGAGAGGGAGAGAAAGAGTGATATGGGTTCATTCTTTTTATGTAAGAGGAGGTATTAAGTGATATAAGCTTCTCAGTATCAACTTCACAGTGAAGGAAGAGGTGGAATTTATGAGGCTAGTTCTCATAACAAGTTTTGAGAAAAGCAAAACAAAACAAAAAAACTATGCTGAAGCATAAAGGTAGTAAAAGCAGTTCTGTGGGATGTGAAGAATATTTAGAGGTGTGGATAGACACCATGCCTCATAGACTCTCTTACTTAGATGTTTAATAAATGACTAGCTCTCGGGGAGGTTTTGATAGCAGTTGATGTTTGAGGTTAGACTTTCAGGAAGGTGTTCTATCCTGCCAATTAACATAATGCATATGTTTTGGAAACAAGAGGAATGGGTGGGGAGGTCAATGTTTGTGATGGCAGTAGAGGAGACTCAAAATTCTCACACAGAAGGAAGCCACACCTCTTTCAAATACGGGTGACCCACTAGAATTTGTTGTGCTTAGCGTAGCCTCCAAAATTCCCCAGGCATGAATATTTCAAGTCAGGTCACCATAGCCAGAGCCAAACCTCTGCAAGACTTGGGTAGAATGTCTAATGCCAAATAACATGGCTTCCTCATTGGCCACCGGAATGAATTAGTCACAGATGAACTCTCAGGAAACTGTATGATTCACTCAACATAAGGAGTTATTGGATATCAACCAATTAAATCTTGGAGCTTGTCCCATCCAAGGACAATTATTTTTGTTTTGTTGCAGTTACGTTTAGCTCTTTTTCCTGGTTAGTGTAATAAAACCATGCTGTCTGCATTTGCGCTTGGGCTATGCACTTCAAATTGTGGCCTGACACTTCTAGAAACTCTTCCTGCCTTGCTGATTTTAGTAGTGGAGTTAGAATGCAGATTTTGCAGTCTTATCCAGGGATCTACAATTAATGCTTCTATGGCTTAGTTCACAACCAGACAATAGGAGGGATTAATTCCTCGTATTAACTAGACTCACAAAAGATTTTCAAAGGATATTTTGATTGAATACATTAATTAGGGGGCTTCTTTCCGGAACCATCTGGTCTTGGGGGATCTTTTACAATATAAATCACATCAGGTCACTGTGCACTCAAAAATCTTTCCTGTCTTTCCATCACTCTTAGGTAAAATCTAGAGTCTTCAACATGTCTCTTGGGCGTCTGTGATCTGGCTCTGCCTTCCTCTCCGGTGACCCCCTTTGCTCACTGTATGCTTGGTATACTAGACTCTCTCATTTTTCCCACCAGTAGGCTTCTACCTCAGCTGTTGCTGCTGAGCAGAATGCTCAACATCTGGATAAGTCATGCCGTTTCATAGCGTCCTGCACTTTTCCTTTGTAGCATCTACCAGTTTTTAACTATGGTATTTATTTGAGTAATTATAGGTTACCAGTGGATGGCAACTTCCAGGTCAGAGGCCTGTTGGTTTTGCTCAGTGCTGAATGCTCAGGTGACAGAAATTCAGTAAATAATTACAGAACTGATGAAAGTTTATAGTGTCATGATGTTCGCTCCCATCAAGCATTGTGCTTAAAAAATATATATATATATATTTTGCTTTATGGAGTAGGCTCTTAATCATCACTTTAAGATGAAAGCTATAGCAAACGTTCTTTCCTTTCCAGCATTCCCTCTACTGTGCCAGGCAGGCCAGCTGTAGGGAAATATCTTCTTCCATGGACAGTGGGAGTGGGCCAGATTGGAGACCAGGTCTGAGATCCAGGGCAGCAGCTTGTTAGCTCAGTGGAGGGCTGGGGTATTTCAGAAGACCAGGGAGGGAGGTCAGGGCAGGGACCTTCATCACCTTTCATCACCCAGGTGCCACTCAAACCAGGAGTGAGCAGCAGCCCAACTGCTTAGTGCAGCTATAGGCTGACACCTAAATCCTGCCTAGAGCCTCTAAGCCTGGGACCACCCTCAGCAGAAGTGTTCTCTGAGGGGAAGAAGCAACCCAACGGAACAGAAGCCTGGTAATGTGGAATGCAATCAATTTTTACACCGAAGGGAAAAGATAAACTTTATTAAGCTAAGGTCTTTCTGTTTACTAAGACTGTGTTTTACAAAAGGTAAATGTTATTTTATTATGGGTATAAATTGAACTAGGAGGAAGGAGAACCAAAAACAAAGGACAAGGTGTATCCCTTTGGGGAGATGCTGAGTGCCAAGAGGAAGCTTGTTTGGTTTGGAGCCAGGGTGGGTGGTATAGTGAAAGCACAAGACCAGAGGGTCAAGAGACCTGGGTGTGAGTACTTGGTTCAGGCCTACTCAGCCCAGTCACCTCCCCTCTCTGGGGTCCTCAGTTTCCTCACTGTAAAGTGAAGGGCTTAGGTGAGATAATAATTAAGATCCTTTCTATTTTAATACATTATGATTCTAAAAGACAAGAGAAAAGGAAGGAAGGGAGGGAGGCAAAATGGGAGGAAGGAAGAAAGGAAAGAAGGTAGGTTGACTTTTAACGTTAGAGGCTAGAGTAGTTGACTAGAATTAGTTTGGCTATAAGTGACAGAAAACCAGAAATAATGGTAACTTAAATAAGTTTGAAGATTGTTTTTCTCTCCTGTGAAAGCCTACAGATTGGCCATCTATGGCTAGAATGGGGTGCCAGAGACCCAGACTCCTTATCTATCTCTTTGCTCTGCCCAGCATGGCTTCCATTGCCAAGGTCACCTCATGATGCAAGATGGCGGTTGGCCATCTCCTTATACTACACTGGTGGGAACTTAGTCTTATGGCCACATCTACCTGAAAGCGGATCTATCAAATGTAGTTTTTATTCTAGATAGCTGTGGGGCTCTACTGCTGAGGAATAAGAGGAGAACACAAATTAGGGGAAACATAACAGGCTCTGTAAGAGTGGGCTTCCCAAGAAGGGTTAATTAGGGAGATGTCCAAAATTGTAGAGCAGAATATTGGTACTTAAAATGGAATCAAAATCATTAAGAGTCTGCTTGTTTTAGAGTTTGGCCCAAATGCAAGTCAAATAGAGCAATTACATTACTCAGCATTTCAGGGAAAGGCAGAAGCTTTGGCTTGGCATGGAAGGGAATGGCACGGTCAATACAGGGAGAGAAAACAGATTCCTTAGGACCTTCTGGAGACTCAGGAGGCAGGACAAGAAAGAAGACTATGCCAGGAAACAAGGAATTCTGACCACTCAGGAGAAAGGACCCAGAATTAAAAAATCTCTAAACAAGACTGAGGGAGCATTAAAGCAACCAAAGCAACACTTCAACTAAGACATATGCCTACAATGTGCTTTCTTGTGTGTAGCTTATACCCTGAGATTCCTCATGTTATCATTTCTGTGTGTGACATTGCTGGTGCTCACAAAAGAGGAGAGTGATGGAAGAGGTTAGAAGAACAAGGCCTTTAGTCTCATGGCTATAGCCCAAAGAGGTCATCCCTGCCTTCCTTCCCCACTTTCCCCAAGCTGTGGAAAAGAGCAGGGGACTGGTGCCCGGGGAAAGCTAGGAGACAAGTGAAGCTTGCAGCAGGGTAAAAAGGATCTGAAGTTTACACAAGTGCTCATCTGTTACAAAGCTTTGGACCTGGCTCCCTACTCACACTTCTGTCCTAGGAGTGAGGACACTCAAAGACCAACATCTCAGGCAGAAGAAAGAGACAAAAGTCACTTGAGAGGTTTCTCTTCACCCACCCAACCATCTCTCCTGGCCATGGTCGTATCCTTACCCTCCTCTCTGAGTCCTTTATCACTTCAGAGAATAAAGAGCAGAGAAAGAAGAAAGGAGAGGAAGACAAAAGATAAACATATGAGTTAGATACGTGAGCTGCTGTAACAGTTTAACACAATGAAAGTGTTTCTAGCTTATCTGATAGTCTAATGGATGGAAGGGGGGGCTGCTGTAGGCTCTGCCATCTTCAACTTCTGGCTGCCAGCATTGCCCTGGGTATCAACATACAGGAGGCAGATGGGAAAGAACAAGCCTGGAGGTGGAACATATCACTTCTGCTCATCTTCTATCGGTCAGAACTCAGGCATGTGGCCACTTTCAACTCAAGGGGGACGGGAAGATGTGGACTATCTATTTGCCCAGGAAGAAGAGGGAATGGGTTTGTGATTAGCCAGTGGCCTGAGCCATAGTGGACATGAAAGAGAATGCTCTGGAGTGGACTGTGTTCATGCAGTAGCAAGAGTACAAGGTTAATCTTGTCTAAAGAAGGATTCTAGACCACAGACCAGATGGGAAAATGGAGGGCTCAATGGCTAGTTTTCCCAATGGGACAACACTTTGGCTCTCATTTGGTTTCCTTAGTCAATGTTGGGACCCCAATGCTCAAATCAGATCCAACAATCGTAGAGAGTTACCGTGCTATGCTAGACACTCAGAATCTTAGAGTTGCTAAGAACCCTTACGATTATCAGTCACATCCAAAAGATGCTTGAAACCCTCTATACAGTTCCTGCCAAGGGATACTGCTTGAATACCTCTTATCCTGGGGAACTCACTATCTTATGAAGCAGCCCAAGCCTTTAATTAATTAATTAATTAAACATTTTTTGAATGCATTCCCTCTGCCAGGCACTAGAAATACAAGGTGACAAAATCCTAGGCCCAGTATTTAAGAATTTCGTAGTTCAGAACAAATATCTTTGCTGTTTTTGTTTGTTTGTTAAATAGGGCCACATACTTTGCTTCTGCTGATGGTACTTGTCACTACCCTCTGTTGCACAGGTCACTCAGTCATCTGGGTGAATTGCAAGCACAACACCATAGTCCTCTCTCAGATCCCAATCAACCTCACCCTGATTATTCCTAGAAAAGTCCATTCTAACTCCATGGGTCATTTAGAAGCTGCCTATACAGCATTTTCCAAAACATCTCCCCTGAGGACTTTTGGGAGTCAGTCATTTGTCTAGTTGCAAAATTGCTTCTCCTCTGCCTTTCCACTTTAGGTTTCTAAATTCTGCCCCTGGGTCCATTTCAAAACCTGTAATTGGATTATCCAGTGGCTGAGCCTGCTGTGGAGTGTCTCAGTGTCCTTGTCCACGTTTATCTTGGAACAAACCCACACCAGGACTTACTTTTCTGCCTATGCTTCTTACTTCAAAACCACTGCAGAGGCTGCATCTGAAAAATGGCCACTCATCTCAAAGCCACCTCCCATTTTGTGTTGCGAACTCAAAATATAATTTGTGTCTAGAAACCAGGGTGCTTTCAAAATTGTTTTGGAAGATATTCTAGAAAATTAGTTTAAAACCCTCAGGATCATCTTCCCTTCCCTCAGGTCTCCTCACTCTCCCTCCCTTCAGAGTTCTGGGTCAGCTTGCAGATAATCTTCCCAGTCTTTGCTCTCGGCCTCACCAGAAGGAATTCTTGCCTGATTAATGTGTGAAATGTCACTGTAAAGTTGGCATTGGGCGATCAAGAAGCAAAAGTTATTTCTAAATGTCCCTATTTCAACTTTTTGTGTGTGTGTGTGAGGAAGATTAGCCCTGAGTTAGCACCTATTGCCAATCCTCCTCTTTGTTGCTGAGGAAGATTGGCCCTAGGCTAACATCCATGCCCATCTTCCTCTACTTTGTGTGAGACGCCTGCCTCAGCGTGGTTTGATAAGCAGTGTGTAGGTCCGCACCCGGGATCCAAACCTGTGAACCCTGGGCCGCCATAAGGGAGCACATGAATTTAACCAATATGCCACTAGGCCGGCCCCCTATTTCAACTTTTAGCCAAAGCCCATTGTGTTTTTAAGCACCACTCAGCGTTCAGTTCCTTCCCCTGGGCTGCTCCTGTTCTAACCGGCCCTGGAACGTTCTAACGATGTGAGGGAAAACCAGGAGACTGTACCCACTGGGTACACGATGTACACCATCTGTTTAGTCCTCTCACCGTGCTGGGAGACTGGCTCTACCATCCCAATGCTGCAGATGAGGAAATGAGGCAGAATCAGATGGAGTAACTTGTCTAAGGCCTCTGAGCTGGTAAGTGGAATTCAGATTCCCATTTGTCTGACTCCAAAGCCAAAGCTCTTTCTACCGCTCCAACTAATTAACTTCCTTATTTGAAGTTGGAATTAGTCAAGCATATAACCTTGGACAAGTCAATTAAGCTCCTCTGAACCTCAGGTTCCTTCCCAAATGAAGAAGTTGGACTAGATGACTGCTAAGGTCCCTCTCTCTCCAACATTCTATCCATTCCTATTGCTCCCGGGCCAGCTGATTCCGGAGGAAGAACTTACACCAACCGAAGAAACAGCAACAGGAATAATATCAACAATAACGACTTATACATGGTATATATTCTAACTTTACTTATTTTAATCCTTTTAACAGGTCTGTGAAGTCCTTCTTATTCCTATTTTATAGATGGGGAGACTGAGGATCAGAGAAGTTCAAAAATGTGCCCAAAGTCACACAGCCGATAAGAAGCAAACCCAGGGGTATCTAATTTCCAAACCCATGCTCATGTGTCCACCATGCTATGTTGAGAGGAAGGAGGGCAGGCATTGTGAGAAAAGATCATTTAGGGCTACAGAAATGTACACCTGGCAGAATGATCAGAGGTAAGTTAGTTGGAATGAGGAAGGGTGCTTGGAAGGTCCAGGTAATTAAAGTCCTGTCCTAGTGTCCCCCACTTTGGTCCCCACTCTACACAGATGTGCTCCTTACTTCCAGGCACAGAGTGATGCCCTGGCAGGAGCTTGTCCTGGGAGAGCTTGGCTTGTACCCAGTCTTGTTCATGGAGGACGCTTAGACCCTAAGTCACCAAGCCTTTTATTTCATTGCTTTTTTTCTCATCTTATTGCTGGGTCCATGCTGTTCTGACCTCTCTGAACTTCAGCTGAACCTGCCAGACCCCCAACCCAAGCCCTAGCATGCCCAGTACTTTTCTGGGGTTGCCTGAGTGTGGGTGTGCAGTAGGTGAGGCTTGCAGGAGTGTGAACTCATCACCAGCCAGAATGGAAAAGGACAATCAGTGGAAAAGAAAAATGGGTCTCTGAAGACTAAGCAAGGGCCCATTATGGGTTATTCTAATCTGGTCAGCTGACTGAGAAGGAGTGACCAATTATGAGGGAGGGCCTGGGCATGGTATGAAGGCTGACATCTACGGGGTCTCAACGTCCCATGGCCCCTGGGAAACAAGGTGAAGTCAGGTCTGCAAAGGCAGGCACATTGCCTGATGGAGCACAGGCTGGGGCTTTGGGACCAAGTAGATCTGTGTTTGGATAATACTTAGCTACTTCCCCTGTCTGGTCTCCAGACCAGCCCCAGTCATTAAAATGAGGGTCACTGGAACCTCATGGGGTGGCTGTAAACATTAGGAATAACGTGCGTGGTGCTTTAAGTGCACTGGAGAGACAGAGAGGAGGTAGGTCCTGTTATCGTTATTATTATTAAGGAAATAGCGTGAAAAAGGCTTTTTTCCTGCCATGAGCACTCAAGCAATCATCACCACTTTTCATGCTGTTTTGCTTGTCCAAAAATCGGGGTGTGACCATTTGGTGAGTAAAAGCTGACAATACTCAACTGGGCAGGAAAACTCAGAATGAAGCGAGTCTCTGGAATTGAAACCCAGCGTTTGGAGACTGCCGGAACACACGCTCAGAGCTTCACTGAAGGAGTCATACAGCTTTTTACATGGGGAATTCTCAAAACCTGCTTTTTCCCTATTTCAAAATAGAGATGGAATTATTGCCTGAAGGTGACTTATACAAGAAAATAAAGCAACAATAGGCCAAAACCAGTAAAGGGAAAGAAGAAATCAGTCATAGCAAAAAAAGTGCCCTGTGAAGCGGGGCGGGACTGTAAAAGTGCGGGAGTGACATGAAGGATGAGAAACGGACCCACCAGGCACGCAGGTGACCATACATCCTGGTCAACAGCTCTGTCCCAGAATTGTTTTCAGTGCCCCTTTAATTCTCAGAGATGTCCCAGTGTGAATAACAAATTTTTTGGTCACCTATCATATGGAATATAGAATATCACACACAATTATGGGGTGGGAGGGGAAAACTATATATGCTATTTAGGCTACAGAGACCTGAATCACCCCAGGCAGATGGACACTCAGAGGAAGAACTTCCAGAACTTTGCTGTCTGAGCCAGGGCACTCTTCTTCATATTTTCACTAAGGCCCTCTGACTATTATAGGCCCATCTGCTGGAGTAAAATGGAAGTAGACTGGGGACAATAGGCAGATGTGGGGGTGAAGCAGGGAGGGTAGAAAAAACCCAAGGAATCACAGGGCCGTCAGTTAGTTGTCTGGTGCCATGAGATGGAATGGGGAAATGGACTGAATGACTGTGCGTGTCTGCTGCAGCTTTGTTTGTCTTTCCGGAGGGCAGAAGTATTGCTTAGACAGTGGACCCCATTAGTCGGTGGCCTGGCCTGGCCTGAGTCAGTGTCCCCTTTGCACACTCTCCTGTTCTGGGGTTCCTGGAGAGTATGCTAAAGGAGGTCACTAGTTGCTGACCATCGTAGACCAGACCATCTGAGTTTTTGGTGTTTGTCCAAGCCCCACGGGGAGTGAGGATGTGCATGTGTGTCTGGTGGGCAGTGTGGGTGTGCCTCTCTGATCCAGGAAATGCACAGAGGCAGCTCCTCCATTCCGGCCCCACCCAGCTGGCCTCCTGTGTTCTATTTTAGAAGCTCCAGGGTAGCCTGATCTTGAGGTCTGTCCATCACATCCCCTCCTTGTTTACTGGAACATTGGGTCACTGCAGTGCAGCTGGAATGCAATCTCTGGGCGATTCAGCACGGCAGAGGCAGGCCCTACAAGGCGTCATGTCATGGCACTGTTTTTCCTCTCCTCCCACTGAGTTTTCTTGGCAGTTCTGAGCCAGGCTTAGCGTGTCTCTCCAGGGATGCATTCCAAATTCCCAGCTGCTCGCAACTCAGCAAATCTCACTGCCTCTCCTTTTAAAATCCAGGTGCCCTGAAAGGTTAGGGAAGAATAGGCCTCCACAGAGTGGTGTCCGGGAATCTTGATGTGTTTGCTACTGCTGCTGTCACACTTAGTTCAGCCACAGTTTCTCTCTTAATAAGGAAAGAGGAAAATAATCTCAGTGTGAGATGCCTTTGTGACTCGGCATACTTGCCTCTTGTGCCCTATACCTTCCTGAGTACAGATTTCACATGAAATCTACCACCCCGGATGCTGGGTGATCTATTGCCGTCCTGCCCCCTCATTTCTTCCCTTCAGTTTTTTCTCTCCTTATCATGATCTCTTCATCCCTTCCTGGGCTAGAGGATATAATGGAGGGCAGGGAAGAAATAGCCAAACACATCAATTATGGAAAAATCATATTTGTCTCATGAAGAGTGAAAAAGGTGCCTGTGCCTTTTCTTAGACGTGTTCTTGCTGTTGAATGATGTATTGATTCTTTAGGGTTGAGCCTTGGTTCTTAAAGTGGGTCCGGGACCAGCAGCATCAGCATCCCCTGGGAACTTGTGGGAAATGCACATTCTCTGGCCCCAGTCCAGACCTGCTGAATCAAAAACTCTGGGGGGAAGGCACAGCAGTTCGAGGGCTTAACAAGCCCTCCAGGGGATTCTGATGTCTGCAAAAGTTTGCAAACACCTGGGTAGAGGATTCTCCATGAGGTTGGGGAAGGAAGAGGTCTGAGGTTTCTCTTTGCTCTCCAGATGTCAGAATCCATGTGAGGAGGACACAGCCTGTCCCATGCTCCTTAGGCCTGGCTCATACACCTGGCCTTTCAAGCTGGGGCAGGTGAGAGAGTGAACGTGAGGAGAAGGATTGGGAGGTGATGGTGGCCCTAGTGGATGCCCTCAGTGAGCTGTCGTGGGCCACCCTCTGGTCAGGGAGCTGGAAATTCCTGATCTTCCTTCTGTGTCCAGGACCCCTCTAAGAGCATGAGGACACCTGACACATATTATGTAATGGTGTAGATTCTATCACTCAGCTTCTCACCTGCTCTTAGACAACTAAGCCCACCACTAGTTATGCATGGAAATTGTGGAGTTTATTTTTTTTATTTTTCTTGGTCCAAATCAAGCAAATAACTAGAAAGATGCTCTTCGTTTTGCCAATTCTTTCCTTTCTATCCGCTGAAGAGCCCCCAAGATTATTTAGAGGGTTGGGATCTATGAGTGTAGATCTGCGATGTCCTATTTGGTAGCTCCTAGCCACATGTGGCTATCGAGCAATTGAAATGTGGGGAATCTGAACTGAGATCTGCTGCAAGTGTAAATACACACCATATTGCAAAGGCTTAATCTAAAACAAGTGTAAATTATTTCATTAATAGTTTTTCATATTGATTTCATGTTGAAATTGTAACACTTTGAATATATCAGGTTACATAAAATATATTATTAACATTAATTTCACCCATTTCTTTTTACTTTTTAAAATGTAGCTACTAGAAAAATTAAAATTGCAAACGTGGCTCACATTTGTGCTCACGTTATATTTCCATTGGACAGTGTTGATCTGGTTAGTCTGGGGCTCTGGTCAAACACAGGGTTTTGAGAAAGACTAATGGATATGTCAGAAGCAAATACACAGGAGCAAGTGTACACTAGAACATGTACAGCATGTTCAGGTGAGGCAATGTAGCCTAAAGCATGGCAGCGAATATCCTGAACCTTGGAGCTAGACATACTAGGGTTGAATCCAGACTCTTGGATTGTTAGGTAACTTAATCTCTCTGAATCTCAGTTTCCTCATCTGTAAAATGGATTGGCTTGATTCCTAACTCAAAGGGCTTTTGTGAGAATTAGTTAAGACACGAATGTAAAAGGCTTAATACTATTCCCGGCTGTTAATCAGTTCTCAATAAATACTAATTCTCCTTAAGAAAGAAGAAATTCTATTACTAGATGGTGTTAGATACTGATTGTGGAATCTTCATTTCGGAGGGTCCTTAACATTTAGATGCATTCTCCTCTATCTGGAATGGTTCCTGTATCATCCTGCCCCAAAGTATGGGGTGGCTATGTACCTTTTCAGTGCTTCTTCAGCTGGAAATCCACAGCTGGCTATGGACCCCTCCCCACCATCTCCTACCATGGTACTTAAGGTCCTTACAGTGAAAAACTGGATGACATAGAGGACTGTTCCTGGACAGACACCCTTGGCTTGTTGTGCTTACAGAACTTGACAGTTTATATGGCATAGACTGGATGGATTCTGACGGTGACAAAAGATAGTGTCCTTCAAACGAAACCAGAATCAAGATGAACAGACAACCCACCAGCTGGGAGAGAATATTTGCAAAACATACATCTGACAAGGGGTTGATCTCCATAATATATAAAGAACTCACACAACTGAACAACAAAAAAACAAACAACAAACTACAAGAATGAAGAAGCAGAGATCACATAAGGTGTTTCCCCCTAAGACCAAGTGTTCCGGGGATCTGCTCTGGGCAGTGTTTCAACCTTGGGAAAAGAAGAAGCAAAGTATAGAGATGACGTACTTGGTGAGGAAGAGATTAAAGAGCCTTTGGTCTCTTTCTGAATTATACTACTTAATTTGTCATCATCACCATCATCATTGTCATTGTCATCATCATCATCGTCATCATCATCAAAACAATGCTTCCTACATACCAGACATGTTGCTAAGTGCTTTTCCTGGCTCATCTTGCTTAATTCTCCTCACAGCTCTATGAGGTAAGTACTATTATTATGCCATTTTCACAGATGAGGAAACTGAAGCTTAGAGACATAAAGTAACTTGCTAAAAGTTACACATACCCCTGACGTTGGCCTTGCTGGGACTTCCAGGCTCAAGAAACAGAGAAGCAAACCGAGAGTGCCTTATTACAGATCACAAAGGGAATGCCTAGGTCAGAGCTTCTCAACCCTAGATTAACCCTAAGGTCTCTTTATAAGAAATAGTTTATAAGACCACATTTATTATCCTGAAATGAAATTCACAGATTTTATAACCCACCTCAACACACAATATTTGAAAATCAATATTTTGTCATAAAGAGACATGAATGTATATTAAAACAAAGCAGTATATATTTCAATATGTAAACATTCAAGCATAATGAGATCATCAGATGTTTGCACCTACCTTTAGAATCACAACGACAACCACATCTACAAATGCCGACTACTCAAGTATCACAAGTCGTGCTGACACTGGTGACAGGATCATCTGTCAAGGTAATCTAAACAGTTCTAAAGTGCTAAACAGAATAAAGTACAATTTTACCTTGATTTATATGTTGATTGTATCCTGGGACAATTCAGTGTGTATTAATTAAAAACATGCAAAACTACTTTGTGTTTATATGTAAGGTGGAGTTAAGTTCCAGATCATATAAATTTTTCAACTATATCACTCTCCAGTGGGACATTCAAAAGGTGGGACAACTTTTCATTGGGAGGGAAATGTCCTAGGTATTATAAACCATTACAACACCATCTAAGTCATATTTCTGCCCAGAAAATGCCAGTAACACCTCTGCCCCAATTATTGGGCTACCAGGGACACCTTGCAAATTTCCAAAACACCTTAGGACGATAGTTCTCATCCTTGGCTGCACATTAGAATCACCCGAGGAGCTTTAGCTCAAATGCTGACAGCCGGCAGCACCTCTGATGTCATTGATCAGGGCTGCTGCCTGGCCATCAGGGTTTTTAAAAACTACTCAGTTGATTGTACTTAGTAGGCAAGGTTGAGAACCATGCCTGAGGGGTGGTTCTGCCCCTTGGAGCACCCTTGCCCTACCTGAGTCAGATCACCAAACTGTTGACCTGACAGGCTTCCTTCCTTCCTTCCTTCCTTCCTTCCTCCCTCCCTCCCTCCCTCCCTCCCTCCCTCCCTCCCTCCTTCCTTCTTTCCTTCTTTTCTTTCCTTCTTTCCTTCTTTCCTTCTTTCCTTCTTTCCTTCTTTCCTTCTTTCCTTCTTTTCTTCTTTCCTTCTTTCCTTCTTTCCTTCTTTCTTTCTTTCTTTCTTTCTTTCTTTCTTTCTTTCTTTCTTTCTTTCTTTCTTTCTTTCTGAGGAAGATCAGCCCTGAGCTAACATCCATGCCAACCTTCCTCTTTTAGCTGAGGAAGACCAGCCCTGAGCTAGCATCTATTGCCAATCTTCCTCCTTCTTTTCTCTTTTTCTCCCCAAAGCCCCAGTAGATAGTTGTATGTCATAGTCGCACATCCTTCTAGTTGCTGTACATGGGACGCTGCCTCAGCACAGCCGGACAAGCGGTGCGTCGGTGCCCGCCTGGGATCCGAACCTGGGCCGTCAGTAGCGGAGCTCGCGCACTTAACCGCTAAGCCATGGGGCGGGTCCCAGGCTTGCTTTCTTTCTGCCTCGGGGAGCTATTTCCTGTTCAGTTAGAGCCCAAGGGCCTCTCAACCTAAGGAACAACATCTCTAATTATAAGGTAGGAGTGGGGTGTATGGCTCTAGGATCCGAAAAGTTAAAAACTACTTTCAAGAAATCCCAGGAGCTGAGTAAATGATTAATAGTTTACTTCCAAATGTAGAACAAACAGAAGAACATAGTTTAACTAACAAAAAACGAAATCAACCAGTGACTGATTATTTAGGAAATAAATTTGTACTATAGTGTGGCTAAGCACCTTCTAGAATCCCTAGTCATCCCTCCTTAGGCTTTAGTCATCTCTCTAAAGACTTAGGCCTTTAACTTAGTAGGAAAAATAAACCTACAGTCACTCTTCCTGGCCTGGAGGGGATGTCTGCTGAACCCTTAAATCGGGAATGGTAGATAGTATGTTTTACCTCCAGTGCTAACTCTAAATGGATCGGATGTGTCTGCCTGGAGAGGGATTTGAAGCCCATTCCAGGCTATGGTGGGTTGGTTAGTGATACCTGTCATTGGCACAGCATGGGGGGAGGAAGGGAAGTACCCCCGTTCCTCCCATAGACCCTAAGGCTATCATGGGGGAGGAGGCACATTTCTCAAAAATGACAAATGAACTGCTCAGTCCTGGTCAACTTTTGGAACCAGACTGGATTCTGTCATCATCATCATCGTCGTCGTCGTCGTCGTCCAAAGAGTTTCCATTTATTGAGGCATAGTTATGCACTTCACAGTTATTACGTCATTAATCCTTACAACAACTCTACAAGGTAGGCATTTTCATCAGAGTCGGAGATTTCATAACTGATGGAAGGAACTAGTCTTCAAATCTGGTGTTGGCTAATGCCATAGTCCTACAGTACAATAAATAATACAGAGTAAAAAGTGGCCTCAGGCCATCCTCAAAACCTCTAATATTCTTTACCTCACATCCACAAAATGACAGCACACATTCTTATTTCTCAGCATTTTCCCATCATTTCCTCGTGTTGGATTCTGTCCATACATTTTAATGAAAACTTTAAAAATATAGTAGGGTTGTTTTTGTTAATGAAATTTTTTCTGCTTTGTGTTTTTCTTTGTGGAAAATCTTTCTAAAATGTTCATTTTTCTGCCATAGCCCAGTAAAATAGAGGGGGTCCAATTCACTGCCATAATCTAGCACCCAGAAGGGTTATTGGCACACAATAGACATTTAATAAATATTTAGAATGAATTAATCAATGTAATTGATATTTTTGTCAGAGAGCAATTTTTAATTTTGATAAAGTCCAATTCATCAATTTTTCTTTTTTTGGTTTATCCTTTTTGTGTTAAATCTAAGAAATCTTGGCCTTACCTAAGGTCACAAAGATTTTCTTCTATGTTTTCTTCTAGAAGTTTTGTAGTATTCGCTTTTACATTTAGGTCTATGATCCATTTAATTGACATTGTTTTTGGTTATTAAGATTCTTGTAGAGCTTAGGGTTGGCTTTCTAAACACATCTTCATCTGCTCAGTACTGAAGGTGCAGGTGAAGTGGTTTAAGTATATGAATATAACACTTCCTGTCCTGAAACATGGCCTAAAAGTTGTTTTTCCAGACAAAATCTCTCATGGCAACGTCATATTTATCAGTTCACTCTTTCTCCTAAGACGGGATGTGTCCCTCCTTTTCTTCTCCCAACTCTCTTCCTTCCCTTCTAAAGTCTCAAGCAACAGAAAACTCCAGTCTACCTAGTGGTGTTATTTGACATCTTTCTGTTTCAGAATAACCATGTCAAAAAACCAGTAAAGGAAGTATTGCTCAATACTTTCGACCCTCCATCCACTTAACCATCCACTTAACCCCTGAGCAGCACTCTTTAAAGTAAACCCCACATTGTCTGCAAAATAATCTTCAACGCAGGGCTCAAGGAACAGACCACGAATAGGAAGCTGAGGGAAGGGGAGAGAGGTCAAGGACCCACTATTCTGGTTAATTTCTAGCTATTCCAATTTCAAGCTGTGATAACCAACCCCGCAACCCCCTGGGGCAAGACCTGTCTGTTTAGGGACATTTTAGGGGAATCGGGAGACGGGGATGTGATGCAAAAGATATTGTCCTCTGAATTCATACAGCTCCTGAGAAGCCTTGATTTCATACCAGAATGTCAACCAAGGTTTCTGTTTGCTCACAATTCCAACTGCAAATTTACATCATATTTTTATCTCTCTGACATTCTGAGAAGGACTGAGCTAAAGGAAATGAGATTTGTTAGAACTTTATGAGATATATGGAAGAACGTGTGCCTCTCACAGTTGCCTTGTGTTGTTTACTGTTTGTTTCACATACTCTTGCTCAGAATCACTCTACTAGCAGGAAGGACATTCCCCTGAGCTTTCAAATCCTACTTACCTATTGGCCAGCACCCAACCCAAGTGTTTTTCCATAAATCCAACTACTCGGGCTTTCTCAGTGATCTCTCTTTTCCCTAGTCTTAAAATAGAGCACTAATATCAGAAAGGGCCAGGAGCTAGGAGAGATGCTGGAGGTACGCAGAAAAATGAGACACAACCCATACCTAGCACGGAGCTTCACACCTAGGGAAGGGGTCAGACGCACCGATAGCTTGTTATAACACAGGGCTGTGATGAGAGATGTGCATCGAGAGCTATGGGAGCACAAAGGTTGGGCATCTAATACAGACCAGGCTAGGCTAGAGTGTAGTGTAGAGTCACGGAAGATGTTCCAGAAGAGGCAATGCCTTTGTTGAGTTTTGAGGTGACCTTGGTATAGAACATCAACAGGGTAGTTCCAGGCAAACCTGTCAAAAGCACAGAGGCATGGGATAGCATGGAAGATCCAGAACTACAGGTAGTTCAGTAGGCCATAACCAGTCCTTCTCAGCTTGCTAATAACTAGGTGCCCCTTTGAACTAGTTTCCTTTAATTTTGTTTAGAGAGAAGCTAGGAGGACTCTCTGATGGCAGCAGGCTGCTCCTCTCAATTGTCCCAAGCACATCAATTTGTTAAACCCTGACTCAGTTAAACAAAATTCTGCAGTTAGGTGGACACACTCTCTTTAGAAAGCAATTTAGAAATCTTCTACTCTTACTTAAGTGTGCCCCTGGGGGGTATGACTCTCCACCCGTAGCAGTTTATCACAAGACCTCACATAGGGTCCTCTTCTTGAGGAGTTCTGATGATCTTGTTTTCTGTGCTTTGCTATTTCTAGTGATACATTAGAAAGCCTTAGAGATTGGCTCCCTGAAGGGACCCACCCTTAAGCCAGCTCCAAGCGTGGCTGACGCATAGAATGTAAAAGAGAAGTGGCAAGAAACGTGGCTAGGTGGAGTATGAGTGGGAAACCAGATTATGAGAATCATTGAATGCCGAAAGTGGACAGGGGGCACCAAAGGAAGATTAGGCTGTTGACATATAAATAACTGAGCCACACAGATGAAGACTTGTGTCCTCCTAATTGCTCTAAGGTACAAGCTAGTCTCTCCTACTGAATTACACATACATTTTCTGAGGGCAAAAATCCTGCTTACTATTTCCTTGGTGTCCTCTATGATTCCAGACACATGTTTGAGCATATAGGAAATAGCAAAAAATATCTTAGTTGGTGCGTTCAAATGGGCTACCAAAAGAGGCTATATAGATTTTTAGAAGGAATTCTTGGCATTGCATAAGTCAGGGAGGGGTAGAGTCTGTACGTTTACCTGAGGTCGGAGATGCTCTCCAATTCCTCCAGCCTATTGTAAATGGCTGTTTCTCTCAATTTTCCACTCTCTCCCACTAGGAGGCAGCATCATTCCCTTTGCCCCCTGGGACAGGATCCTCTGTCCCATAATCCATACTATACACATAAATACGTAATACACACATAAATACATATTCCACCAATATGAACAAGCACCTTAAGATTTGATCTTGAATGACTGGGAAAATGTTTTCTGGTTTCTTGGCCAATTGGCCCCAAAGCTCAAGACAAAGATTCTAGAACATAACACTCTCTGACCTCCAACTATCCCTGAAGGAGCTGCTCCACACACCAACAAAAAGTATTTTCTGTGAAGCATCTGAATGGTAGATTGATTCTGCAGGCAACAATTGGCAAGTTCAAAGACGACAGAATCCTATATTGGGTAAAGAGGGTTTAGATGAAGTTGAGCTGTCTTTTCCTGTTGAGTGTTACGCAACCTTGGGTCCCTAGGGAGTTTCCACAGAAAGTCAGTTCAGGGTGTCCTGGCCTCTCGTGTTGAGATTTCTGTTTACTTCATAGTGGTTGCAATATAGCAGCACTTGTGTTTATGCCAGCAGCTTAAAGCCTCTTAGCAAACTAGAAATGTAATGCCCCAGCAAGTAGCCAGAGTATGCTCAAGCATGTTTTCTCTAGGCCCAGGTTTCTATGATTACCTCTGCCAGTGATGAAAGTAAAACTCGTGGAAAGGTATCTAATTTGATCATCATTGTCAACATGCCAGTTATACGTTGTCTGGGTGTCTCAGGCTGTCCTGGAAAAGATTTGTCAATCAGCTCGGCAGAACTTCTCGAAGCTTGTTTCATCAGTTGAGTTCAGATTATTTCTGAGTCAGAAGGCGGGCCAGCCAAAACCAAGGACATGGTCAGCCTTACTCAGGCATAGAGCTTCTGTGAAAGCAAAGCCTTAGGCTGGCGTCCTGCTTACGCCTCTCTAAGAAAGACTTCCTCTGACAGGTGGCTGGTGCAAAGACCAAGATTATAGCTACTACATGTGTGTGTGAATCAGAGACCACGCAAAGTTTTAGGAGGAAATTCAGCGTTTTTTCCTTTGAGCTTTGCTGAGGTCCCTCCAGAGTTTCCAAAGGCAAAGTCAGCCTTTTTCCTTCAATAAGCATGTGCTGAGCCTGAACTCTTGCCAGGGCTGAGGACAGAAAGGGCACTAAGACTAGGAGTGCAGGTGTGGTCATCACAGCTGTTGCAAATGGGCTTGCACTGTGCTAAGGGGCACAGGCAAAGACAAGTCCTTCTAACGGGACACATTCATGAGAATAAATAACACAAAAGAAAATTACTTTTAAAAAGGAAATAAACGTTAAAACAAAACAAAAACATCGACTCTGATTTTTGGAGCTGCTATTATAGAGGAAGAGTCACATATGTATATAATAGAAGAGATGATTATAATATAGATAATGGCCACCCATGTAATATAGGTATTTTCTAAATTACTCTGAGAGTGCAGAAGAAGGAGTTATTGAGAGGAGTTTAACTCTTTTCCACAGAGAATGTGCAATACTAATGACAGAAAAAGCCTGGTGGAGTCACCTACCAGGAAGACAGCAGCCTTGCTTCAGGCAAATCTTTTTTTTTATTTTGATGTAAACGAACAAGTGGACTCTTAGTAGCATAGACAATATCATGTAATTTATGGACCAATGGTTCATTCTGCCTTGTGTTCCATCTCAAACTATGGCACTATTTTTTTTTTTTAAATAGTGACTTTTTTTTTTTTCGAGGAAGAGTGGCCCTGAGCTAACATCTGTTGCCAATCTTGCTCCTTTTTCCTTTTTTCTCCCCAAAGCCCGAGTAGATAGTCAGTCGTATGTCGTAGTTGTACATCCTTCTAGTTGCTCTATGTGGGACCCCGCCTCAGCATGGTTTGGTGAGCGGTAGGTACATCCGTGCCCAGGATCCAAGCCGGCGAACCCCAGGCGTGAACTTAACCACTATGCCACCGGGCTGGCCCCCTGTTTCAGGCAAATCTTATTCATTTACTCAACAAATTATTTATTGAGCTCCTACCATATGTTGTTAGGTTCTTGGACTACGTCAATTAATAAAGGGGATGAAGTTTCCTGTCCTTATATTCTAGCAAAGAAAACGGGCAATGACCAATAAAACATTTCTTTTTAAGTAATAGGTAGAAATCTAATTGATTTTTTATGAATGGGACTACTAAATGCCATAGGACATCATATCTCTTGATCCTGAAGTCCCACTGAAACAATAGTATCAAACAGTAAGTTAGAACAATGACTGCCCCAGATATATCCTAAAGTTGATGAGAGCCGGTGGTGTGTTGGTAAACACTTAACAACTGGCTCTCAGAAACAAATAATAAAAAACAAAAGCCCTCATTTGTAGCATTTGCCACTTTTTTGTGGTATGAATACTCTCACTGTGGCCATTTCAAATTACCAACAAGTTGTCACTGAACACAGAGCTGGGAAGAAATGCACACAATGGCTCTCAAGAGCCAGCGTAAGCTGATTCAGCACACCACTGATGGAGGACCCATAGAATAAGAAACATGCCAGATTGAAGGGACCTTAGCAGTCCAGGGACAAATGTTTCTTGTTCATGGTACGTTGCAATTAATTCTGAGAGAGGTGTCACAAGTAAATTGCTACAAATACTATATTTCCTTAAATCACCTCACTGATTCAACAAAAGCTTTCAGGCAAAAAAAGAAATATTAAACATACAGAAAAATTATTTTATTTTCTAACTAGAGCAAAATATATCTTTTTTCACATTCAGTACTTAAAGATTCTTCTTATTTACTTTTGGCCACGGGCATCTATGCATAGCGTTGTAGTGAGGGGCGGCTATTTGGGGGAGCTTAATGCTTTTGCAGATTTAATATTGACTTTGAACTTGAGGTATATTAAAGAATACCTGGGTTTTGTCTGCATTTCGTATTTGATTAAAGAGATATTTTGTTTTCTCCTTGATTAAATTGTGTATCAAAGATTGTTAAACAATTCCTCCTGAACATCAGCCCAGAGATTTTGTCAGACCCATGTTTGCATTCTGAGATATGGTCCTTCATGATGTATGACTCAGTTAAACCAAATTATTCCACCTAGACATCTGCTGCCTCTAATTTCACTGTGTGTGTCTCCACAACAAAACAAAACCCAACTCAGGTCTGAGGACACTTGGTGTTGCCTTACCAAGAAATGTGGAAGGGTGCTCACTTGTCCCCTGACAAACTTCGCTTCACTTCTCTGAGTTGTGTCTGCCTGGTGTTTTGTGCATGGGGAATTTTTTCATTTCAAGGCTAAAATGTGGAGTAATATTTTGGTAAAGTTTTAACAAATTTAGGGAACCACATTAAGTAAAATTCAACCAAGCACCACATGTAGTCTAAGTTTGGAAATATGAAAAAAATGTGAAAATATGAAGACATAATACAACCACACAAAAACATAACCTTTGACTCTTAGAGTCCAAACAGTATCCAGTAAGTAAGGTATCAACATTTATAGGAGATTCAATGTTGCTGGATTTCAAGATGGTGGAAGGGGCCACCAGCCAAGGAATGTGGGCAGCATCTAGAAGCTGGAAAAGGCAAGGAAACAGATTCTCCCCTAGAGCCTCTGGAAGGAACCCAGCTCTATTGACACCTTGATTTTAGCCCAGTGAGACCCATATCAGACTTCTAACCTACAGAACTATAATATAATAAATTTATGTTGTTTTAAACCACTAGGTTTGTGGAACTTTGTTACAGCAGCAATAGGGAACAAACGCACGTGTGCCTCTACGTTTTCCAGTCTCTCTACAGTGACAATGTAGGCGGGGCCATGAGACTAGTTCTGGCTCAGAGAACGTGGGTGGACGTGATATGCTCTCTATCTGGGCCTGGCTTCCGAACCCTTGTGCAATGTGCTATGATCTCTCTCTCTGCTGATTGGACAGCTGAATGTGGAAGGTCAGTAGAGGATTCCAAGGAGGCTCTAGTGGATAGCAGAGCCACTGTTTGCAAGGCATCTGGACTCTCGTGTCACCATTTGGAGGAGAGTTGCCTGGTGGGGGCTGCCCCAACCAAATGCATGAGGGTTAAACCCCTGAGTTTCCAGACTTCATTTTTCCTGCAGCAAAGCTTCTCCTATTCTCACTAAAAGCCCAAATCGGAGATTCTGGAACAACTTTTTTTTAAAAGAATTTGATATTTATGCTTAAAAAAAGTCAAACTATTCTAAATGGGCAAAGTCAGAATTTTGTTGGACTTCCTTAGCCTTATTTTGTAATTTAGTGCTTTTAAAATTTCAAGTAGCAGATGGGGAGCACCATAATAATCTCTATGCTTAGGGCTTGAGAAGGTCCTCAACCTGAC
Source organism: Ceratotherium simum simum (assembly GCF_057802395.1). Taxonomy (NCBI): domain Eukaryota; kingdom Metazoa; phylum Chordata; class Mammalia; order Perissodactyla; family Rhinocerotidae; genus Ceratotherium; species Ceratotherium simum. Next base: position 17,336,207 of record NC_141901.1, on the reverse strand, counting down.
CACTGAGGCCCTCCCAGCCTCACAGTGAAGACGGACAGCTCCATGGACTTTCACAGGGTCTCTGGCCCTTTCCCAAATATGCTTTCTATTCCCATAGATTTCTACTTTTGTTCAGTGATTCCCTTTCTTGGAATACTTACCCCACCCCTCCTTCAAGCTCAGCTTAATTCCATTTCTTCCAAGAAGCCTTGTCAGATTCTCCAAGGAATAGTCAATTTCCTTCCTCTATGATTCCATGTATTCTTTCATAATACTTACTACATTTGTATCTGTCCCCTCCCCCCAAGTACACACATATGCACACACTTAAATGTAGCTTCTAGAAGGCAGGTACTATTCCTTACTCACTGTTGTCCTCACTATAGCATAGTGTTCTGAATGCCGTACAAGTTCAATGCATTTGTAAATTTTAGTACAACCATCTTTGGCTGTTGGGCAAGTTTTTTGTTTGTTCATTCATTTGTTTTACCAGACAGGCCATGTGGTGCCCTTTAAAATATCACATAGGCCTCCTCCATTTATGGAGCAAGGGTCCCCACAATACACCTTGTTCATTCATTCAAATAAAATTCTGAGCACCTACGCTAAAGCAGGCACTGTGCTGAATGCTGGGGCACTGTGTACTCTGTGTGACTATCACATGTCATCAACCAGGACAGCTGCAAACCACATATGGAATATACCTACTACGTGCCAGGCTTTGTGCAGATGACTCACGTCAGCCAGAGGCCAAGCCTTCGCTTTTCAGGAATTCTTTGTTTTCAGGGAAATGGAGCCTCCCAGCATCTGGGAAGCTAACCAATCATTTGTTAATGTTTGTTTGTACATCAGGGTTTTTTACTTTTAGGAACAGGCTGTTCACATCTCTTTGGTTCAGATCTCTGTGTTCCCATACAATTATTTACGATGTAACTTAGAATCTATTTTATAGAATTAAACTCAATTCAATTTTGAAGTTGTGCAAGAGATCTACCCCGCTCATTTTCTTTCCATTAAAATGCAAGAGGGGTGTGTAGGAGCAATTTATTAAGGGGCTCTGGGGCTAATCCCAGCCCATTATTTTGCCGTTTCCTTACAGTTCACTGAAAAGGGTGAAGGAGAATAGGAAAGGGGAGACTTGTTTTTTCCTGAGTGATTTTTTGGCCAATCCACAGGGATCCCTACCATCCTACACCAGTCAGGGAAGTAGCGTTTGGAGGGTTATCCCAGGGACAGGGCTGGGTGTGTCAGGCTGTGATGAATGGTCCAGACTGGGAGGTGGAATTTGCCCAACAATAGGGAAAGCATGATAGGAGATGATAACTGTTAGAGCACTAGACTTTGAGAATAGGATCCAAGTCTGTTCCATGTATCCCGAGTACCAAGACATTGACTTGCCTTAGTAACTGCTTCATAATGTTTAAATGGAAGTTAAATGAATGACTGAATGAATAAGTGCCTTATTCTTGCTTCCTTCTCCAAACACTCTTTATAAAAGCATCTCATTCACGCCTCCTCTATAAATTGGGAATTTGGTAAGGCATGCAATCCATTGCTCTGGAATCATTCTCTTAATCAAAAAGGCCCCAGGGGCTTGGATGTTGGGTGAAAAAAGCACAGGTTAGGAAGAGGGAGTAGAATAGGATCTTTCTAGAGCCTTTTCAAATCAGCTAGAGCCCCAGTGCCCTGTACGGTTAGTTTTAGACTTCTGCCATCCTTCCAACATGTTGAAAGCTCTATGAGAACAAGGATCAGCATCGTACAACAATAGTTCAACAACTGCAACCTACAGCTCTTGCTTCTAGTCCTGCTCCTCCACCGACGATACAGAAGTCACTTAATTGAAGGCCACCCTGCCTTCAATTTCTCATCCGTAAAATGGAGATGATAATAGTACCTATCTCATAAGCTTGCTATGAAGATTAATTTATATACTATTTACATAGATTACTCAGCCCAGCCCCTGGTACATAGACATTATTATAATTAGCTCAAAGCATAGCACACCGAACTTTAGAGACGTTTTTTGATTGCCTGACTGAAATGGGGCCTAGCTTGGAGAAAGCAGAACAAATCAGAACTAGTACATCAGGATTCCTTCTAGATCTGTGATCATGTTGCTGTTCAATTTTTTTGTCTCAGCTTGCAAATGCAAGCAATTTAGGGTTCATCACAGTAAGGAGAATGGATATATTTGCAGGGACAAGTTACAGTTTTGGAAAGCTCTCTGAAGGGATGGTTTTCAGGGCACTCATTCTTGGCTCAGTGCCTTTAGGAACTTGAAGGGTGTTGAAGAGCTATTATTCATCTCCATTGAGGGCAAGGTAAGAGGAAATGAAACCCAATGGCAGCTGGAATACTTCTTGCTAGACAGGAAGAAATTCCTGAAAGCAATATAGTCTACTCAGGAGGGCAGGTGATATCCTTTCTAGAAAAAAAATTAATAAACCTTATCGAGGTGTCATTTACATACAACAAAATGTACCCATTTATTGGGTGGAATTCGATGAGTTTTAACACTAATGCAACTACTATCACAATCAAGATACAACACATTTCCATTGGTCCAAAAGGTTCCCTCACTCTTCTTTAGAGCCAACCTCATCCCATCTTGGGTCCCAAGCAATCACCGATCTACTTCCAAAGATTAGAGTTTATTTTGCCTATTCTGGAATTTTTATACGAATGGGGTCACACAGTATGTACTCCTCTGTGTTTGGTGTCTTTCGCTCATCCATGTTGTTGCATGTACTCATTGTTTGTTCAATTTTTTTACTGGGGAATACTCTATTGTATGGAGATACCACAGTTTCTTTTATCTGTTCACCTGTAGAGGAACATCTGGGTTATTTCCAGGTTGTGATCATGATAAATAAAGTTGCATTTGTGTACAAGTCTTTGTGTGTATGTTTTCCAAAATGGCTGTACCATTTTCTATTCCCACCAGCAGTGTGTGAGAGGTCCAGTTGCTCCACATCCTTACCAACAGTTGGTATTTATGGTACGTAGAATAATAGTCTCCCAAAGATGTCCATCCTAAGCCCCAAAACCTGTGAATATGTTTCCTTACACGGCAAAAAGGACTTTGTAGATGTGATTAAGTTAAGGATCTTGAGATGGGAGGATTATCCTGGATTGTCTAAGTGCGCCAATGTAATCATAAGGGTCCTTAAAAGATGGAAGACAGAGGCAGAAGAGTCAGAGACGGAGATGTGAGGATGGAAACATTGGTCATTGTGATGGGGTCACAGGCCAAGGAATGAAGGCAGCCTTTAAAAGCTGGAAAAACAGGCAAGGAATGGATTCTCCTTTAAAGGCTGCAGAAGGAATGCAGCTCTGCAGACACCTTGATTTTAGCCCTGTCAGCCTCATTTCAGTGCCACTGACAGCCACGTTCATTTGAGCAAGGATTGCTGAGGATCTTGTCTATGGCCTTTTGGGAGCTGCAGGAATTACAGGGACACTGCCCTACATGGCGATCGCTCTTACCAGGTTGCATTCTGGCTCTCTCACCGACTAACTGTGATTTTCAGGCTAATTTCTTCTCACTGCCTCATTTTTAATTTCAGTTACAGAAGCACTCGTTTGAATGTTAAATTGCTAGTATTCAAATTCTGGCTCCTCCATTTACTAGCTGTGTGTTTTGGATAAGTTGCTCAATTTCTCTGTGTCTAATTTCCTCATCTGTAAAATGGAGATTTGATGACATTGACCCCAGGTGATCGTGCTAAAGATTTAATGAATTAATACCAGTAAAGCTCATGAATGCTGCCTAGCATGTAGTAAGGGCTCGATAAATGTTATCTTTAGTCCTGGGACAATCCTATATATGTCTTCTTCCTACTTTACCTCTAGTAAAAAAATGTGTATATATTAATTCCCTTCCTCAGAAATGTATTTCCATTCCTTTGCTCCACAAACAATGTCAACGTGTGAGAATAAAAGGCTCCACAGGAGATTACCCAGTACCCTTTCATTTTCCTGTCCAGATCTGTTAGTTTTAGTCTAAATGGGGAAGAATGAGTCACGAGCCGGCAGGTATGGAGGGAGAGCTAATATCTTTGGTTGCTTTGTCTTAAACACATGGGTTATCCCACTCATCAGCATCTAAGCTGAGCCTTTCAACCAGGTCTGCCTGGTTTATACGTACAATTGCTCTGCTGCTCAGCCTCTCAGTGCCAGACACTGTCAGGAACCCTCTTCACAGTGAGACAATTGGGGGGTTTGCTGGTTGACGCTGGGAGAGAGGGGAGAGGTGACAAAAGGAGCTGGGATGAAAGGTACAAAATGAAATATTGCCTTTTTCACAAGTTTGCCAGCTCTCAGAGAGAAGATGGTGATGCTATCCTTGTGGACCACAGAAGCTCTCTGCACCTGTCTATTACAGGACTGTCTTGTCTTATTTATCTTGATATCCCTACTGCCCAGCCCAGAGCCTGGTGCATGGTCAGTGCTCCATATCGACTTGTTGGACTGCATTGAATACCAACCATCCCTGCCCTGGAAAGAGTCAAAGGATCCGAGTTGGAACAAAGCTCAGAATAATAAAGCCCAAACTCCTCTCGGATGCAGGAATTCCCTCCATTGTAAATCAGTGTGCTGTTGTCTGGAGTGCAGGATCTGGATACAGTCTTCCTGGTTTGGAGTCCCGACCCCATTATTTCAAATTCTATAAACGTGGGCAGATTACTTAACTTCTATGTGCCTCAGTACTTTACAGGGATACTGTAAGATCTTAACAAGATAATATATGTAGTTTGTTTAAAACAATGTCTAAGTACGTAGGGAGCGCTCAATAAATGTGGACCATTATTATTATCAATAGCCAGCCCTGGTGGTCTAGTGGTTAAGATTTGGTACTTTCACAGCTGAGGCCTGGGGTCATTTTCCAGTCAGGGAACCACACCACCCATCTGTCCGCTGTCATACTGTGGCAGCTGTGTGTTGCTGTGATGCTGAAAGCTATGCCACCGGTATTTCAAATACTAGCAGGGTCACCCATGGTGGACAGGTTTCAGCAGAGCTTCCAGACTAAGACAGACTAGGAAGAAGGATCTGACCACCCACTTCTGAAAAAATTGGTCATGAAAACCCTATGAATTGCATTGGAGCATTGTCTGATACAGCACCGGAAGGTGAGAGGATGGTGCAAAAAAGACGGGCAGGGTTTTGACCTGTTATATACAGGATTGCTAGGAGTTGGAATCAACTTCACAGCACTAACAACAAATTATTGTCAATGGCAGGAATACATTGAGGTGAACCTATCTTCTCATAATTTCCATTCATTGATCTCAGACCTGTCTTCACATGAAACCTTTCAGAAAACCAAAGAGAGCTATTAGGTGCCTCCAGGGGCTTCTCTAAAGTTACACATCCACACTTCTCTCCAATCATGTTTTCTCATTCTACGAGGTCATCAGATCTTTTTCAATTCCATTGAAGACTTCTAGTTGCCCTTGGGCAATGTCTCAGTTGAACGATCCTAGTGCAGTTTGCTCAAGAGGAGGGCAGTGTGGGCCTATTCCGTCTCCAATCTAGGCACTCTTCCAACCCAAAGATAGGTGCCTGGGTTTCTTTGAAGAGATGGGGGTTATGAACTAGTTGCCTACCTAGCTATCATATCCTGCTACACCCACACACCCATTCACTCTGAATCTCCGCTCTTTTTACTGAGGTTGGGGTGTTAGGTTCTGTATGGCATCACTCCTCCTTCCCCCACTGTGTATGCTGTGATACTCCGGGACCAAAGTGTGTTCAGGCCATCTTGGGTTTCTTCTAGTGCCACAAGAGCCAACTTCAATATTTGGAGCAGGGTAAGGTCTGTGCACCAGCAAAGTGATCTGGGAAATCCCTCAGATCCTACATAGCAGCTTTTGACACAGTGAACCCAGAGAGACCTGGCCTACCCATCCAGCAAGAGGGACCTCAGGCAGAGAATGGGTATGCCCATGCTGAGCTGCAGCTTTAAGAGTCTGCCCCTGGTGTCTCGACCCTCAGTGCTCACAGCTTCTTCCTGAACTGCCTATTCCTCCCATCTTGTCGCCCTATTGCTGATTCCTGCTCGTCTCTCAAACCTCAGCTCTCCCTAAATCCTAAAACACATGCACTCAATCATTTGCTTCTCTCTATATATTTTAGGCTTTACTACCTGACTCCCCTTCAGACATTAGGCTCCTTCAATAATATTAACATTTACTGAGCATTTACTATTTAGTAGACTGAGTGCTTTACATGAAATATGTCATTTAAACCTCACAATGACCCTATGAGGTAGCTAATGTTATTGGTTCCATTTTACAAGTAAAGAAAATGGGGCTTGAGAGCTTGAATATCTTGTCCAAGATCAACCAGCTGGTAATGGTGGAACAAAGGTTGATACCCAGTATCTCTGACTCCAGAGCGGTAATGCCTGTCCCAACAGGAAGCCTCTAGTAATGAATAACCCCCTCCCACCAGGTATCTAGGGATTCAACAGGGAAGGAGAACTACTACGCATTATGGAATAAAGGCTTTATTATGAAAAATTAGATCTCACACAATTATAGGAGGAGCAGAGAAAGTGCAGGTCCAGGTAGGGAGTTGAAGGATCCGAGATAGAGTCAGTAACACAGCCAAGCATGTCCCACTGCTGAAGTGAAACCACAAAGGGAAGCTCATGGGAGGTCCACAGGACACTGCTCTTCCATTGCCAGGCATCTGGTGATGGGCTTGGACCCTGGGGTCACTGTTGCTCAGCAGGGCCAGGAGTTGGAAGAAGAGCACACTGTGGAGCTGGTGTCAGTAAGGACCAACTGGAATCCTCCAGCACCTCTCCATCTGTCACCACAGTTAATCATGATGACTTCCAGAGGTCATCACGCTGCTTCACTTCAGCCTTCTAAATTGCATTCAAATTTCTCTTTTGGACCACTCTAACCCAGAACTATACAGGGAAGGGAGTTCTGGGAAACATACTTCCAGGTTAACCAAGTTGACATATGCAATCACCCTGTGTGGCAAACCCTGCAAACCTCTTCCCATGTATCGCCCTCGAGAGCAGCAGGGCACCCCATCCATTGGAGAGCCCAGATATCTCCAGTGATTCTTTGGGTACTAATAACGCTTATGGAATCCAATCCTGCATTGCCTTCAGTTGTAATTCAGAGACTTGGTGTGTGAATAATGTTTGTGAATAATGGTAAGGAGGGCTTACCATTTCAGTTTTGACCATTGGTTTAAAATGAAAAAAATGAACAAACAAGTTAATTAAAAAAGGAAAACTCATTACAGAAGGGGGAGGTGATGAATTTTTCAAGCATTGGAGCATGGATGACAATTAATGCTGGGAATGGATTCCATTTAAAATAAAAGGAAGTAAAGTTAAAAAAAAATCCTTCAGTAGTTATATGCCAAGGATTCCAGCAAAGACAAAACAGGCTGAGTCATCTAATTTGTTTGCCAAGGCTTACTCAGCCAGTAAGGGCTGTATTTTCTCGCAGGGAGAATTCCTGATTGCAGCTTACTGGTAGCAGTCACCACACTGGTAAGTTCATACTAGCTTCTCACCACCAAAATCAGTATGGACAAATGAGAGGGACCACCAGGCAAACTCCTTTTTGGCTGACTTATAGACGTTCAGAAAGACCTGGAACCCTGAATTTCTTGGGTCTCCTGCCTGCTCACTGTATGCACAGCCCTTTCACTGAATCCATTCTCCCCTGCCTTTGCTCAGCGTTCATCTTTTATTGGTTTCAGTGTCATCAGGCTAAGAAATTCTCTGCCAGAAATAATGCTAATTTTTCTCCAGTGTGCAAATTCTCACACATGTTTAGAGGAGAGAGCAGCCTTCCATGAACGTGCGTGCATAGAGCAGGGGAGATGAGCAGGCCTGCCCTTCACCCTGGAGCACCATTCACTCACTCACTGTACAATTATTTATCAAGCATCTACTTTGTACAAGGTACCATGCTAGGCGTTGCGGACACCATAGAGAATCAGACAGATGACACGTATCTTTTCTGGACAACATCATTTTAAAACACTTTGTCATATTCTCCATGAAAATAAACTAGTGTCTGTTAGACCTTTGTCTGAGATTGTGAGTTTGGAAAATAGAGTGACATATTTATCCCTCTCTATTTTCTCATTTCATGTGCTCTCATTCCCACCCTCCTACAGGCCTTATCTGGCTTCAGTAGATTAATTTGTCAGTAGATTTGAGAGCAGGGGCCTGCGCATCATTGTTTATTCCCCTAAAATGCTTTGTCACTGACTTTTGGAAAGACAAGGCTGAGGGCAGCCATATCCTCCAGCGGCAAAAGCTGCGGAAGCATCAGTCACAATGTCTTACTGCCTGTCACCAGGTGATAGATCTCTCATGTCTTTTTTCACAGGCTCAGGTTCTAAGTCTCCTTGGCAGATACCATCCATTTATTAAAAAGAAAAGAAAACTTAAAAAATCCCCAAACAATAGACACAGTGATGTGGGCTCATGTGAGAAAGAAGCTCTCAATGCCTCTCAGAACCAGCAATTGCTCTGAATCAGAGATCACCATATAGTTTCATTTTCGCTCAGATATTCCCAAACTCCAGGGACTTTGCAGCAATAGTTGCTACATTTGGGTCTTTCCTGAGGATCTAGCAGACAGTCCAGATGAATATTCAATTCAATCCATTTTCCAGCCTCAGCTGGACCCTCAGAGCAGCCAGGCCGCTCAACATTGTTTCACAAAGTGTCTCTCCTTTTTCCTGAGCTGACTATTTCAACCCTTCCCCATTCTCCTCAAACGGTTGAACCCTCAGCTTTCCCTTCACTTTCTACTCAACAAAATATGGACAAGTAATCACATGAAAATTCCTTCAGCTTTGTGCCTGTCTCCGTGCCCATCCCTTCCCTTCCCTTCCTATTCTTAATGGAAGAAGTGTCCACTCTTCCCGTCTAAGGCTGAAGCTGCATCCCACATGAAGCTGCAGCCCGCTCCAGGCTGCTCAGGGGCCACACGTTGATCATCATCCTCTCTGCTGGCTTCTTTCCACTCATTTTACACATACTCTGATCTCTCCCATTTATTAAAACAAGTCTCTGTCTATCCCACATAATCCTCCAGTTACTGCCTCCTCTCTCTCCTCCTGTTCATAGACACACTTCTTGAACATGTGTCTTTGTTTGCTGCGTACGCATTCTCAGCTCCTTCTGACTCAGTCTAACCTGCTGCAGGCTGACTTCTGCCTCCTCTCCTCCACTGAAACTGTTTTGGGGAAGGTCTGTGTTAGTCATACAGGGGTGTGTAGGGGAGCAGAATTTGCCACCCCAAAATGTGTCTCTTTTGCTTGAGGATTATTTTGGCCTGATTATTTTTAAGAACAAAAGACTCAAGAAGAAACTTTGATCTTCCCCATAACTGCCTAAAAGAATTTTAGAAGGCCTGTTCCAGGAAGGAACTATCACCATAGATAACTATAGTATAATATGAACTAGATGTGGTAGACAGGGAGGAACCTAGCAAGGCCCATTTGATCCAAGTCCTCTCTGTGTCCCATCGTCTCTGCACGGCATGGCAAACATTTGTTTACTAAACATATGCTTTTCCTTCTCCATGTGAATTGCCTTCCTCCCTTTTGAAGACCCAAACCACTACCCCAACATCCTCTTTTGTCTTTAGCTGAAGATGGTATTTAAGGTGGTGGCTTTGGCCATTTTGGCAAGTCACTCAGTTTTCCTGGGTTTCTCCCATGTATACATGTTATTAAACTTGTTTGATTTTCTCTGTTATTCTGTCTCATGTCAATTTAATTCTTAGACCAGCCAGAAGAATCTAGAAGGGTAGAGGAAAATTTCTTCCTCCCCTACAGATGCAACTAACCTCCCCTTCTTCTGACACCCACTGCCCCTTCAAACCTGCTCTCTGGGGCTAGTTTTTCTATTCCCTTTGGATGAATCTGGACTATGTCCATGACTTTTCTGACCACTCTTAAATAATAAGAACCCCTCTGGTCATTCTGAGTTTCACAAACAACTTGATGTCCAATATTAAAATATCTACTCTAACTTTTATTTAAGGTTAAATCTTCTCCCTGACCGAGCTCAGGGCAGCTCTTGGTGGGAAGCCTCTTTGGGTAAGGAGGCCATATTTGGCTGCTCTTCTCTTTACTCTGCTGACAATTCCTCACCTCCCTTCCCCACTCCCACACTTGAAAGTTGCAGGTTCTGATCCCTCACAGATGGGAGTGGGGAGAGAGGGAAGAGGTAAGGGTCATCAAAGATGTCACTTGGCTCCAATGATGGATTGCCATTGTCTTTCTCTGGATGCAGTACGTATTTCAATCTGACTCTCTCTCTCAGGGCACTTTGTGGATTCTTTGAAGTCTTCATGGCTGGGATCCCTTTCCTGCAGTTCCCTTGAATGGACAAATGCATCTCTGGTTGGTTACTTAGGATCCCCAACCCCACCCCACATCCACAACCAACTGTATTTCGGGACACCTCTGTCTTCTTTCTCCTCCCTGCCCACCCCCAGAGGCTGTCCTGGGGGTAGTTTACAAAACCCCACAAGCTCTCTCCTATGGTCCACCTGCAGTTCAGAGAAGCACTCTTTAAGCCTTGGCCCTGACAAACCCTAGGAGTACGAACTGTCAAACACAGCCACCTCTCCTGGATCTGACCACAGATCAGGATGCTCTGGCCAGAGCTTCCTGCCTTAAGATGCCTCAGGCATGCGACAGATAAGTCCCCTGTGCCTTACAAGCTGCAGGGGACAGAAACTAAGCTCTCCAAGTGGTTGCATTGAAGGTCCTCTCACTTGATTTGAGTAAAATAGGGGAAAGTACTTCCTTTTCTGCCCCCACTCCACTATGACTTACAGCATACAGATGACTCTTCAACCCCCACCTCCCAACTCTTTAACATCTTGTATAGGGTGATCAGCTAATAGTCTAAGTAGCACAATTTCCAGAAACCTCCTTTGCAAGCCCAGTATAGGTATCTAGCACATCACTGCGAAAAATGAAAGTCCCATTTAACACTCCCCTGTAAATCTCAGCTTTTATCTCATTCCACCTCTCAGGACATTTAACCCGTCCTTACTTCCTGAAATGCTTGTTTTCCTTTAGCTTCAATGATAGCACTGTCTCTAGTCTTTCTTCCTGTTTCTCTGGCTGCTCCTCCTAATCTCCTCATTTTGTCTTCCTTTGCTTCTCAGAGGCTGGCACCACCACCTGTCCTGTTGCCCAAGTCTCTTGGAGAGATCCTTGACCATCCTCTCTCCCTAATCTTCTCCCATCCAGTTCATCACATATCGAGCTGACTTCTCAAATGTCCACTTCTCTCTATCCTACTGCCCCTCATCCAAGACAGCATCATTTCTCCTCTGGATATGCCACCACCAATTCTGTGGTCTCTGGCCTGCCACCTTCCAACTGGTCTCAATATTATTGGCATAAAGATCTTTTTACCATGCAAAGGTGATAGCCCTGCCCTTAGAACCCTTCCACAGCTTCCTATGCCATCAGGATAAAGCTCACTCTCAGTCCCATGGCTCACCTGGCCTTGACTGGCTTCACCTCTCCACGCCTCTCTGGTCTTGTCTCTTATCATTTCCTATTACTGTGCCTGTGCTTTGAGCTTCTTTCAGTCCTTGCAGCTCATCTTGCCTCTAGGCCTTCACACCAATATGCTACTTCTTTAATTTATGAAGATCCTCACCTCCCTCCCCACCCTTGTGGTCTTCAAGTCTCATCTTCCTGTTCACTTCTTCTAGGAGGCCTTTTCCAAGTCCTTTCCACAGGTCAGTTATCTCTGTATATATTCCTACCACACATTGAACTTTCTCCTACATACCACTTGTCACATTTTATTCTAACTTTTTGTTGAATTGACTTCTCTTCTAGATGGTGAGCTTTGAGCAGGCAGGGATTGCTTTGTTCTCCATTGGACGCCCACTGCTTAATACGGAGCTTTACACATGGTAGGCAATCACTACAGAATCAACTCAATGAATGAACTCATAATGTAAGATTATAGAAAAATTATTGAATACATAATACAAGATGATTGAAAAATTGAGGCAAAAAACACCATAATTCCATTATTCTAGTAGGATCATTTTTGCTTATTTCTTTCTGTCCTCCCCAATCCCCCCGGGGAAATGCACATATTTTTAAAGAGTTGCAATCATGGTACACATACAATTTTGTATCCTGTTTCTAAAATTAAACATTTTGCCTAAGTTACATGTAACAAAACTTAAGCTTTGGATCTCGTCCTTGTCCTACAAATAGCACTGGGCTCTGACTTCTAGGAGAAATGAAAGGCAGGAGAGGAGAAAAAGAACATTTGGACTACATTATTGCATTTATTCTGGGTCGTGCTTGCCTTCTTTCAGACCCTAGACACGCAGGCCTGGACTTTGTGTACGGCAGTGACTTGTATGGCAGGCTTGGATCTTTACACAGTCTGTCGCAAGAAAAAAATGCAAGATACCTATGAAAAGAGTTTGACTCATCCTCTCTCTCTCTTCTAAAATTGAAAAAAAAAAAAACCCACTCACCAGCAAAATAGGCACTTTCATTATTAAGCAGACTCTGGAGTTAAAGGTACCTGGATTTTAAAGGCTGCTCCACTGCCTACTAGCTTTGGGAAACCTACTTGAACTCTCTATGCCTCAGTTTCCTTATTTGTGTAGTGGGGATAATAGCCATGCCTGCCTCATAGTGTTGCTATGAAACTTAAATGAAATTATGTATATGACGTGCTTAGCATAGTGCCTGGTGCATGACAAGTGCTCAGTAAATATGGTTATTTTAGTTTATTCATAAGATGATGGACCTCCCAGCATTCTTCAGGAGACTGATTAATTCCTGTTAAATGAGCAAATCTCTGATGTTCTCACACTACATAGAGAGCTCTACATAAAAACTGGCCATGTGAGGAGCAGCTTGAACACAAATTAATGCCTGCGCTCAGCATCATCTGTCCCTTCCCTGTCTATCTGGGGCTCGTATGTTAACCACTGTGGCATCATATTATATATAGCACATCTCTCTTGACTGGTGGACACATAGGATCAGCAAGAGCTGATCCTTACTTTCATTTGCTCTGGAAAAAGACTGCTTGTCTCCAGACTTAGTCTCCAAATTGGATGAAAATCCTACCTGTTATTTTCAATGATGTGATAATAGTCCCACGGACTGAAATATTCTTTTATTTATATTAATGATAGAGTAATTAATCAATCTGAAATGTATGCACACACAACAGAGTTTCACCTTAGAATGGTTCTTGCTCCCTTAACCTGGCTAGGTCATCTTTCCATAAAATAAGTATATTTTAATATAGAAAGTGACTATGCAATGCAGCCTCTGCTTCAGCATGGGGGAGAAAAATGATGTTCCTTCCTTCTGCTTGGTTCATTCATTAAATAAACATTTACAGAGCAATTCCTGAGAACCAGACACTGTGCTGTGCAATGTAGACAAAGGACACAGAGCATGGCCTCAAAAATCTCGTAGCTAGGTAAAGGAGACTGATGCAAATACAACAAACTCTATTTACATGTTGTAAATGCTATTTTTGGAGCTAGTATAAAGTATCAAGACAACCCAGTTGAGAACGCTATTAACTTATTTCACCAAATTTAATACGCCATTGATTATAAAATGCACTCCAATTTCAGAAACAGTGTCTAAGGTCAGGTTCTCTAGAAGTAGACCCTGAGACCAATGTTCATGTGCAAGTGATTTGTTAAGAAATAACCACAGTTAACATTTTGCTGCCTTGTTTTTAGTTGTTACATATAACACCCAGTCACCATTATTCATTCATTCATTCACTCATTTTTCCAACAGTTATTTACTGAGCTCTCTCAAAGAGCTTACTTTCTGGTGGGAAAATAGACAATAAACCAATAAATCAAAAAATAAAATATGAAGTAGCGGTGAGTTCTATGGTAAAAATAAAACAGGGTGATATGATAGCAAGTAATATTTAAGCTGAAACCTAAACGACAAGAAGAAGCCAGTTTTGTGAAGATCTAAGGAAAAAACAGTTCAGGCAGAAGGAACAGCTGGTGCAAAGCCCTTAAAATGCAAGTGCCTTTTAACCGGCCATTCCATTTCTACGACTGTGCATGTAAGCACACAAAGATACATAAATAGATAGATAGATTTATATATATGTGGATAATTGCAATGTTGTTTTTAGTAGCAAATGACTATAAACAATCTAATTGTCCATCAATAGGAATTTCTTAAATATTTGTGGTGTTTCCATAAAATAGAGCAACTTGTAGTTGCTAAAAAATGAGGTGAATCTCTCTACACCAATACAGAAAGATCACTAAGATATGTTTGTTACTAAAATAGACTTGTATTATATACACATCTTGTAAACTGCTTTTTCAAGTAATTCCGAGAAACAATTTTCCATGTTATGGAATGCTCTTCTGTAAAGGCACGTGTAATGCAGCATGGTCTTCTTACTTTGAGTGGACCGTGGTTTATTTAATCAGTTCCCTGTTGTTCATAATTTGTGTTGTTTCCAGCATTTTTCTCTTATAAAAACTTTGTTATAGCAAAGCTTTGTATACATCCATGATTATAATTATATCCTTAGAATATATTTCTAGAAGGGACATTTCTGGGTCAAAGGATAGCTTCAGGCTTATGATACATATTGTCAAATTGTCCTCAGGAAAATCACAAGAAGTTACATTCTACCAGCAACATGTAAGTGTACCAGTTTCTTCACATCTTATCAATGCTGCTAGATTTTAGGAAAAGGTTACAATTTGACTAGCCACAAGTAACATCTCACTGTTTTAATTTGCATTTCCTTGATTGCTAATGAGGCCAAACATTTTTAATAACTTGTTGACTACTTCTTCTTTTGCTAATTATTTGCACTTTGTCAATTTTTTTTTTTTTTTGAGCTAACATCTGTTGCCAATCCTCCTCTTTCTGCTGAGGAAGATTGGCCCTGGCTAACATCTGTGCCCATCTTCCTCTACTTTATATGTGGGATGCCTGCCACAGCATGGCTTGATGAACAGCGCATATGTCTGCACCCAGGATCTGAACCTGCGAACCCCAGGCCACTGAAGCAGAGTGTGCAAACTTAACAACCACGCCACTGGGCTGACCCCGCCCTTTGTCAATTTTTAATTGGAATTCCACCCTTTTCTTGTTTATTTGTAAGAACTATTTATATATTAGAGGTATGAAAATTTGACTGGTCACATACTTACAAAATTTTTTCCTGATTTATCATTTGCTTTTAAATACAGTTTATATTTAATTTTTAAAATATACATGTTTACACATTTTTGAGAAGTTGATTCTGAGGTATTTTATATATTTTAAAAATTTCTACCATAAATGGCACCTTTTTCATTACATTTTTGAATTTGTTACTGCTAGGACAAGGAATTAATATATGTCTATTTATTTTCTAACTGACCATTATCTGATGATCTAACTGACCATATCTTTTATATCATACTCTTTTTCAACAGATTCTCTTTGGTTTGTGGCGTAGACAATCACATCATCTGCAAACAATAATTTTCATCCTCCTTCCGTCTACTCCCTCTCCTCATTTTATTTCATGAGCTAGAACCTCCTTCTCATTGTTCAAGTAGCATCAAGATGGCCACCTCTTTACATTCTTCCTGGTCTTTCACATGAAGACCCCCATGTTTTCACTATTGCCCATGGTGTTGACTGTAGGGTCTACATTAATGTTCTGTTATTTACTGAAGTAGTATTCCATATCCAGTTTACTAAGAGGTTTGGGGAAGAATGTTTACTAAATTTTTAAATCAAATTCCTGTTGGCATCTGTCAAAATGACCGTATAGCTTCAGCTTTTTGCTTCTTACTATCGAATTACACAGCCAACCCCCCCCGTAGTCCTAATTCAAGACCCCCTCATGACTTTCATTTCTTAATCTTCTCATGAATGCTTTTACTTCTATATTTTTGAGCACTAATTTTCATCCCCATCAAAGATAAAATAAAATAAACAGAAGAAAATCTAACCCTCCAGTGAACACCAAGAAATTAAGTGCTCTCTAGCTACAAGATCAGAGCAATCCCCTGGAGAATAAGTTTACAATTCAATAACTTGAGTAGATTATTTCATCCCGTGCATGGTCGACCTTCTAGATATGTTTGATTTCCTTTTGACATTTAAAGGCATTCTTAAAGGTATTAGCTTACTCTCCTTCCTCTATCCTATGTTGCCTTTTAAAAGAAATCTTCTATAATCCCATTGTAGTTTCATTCAATATTTATTCAGCATAAACATTTTGAGCACCTACTCTTTAGCATACTATGATGGACTCTGGGGAAACAGGTGACATTAACGCAGTCCTTGTCCTCCAAAATTGTGTCCATTATTGGGGGTGGGGGGCCCACAAGGGGAGCTCAGGTACATAGACAAGGAAATCACAATATCAATGGGGCGTGCTAAGTTCTTCAATAAAGGGATAAAGAAGATATTAGGAGGCATAGAGGGGAGCAGAATTCTGTCCGGGGCTGTCTGGCAGAGGGGTCAGGGAACACTTCCCTGAATGCTGCCACTCAGTTGAGTGGATATCACTTGAGATTACCTGTTTATCTGTCACTCCACAAATGCAAGAAGGGTAGCCATCCTTTTCCCCTGTAGCACTGAAATAATCCTCCCCATTGTTTTTTTATAAAGCCAAACCTTAGTTACCTCATAAGTAGGCTGACCATAGATCCCCGTTTATCCAGGGTTGTCCTACTTTGCACGTATTGTCCCCGTGTAATTGTCAATAGTGCTCCCTTTCATTCCCGGGAAGTGCCCCGGCTTGGACAAGGAATGACAAGACATCCCATCTATTCCTCTTCTTCCCAACCTTAATCAATCAAACTTCAGCCAAACAAAACTTCACGGAGGAATTGGGTGTTAAAGGTAGATAATAATTATTAGCAACTTCTCTATTATTTCAAATTAAATTGAATTTCTATTTTTATAAAGGTAATATATATTAAAAGGTAAATAGACTACAAGGTTTATAATAAAAAAATGAATCCCCTGCCTCAGTCCTCTGCACCCTGTTTTCTGCCCCAGGGGCAATCTCTTCTACCTCTTAGCTATTTCTTCTTACATTTACCACCGTGTTTCTAAATAATATGCTATTTCTTGATTTTACCATTTTATATCTTCTATTGACTTCTGTTATGGAATTGTGTCCCCCTAAAATTTATATGTTGATGTCCCAACTGCCAGTGGGACTGTATTTAGAGACAGGGCCTTCATGCAAGTAATTTAATTAAGGTTAAATGAGGTCAGTAGGGTGGGGCCTGATCTTATCGACGGGTGTCCTTATAAGACAAGGAAGAGACGCCAGAGCACTGTCTCAGAGCATGCACAGAGGAAAGGCCATGTGAGGACACAGTGACAAAGTTGCTGTCCTTAAGCCAACCAGGAACTGAATTGGCACACGCCTTGATTTGGTATTTCTCAGTCTCCAGAACTGTGAGAAATAAATGTCTGTTGTTTAAGCCAATCAGTCTGTGGTACCTAACCCAAGCAGACTGAGACAACTTCCTACTGGGAAGAAGAGACCTTAGCTTCTCCCTACAACCTCCCTCCACACGCACAGCACACATACACACGCACATACCACACACACCTCACACACACACCACACACACACACACCACACACACACACGCACATACCACACACACCTCACACACACCACACACACGCACATACCACACACACCTCACACACACACCACACACACCTCACACACACCACACACACACACGCACATACCACACACACCACACACACACGCACATACCACACACACCTCACACACACACCACACACACACGCACATACCACACACACCTCACACACACACCACACACACCTCACACACACCACACACACACACCACACACACACACGCACATACCACACACACCTCACACACACACCACACACACACGCACACACCACACACACCTCACACACACACACCACACACACGCACATACCACAAACACCTCACACACACCACACACACACACACCACACACCTCACACACACCACACACACACACACATACCACACACACCTCACACACACCACACACACACACGCACATACCACACACACCACACACACACACCACACACACACGCACATACCACACACACCTCACACACACACCACACACACACGCACACACCACACACACCTCACACACACACCACACACACACGCACATACCACACACACACCACACACACCTCACACACACCACACACACACGCACATACCACACACACCTCACACACACATCACACACACACACACCTCACACACACACGCCCCTAACACACATGGCCCTGAAAAAGCGTTTGTGCCACCACCATCCTCGCATGAAAGGCTTTATGATCATCAGCTGGCTTCCTTGGCCCTGGTGATTTTTTAGACCCTGAACTTTGGCCAGTTCTTGTGGCTAAGTTCCGCTTCAGGACTCCTTAAGCTCAGCTTCTGTAGATAAAATATCTTTCTGATATGGATTCACTCCCCTTTCATCCAGCAATACTTTCAGAGAGGCATGTGAAAGTGATTTTTAAAACCGTATGGGGGCCAAAATATATAAAGAACACATATATCTCAACAACAAAAAAAATGACAACCCAGTTAAAAAATGGGCAAAAGATCTGAACAGACATTTCTCCAAAGAAGATACACAGATGGCCAACAGGCACTTGAAAAGACGTTCAACATCATTAACTATCAGGGAAATGTAAATGAAAACTACAATGAGATATCACCTCACTCCCATCAGAATGGCTATAATTAACAAGAAAGGAAATAACAAGTGTTGGAGAGGATGTGGAGAGAGAGGAACTCTCATACACTGCTGGTGGGAGTGCAGACTGGTGCAGCCACTATGGAAAACAGTATGGAGATTCCTCAAAAAATTAAGAACAGAACCACCATATGATCCAGTTATTCCACTGCTGGGTATTTATCCAAAGAACGTGAAAACACAAATATGTAAAGATATATGCACCTCTATGTTTACTGCAGCATTATTCACAATAGCCAAGACTTGGAAGCAACCTAGGTGGCCATCAAGGGAGGAATGGATAAAGAAGATGTGGTATATATACACAATGGAATACTACTCAGCCATAAAAAACAATGAAATCCAGCCATTTGTGACAACATGCATGGACCTTGAGGGTATTATACTTAGCAAAATAAGTCAGAGGAAGAAAGTCAAACACTGTATGAGCTCACTCATAAATAGAAGATAAAACAACAACAAACAAGGACACAGAGACAGAAATTGGATTGGTGGTTACCAGAGGGGAAGGCAGTTACCAGAGGGGAAAAGGGGTGATTAGGCATGTGTGTGGTGATAGATTGTAATTAGTCTTTGGGTGGTGAACATGATGTAATCTACACAGAAATAGAAATATAATGATGTATGCCTGAAATTTATATAATGTTATAAACCAATGTTACCACAATAAAAAAAATACTTTACTGTTAAAAAATGCTAACCATCATCTGAGCCTTCAGCGAGTTGTAATCTTTTGCTGGTGAAGGGTATTGTAAAAAATGCAGTATTTGTGAAGCATAATAAAGCAGAGCACAGTAAAACACACAAACAAAAACCGTATGGGGGCACTATTTAAATATAAACATTATTATTATTATTATTATCAATAGTAACAAAGTGAAAAAATGCATAAAACTTTTAAATCAAGACACTACTCCCAGGGCCTTGAGTCATTGGACTTCAGACTGCATTTCCAACTCTACAACATTCTGCTAAGGAAATACCCTCAGTCTTTGTCTCCAGGACACAGTGCAGGGAGGACTCGCTCCATGTGTTAAATGAGTGGATCAGCAAGTCCATCGAAGACCCCTGATTCCTACTAGCTCCCCCTTCTCATTCTGTAGTGGCCATCTAAATTCTGCATGGCACCAGCTTTTACCTTTTTACATATTTTAAGGCATTACATTCCAGTGGGAACATTAGGTTTCTTCTCAAGGGAAGAAATTAAACGTCCCACAAACTCAGTATAATCCCAGCTTCAGAAATTTTCAGCAGTAGAGGCATTACAGGATATATTTTGCTGAGCAGCATCAACGTTACAGGGATACAAATGACTTTTTTACTGAATTCATTGATTCATTCATTCAGAAAATATTATTGAGTACCTCCTATATTCCAGACACTAAAAGTAGTGGATAAAAGTAATAGCTAACATTTATATAGTGCTTACTCTATTCTATATCGTTAAATAAATTAACTCATTTAGTTCTCATAATGACCATATGAAAGAGCTACTATCATCATTCCCATTTTACAGATGAGAAAATTGAGGCACAGAGTTGATAAGTAACTTGAGCCTCACCAGCGATTAGTCTATACCAGTGATTCTCAACCAGGGGTGATTTTGCCCTCACCTCACTCCCAGGAGATAGTTGGCAATGTCTGGAGACACTTTTAATTCTCATGACTGGTGGTAATGGGGAGCTATAAAACCTAGGGATGCTGCTAAACATCCTACAATGCACAGAATGGCCCCACAAGAAAGAATAATCCGGTCCAAAATATCAAGTGTTGCTATTAAGAAGCCTTAATCTACACCAATCAGTATATAGCATACTTCTGGCAACTGCTTTTGGGCCAGTGATGGACACATGACTTACTCTGGCCTAATCAGACTAAAGGAGAGGGCTTTGAGGACGGGTTACTTTCATTCAGTCTCTCCTGCTGGGTATGAATAAGAAGCGCATGGCCTGATATCCCGTGGCAGCCATCTTGTTATGTTGAGAAGAACCAACCTTCGAATGAAGCTGTTGCTGAGGACACCAGAATGGAAGGACAGAAATATCCTCTGTCCTTAATGACGTTACTGAGTAGTACTGAATCATATCCCTCCTGGAACCCAAGCCATCTCTGGACTTTAAGTTATGTGAGGCAATATATTCGTATTGTTTAAGCCTGTTTGAGTGGGCATTTTCTATTTCAGGGAGCTGAAAGCGTCATAACCAAGACATTTTGCTAATTATAGGCAATATCTTGGTAAATTCAGCAAATTCTCTTTCTCATGGTCAGATTCTTCATCAGAAATTCGCTCTTCTGCCTCCTGGCTGAACTCTGTCTTAGGAGGAGATTGGAGACACCTTCTCCAACTTGGTTCTCCTGTCTGAATGAACGCACACAAAGTAGAGACTTTGTGGAGTCAGTCAACAAGCAGTTAGAGTCCATTGCCAGGGAGGAAGGAGGGGAAAGCCAAAGAGAAAAGTTGCAATCTAGGTGGAAACATGGAATACTATCCACGTGGAAAAAAGAGCAACTCTGTGGTAAGGACAATCTGTTTATTGGAGTTTAGATAATGGAAAGGATAGCTGGAGTGATTTGGAGGAGGTGGGCTTGGGAGTGAAGGCCATTTCCAGTTACCCCCGGTGACTTGGGATGATGTGTTGAAGGAATTGACAAAGGTGATCTTTAAACATTGTTCCAGCCTAAAACTCTATCCCTGGAAACTAAAGGAGACGGCAAGTGAACTGTCTGGTATCCATATCGCATCCTATGGACTCTGACGGTGGCAGTCTCCGTTACATATTCTGAAAGCCACAATCCTGTTGTTGCTCAAGTACCTGCAGGAGGTGGCACATAGGGGTCTCCCTCCTTCTATATCATTAGGGAAATCTGTGAGAAGGTGAAGAGAGAAGGGAGACAGAAGCTTGACTTTAGAAGCCTGAGAACGCCAGAAACAAAGTATGTTGGATGACTTTCTTAAACATCTATACCACATTAGAGAGTGTTCTGCAGTCTGTATAGATAGGCATAATTTGTTTTTTTTAAATAAATTCTTAGTTTAGTTTCTGAGCCCTGGAAAATGAATCATTTCAACATAATCTGCCAAAAATAATAGGTGTTTTAATGGTGCCCGGTGCTGCACAACATTACTTGTGCTTTCCCACATGATCTCAATGAATGCCAACTCCTCTCATCCTGGGTTGGACTTAAGGGACCAGTAAGCGCACACTCTCCAAGATGGGCTCCCTTCTTGCTTCAAGAACTATCTGACGTACACAGAAAAAGACTCAAAACAACAGAGAAACCAGGCAAGAAGTTCCAATATTCTGTTTCCCAGCTCCCTAGACAACATAGCAAGAAAGACGGAGTCAGAAGCTGGTTGGGTAATTGGGTGCCAGAGGCTCTGAAAAGTCCAGGTGACACCACACGTGCCCTCAAACACAACCTGACTTTTCATTTCCCTCTGTAAAACTGTCGCATAGTTTGTGGACTCCTCTCCTTCATGAAATGTTTAGCAAAACTCCAGAGTTTCCTGTTTTTGCCTTTTCCCTGATCACCCAAATTAGATTTGATCTGATAGTTCTTCGTAATGGTATCCAAGAAGGGTGGACTTTGCTGACGCCCACATTCACCGCTTCTGCTGAAAGGCAGACACATGATCGAGGCCTCTCCAGCTGAGCCCTGCTGGTGGCCGGTGGCTCGTGCACTCTCATTTCGCAATTGGTTTCCGTGTTGCCCCGCAGGCTCTTTTCCTCTGAAGACTGAAGAGAAATTGACCTGCCTCCTCTCGCCAGCAGAGAGTTTCACCCGGGGCTAGCCATTTAGTGTTAACCCAGTGGCTGGAGCGGCAGACAGGCTGCAGTATTTTTCAAACTGCAGATCAAGACCCATCGAGGGTCCTGAAACAAATTTAGTTGAGTACAACCAACATTTAAAAAATGCAATAGAGTAGAACAGAGCTGAGAAGAGAAGGTAAAACATTACAGTGCCCTGTATGTAATACGGGCAAGTATTATTTGATGGAAATGTTGTTTCAGTTATATAAATTCAACAATATGAAGCGCACATTATGTCATGACGTAAAATGCATTTCTTACCGTGGGCTTGCAACCAAAATAATTTGAAAGTGACTGAAATGCTAAATTGAAGTTTGATTCCATTATCTCCAAAAGTCTTGTTGTTGGGGGAGGTGACAAGTCTATCGTTTATTTAGGGAACTATGGAGAAATGCCTTTAGTTACTCATTGCATAAACCCAGTGACTCTGAGAATCTACATTTCTCTTAGGAAGTCTGCCACCACATGCTATCCAGGAAAATGCCCCGTAATTCAGCCACCTTCCTCCCCTCCGTTCCTTCCTGCGCCTTAGTGGAACCTCAAGTGGAGCAGGCATCAGAAATGGTGAGGCAGATCGGAAGGTCAGAGCAGATTCCACATCCCTCCAATGACATCCACTGAGAAACATTTACTGTAACATCTGCCTCCAAAGTTGGAAAAGGGCAACCATTGCGTAACAGGGCTGAAGCAGAGCTGCTGGTGCAAAGAAGGGAGCAGAAACTTCATCCGCTGCTTGGACATCATTTTTCTTCTCTCTTCAGATGGGTTTTTATTGGTAAAATGTAAACAACATAAAATTCACCATTTTAACCATTTATAATTGTGCAGTTCTGTGGCATTAAGTGCATGTACATTGTTGTGCAACCTTCACTGACATTCATCCCCAGAACTTTCTTATCATCTCAGACAGAAACTCTATACCCATTAAACAATTCCCCATTTACCCCTCCCTCCAGCCCCGGCAACCACCATTCTACTTTCTGTTCCTATGAATTTGACTACTCTAGATACTTCATATAACTGGAATTATATTTGTTCTTTTGAGACTGCTTATTTCACTTAGCATGTTTTCAAGGTTCATCCATGTTATAGTATACATCAGAATTTCATTCCTTTTTAAGGCTGAATAATATTACACTGTATGTATATATTCAGATGTTATTTTAAAAATACATATGCTTCTCCCCTGGCGTTCACTATGTAGTGCTCATTTTGGACCAGCAGCAGAAGGAAAAATGCTATGAAGCTATTAGTGTCCATAAAAGACCTGGAGACAGTGGATCAAAAATCCCACAGCCAAAACTGTCTGGTGGCTGACTTCTCTGGCTCTCTTTTGCTGACTCTGGAAGTTTTAAAAGGTTAGAATGAGAATGCTGAACTTCAAAATCTGTTGAGATGTTCCCTTTGGTCCTTACCGCCAAGTAGGACCCAGCTTCCCTTGAAAACAAGCTGACTCCTCTCTCTCAGACCTGCATTTTAGCATCTATTAGTGGGAAACAGAAGAGAATGTGCCTGTTTCAATTCCTTTGTTTCTCTCAGTCAACAGTCCCCATTTTCTTTAACGTAACTTAACCTTGATTTCTAGAGCAGACATTTTGCTATGTGCCACTCCCCTCTTTTCCTCACTTATCCAGGTTCTAGATGATCTAATGCTCGGCAGGAATGTGAACGAGGATATTTGTACAGCATGGAATTGTTAGAAATGAAACTGGAACAGGAACAGGGCAAAGAATCCTGATGTTAAGGTGTCTGATGTCATTATACCCAACGATTCAGCAACAAATTCTGGTGTAGAAAGCGGCTTGGGTAGGAGAGACAGACAAGGTAGAAACCCGCCTGAGTGTGTCGATGGGGTCTGAGCTGTGGCTGTAGCCCTTAGCCTTTGCTCATGAGCCAATCCATTTCCAGTCACTACTCAGTAATGCTAATAAAGCTTACCATGGTCTGGGCTGTTTTCTAAATGGTTTACACGCATTCTGTCATTTAATCCTCATAGTAACCCTACAACAGATTCTATTATGATCCCCATGTTACAGATGAGGACAGGTCAAGTAATTTGTATGAAGTCATGCAGCTAATAAATGGCAGAGCTGGGATGTCAGCTCAGGTGGTGGGGATCCAGAGCCTGCACTCTTCAGCACTCTCTGTACTGCTCTGATTTAATTCTTCAACTCAGAAGCCTAATTTGTGATCAAGCTCAGCCTTGTAGATGCCTCCGAAGGATCTTATTGGGCCCATCTCTCTGGAGAGTTACTACAGATACAGCAAGCACACAGCAATACTCAGAAGAAACAACACAAGTCTCTTTCTTTGTCATCTCACCCGAGGGGCAATGTTCAGTAAATGTAGCCTGAAGACAGCTCGTTGAGGCATTAAAACCACCAAAATTACTTCTTAGAGTCCACTAACTAACATTGACTCTTTGAATACCTATTAGATAGCCAGCACTATGCTGAGTACTATGATGGATACAAAGAAATGTGATATGATCCTCACCCTTTTGTTAAAGCCAGTCCCTGTGAACCTATACAGGGTAATATAAAAGTAAGGGCTTAGTTTTCTGTCACATGGGCATTGAGCAGTGGGTGGTCCAGTGAGGGAAGTCTCTACATGCTAACTTTTAATACGTGATGCCAGCACATTTCCTCCACAAGTCACCACTCATCTTTGTCTCTGGAGCCGAGATTCAGTCACTTCCCACTTCTTCCTCACTGTGTACTCTTTGTCAATGGATTTCTTTAAGAATTAAAATATTCCTTTGAAGATTTCCTTAATTTCTTTGCCTTGAATGCCTGGGCAACCAAGGGCCAGATGAGGCTCAACGCAAAATATAGTCACTGCACACAAAAATAAAAACAACCCCAGTTAAAAGTAATCAGCATTTAAGAGGAAAGCGAGGTCAACACAAACATTTCCTCTATTTCCAACATGAGAGACATTCTTCCCAGCTTTTCAGTCACGCTCATTTCTGTTCATTTTCTGGTTCATTTCATGTGACTTCCCCTGGGTCTTATTTGGATTGCTAGAATCAGAGATGACAGCCAGTGAACCTACTTTACATGAAGCAGTGCATGAACCCTGCTGGTCTTAGAAACCCTGGAGTCACTTTGGAAAAGGGAATGAAGCACATGTTTCACTAGGAGGAGAACTAGAACCTCCTTCTTTTGAAAAGTTTTAGTGTCAGCTGAGAGATGCTGAAGGATACTTGGCAGCCCCAAATGGCCTACACACCCTTGTTGGGAAAGACCTCTCCTCACACAAGAGGACATTTTCTCCAACACGTCTGCCCTCCAGGCCTGAATCCCAATATGCTTAGAAGTCTGTTTATCCCATGGCCTTGGGTATATTCCAACCTAGGTGAGCCCTGAGAACAGTGTTTCTTTACTGCATATTCAGCATCCATCAAAACTGCATCAACTAGAGTGCTTGGGAAAAGTGCAGATTTGGGAACTCTGCTGAAGGCTTAATGACTCTGAAACTTGGAGGTGGGGCCTGCGAGTCGACTTTCTTTAACATTCCCGGGGTGCCTTTCTCTTTCCCTTAATTTGTCAGCCACTGAAAGGGCAGGACTTCAGCCAGCTCGGAATAGGGAACAATATCAGACAGCAGAGCATCCCTTCTAGCAGGCAAGAGTGATGGCTGGGAAGGGCCAGTGGAAGCAGTGACCAGTGGCCTTTGGCTATAAAAGAGCCTTGGGCAACGCCAGAACTGGGAGCAAAGTCAGGCTCCAAAAACCGCAGCCCGATTATATCTCTGCCTAGAGATTTACTGGTTTTTAATTCTCAAACTTAATATGAAAACCAGATTTCTTCTTCCCACACTCAACACCCCCTTCAATATCCATCACCCTCCCAGCACCTTTTATCCAAACTGGACTTTACCCAAAGTGATCAAATGGAAAGTTTAGTCCAGAAGAGAAGGGATGTGGAGCTGCTGGGGAGCCGTTGGTTGCCATGGGAACCCCGTCTGCTGCAGCATCTGAATGGGTTTCTGTTTGTTGACATCCAGTTCTTTGGGGCAGGCCCTGGCATTGGCGGGGGCCTGGGCACCGCATCCTGTGTCTCCCATTTCCGGCATCCGGCCCAGTGGCATCCACCCCAACAGGTCTCCTGGTAGCAGGCAGGGTGTCCGGGACTAAATGCTTCCTCCTGACCTCTTGTCCGGCTGCTGCTGCCCTCCCCAGCCGGGAAGTGGAGGGAAGCAGAGGGTGTTTCCCAACTCTTTGAAGAGAGAGTCCTTGTTTTCTTTTGCATTTTATTCTTTCTTCCCTTGTCATCCAAACATGAACCATTGGCCATTTGCCTGTCTCCCTGCTGGCCAGCTGTCCTTGCCATTCTCAGTTCTGAATTTCTGTTTATCTCTTAGGGACCACAGAGTTTGTTTCCATCCAGCTTGGTACACTGGCTGAGCTGCTGCCTCTAGTTTGCTCTCCAAAATTTTGCCTCCAGCAAGTAACTAGAAAGGCTGGAATAATGGCCGTCATAATGATCCAGGGAGACGATCCATGGCTTTAGCCTATTTGAAAGGTTTATTAGACCCAGGTCAGGAATGATCAAGGCCTCTATGTGGCTGGCTCATGCTTTATATGGAGTTTACGCCACCACGCTGTAGGCCACCATGCTGACGTACCCATTCCTCCAACTGCCAGCTGTTTTCACATCTCTAGGCCTTTACATGGGCTCCTCCTTCTGCTTGGAAAGTCCTTGCTGCCCACTTTTACTTTAGCCTACCAAGCCCTGATGTACCAGCCCAGCTTTCCTCCCTAGCAGTATATCATGCATCTCTCTTTTCGTGTCTACCTTGCACCAGACAGAAAGGCCTTTCCGCAGTTACTAAAACAGACTTGACAGTTTTCTGCTTCAGGGCTTTTGCACATCCAGGCTCCCCTGTCTAGAACGCTCTTATCTGGCTTCCCATGGTTAATTCCTTCTTATCTTTCAGATCCCATCTAACATCAGCTCCTCAGTGAGGCCTTTCTTGATCATTCTAACATGCCCTCTCCTTGTTCTCTATCTCAGCATCTTTCTCGTTTCTTCCTAGCACAACACACTTTGTAGTATTTGTTTACTTTTTATTGTCTGACTCCTGACTAAACTGTGAGGGTCAATGAGTCAGGGACTTATTATGCTTCCATCAGCTCTGAATTTGGAATGCCTTATCACGCTGCCTGCTGCAGGGTACTCATTAAATGTTTATTGAATGATGAAAGAGTGCCTTATTTCTACCCATCCTTCCAAATTCCACCTGGAAGTCAATTGCCTCCTTGTGTAAACCTTTCCTGACTATCCTCCCACAGCCTCACCTCCCAGGTCTGGGTGGGGTGTCTGCCATGGGTGCTCACCTGCACCCTGGGCCTACCTCTCCATGCTGCATTATGGTGCCTGCTGGTGTGTGCCTTTCTTCAAGCAAATGGTGAGCTTTGTAAGGGCAGGATTGTAACTTTCATTTCTGTATCCCTGGAGTCTAGAAAAATATCTGACACGTAGAGATTGCCTGACTTGACCAATGTTGGTTGAATGAATAAATGAATGACTGACTAGGTAACATTTCAGAGATGTACAGAAAACTCAGGATGGAGCTACTACCTACTACAAAAAGAGACAGAGATGTTTCAGAAGAAAAATCTTGTACAATTTCGTTCTCATATTTCCTAGTCCTTCATTTTGTCTGATGATATTCCAGTAACCTCGGCAAGAAACAATCTGGTGAGGTTTTAAAGATAGATTAAACCAAAGAGTCCCAACCCTTAAAACTGAAATTGTCCTATCATTACAGGATTTTATGATGCTCATTCCCAAGTCTTGAAACACCGGATGGGGGTTGAATTTCGGACACTACTTTAAGCCTCAGTTTCCTCATCTGTAATGTGAAGGATGGCTAAGAACATCTCTAAAGTATCTTCCAACTCTAACATTTTATATTTAAAAAAAATCGAGATAACTAACATTGACCTTTGAATGCTTTGAAAAATTCCCAGTGTCTCTGGAGCTCACTGAGAGTGCTCTAGGGCCAAAGAGAACCCTGGTTGGGAACCTCAGCTCTGGACATCTCAGGTTTGCTGCTCTCCCTCAGAGCAGACAAGAGTCACCTTCTTTCCCACATCAGCAAGTGGGTCATGGCTCAAAATATTGTGGAAAAAGAGCAGAATGCAGGACCAAGTGCATGGAGGGGAGAAGGCAGACTCTCAGGACATAACGTAGCCTCTTTGGTCCAGCAAGGAATGATGCTGAGCGGGTGGGAGGGGGCCTGGGCGCTTCTGAGAGCACTTGAGGTGAGCGGGGCTGGGAGGGAGGGAGAGAACCTGTAGAGTGGAGAAATCGTTGACTAAAGCTAAAATTAGTTGAGAGCAAGGAATATTGAGACAAACAAAGGAAGGAGAGGGGAAGTATAAGAGGCAGCCAGTAGAATGTAGCAGAAAGATCACGAGGCCAGCAGTCAGAAGACTACATATCTAGCTCAGGTTGACCACTAATGCGCTGTGTGAACCTGAGCAAATCTCTTGACATCTCTGGGCCTCCATCTCTGAATCTATAAAAATAGAATTAATAACACCCTTCCCACAACACGGGATCATTTTTCAGACTAACATAAGCTTATGGACATGAAAGTGCTTGAAAAGAATTTTTTAAAAGTGAATAAAAGCAGAAATGATTGGGTCAAAAGGGTAAAGAGCAATTATGGAATAATACAGCAAAAAAAAAAAAAAAATGCCACCACATTAAAGAAATACTACCAGGAATTTATAACTCGCAAGGAAATGGATCTAAGAGGTCAGGGAAAGGATTTTTCCCCCCAAAGGCTTGGTCATGTTTTTCCAATTGTTTAAAAGAGAAAAATTAATAAATGTTATCTTTATTTTACCCAAAGGTGACTTACAGGAATTGAAAGGGTTGGGCCAGGACAAGGGGTTGATGGATCAAAACAGGCCTTTGATGAAGCTAAATCCCAGGTAATTACAGTCCTGGAAAGGTTCCCTAACTCAGAGTCCTGGGCTGGGCTGCCCCTCAGTCATGCACATTCCCAGCCAGGGCCACAGAAAAACCAACCAATCAACCAACACAGCCTGATTCCAGAGCTTGAGAGGATATCCAGGGGGCATGCAGCTCACGTAACAGACTTTGAAAGAGGTGGAATAAGCTCATCACCAGGAAGAACAAAACTTTAAAGGCAAAATAGTGACAAATAAGAGCAGAAAGCTGCTATTATGTGGCCTCATTTTGGTTAAAGCTTAAATCCAAATCCTTTTACAGGTAAATGGATCAGACTTGCAAAGTTGGCCAAGTGCATCTTCAGAGCCCCTTCTTCCATGAGGTGCTACTTCCAACACTGGCATTCTGCCACCTTGGATGTCCCACTTTGCTCCAAGCCCCCGTGCTAGGTCTGCCTGACTTTCCTTTCTGCTACAGCATCTCCATCAATGCTCCATATTCTTGGCCGACCTCCTGAATCTTAACTGTCCAGCCCCCCATCTCTTTGTATTGAGGCTTGCTAAGTCATCCAAGCCAAGCATTAGCCAAGCCCTGCTTATACTGCAAATGGCCAAGAGCCAGAGGCAGCCAGCCCTCCAGGGACAGCTCTTTCGCTTCTTCTCTGGGGTCTGTGAACTTTTTCTGTAATGAACCAGATAGCAAACATCTAGGTTTTACAGGCCATATGGTTTCTGTTGCAACTACTCAACTCTCCTATTGTACAAAAACATCCATAGACAATATGTAAATGAATGGGCATGGCTATGTTCCAGTAAAACTTTATTTGTGGATCTGAAACTTAAATTTCATATAATTTTCGAGTATCCTGTAATATTCTTCTTCTTTTGATTTTTTTTCAATAATTTAACATGTAAAAATCATTCTTAGCTAGTGGGCCATACAAAAACAGGCAGCACACCAGATTTGGCCCATGGGCATAGTTTGTAGAAGTCTGCTCTATAGCTGCGTGGTCACAGATGGCTGTTGAGTACTTAGACATGGCTAGTCTGAATTGAGATGTGCTGAAGTACATAATACACCCAGATTTCCACAACTTAGTACAAAAAAGAATATAAAATATCTCAATAATTTTATATTGATTACATGTTGAAATGATAGTATTTTATATATATTGGGTTAAATAAAATTTATTATTAATTTTACCTGTTTCTTTTTACTTTTTGAAATATGGCTACTAGAATATCTACACTTCCATACGTGGCTTGCATGATGCCTGTTGAACAGCGATGTTGTAGAAGCCACGCCTGGGCCTTTGCTGAATGAATTCATGGGCTAATAGAGCACCGTGGAGATAATCAGATCCAGCTCTCTCATTTCAAGGATGATGGCCTTGGGCCGGCCCCGTGGCTTAGTGGTTAAGTGTGTGCGCTCCGCTACTGGCGGCCCGGGTTCGGATCCTGGGCGTGCACTGACACACCGCTTCTCCGGCCATGCTGAGGCCACGTCCCACATACAGCAACTAGAAGGATGTGCAACTATGACATACAACTATCTCCTGGGGCTTTGGGGAAAAAAAAGGAGGAGGATTGACAATAGACGTTAGCTCAAAGCCGGTCTTCCTCAGCAAAAAGAGGAGGATTAGCATGGATGTTAGCTCAGGGCTGATCTTCCTCACAAAAAAAAAAAAAAAAGGATGATGGTCTGAAAGGTGAAGTGCTTCCCCAAAATCTCACAGTTGGTTGGACAAGGACCCTGGTCTTCTTGTGCTATCAATGCCTGACATTTCTGTTACCCCATTCTGACCCAGGCAAGGGGTTCTGGGATTGAGCAGGGGGCAGGCGTCGACCCCACAACTCACAGAAAGTAAGCATCTTTCTATTCTGTTGGCCCCGGATGTTGGGATAACTCCCTCACAATCTTTTCTCCTTTACCATTTCCAATTTTTTTCTCAAAGTCTGGTCCCAGGACTTCTGATCAGAATCCTAGAAGGGCATTTTAAAAAACAGATCACGGGCCTCACCCCCAGAGATGCTGAATTAGTGGGTAGGAGGTGGGACCTGTGAGTCTGCATTTTGACAAGAAGCCTCTTAGGTGACTCCTTACACACAATAATCTTTGGGTTCTGCTGCTCCTGGAGTGACTCTGGAATCCTGGTCTAGATGACATAGGGAATATTTCTTTTATATGGTAGGAAAATAGACAAGAAATTAAAATGGGTTGAAAGACCTTATTTTGCAAGCACTATAATTTCCACAAAAGAAGGTGTTCACATAAGTAACATAATATGACTGCAGCAGTAACTTTAAGATAATCACGACTTCTTTTTCTTCTTTGCACACCCTCAGGTCTCTCTAAAAAGAGCATTTTTTGATCAGAAAGGCAGCTCTTAGGTCTTTGAATTCCTTGCAGATTGAGCCTTTCAGTATTCTGTACAGCATCAGCTGCACGTGGGTGCACAATATAATTTGAATAATGTTAGTCAAGATATTCACAGTGTATGTGCAGGGAATGAAGGTTTAGCAGTATTTATCAGAGTTGTTGCCATGGCTGACAGTTCTGCATTCCAGCATGGGCCGGAAATTTAGGCCAACTCACTACAGACTTTAAACATAGGGGGAGATGGATTGGTACGCTCAATTTCTTTTGCCACAAAAGTGTCGTTCATTTGGAGATTGTGCTGATAGTAATGGTACAAGAAACAAATGAGAAAATCTCTGTAAGATAGATAATTTGAAAGAGTGCCCAGTGCAATCTTCATCTTGTATGTAAGGTAGAGTATTTTCAGATTGAAGTTAAGCAAAGTAGTGCATTTATGAGAGAAATAGCCACACTCCATTTTGAGATGACAAGCACAGAGCCCCCAGTTCTGATCCAGGAAAGGGCTCAACCTTTCCAAGAAGACTTCGATTTAACGTGCTACTGCAATTTTAAATGACCAATAAAAGGTTGGAGATTGTCAGATACAAACTATAGCCTTGTATAAACACACAACAATCTATCACATAGAACGCTTCAAGCAGATAGAGTTACCTAATTCTGATAAAGAAATAGAAATGTTCCAGAAAAGAAATCAAGCAAAACCATTGATTTATATATTCATTCATGCCGTGAACCAATATGTGAGTACCTAATTTAATATAAGTCTCTAGGAAACAGCTACAGACTCTGCCCTCAAGTAGCTATAATCTAGAAGGAGAAATATGAAATATTTAGTATAACTAAAATCCAATAGAGAAACTAAAAAGTGCCATATGAAGGATCTAAGCGTATATAGTCCTGTAGTTATTTCACATGAGAACGAATTCGCTCCCATCTGAGGGGCATCAAAAAAGACTTCAAGGAGGGAGTAATCTTTGAGACAGTCATGAAGTGTAGATTCCGGCTATGAGGAGATGAAGAACAGGTGGAGAAAAGGGAAGGGCGTTTCAATTTTAAGTGTTGTGGGAAAATGAAGGCACAGGCAGGGAACAGCCTAGAGCTGTTGGTTTGCCTGGAGCATAGGGTCCAGAAGAGAGGTGTGAGGCGGCTGCCTTCCACAAACACTGAAAACACGACCTTTTGGCCTGGAAAAATGAGGTCTTACAGCATGATATAATAAATCTGAAGAAAATCAAGAGTTTCTATGATGGGAAATTGGAATTTACAAATCTTGGAGTATTAGAATTAAGGACTGCTCTTTAAAGATTGAAGACAGTAGCATCAGTTCAAATAAGAGGAAGCACACAGTACATACTAACCTGATTAAAACTGTTTATTCAAGATGTTGTGCAAGCAGGAGATTTAGATTCAAGAGGAATTTAATTAACTTATAAAGAACAAGACTGACATGGTTGTTGCGAGAACGAAACAGTGTTCTGGGAAGTCCAACCCCAATCTTATGTGGCTAGCCCTGCAAAGAATATGATTCTCCCCTAAAAAGCCTTGGCCCCAGAGCATGATTGGTTAAAAGCTTGCATTGGGGCTTCGGACAGAGCTGGGTTCAAGTCCTTTTCTGTAGCATGCAAGACATGTGACCCTGGGAAAATCACTTTGTGTCTCCAAGTTCCAGATTCATCTGTAAAATGGTGATAATGACGTCCATCCCACAGGATTGTTATGACAGCAGCCGTATAAACAAGAAAATGCTTAAGAAGTGCTTGACAGAATGCCAGTACTGTATAGTAGATGTCGGCTGTTATGGTTATTGCCTAAGTAGACTGCACCATGGGCCCAGTTTGGGGAGACATTTCCTATGGTCTGAATTTAGGGTTTCAAAGGAATAAGCAAATATGTCCAAGCTTGCCTTCATAAGGGGCTCAGCAGGTATGTGTGTTGCATGTAACATGCTCAGCAACACACCCAGGGGTTGTCACTATGTGTACTTGTAGTTTGAGCGGCCTGGATCACATGTGAATTTGATTTCAGGTATCTAAAGCCTTCAACTGTTGTGCTCAAAAATCCACACAAGACTAATCCTGTCTTGTGCCCAGGGCTGGGCTGAGACTTTGAGGAGGTTTTTGAGGGTGAGAGCTGAATACATTAGCTATGGGAGTGTCAGGGCCAGGCTAAAAAAACACGGCCTGAGTGAATGTGATATTGAGTCAGGATTGAAATGGCAGCGAGGCATGGCTGGCCTGGGTGAAAAGAGAAAGTTGAAATTGCTTGTAGGGGAAAAACCAAAGCACACAGCTCTCAGAAGTCAAGGAAAACAAGGAGAGTAATGGGTCCATAGGAGAAATGGACAAAATTGGAGGCCACAATGATCCTATCCGGACATGCTGAATTCAAAGCTGAATTCCGTAACCAAAAACTTACTCAGAGCTGGGGTGTGAGGAATAGTCCTGAGAACCTCTAAAGAAATGTAGTAGAGAGCAAAAAAGTTAACCACAGTGACTCAGTAGGGCTGGAGCCAGTCTTCCTTCCCCTTCTAAGAGCTCTTTTTTCATTAGTTAGACGATGCCTAAGGAAATCTGTTGTAATGGAGCAATGGGACTCTCCATGGCAACATGAAGTCAGGGCCCCTCAGGACTCTCTTGGGGCCACCGTGAGCTCACTTCTCAGAACTGCATCCATCTTCCCCGGATGGGTTTCCCCGTGAGGACCTCTGTCGCCAGTCCTTGGGGAGTACCTCCAAAGAGACCTCCTTCCCTCCCTAGATGCTCCTATCAAAGACAGCTCCCTTCTCCTGTCTTCCTCTAAAACCTAACCCGGCCCTCCTCAGAGGCTTCCTCCCCGTGCTTCCCCTGAGTTTACATATCTCAAGTGTTTTGAAAAGAAACACCAGCACTTAGGAATAGTCAAGACTTGAAAGAAATCAGATGGAGTCAGAAAGAAGTGTGACCTTGGCTAGGGACAATAATAATCACAACTTTCAATCTTCCTCAAGCATTAGAGCCCAGGTCTCTGGAGCCCCTCCCAAGGCCATGGCACTGGTGAAGGTGGGAAGGGCTGATGACGGGTCTTAGTGTCCCTCTTGGCACCTGAGAGTGTATGGGAAGAGAGAGAAGCATTTTCTACTGTTGTATTTCTTTGCTGCACCCCTTATTTCTCTTCTACTCCTGCCTCTTGTCCCTGCCCATCTCCCTACAAGGAGCCCTCTGCCTTTAAAACTTTTCCCAATAACCAGAGAACTTCCAGAATGAAGTAGGAATAGGAAGGGAGTGAAATGTAATAGGAAGGTTTTCTCAGAGCTCAGACGTCCTAGGGGTTCAATGAAATATTTGAGGTTTAGTAGAACTTTCTTCTCCCTTTAAATACTTTGAACATTGGCACCAAAGTGAAACCCAAACTCATCCCTTCTTGTTTAGCTTTCCTCCTGCTCCTTTGTGCCAACCATTTGATAACAGGCATACTCCATTTTATTGTGCTTCACTTTTTTGTGCTTCACAGATAGTATGGTTTTTTACAAATTGAAGGTTTGTTGCAATCCTGCATTGAGCAAGTCTATTGGCACCATTTTTCCAACAGCATTTGCTCACGTCATGTCTCTGCATCACATCTTGGTAATTCTCGTAATATTTCAAACTTTTTCATTATTATTATATTTGTTATGGGGATCTGTGATCAGTGATCTTTGATGTTACTATTGTAATTGTTTTGGGCGCCATGAGGAGAAGGCATATAAGCCGGTGAACTTGATTGATAAATGTTGTGTGTGTTCTGACTGATCCACCAACAGGCCGTTCCCCCATCTCTCTCCCTCTCCTCGGGCCTCCCTATTCCCTGAGACACAGCAATATTGAAATTAGGTCAATTAATAACCCTACAATGGCCTCTAAGTGTTCAAGTGAAAGGAAGAGTCGCATGTCTCTCACTTGAAATCAAAAGCTAGAAATGATTAAGCTTAGTAAGGAAGGCATGTTGAAAGCTGAGACAGGCCAAAAGCTAGGCCTCTTGCGCCAAACAGTTAGCCAAGCTGTGAATGCAAAGGAAAAGTTCTTGAAGGAAACTAAAAGTGCTACTCCAGTGAACACACAAATAGTAAGAAAGTAAAACAGTCTTATTGCTGATATGGAGAAAGTTGTAGTGGTCTGGACAGATCAAACCAGCCACAACATTCCCTTAAGCCAAAGCCTAACCCAGAGCAACGCCCTAACTCTCCTCAATTCTAGGAAAGCTGAAAGAGGTGAGAAAGCTGCAGAGGAAAAGTTTGAAGCTGGCAGAAGTCGGTTATGAGAGTTTAAGGAAAAAAGTTGTCTCCATAACATAAAAGTGCCAGGTGAAGCAGCAAGTGCTGATGGAGAAGCTGCAGCAAGTTATCCAGAAGATCTAGCTAAGGTAATTCATAAAGGTGGCCACACTGAACAACAGATTTTCAATGGAGACAAAACAGCCTTCTATTGGAAGAAGATGCCATCTAGGACTTTCATAGCTAGAGAGGAGAAGTCAATGCCCGGCTTCAAAGCTTCAAAGGACAGGCTGACTCTCTTGTCAGGGGCTAAGGCTAATGCAGCTGGTGACTTTAAGTTGAAGTCAGTGCCCATTTACTGTTCTGAAAATCCTAGGGCCCTTAAGAATTATGCTAAATCTACTCTGCCTGTGCTCTATAAATGGAACAACAAAGGCTGGATGGCAGCACATCTGTTTACAACATGGTTTACTGAATATTTTAAACCCACTGTTGAGGGGGCCGGCCCCGTGGCATAGTGGTTATGTGCGCATGCTCCGCTGCTGGCAGCCCGGGTTCAGATCCTGGGTGCACACCGATGCACTGCTTGTCAGGCCATGCTGTGGAGGCATCCCACACATAGTGGAGGAAGATCGACAGGGATGTTAGCTCAGGGCCAGTCTTCCTCAGCAAAAAGAGGAGGATTGGCATGGATGTTACCTCAGGGCTGATCTTCCTCACAAAAATAAATAAATAAATAAACCCACTGTTGAGGACTACTGCTCAGAAAAAAAGATTCCTTTCAAGATATTACTGCTCCTTGACAATGTATGTACTTGGTCACCCAAGAGCTCTGATGGAGATGTACAATGAAATTAATGTTGTTTTCATGCCTGCTAACAAAACATCCATTCTGCAGCCTGTGGGTCAAGGAGTAATTTCGACTTTCAAGTCTTATTATTTAAGGAATACATTTCATAAGGCTATAGCTGCTATAGATAGTGATTCCTCTGATGGATCTGGGCAAAGTAAATAGAAAACCTTCTGGAAAGGATTCACCATTCTAGATGCCAGTAAGAACATTCGTGATTCATGGAAAGAGGTCAAAATATCAACATTAACAGGAATTTGGAAGAAGTTGACTCCACCCCTCATGGATGACTTTGAGGGGTTCAAGACTTCAGTGGAGGAAGTAACTGCAGATGTGGTGGAAATAGCAAGAGAACTAGAATTAGAAGCGGAGCCTGAAGATGTGACTGAATTGCTGCAATCTCATGATAGAACTTTAACGGATGGGGAGTTGCTTCTTACGGATGAGCAAAGAAAGTGGTTTCTTGAGATGGAATCTACTCCTAGTGAAGATGCTGTGAAGATTGTTGAAATGACAACAAAGGATTTAGAACATGACATAAACTTGGTTGATAAAGTAGCAGCAGGGTTCGAGAGGATCGACTCCAATCTTGAAAGAAGTTCTGCTGTGGGTAAAATGCTCTCAAACGGCTTCGCACGTGCAGAGAAATCATTTGTGAAAGGAAGAGTCAACTGATGTGGCAGACTTCATGGTTGTCTTATTTTAAGAAATTGCCACAGCCACCCCAACCTTCAGCAACCACCACCCTTGTCAGTCAGCAGCCACCAACATCGAAGAAAGACCCTCTACCAGCAAAAAGATTATAACTCGCCGAAGGCTCAGATAACGGTTAGCAATTTTTAGCTATAAAGTATTTTTAATTAAGGTATACTCATTGTTTTTTTAGATATAATGCTATTGCACACTTAATAGACTACAGTACAGTGTAAACATAACTTTTATATGCACTGGGAAAGCAAAAAATTCGTGTGACTCACTTTATTGCGATACTTGCTTTATTCTGGTGGTTGGAACCCAACCCACAATATCTCCAAGGTATGCCTGTAACTGATACTCCTTGAGTACCTACTATGTGCTAGGCACTGTTCTAGATTCTAGTGAGACAGAGATAAATCAAAGTTCTTGCCCCTAAGAAGCTTATAGTCAAAGAAACTTCCAACTATATTTATAATTTATTCACACATGTCTTAGAGACCTACTATGTGCTAATTCAGTTTTTTCCAAACATGGTATAGAGGCCAACAGATATGATTTTGCTGGTACACAAAAGGAGGCAGGAAAGGTGTTGGCTTCAGCGGAAGGGAGGAGAGGGCAGAAGGTAGGAAGTAGTCCCAGGCAAAAGAGAGGGCACTGTGGGTTTTTTTTCAGGCTTTGGGGGCCACTGGTTACCCCTGCACATACTGTTACACACACCCATGCCCAAGGCTTCTTTGCTCACCATCTGGGTTTCCAGGTAGGACTGGGCCAGAAGGAATCTACAGGAGGCAGAACATCCCACCCTGAGGTGGGAGGTGCCCTACTCTGAGGCCCAGGACCATGGGAATGACTAAGGCAGAGCTGCAGCCTCAGATTACGCTGTCGCTCTTGCTGGGGCAGGGAAGCACGGAGATGCAGAGAAGGCCCCAGGCACTGAGGAACAGACCCGAATTCCAGTCTTGAATCCAAATGGTATAATCTTAAGTCACTTAACCTGTCTGAGCCTCAGTTTTCTCAGCTATAAGATGGAGAGAGAGCGCCTAAGTCATTGGGTTATGATGAGGATTAAATAACTGAATCCTGCATCACACATAGTGCATCTTCAGTAAGTGGTGGCTGGCATCAGACAGCAATCAGGGACCAAGGAATGTGTCTTCTAAACTGACCCAAGCATTCAACCAATTTCAAATATCAGAAAATATTTTCATTATCTGAATTATATGGTTATGCCCTCATCTGAATAACTAGCTCCTTGTTTTGAATATTATCTAGGGATCTTTGGAAAATGAAATAAAATATCTTTGTAAGTATTTTTCTAGACTGGAATTCAGCAGGGAGTGGATGAGGAACCCATTTTCCATCACTTTCCAAACATTACCATGTAACTCGACACATTCAAGACTAGATTTTGGAGATTGCTTCAGAGGCCTTATTCAAAGAGAAGTTCGTTGGGCAAAAGTCACTTTGATCATTTTGGTTAGGAATTGACTTTTAGTAACCAATCTTACCAGGGAAAATAGTTAAATAATTTTTTTTCAGTCTTTCCTATGCTATGCTCTAGTGAGCAGGAATTTTAAATCCACGAACACTGCTAATGCCAATACTATGACTACTAATTATTATGATAGCTAACATTCACTGAGAGCTTAGTAAGCACTGGGCCTGGCACTGTGGTAAGTGTTTTGCATGTGCTAATTCATGCAGTCGTCAGAAACACTCTGAGATAGGTGCTATTATTAGCCCTCTGTGACAAACAAGGAACTAGGCACACAGATGTGGAGAAACTGACCCTCGGACTCCCAGCTCCTCAGTGGGGGCTGGGGCTCAAATCCAGGCAGTCTGGCCGCTGCGCCTATGCAACTGCCTCCAATAGACGTAGCGCCTCATAGTCCTCGCAAACTTAGTACATTGAGCCGAATAGTCCTTTTTTACAGAAACATGATAAACCACTTCATTTTTCTCATCGAGTAACTTATTTTCATAAATTGATTGGATTTAGTGCTACGTGTAAGTTATTAAAAATTCATAACATTGTTTTCATGGTTTCATGTTGTCATTTCTTTATTTTTATGCTTACTTTTTATTTACAGAAGTGATATTGATTTTGCACCTGAAGTGAAACTATAGTTTTCTTCTGGAGCAAACGGGTTTAAGTAAAAAAATCAAGGAAAGTGAAGCATTCAAGAGTATCGGGCGTGTGCGGGCGTGGTCAAAACCAGGCGGGTGGACCTGAGGCTTGCTGAGCACCTCACAAACCAAGCGGCCGTCTCTGGTCAGCGGGCCGGTGTTTGCCTGGGCGAGTCTAAGCAGCAGGCGACAGCAGGCTGAGACTAGGATATAGGAGGCAAGCTCACTCCCAGATGACCTTATGATCCTTGGGGAGGCCTGTCTCACATCCTGCATTCCTAGTCACCTTGTTACCATCTCCTGTGGAAAACGTGATGTGGCCAGAAGGGATTTCAACCGCTGCTAGGGATAAACATGCTCACGCTTTAATTATTAACTGTTTCATGTTTTTATTGAAAATATTTATTTTAATACTGCTCTAAAAGGGTGAACATTTTTCAGGTACTGCCCCACCGCTGATTTCTTACCTAATGCTGCCAAGAACAAGAAAGAAGAGAGTGAAGCTGAAGACGGCAGCAGGCTCAATAAACATCGTAATTATTGTTCTTGTAAACACTTAAATCCTGCCTTTATCACTGACATTGCCACTTTTCTAATTTTTTAAAATTGCATTTTGTAAGAAAATGAGAAAAGGAGCGACAGTGTGGCCTGGGAAACCAGGGTGTTTACTGCCTAGAGGAACCAGAAGTTCACAGGGGCCTGGC
Organism: Ceratotherium simum simum; assembly: GCF_057802395.1. Classification (NCBI taxonomy): domain Eukaryota; kingdom Metazoa; phylum Chordata; class Mammalia; order Perissodactyla; family Rhinocerotidae; genus Ceratotherium; species Ceratotherium simum. The sequence continues at coordinate 17,295,664 of NC_141901.1, read as the reverse complement.
TGCACTAAGAAATGACAGCTCAGCACAGGGAAGGGGGGAAAAACGCCAACAGCAGCAGCAAAGCAAGAACAAAACATTTTAAGAGATCTGGCCAGAACTGGTCTGCACAAATTCCCCGACCTGCCTTCCCCCTCCACTCTCCCAGCAGCAGCAATCTTGCCTCCCTGAAGCAAACCTGCCTGCAGCTCTTCCTTTCTCCCAGCGAGCTGTGCAGGCTCCCTGTGCTCTCTCGCCCTCACCCTCTGAAGGCAGACCACGTGGAGGCGGGTGAGGACTGGAGCAAGAGAAAGACAGCTCAGCTGGCTGCCCCTCGCCCCTGAGGAAAACAAGCAGAGGCAGGGAGGAAAACATACTGTTCCCTGCAATCTGATCACCTCCGTGCAAGCCTCTGGGTTACACACCCCGGGACGCCGGGGCGCAGGGGCGAAGCTGATTAGGCCAGGCAGGAAAACCGAACATGGTGACTGTTCCTGGGCAGATTAGAAACACATTGTTGGAGAAGGGGGGTCCAGGGTGAGGGTGCGCGGCAGTATGGCTGGAGTGTGGGTGTGGGGCTGGGGCAAGCACCCGGACGGGGAGGGGGCAGAAGAAGGACTGGGATAATGCTCTGTTTGTGAGCTGAGATTCCAGCTTCTGGGGTGGCCCCTGGCAGCTGCCAAGCCTCACAGGGAGAAATCTGGAAAAACAAAGGCGCTGGGACAAAAGGGCCTCTGGCCAGAGGGGCTGCGGGCTCTCTGGGGCCAGGAGCACTTCAGTTCTGAGGGGCACAGATCCACCCTGGTGTGAGGCTGGAGGCAGACTGTCAAACCGGGCTTACTGAGGAAAGGGAACTAAGGTTTACTGGGCATTTCCTGGGTGCGGGGCACTCTGCTAGGCTCTTTTTACATATGTCATCAATTTGGCATCACAGCGGTATGGAATTCTCAATGAATTGGAAAACGGGAAGCAAACAGCTTCTTTTTCAAGGTTACTGACACCTAGAGGTGCACCAAATCACATCAGTGCCTTTTGAAATGTTAACTATGGGCCGGCTGCGAATTTTGTCACTGGGAAACCAGTGTAGAGTGCACACCGTTAGCTTCCTGCCCTGGCAAGGACATTCAAGGGTGTGAGGACCGAAGTATGTCTTCACGTCTTCATCTCTGAGCCGCCACCGGTGGAACTGTCGGACCCCTCAAATCCCCCTTCCCTTGTGGGCTCCTCCTACCTGCTGAGCAAGCGCTCAATTTCTCCCGCAGCCTGTACTCTAGCGCCACCTGGTGGCCTGACTGCTAATCCACGGCTGACTTGGCTGGGAATCACTGGCTGACAGCAGCTATGTTAAAGCCACCTAGCCTAGCTTTATGAGGCCTACCTGTCCTTTCGCTCTGCCGTTTATCTCCACATTATTATCACTCTTTCCACATTTCCATAGTCTTTGTCAGCTCTCTGCTGCTTCATCCTCACTAAGTGGCCGCCAGTGTTATTTTCATGGGGCCCCCAAAATCAGGCAGATTTGCTCCCTTGGTTTCTTACAATTTTGCCAGTGGACCAAATTTTTGGTTTGAATATTTTTCAGTTTTCCAGAGGATCCTTCTCTCTCTCTCCCCTCAAGGGTACGGGACATGTTTCTGACAGTTTGGTTTTACTCTGTGCGAGAGGCACATGCTGTGTCCCATCCGAATTTGTCCCTCCCATCAATACTCACTCAGTGTCCCCGTCTGGGAACCGAGACTGGGGCCAGCAGCTCTGTCCAATCACAGGGTGAGTTCCCTGCCCACCAGAGAGCCTTCCCTGAGGACACAGGTGAGAGCCTTTGCCCTGGTTTTGACCAGGAGGCTCAGTCTGGTGTCTGATTCCTATCCACATGCACAGGGGGAAAAGCAGCCTTATGGGTGATGGACGTGGAGGCCAAGCTTGAGTGAGGAGGGAGTTTGTCCAGAGCAGCAGCCGCAGATGCGTTCTGAAGGGTAAATGCCTGTTGCAAAACAAGAGGACAGCCAAGGTTGGAACCAGAGAGGCAGGGTCAAGCCAAGGATGTAGAGGAGAGCAAGAGCCAGAGAGAGGAGAGGAGGCACAAGGTCGGGTCTGAGGAGTGCACCTGAGATCTGGGAGGAGACTCTGAAGAAGCATGAAGCACGGATGTTGGGGTTCTTATCAGGGGCCTGATGTGTGACGTGGGTTCAGGTGGGCAAGCTAAAAGTTTGCAGAGCTGGCCCAGATTCACGAGGCCAAATGCACTCCCCAGATGTCTGGTTACTGTTTCTCTAAGGAGGCCTATCGAGACCTCATGTAAATAGAGCCCCCCATAAGCCACCCTCGTGGCACGAGGCCCACAGTGGGTATGGAGCACAGGTGCCTCTGGGGCCACTGTCACACTGATGTAGTAGGTTATCAATGGGGCCTTCAGTTATATAGGTCTTGATTCAAATGGTAATTTGTTTTTTAATTATTTATTCATTCTCATTCATACATTTTTTTTTTTTTAGGGTCTACTAATGTGTTAGATACAGTGTTGGGAAATAGAACCACAAGACAAATAAGACATGGTCTTAACTATAGAAACTTACAGTTTTGGAGAGAGAAACATAGATAGTACAACTATTGCATCATTATCTCCCAACAGTTTCACAATAATCCTGTGAAGTACCCAGATCACTGAGGCAAAGTGGCTGACTTTCTGAGACTCAGTTTTCTCTTCTGTGGAATGGACCTTTAATACTTACCTGGTGGTGTTTTGGGAAGATTAAAGCCAATAATGTTAGTAAAGTGTTTAACATCGTGCCTGGCAGACAGTAATTGCCTCATAAGTCTTAGCTCTATGATGATTATGCTAAATTTGAAGTTCAGAAGGGTATTATAATTGGGCCGGGGTTACCCAGCTAATAATGGATAAAGTGTGGACTCAAAATTGGATCTTCTGATTCAAAATTCAGTATTCTTCCCTTTACTCTTTACTGCCTAGCAAGGTGCTGTCTTAGAGACAGAGACAACAGCTGGGTAGTTAAATGCTTTTAATCACTTTTCCTCTGTAGAGTTGATATCAAAAAACCATGATTTAGGAGGTAGAGAGGCAAATGACTGTCGGCTCACCAAATATCAGTCACGGCTGTGATGCTTTCTATGTACCGGCATTGCGCTGAATCCGAGATCACATAAAATATTACAGGCAGGGGGCCGGTGCGGTGGCTTAGCGGTTAAGTGCACGCGCTCTGCTACTGGAGGCCCGGGTTCAGATCCCGGGCGCACACTGACGCACTGCTTCTCTGGCCATGCTGAGGCTGCGTCCCACATACAGCAACTAGAAGGATGTGCAACTATGACATACAACTATCTACTGGGGCTTTGGGGGAAAAAAACGAGGAGGATTGGCAATAGATGTTAGCTCAGGGCCGGTCTTCCTCAGCAAAAAGAGGAGGATTAGCATGGATGTTAGCTCAGGGCCGATCTTCCTCACAAAGAAAAACATTATAGGCAGGGAAGTCAGCTGTGAATTCAACATACAGCAGGTAGGTTCCCCTCTGTCCAGGCTAACTGAGGTGGGTGTCAGCTTGGATGAGAAACACCCTACACCAGTCGGGGACACAACCCCCAGAGATTCTTATTCCGCAAGTCCATCAAAATCTGTGTTTTTAAGACTCTGATGATACGCTGGTCTGGGAAGAACTGGACTAGAGACCTCATAGGGGCCTCTGTGTTCCATAGCCTGACCTCTCCAGGGGAGGATCGGTCAGTTAAACTCAAAACAGGGCTGGGAATGAAAGGCGACTGAACCATGGAAGACAGAAGTCAGTAAAGAAGCTCTGAACTCAGAGAAGCGATTTGAATTCTGGCCCCAGGAAAAGCATTGCCGTCCAAGCCGTCCAGGGGTGGGGCCCTCCTTGGCCAACTCACAGCTGCCGGTAAAAGACCACTTCTCAGGATAAAATAAGCAAAGAGTAGGTGTGTGTTTGTCGTCCAAATTCTCAGCTAGGTCTGGATGGAGCTGATCTAGGTAAGTCTCATTAGCAATTCAGCAAGATCAACTATCTTAGGCAACATGAACCAACATATCGAGAGACAGGATGTCTCCACAGTCCCGTTGGCTAATATCCTGCTTCAGGCTCCCTTATTCACCTGCACTGTCCTTTCAGCCACACCGTTTATCTGAGGGTGAGTTAGCACAAGGATAACATCACACAGGTTCCCTGAGCTCAGGCAGGTAAACAGCTAGGTCCAGGCCAGGCCATGTGGTGACCTCACCTGCCCTAGGTCACAGGCTCCCGGTAAGCAGCAGCTGCAGGTAGGGAATTTCTCCAGGCTCTACCTCCTGACCTCGGCTATAACCCTTCTCCTCTCTGTGCTCTTTTCCCTGGATCTCTGCCCTGGATTCTCCTTGCCTAGGTCCTCTGCTTTGATGATGACTCTCTGGAATGTTCTCCCTGGACTTCATTCTGTTTTCCCCTTGAACCCTCCTCTCCCTCCATGCACTGCATCCCTCTGTGAGATTCCCGGAGCCCCAGCACCACTGACTTCTAGGACACAGCACCCGGCTCATGTCCAGCTCCTAGGGCTCCTGCTTGTCCAGAGCAGAGAGCAGGGGTTGGGTTCTACAGCCTGAGTGTGTTTCTAGAACTGGGTGTTTCTGCTCAAGACAGCACAGGACCTGAGAGCCAAGAGGGACAGGAACAAAGGAAAAGCCAGTTAGGAACAGGCAGGCGAGGAACGGACCCTGGGCTTTCAGTTGGCCTCCATGGCCAGCAGGCCTGAGTGCGCAGACTGCGTTAAAGGGCCAGAAACAAGGAAAGTCGAGGGTTCTCAGTTCTGAGGGTTCTCAGAAAAACACCAATTCTCAGACCCTGTCACAGAACAACTAAACCAGAATCTCTGGAGATGGCCCTAACATATGCGTGTTGGTGTGTGTGTGTGTCTGTGTGTGTGTGTTTTCAACCTTCCCAGAAGATTCTGAGGTGTAGCCAGGGTTGAAAACCCCTGAGATGATGACAGAATCCAACCCCTCTGTCTGGTCTTCAATGTCTCTTGCTTCTCTGTCTTTCCCAGCAGCATGCAGCCAGGTCGTCCCAGAGGCAGCTTGATGGGGTAGAGAATTTGGATCTTGGCCTTATCACCCACTACTTGTGATCTTGGGCAGGTCTTAACATTTCTGAAGTATTTTGAGAATTAAAAGAGATGGGATATTTAAGCACCCAACACTGGCAGGTTTATGACATATGTCAATTCCCTTCCCTGTCACCACACAAATGGGCCCCTTATAGACCTTCCCTGGGTGCTGAGACAATCCTAGAAGAGATAAGACATGCATCAGAGCCTTTGCCCCACATGCTGTGGGAGCTGAACTCCCATGTTGTCCCAAAGTCTGATGCACTGTCAACTCTTCCTAGGATCCAGTGTCCTAGGATCTGAATGCCCAGGTTATCCCTAAATTGCTTAAATTTCTCCTTGCCTCTCCTTACTCCCATACATTGTCCCTGTCCACATGTTAGCGATTTTGACCTGAGTTAACTGTTGTTGAATTCTCCCTAGTCATCTCTCCCTTTAGGGAGACCTAGCGTGAGTGTCTAGCTTGGTACATGGCTTAACTCCTGTCATCATTCCTCCTTGGGACCAGGGCCTGGCCCTCACATCTCAGCCCCAGTGGGGTTTCTAGCCTATGCTGCCGTATCTTCCAGTATCAACTTCTGCCTACCTGGTACCCACAGGCTCCTAGACTTTGACTTGCCCCTCCACCTACCCACCTGCTCCAGCACTGAGACAGAAATGGCCATACTACCCATGACACTGCTTCTGGGGCACCCAGCTGTCCTTCTAGGACGAGTCTAGAATCTGGGTGGGTCATTGCTGTTGCCCTCTTTCTTCACAAGGGATCAGGCCCCTGCTTGGTCCAGTCAGATCTCTGCCCTCCTCCCAGCCCTGGAATTACTATTCTTCATTCCTGAACCACCTGTTGCCACCACACCATTTGTGCCTCGTAAATACTTGGTGACAAACTGTGACTGTTGTGAGTTTGGAAATAAAAGGAAAAGCAGTTGCATTGGTGGGAGCTGACAGCCTAGAAGGGCTCTATAAAACTAATGTGGATACTTGACTTCTTACCACTCTGTATGGAGTGACAAGGCACATTTAATGTGTTATGGGAAATATCTAAGAATATACTAATCTTTTCCAGAATCCAAAATCAACTCTAAGTCTTCAACAGTGCTTCTAGCTTCCACATTAATTCAAACAATCCAGATATGTGGAACGTGTAACATAAAGCCACAGCCTCTTTCTGGAATCACTTCTGCAATTTTCTCATCTAAGGCATTCTTCATAGGCAGCAAACTCACATCAACAGCTTGTGGATACCTTGAATACCTTCTGTCATTTTTCCACACCAACAAATTGACCCATATGGATCAGCTTGAAAAAGCAGTCTGGGAGGCCTTTTAATGTAAAAACTCCAAGGAAAGGTGCTAGAATACAATCTATGGTGGCAGGTCAGCTTTTGATTTTGTTCAGGCTTACAGTGCTGAATCAGAATGTGAGGCTGCATCTGAGACGACATCAGTCCTGTCTTACGTGCCAACTCTGGTCTATCTATCATGGCTTCCTGGAGCACTATACTAAAAGAAGTTGAGAGGCCCAGTCTGGGCTGAGTGAAAAAGAATGCAATGATCGATTAGTGATATCTGCCACGGCAGGAAAGTATGGTAGTTAACAGCATGGGTGTTGTAGTCAGAGAGACAGAAGTTCAAGTTCTGTCTCTGCCACTTGTTAGCAGGGTGACCTTGGGCAAGTTACTTAATCACTTTCAGGCTTATTGCTCTTCAATATAATGCAGGTAGATTATAGCACCTACTTCACAGGGTTATTATGAGGATTAGTTGAGATAATTCATGCCAAGTGCTTAGCAATCTGGCACAGAGTACTCAGTAAATATTAGCTTTATTATCATAAATATGGGCTCAGGAGTAAGATGAGGTCGCTTGTGCTCAGCATATCTGCCATCCCACGTTCAGGCTTATATGAATCCTTGTAGAGACTTGTGATGAAGACACCTTTTAAAGGTACTTGTAGAGTCACGGGAACTTCTTTGTTCCTAGGATATTAGCAAAATGTTTTCAGTAGATGTTGGTATTAAGTTTTATTCTATAGATACATATTTTCCTGCATAAATATCAAGTGGTATCTCAGAATCATCTAGCAGCACAGACCCTCATTGTAGGTAAATGCAGGTCTGATGTGACTTTCTAATTGGATCCTAATTCTTTGCAAGATAAAACAAAATTCCTGGCATGGAATTTTGTTGTCCTTGGCATGGCTTAAAAAGATTTACTCCTGCATGACTTCTCAGCCCCACCTTCTGATTCTCTCCAATAAGTCCCCTGAGCTCCAGCTGCACTGATTTCCCAAATTAATTTTATTATTGTCTACCTTCATGCCTTTGCACATGCTGTTCCTGCCTAGGATGCCTTTACCCACATTGTCTGTCTATACATTGTTCTCTGGAATAGTTTACATAGGATTGGAATTATTTCTTCCTTGAATATCTGGTAGAACTTTCCAGTGAAGCAATCCAGGACTAGGGTTTTCTTTGTAGGAAGACTTTTTATTGTCTAACAATATTAGCCTTTATAGGCTATACAGCTAGACTTTATTGGCTAACAATTGCTCAGGTTTTATAAATATTCTTGAATCAGTTCTAGTAAATTACAGCTTTTTTTTTTTTTAATGAATCAACTTTGCTGTTTATCTCATGGCCACAATACTATCAAAATATCGGGAAAATTTTTCAAGAAAAATTGGAAAATTTTAAGTGCAATACAAATTTGTGTTTAAGCTTGGAAAGCTCTGGAAAAATGACTATTATTTAGGTTTCTAACCATAAAATTATGAGTGACTAGATGTTGACAAGTTCAGAAAAGCTCGATGTTTGTAAAGATTTTCAGCCTAGTAAGATTCTGTAGTGTGGCCGAATCTTGCTTATTTATTCTGTTTTCCCCGTCATTAATAGAAATAGAATTTTAACTGGGCAATTGGCCATTTAGTGAAAGACTACTTGTCTTGCCCTTAAAGGAATTAATTGGGTATGCACTTCCCCAGTACCTTTCCCTGTCACTGGTGAGGAGTGGATTGGTTCCTTTGGATCCAGTGAGAGGAACTTTATGTTGAAGATGGCAGAGCCATCCCACTGATCCTGCACTACAACTTCTGGACCAAGACATGAAAAAGAAATTGTTATCTTTTGATTGTACTTTTGAGACTCATTTTGCTGCAGTTGAGTCTGTACCCTAGCTAACACACCCAACAGTGGGTGAACTGCAGGCATTGTTTTAGTGCCTCACAATGCACTGTTTTCAAGAGTCTTATATCCGTTAGGATTTAGTCCTAACCCAACTGAAATAGGCCAATGGACAATTATAGCTGGTTGAAATACCTTGTTGATTATGTACAACTTAGTCTTTTTTTGGAAGGTATATTTTTTATTTTTTATCTTTCAAAGGAATTAATGTAATGGCTGCATAAGGAAGATCTTTTTCTTGAAATAGTAAACCAATGTATTTTTGTTTTAGGAAATACTTAGTTCCTCATTTTCTATGGTTCTCCATCTGTTGAGACACTGGCATGCGATTCCTTAAGGGAGAAGTTCATATATAGCCTAGAACAGTGCTTCTCAAACTTTCTGTGGTAAAGAGTTGTTTTAAAAATTTTCCAATCCATTATTTTATAAAATATAATCAAAGCATGAATTACTAGAAAAAAATAAATTAAGAACATAAACATAGAAAGTACAATGTTTTTATTAAATTCAGCAAACATAAAATTTCTCTGTCAAATTTCTATAAAAGTTTCTAAACATGTACCCTCAATTTCTGTACTTAAGTGTTGCAGACACGTAACAAACAGATCAAAGACAGGCACCAGTGCTAAGTAGAAATGCCCTAGAACAAGGGAATCATTGCCCAGCTTTCAGTTTCAGTTTCAGATTTTGAGTCATGGAGACGAATTCCTTTTGAAAGCCAGGATTTGTTGAGAAATAAAGGGTTTTTTGAGTTTCCAAAGTTTCCCTTCACATATCAAGGGCAGAGCTTGAAAGTCTGATCTTAGCATTTTACTCTAAGCCATGGTGTTGAGGGAAGCAGGATATGACCTGGAATTCCCATCCCAAGGAAGCAGAAACCCTCTTCCAGTCACTGGAGAGTGGGGCCGAGACAGGGTGCAGGGGTTCCAGTATGAGAATCCGTGCTCTGTCTTTGAGGTGGAATCCCCTTGGGTCCATAGAAACAGCCAAATGTATTTGGGGGAACCCAAGAACTGCTTCCGTGGGTCTTGCTTGGGGAGACTATAGGTCCGTCAGGGATGTCCTCATTCAGCATAGTGTCATGCCCATAATGGCAAGAAGCAGGGCCCACCATGGTGAAGGGAGGTGTCTTGAGAAATGGTCCCAATGGCATAATCCTGTGATTTGTATGTGGTGTCAGCAGATCCAGGAGTTCTGACTTGCCCTAGTTGGGGGACATAGCTATGTAAAGAAGCTTATTAGATGGGAAGGGACCTGAGGTCAGAGGGAGCAGAGGGTCCATGTAGTCACCATCAATGATGAAGTCTTTGGTCATTGGCAGTGGGAGCCATCGAAACACCTTAAAAGACCACAACGTATCATCTAAGAATCCTCAAGACTACAGTGCTGAGGCAAGCAGCATTGCCTTATTGATTTCATTCTTGGAATATAAATCTCTGACTTATATGTATGACTGCTACTGTGGCTGAGTAGATTGGCTTCAAAATTCTAAAATTTTGGCAAAGAAGTATAACCAGGGCAGTGAGAGCTCTTGTAATTGAGAGCTGAGAGGTAGCGAGGGCAAGGGCTTTGGGGTCAGACTGACCTGGGTTTACCCCTGGCTCAGTTTACTAACTCTGCAACCTTGAGGATATCATTTCTCTCATAAGTAAGACAGAGACAAGAACATCTACCTTGCAGCATTGCAGATACGTAAATCACCTCAACCCTGTGTGTGTGCTCAGCACAGAGGAGACACTTGAGAAATGAAAGCTGTTCTTAAATTGATTTGGGATTTGCAAGCTGCTAAGAACCTGGCACTCTTCTCTTTCAGTTCTACTTTCTTTCAAGAAGAAATGAAAGCTTCTCATTGTAAGCATCCCAGGAAGAAGAATGCCTGACCCGAAACCCTTCATATGCCTGAGGCTGCGATTTTCAGCAGGACCTGTTCCAACTTCAGAGAGAGGCTGTATTCAGTTTCTATTAATCAGCATTATCTGACAATGAACTCACATTGCTTCTGAAAGTCTACTTTTATTTATTTATTTTGATTAGTTTCATTTTAGTAAAGAGACTCCCATAGTCAACAAAGAAAGTGTCTAATGTCACAGGAATCAAGCAGGGTCATTCACTGACTGATAGTGCCTTCTGGAGGCCTCAAATCTCTTCTACCCTTTTCCCCAAGCCCATGTTTACTATTGCAGGAAGCTCTGGCCCACAGCAGCACTTCTCAAGAGCACCCACTCACACCTCAGACTTGGATATAAAAACTTTGGGTCAGTGAATCCCTGTTAGCAGGGGACCTGATATGCCTGAAATTAAGATGCATCCTCATGCCTAGTGCTCCTTAAGTCATTACCATGTAGGTCCCCTGAGAGTCTGCAGGCGCACACATGAAGCTGGCCTAGGAGTGGCTTTCAAGGCAGACTTCATAAACTTGAGAGGTAGTCTTGTCATTCAAGCTACTGTGGTTAGAATGGCTTTAGCGGCTGCTAAGGAGAAGAAAAAAATGTCAAATTTTACAAAATTTCTACGAAATTAGAGTCCAGTCATTCAGTCACTCCATTCTCTGATAATCTCCTTGTGGGATTTAAACTCCATAGAACAAGATCTGTGGCTATTGCGTTGTAGTTCACAGAGGTGTTCTATAATGTCACTAGAGGAAGGAGGAGAGACTATGACCCAAACAGGCAGGAACACAGAGCGGGTGGATGGGTGGGTATGTGCAGCTCCTAGGACAGAACAATCCAAGTTCCACCACATAAAGGTTTCCAAGAGTCTTAACCTGTTCAATAGTCAGCCAAGAACGAAAGTAGCAAAACAAAATTGGGTTCAACTTCAAGGTTAACTAAGTGAAAGGAAAGAAATACATGAGTAAGAAAATCTTACAAGCCAACTGGCAAGTTTTACAGAAACTAGGCAGCAGTTTGGCAACATTATACCAAGACCAAGGGAGGGGCTAAAGTCAGGCCTTCCATAGGTTAGTGGGAAGCTGCTTCTCCAGCCAGAGATGAGATCAAGAGTGAGGACAGAAGGTCAGCGCACTCTGAAATGGACTGCATAGTCCAAATCACTTCCTAAGATATCCCCATGTTTCCTTCTAACTTAGTGTGAAATTACACCTAGGCATAGCAAAAAACACCAGGATTTTAGTGCTAGAGCCAACGACCTCAGAGGTCTCTACTTTATTTCCAGGTGGGGTAAGCATGGCTTAGTGAAGTTAAGGGACTTGCACAAAGCCACACAGCTAGTGAGCGGCAGGTGTGGGGAGCCCAGAGCTCTTGAGCCCAGTTCAGTGCTTTTTCTAGCATGCAGTCTGATTCCTAATGTCTGGTCGCCAAGAACACTTGTTTCCTAATGGTACCATGTCTCATGCGTGCTTTTGTTACAAGTCCTATTTATAGCTAATAGCAGCAGTCTTAGTAGCCCCTCTGGTGGTAAGAATTGTCTCAGTAGTTTTCCTATAGGAGATTAAAACAAGTTTTCCACTTTCTCTTTCAGTAAAATGAGATTCCTAATGCGATCTTGCTTCTTGAAGCTTCCCCCGGGGTTGGTGGGTAACATTTGGGATATTTATTCAATGTCAACAAGCAAATAGTTTTCTCATGTTCAAAACCCAAGAGTTTACCATCTAGTTCAGGAGGTAAAAGTGGCCCACACAGAAAAGCAGTGACTCTATGAGGCAGAGTAGATTCGTGAGCTAAAAGGATAAGCCCTGTGAAGTTCCTGGAGGGGGAGCTCAGTGAGGGTTGGAGGTGACAGGGAAGGCTTCATGTGGCAGGTGACATGCATTAGTCTTCAGATAGACTGAGGCAGATTTAGGAATGGGGGACGCTGTGCCAAGGGAAGGAAACACCAAAAGTGAGGGCAGAGGCAAAGGAATAAGCAGGGCATCTTTGTGCATCATCGGCTGGACTGGGATGGAAGAGGGCATGGAATGGCAGGGAACAAGGTTGGACGATTTAGTTCCTGGTAACCCAAAAAGAAGATTATAAATGAGCCACCATAGGAAATGAGGAGGCATAGAGAGATTTTGAGCCAAGAAGTGGCTGAGGATGATAGGTTTGTCCTGGCAGGCAGGACAAATTGGAGGACACACAGACTAGAATCAAGGGAACTAACCATTACATCTGTATTGCAAGATATGGGCAAGAAACGTCAAGGTGCTGAACCAGGGTGTACTAGTACTAATGGAAAGGGAGTTACAAGTATGGTAGACATTTCCCAGGAAATACTGAACACATGCCACCTGCTCATGTTGCCCTCAAAGCCTTTGTTCATTCCTCAAAGGGATGAAACACCAAGTAGCTTTACTTATGGAATATCGTGTTACATAAATGTCTATGTATCAAGGTTTATAGGTTTTTCATGAGTTATTTGATTTTCCAAATATTTAATTGCTTTAGATGATGTTTAAAATATTAGATGCATTTTGTAGGTGGAATTATCAGAATAGTTCATGGTTTTCAAATGACATCTCAGAATACCTTTGAGACATTTCAATGCTCTGCATTTCACAATAGAAGGTATATTAGTCAAGCTCTTTGAGATTGCAAGGACGAGATATACCTAGATTATCTTAAGTGAGGGAGGCTTCTTGTTGGAATCCACAGGGAAGTAAGGAGGTGAGCAGAGTGCTCAGCAGTTCCACAGTCATTCTGGGGCCCATGTACTGGTCCAGAGCTCTCACAATGTGATGCACAGTAGGCCTAGATTGGACCCAGGGGAGCAATAGAGCAGTTTGACATGATTCAAGTTACTGTAGTGGCTCCCATGACCCGCCTTCTCTGTGAGCACCTCTCACACTCCCCAAGAGAGAGGATGTGATTGACGTGTCTCTGTCAATATGGAGGACCACCACTGGATAGAGTTTCTCCCCAAGGCACTATACAGGGGAGTGTTCTGCATCAGAATCATCTCCCACTTGATTGCCTCTTACTGGGGCCCCATTCCTGTTGTAATCAGCTCGGACAGGGTTGCTCTCATCACAAATGATACAAACCATAGACATTCAGGCAGAAAGAAAAGCCTGGGGTCACATTCCTCAGCAGGGGTCGATGGCAGACACTCAGAGCATTCTGTCTAGTTTAGATGGGATAGACAATGGTAGACATGTGTGTATGGAGGCAGTGGAAGGGATTATCTTTATCAGAGAGGCATATAATAGCTTCCTGAGTTTCTAAACTTAGAAAGACGACTGTGTCTCAAACAGGCAAGGGATTGGATATATTTGGAGCTTATCACTGCCTTCTGCTTATGTCAAAATTTTCTCTCCTCTACGGACAAGACAGGAAATATGGTCAGACATAGCACACCTAGGGAATGTCATACTTTGCATATTTTATTGTGGTCCTTATTAGAGATTAGATATTAGAGAAGGTCAACTGCTGTTTTCTTTTTTTTCTGGAGTCAAGAATTTGTCTAAACTAATTTGCCTGAGGTTATTACCAACAATTAAGCAATGAATATTTGGTGAGTAACTCCTTGACATATCAGCTCTGAGATGACATCTCATGATTTCATCTCAGCTCTTAGCTCTGAGCATTAGAGTGGTTCCTGGAATGTTTTGGGTTGAGAAGGATTCTAAGGTTTTGACGGTTCTCAGAAGGAAAGAAAGCTGACACTGATTCGTGACAACTCCATGAGTACAGGAGGGAGAGATGGTAACCTACACCTGGTATTTACCAACTTTATATCAACCTTACACTCCTCACAGTACTGTCAACAGGGACACTCTCTTCCTTACCCCCATCCCAATTCACTACTGCTAAAACTTAGAGACTTCATCGACACCTGACTTCTTTGGCTTCTTCATTCCAACTCAAATCTATGTTATCAACAAGGCCTTTCTGACACCTCTCTTTCCCTTTCCATTCCTCCAGCCCTAACCTTGGTCCAGGTCAGCTTTTTAGACTATCAAAGCTGTTGTCATTTAGAGGGAAGCAGTATAGCCCAGAAGATGCCAACTGGATGCCCAGAAATAGTCCAAGTTAGCAGATCGTTGGGAATCTTACCATATGGAGCTTTGGTCCTCACTCAGCCTTCCAGGTCTAAAAACTCAATCATGTCAATACCCTAAATTGGACCCAAATGGAAATGATTTATATAAATCAAAGTCATAGGAGACTGATGTATAAAGAATTACAGTAAAAAATGTACTGGCCTTACAGAAAATTGTAAAGTTCTCTGATCTGCTCATTTGCCCCTGGTGAGAAATCTCCATGCAAGTCAGGACAGGATCAGAAGGGAGTTTGGTGAACATGAAGCCAAGGTAGAGAACTAGCTATGTGGTCTAAAGGGAATGAAGCCGTGATGGCCCATCTCCACATGGGTATGTCTCATCGCCACTTCCCCTGGACAGTCTGGACAAGTGCTGTCAGTGCTCTACTCTTTGCGGCTTTCACGCTGGCAATGCGTCTTTGTCAAGGTGCTCTTTAACAACGTGGATATTGCTTTGGCTACTGTCGAGTTGTTCCATTCAGTTTGGCCTGAACAACCTGCCTTTTAACGTTGATTTTATTAGCTGAACCCTCACAGTTTTGGGGGTTGCCTGCACTCATGCCTACCTGGCCCATTCCCTAGCTGTTTAGCTAGCTTCAACACCTCCAGATTTCTAACTAATTCATTTGCCTAAAAAGACCTTTAATCATCTAACAACACCTCACATTCGATGTGCAAGGCCCTAATCAACAGAGCCCTTCCACAGGCAGCGTCTTATGAAGTCCCCACAACGGGCTTGGGCAGCAGGTATAGCATGGATTACACCCCATCCCACACACTAGGGAGCCGAGGCCCCGAGAGAATTTACTCAAGTGCCTGCAGCTTACCTGCCCCAGCGCCAGGCCTGGGACCACGTTTTCTCTGCTACTCCTCTCCTCTGTTCTTTTTCCACTAAAGATGCTGATAAAAGTTCCCAATCTCTGCTCAGAGTAGAGTGAAATTCACAATGATGGGTTTTCAGACCCCCACCCCGTGTCTGACTTCTTGCTCCCTATCCCCCAGATTTTTCATTCTGCTCAGTCATGTGAACCCTGTTCCCATTTCCACTTGCCCCCTTTGGCATCTGCTGAGCAGAGAGAAAATGAGTTCAGAGTGTGCTTCTGGGTCCCGTTTGAACATCTTTCCCCAAGCTACACGGGGTATCAGTTTGGCAGGTCACTTTCTGCTGGCACTGGGCTCAGGACCTTGAGATGGCAAGGGGCTCCGGGGAGAAGGACAACTGGCTGAGAACGGAATATTTTCAATGCGTGTTTGATTCCCATTTCCATTCAGGGCGCCTCATTAGGCCACCGATGCAGCGCGGACCTGTTCTTCATTTGAGTTGGCAGGGCCCGAAAACCCATTAGCGGTAATATGCACCCGCAGGACTCCAGGGAGAGGAAGAAGGCTGAAAGGACTGGAGTTTCTGGTCCAATTTTTTAAAGAAAAGACGAGAATGAAAGACCCATAAAACTTGGAAACACTCTCTTCCCTTGGCTCATTCACATGGAAATGCAAGTCTGATGATCATGATCGTGGACAGGGAGGTGATGGCCCTAGGAGCAGGGGTCAGGGTGACCTCCAGCCCCCACTCCAGCCCCATGTGCCAGCAGGATTCACCTCCTGAGCCACCAGCATCAAATGGAAAGACTTTAAGGTCACATGTTTGGATGCTTGGCAGGAAGAACCATGAGTGTCCCAATTACTCAACTAATAAGCACTCAAGACCCCCAACAGGCCTTCCTGGTGCATGCACTCCCAAGTGTTGGTGATGGGAAAACTCCTCATCAAGCACAAGAAGCCACTTTTATTACTGTGCTCATGATATGGAGAGAAAAAGGACAGCGGTGATGACATTGGCAGGGGCTGTCAAAGGCTCCTCCGAGCGCTGCATATGCTGGGTATGAGGCTCAGGCCTCCTGGGTGTCAGGGTTAAAGCAGGGAAAAGAAGCTGTGGATCCTGTTCCTTGAAACTTAAAGAAACAGATACTGAAAGAAGATCCATGTTTTGCAACCTGATCTCTTGATGACAGGTGTAGAGAGCAGCACCGCCTTTGTTATAATCACTCTACTTAACCTGTGCACACACCTGCCCTGAGCACAGCATTACAGATGCATGGGGAAGTGCCACCCCTGGTTCCAGTGGCACAACCTTCATCTCCATTCATTGAATTCTCAGCCCATCCTCATAGCCACTCAGGGAGGCAGGCAGGGTGGTGTTAACCTGCCCATCTCACAAACGAGGAGACTGAGTTCTGAACGTAAATGACTTGTCTACGATTAGCTGAGTTAAGACTCAAACCCAAAACTTCTGATCAACTCTAGTACTTTTTCCAGGAATTCACTTTCTAGAAAGATTTCAAGTTAACCCATGCGGTTAGGATTAGGAAGGGGCATCAACTTTGGGACTATGAATTCAGTTTGAAGACAAGTTTCATGACATGGGCTTCCTGAAGATCCACCAATTACCAGACTTTAAGTGACCTGAGCTGAGGCTTTCATCTCAAGGGAGAGCTGAATATTAATATCATCAACAGATATATTGTGTCCTTCGCAAAGTTGAATTCCCCTACATGATTTCACGTTCTGCTTTCCAGCTGGCGTCCAGGTTCACATTCCCCTTGTCGCTCACTTGCTCCTCCTTTCACGCCTGCTGACTTTTTTCTTTTCTTTCCTTGGGCATACGCCCTTCTTGCTGCCTTCCCCACCATGCCGTTTGTTGTTGGAGGCCACAAAACTTGTGTCCAATGGAGGAAAGAAAATAAAGCCCTTCAATGAAGCTGCAAATATGTGGGTGTCCTCCAAGCACCAGAATTTCTCATAAGACCACACATTATGTACCTGGAGTACACTTATCCGCCAAATCACAATGGTGCTGTAGAGCTGCACCAGCCGGCCTGTGACCTCAGCCTCCTAGAGTTCTGCCCAGGGGTTTGAAAGACAGAGATTGCCTCATTTTACAAGTGAGAGGTGATTTCCCCAAAGTTACTGAGCTAGTCAGTGGCAAAACAAGGCTCATTTCTATTGGTGTTATTCTCCTTTTTCTTATAATTTGTAAAGATTGAAGGATTGAGAGGAATATATAGACAGGAAAATCAATCATACAAGCCCCACACTGCCTTCCCACATAGTCTTTCTGAAGGATCTAAGGGTGAGCTAAAATGGTTTTGCCAAGAGGTGCTTGAGGGGAAGATCTTAAAGAAAAAGACCAATCTATCCTCTCCTTCTAGACTGTCTTACTCTTTCCATCCATTCCTTTAAGTTATGAGTAGGATGTGACAAATGGGGTACTATAATCCTCAATGCAAAGGGACTATAATTACCTCACCTGGACTGAAGAACTGAGAACATTAGAATTTTCCATCTGGGATGCTTCAGGTGGAAGCTTTTTTGCAATCTTAAACTTGAATCCTGGATTACAAAATACAGTGGCTACTCCATAAAATGCCCATGTATAACGCTTCTCTCTAAAGGCAAATTCCCTATGAAGCATTGTGTCTTTGTCCACATCTGAGCAGCTTAGAGGACCTGCCTGCCTGTGTTTTCCCTGACACTAACCTTATTTTGCAGCCTCAAAGCTGTGACTCCAATTCTGGCAAAGGCTTATTTTATATTGTGAGTTAATTTATGCAGAAAGTATGATAAAGGTGTAAAAATAAAAGTGCATTTAATCATGCACGTAGCTAAACATAGATATGAAAAAGAACAAAAATACATAAAATTAAGACTGTCCCTGTTAATGTTTTTCACGGGAAGCATCATGAGTCACTAGTTTATTTGTTTAAAGTTTATTAACTTTTAGATACACTTGTTTACTTTCTTTTCTTTTCTTGTCTTTTTTTTTGAGGAAGATTAGCCCTGAGCTAACATCTGTTGCCAGTCCTCCTCTTTTTTGCTGGGGAAGATTGGCCCTGGGCTAACATCTATGCCCATCTTCCTCTACTGTATATGGGACACCACCACAGCATGGCTTGATAAGCAGTGTGTAGGTCTACGCCCGGGATCCAAACCTGCAAACCCCTGGCCGCCAAAGTGGAGCGTGTGAACTTAACTGCTACACCACCGGGCCCACCTCAGTTACTTTTTATTTTAAGTAACTTTTTTCTTACTATAAAACTCAATAAATATTCATTGTAGAATGTTTAGAAAATACAGATAGGCCAAAAAAGTGAAATTTTGAAACTTTATGATCTTATCCCTTCAAGATAATCAGCGTTAGTAACTTGTTTCATTTTCCTTCCAGAGCTATACACATACATGCATATGCGCACACACGCACACTGGATTACGTTGTACAAACAGCCTCATATTTTTTCCACTTAATATTCCAATAAATATTTACCTGCAACATTGTTTCAGTGACTTATTTGTATCCCTTTGTATGGTATTCTATTATTTAATTAATCCATCCCATATTGTTTGGCTATTTTAAAGCTACAGTAAAGATCCTTGGAACTAATTAACCACTCTATAGATCTCTTAAATTCTGAAGCAGTGTTTTTCTAAAATGTTTACTTTTGACATGTTGATATGCAGTAGTAGAGTAGGTATAAAAACTGTTAAAGGAGTTGACCTGTGGCATAGTGGTTATGGGCGCATTCCACTTCAGCGGCCTGGGTTCGCGGGTTTGGATCCCAGGTGCGGACCTACACCACTTGTCAGCCACGCTGGGGTGGTGACCCACATATAAAGTAGAGGAAGACTGGCACAGATGTTAGCTCAGGGCTATCTTCCTCAGCAAAAAAAAAAAAAAAAAAAAAACCATTAAAGACCTTCACACCATCATGATCAAAATAACTCAGAGGGTGACCGAAATAAGTCAGATTGCTAGAAATTAAACTTTTATAATAAAAGGCAACATAATCCACAAAAATGGTAGCTCTCCAGGTATTCACTACTAAGCCAGGGTGAGAGAGGACGCAATGTGGTGTTGCCAGAAGGAAACTGCTCTTCTAGGCTGATGTGAGAAGACCAACAGCTCACATAGCACACAATCGGCACCATCACATTCCCTTAACTGCTCAAGGTGCTCTTCTTGCATTTATTTTTCGCTTGTATGTCGACCTTCACTAGAGAATAAACATTACAGAGAGGTGAGGAATTGTATGTGACTTGTACTGGTTCCATGACCCACACCCTCCATCCTACCCCCATTCATCAGGCTGGCCCAGTAGGGCATTAATAAAGAGAGGGAGGAGGGCTGATGAAGCCAGTAGAGAAGATTTGAGCAGAGTTCCTGGGAGGTGGGTGTGGGCTGGCCTGGGTACAAGTCAGCAGAGGCACATTCCTTTTGTTGCCTGACACTAGATTAATAGTGCTGGTTTCTGCACCATTCATCAGATGTCAAAATTATGAGCATAATAACTTCCTTAAGTGACACACATTGTAGCCCAAATACCACAAAACTTCCTTTAGCGTGTTTGGCAACTGTAATTTACTACTAGTAATGTAAATCATGGAGCATCACAATATTTTTTTTTAAATATCCCCAAATTTCTTATACTAAGCATTTGACCAAAAAAACCCCTAACTCATCAATTTCTCATCCCAACTTAAACGAATGTGTTTATCAAAAATGGCCACATCCACATTAGCTCGTTCCGTCTACTCTGGAGCAATTTTGGTTTTCTACTAGAGCCTCTTTTTTCCACAGAGTGCCTTGCTAAATGACATCTATTTTAGATGCCTGATTTTGGCTGCTGGTGAGAACTACCAAGGGATGCGGCCAGCCCCTCCATCTTTTCTACCTGCAGGCCTGGACCATGGCCCTCCTCCACTCAGCCTTCTCTGATTTGGAGTGTGCATCCTATTCCCAGCATAGGGCCTGCCACAGAGAGGGGACCTCCTTCCAGAGGACTCTTCCACAGTCCCTGATGTCTGTGTTCTGAGATAAAGCAAGCCTTGTGCTCCATCCCCTTTGCCAAGCACCTGCTTATCACCAGGCAAGGCAAATATTGTTGGAGTGTTTCAAAGTCCTGTTAAGCAAATTCCAATGCTATCCCAGTCACCTGGTTAAGTGTTTTGAGCACTCACCAGTCCTGGCATTGACAAGCTCTTGAAGGAGGTCAACAACTTCAATGAGCAGAAATATCAGCTTGCCCTTTTGCATTGAACATGTCGGGCTGACCTACAAGAATACAAGCACCACGAGGGCTGTGATCTTGTTTGTTTTGTTCTCTAATGTACCCTCTAGTACACCTGGAATGCTACCAGAACAGTCCCCAAAAGAGTGCCAGGGACATAGCTGATACTCAAGAAATGATTTTTTTAAACTGAGTTAAAGTTTCCTTACAGTGAACAACCTGTTCTTGAACTTCATATAAATGGGACCATTTTATATATACTCTTTTGTATGTGCCAGATTTTTAAACTCAACATGTTTGGAGATTTATCCATGTTATTGCAAGTATTAGTAGCTTGTTCCTTTTTATTGCTGTGTAGTACTCCATGCGTGAATACCTTGGGGATACTGCGGGTTTGGTTCCAGACCACTGCAATAAAGCGAATATCACAATAAAGTGAGTTACATGAATTTTTTGGTTTCCCAGTGCATATAAAAGTTATATTCACACTATATGTAGTCTATTAAGTGTGCAATAGCACTGTCTAAAAGAAGAACGTAATACCTTAATCAAAAAATACTTTATTGCTAAAAATGCTAACCATCATCTGAACCTTCAGCGAGTTGTAATCTTTTTGCTGGTGGAGGGTCTTTCTTTGAGGTTTATGGCTGCCGACTAATCATGGTGGTGGTTGCTGAAGGTTTGCGTGGCTGTAGCAATTTCCTAACACAGGACAACAATGAAGTTTGCCACACCAATTGACTATTCCTTTCACAAAAGTTTTCTCTGTAGCATCTGATGCTGTTTGAGAGCATTTTACCCACAGATCTTCTTTCAAAATTGGAGTCAATCCTCTCAGACCTTGCTACTGCTTTATCAACTAAGCTTATATAATATTCCATGTCTTCTGTTGTCATTTCACAATCTTCACAGCATCTTCACCAGGACTAGATTCCATCTCAAGAAATCACTTTCTTTGCTCATCCACGAGAAGCAACTCCTCATCCATTAAAGTTTTTTCATGAGATTGCAGCAACTCAGTCCCATCTTCAGGCTCCACTTCTAATTCTAGTTCTCTTGCTATTTCTACCACATCTGCAGTTACTTCCTCCACTGAAGTCTTAAACCCTTCAAAGTCATCCATGAAGGTGGGAATCAACTTCTTCCAAACTCCTGTTAATGTTGATATTTTGACCTCTTCCCCATGAATCACAAATGTTCTTGATGGCATCTAGAATGGTGAATCTTTTCCAGAAGGTTTTCAATTTACTTTGCCTAGATCCAACAGAGGAATTGCTATCTATGGCAGCTATAGCCTTATCAAATGTATTTCTTAAATAATAAGACTTTAAAGTTGAAATTACTCCTTGACCTATGGGGTGCAGAATGGATGTTGTGTTAGCAGGCATGAAAACAACATTAATCTCATTGCACATGTCCATCAGAGCTCTTGGGTGACCAGGCACATTGTCAATGAGCAGTAATATTTTGAAAGTGATTTTTTTTCTGAGCAGTAGGTCTCAATGTTGGGCTTAAAATATTCAGTAAACCATGTTGTAAACTGATATGCTGTCATCCAGCCTTTGTTGTTTGATTTATAGAGCCCAGGCTGAGTAGATTTAGCGTAATTCTTAAGGGCCCTAGGATTTTCAGAATAGTAAGTGAGCATTGGCTTCAACTTAAAGTCACCAGCTGCATTAGCCCCTGACAAGAGAGTCAGCCTGTCCTTTGAAGCTTTGAAGCCAGTCATTGACTTCTCCTCTCTAGCTATGAAAGTCCTAGATGGCATCTTCTTCCAATAGAAGGCTGTTTTGTCTCCATTGAAAATCTGTTCTTGAGTGTGGCCACCTTCATGAATTACCTTAGCTAGGTCTTCTGGATAACTTGCTGCAGCTTCTACATGAGCACTTGCTGCTTCACCTGGCACTTTTATGTTACGGAAATGGCTTTTTCCCTTAAACCTCATGAACCAACCTCTGCTGGCTTCAAACTTTTCTTCTACAGCTTCCTCACCTCTCAGCCTTCATAGAATTGAAGAGAGTTATGGCCTTGGTCTGGACTAGGTTCTGGGTTAAGGGGATGTTGTGGCTGGTTTGATCTTCTGTCCAGACCACTACAACTTTCTCCATATCAGCAATAAGGCTGTTTCACTTTCTTATCATTAGTGTGTTCACTGGAGTAGCACTCTTAATTTCCTTCAAGAACTTTTCCTTTGTATTCACAACTTGGCTAACTGTTTGGCACAAAAGGCCTAGCTTTCAGCCTATCTCAGCTTTTGACATGCCTTCTCACTAAGGTTAATCATTTATAGCTTTTGATTTAAAGTGAGAGACATGCAACTCTTCCTTTCACTTCAACACTTAGAGGCCATTGTAGGGTTATTAATTGGCCTAATTTCAATATTGTTGTGTTTCAGGAAATAAGGAGGCCCAAGAAGAGGGAGAAAGATGAGGGAACAGCTGATCGGTGAAGCAGTCAGAATACAACAACATTTATCAATTAAGTTCGCCGTCTTATATGGTTTTGGTTTATGGTGCTCAAAACAATTACAACAGTAACATGAAAGATCACTGATTACAGATCACCGTAACAAATATAATAATAATGAAAAAGTCTGAAATATTACAAGAATTACCAAGATGTGACACAGAGACATGAAGTAAACAAATGCTGTTGGAAAAATGGTGCCAATAGACTTGCTCAACGCAGGGTTGCTACAAACCTTCAATTTGTAAAAAATGCAATATCTGCAGAACGCAATTAAGTGAAGCACAATAAAATGAGGTATGCCTGCATCCCACAATTGTTTATCTGTTCTCTTGTTGATGGATATTTGCTTGTTCCCAGTTTGGCGCTACTATGAATAAAGCTTCCAAAAACATTCTTGTACAAGTCTTTTTGTGGATGGATGTTTTTGTTTTTCCCGGGGAAATACTCAGGAGTGAAATTGCTGGATCATAGGGTAGGGCCAACTTTATGGGATTCTGCCAAACTAGCAATAAATATTTATTGAGTCCTTTGAAATGTATCCAGATAAGTTATTCTTTCAATTTGAAGTATCCTTTCCTTTTCTCCATCAATTATAGTAAAATCCATTTTTCAAGGTTTGCTACATAAAGACCTCCCTGATTGTCACAATGTGTATTCAACAAGTTTAATGTTAACAGATATTTATTGCACATCTACCAGGTTCCCTGTATTTTATTATTTTCTGAGGCTATAGAGATGAAACTCAGTCCTTGTTCCCAGGAAGTTCACAGCCTAGTGGAGAAGACAGGCAGCTGCAATGGAGGATGGGAGGTGTGCACAGGGTGCTGAGAGGCTACAGAGAGGAAAGCCATAACTCAGTCTGAGAGGGCTTCGTAGGACTGGACATCTAGGCTGAATCTAATAGCTGGGGAGGAAGAAGAAGAGCACATTCTAGGCAGAGAAAACTGAAGATGCAGAGAGGTGAAGGAGAGCATGCTTCCTTTGGGGACAAGTGGGTCCCTGTGGCTAGAGCACTGGGTGTGAATGTGGGTCAGGGGAGGCACTAAGGAGACAATGGGGGCTGGGAACAGACAAAACCTGGATCCCAGAAGGCCTTGAACACCACGTTAAGGCATCTGGACTTTACCTTGAAATCAGTGGAGACCCACTGAACGGTCTTAAGAAGGGGGTAACATCGTTAGAATGAACTGCGCCTCTACTTTTCTACAGCACTTGGCTTGACTTTGATCACACCACTTGTTTCAATTTGCCTCTTGCTGCTGTGGTTTGCACGTATGCCTCCTCTCCATCCTCTCCATCCGGCCCAAAAGGTAAGCCTTGTGAATGTCTTATGGATCTGTGACCCCAAGGTGCCTGTCAGCAGGTGTGTATACAGTAGGCGCAAGTGCTTTGTAGGTCTTTGATACATAGGATCAAACCATGAATTCCTAGGGACTGTCATCACCCTCAAGGCTGCTAGACTGAGATTTAAGGAGGATGTTAGTTTTCACTGGGGCATAGGTCCTATTGAAATGGTCATAAGAGAAAAGTTCTGAACTCTAAGATCGAAGAAAGGGGGAAAAATCACACAAAACTAAAAGCTCTCAGTTGTTCCTGTCATATCCTTATCTGCCTCCCACCCAGAATCCCGCTGAGGTATTTTGGGGATGTTCTGCAGCAAAACCTGGTTGCTTTTCTGAAGCTTTCTGGAATTTCCATTTAGTGAACAGATGGCATTGTTTTCATATGAAGAGCAAAAGAATTTCATGTACTCAAACACTGAAAGCTTGAGAAAACACACAGAGCATGAGTAGTAATTATAATGGGGAAAGAACATGATATGTCAACAGAGAGCTAGACTCTGTACAAAGCAAGAATCCAGTTGGATCGCCGGCCAGTACTGTGGACTCCGTGGGGGAGGGTCAAAGTTGAGGGAGTGTGAGCACTGACGTGGTACTCAGACAGGCAGGCGCTGGGCCAGGCCAGGGGCTCATTTACAAGCACAACTGAATTGTTCTCTCTCTACATACAGGGTTCCTGTCACATGCTTGGCCCTGAGAATTCAGAGATGAAAAGAGACAGTCCCTGCTCTCAGGGGACTTTCATGATGGTGGTGGAGACAGACTCAAAAAAATCTGTGCAAAAAATGAAAATAGAAAGTAGAGGCCTCTAACTTCGCCTGGAGAGATCAGAGGGGGCTCCTGGGGGAGGTGATATCTGAGCTGAGTTTTCTGAGTGACTGGGAGCTGGGCAGGAGAGGTGGTAATGAGGCAAAGTAAAGTACAAGATTAAGGGCATTCTGGATGGAGGGGACCGTGTGAGCAAGGGCATGAAGGTCCCAGGAGTAAGATGAACACGGGGACATCATACAAGCAGTTCAGCATGGCTGGGTAGGGCAGGGAGGGTCAGAAAATTAGGCTAGAGATGCAACCTGGGGATTAGAGATATCTGAATACAGGGAAATGTCTGAGTGCAGCAACATTACACAAGTTTATGCAAATTACTTGCAAGACAAGGTGTACTCTATCAGTAAACCTGTTCATAAGGTTGAGAGCGTGGATATATTTGGTAACAGAACCACATTGCCGAGATCAACAGGTTGCACAAGGTAGAGTAGTCATTTTTTCCTTCAATCTAAACACATATAGAAAGCATGTGCTGAGGGCCAGGCACTGGAAGCCACATGATGAACACTAAGTTCCTAACAAAATGGCTAGAACTTGGCAGTCTGCTCAAGGTGAGGACTCCATAGACAGTTGCTCAATGAATAAATGAATGATTAATTTGGGTCCCTGCCCAAGGAGCTCACAGTCTATTGGGAGAATCAGAGAGGTAAACAGATGATTATGATATCAAATGATTACAATTAAGACAGAGCAGGGAATTCATCCTAAAAATATCTGCAAAAGCCAGAAAAGCAAACTAAGTAAATGAAGAGACCTCAGGGGAAATACAATAGGGACTAGTGGGGACTACAGCCAGTAGAGAGTATGTGTTCATTCTGAAGGAGACAGTTGCTACCTAACTCCAGGCAAATTAGAATCAAAAGAAGCTGGAAATTTGTGATTTTATCAAGTGAAATGTTACTGTCTAAATTGGTGGCTCCCACATGCCCAGGGTTCTAGCATGATCAGCCTGGTACCTACATGGAGGTGACAGCATAGAGAGAGAGACATTGGTTAGCAAGACACAAGGCCGGAAAAATTGCCTTTCTGGATGGACATGGCATGGGACACAGTGACCTGTATAATCAGAGGGGGACACCACAGCCCTCACAGCCAAGAGGGTAGACAGAGTCAGACACTGCCAGCAGCCAGGAGCCCCACCTCCCCACAGGCCATTGGGCTCGTGTGCATCTGGTGAGGGCCTGACTTTAGGTCAATCTCTAGCCTTCTTAGGCCAGGACAGGGCTCCCCTGCCCCAGAGAGGACCTGGATGGCAGTTGCTAATTCTCTGGCCATGGGGATCTGTTTGGGGCTGTTTATTCTACAGAAAGAAACAGAAGGTTGCAGTGTATCAGAATCCTGCTCCTCCTCTAGCAGCGCTGCCTCCTCCACCACATAAAAGCTGCCGAATAAACAGAGAAATCAAAGATGATTCTATGCTGCTGGAAACCCGCATGCTTCCGCCTGGCTGCTGCCCCCTGCCAAACTGTTATGTAAGCCACAGCCCCACGCAGGCCTGGAACCAAACAGAGATGCCATTGACAGCCGTCCATGACCTGCTCATCACCCACAGCTTTCCTCAGGTCCTGTCTCACCTGGAACAGACCTGCCCGGGGGAGGGGAGGGCCACAGCACAAGCTGACCGGCTGCTTTTACCCTGGTTCGGGATTTCCCCCTCTCCATTCCCAGCCAACTCAGAGATACTGGTGGGTGAGGACTAGGAGTGTAGTTTGGGCAGACTCCAAGTGACTAAGACATTTTATACTGGAAAACTCCATTTGGCAATCTGGGAGAGTTGAGTGTTTTTTACCCTCTGAAGTGAATAATTCACTTTGGCCATTTAGATACCAGAGCTGAACAAGGAACTCCTAAAAGCCCGCAGTGACCGACCACAGCGCTCTGATGACCAACACTTATTTCCTTTTAGGGATTCTGGGCATGTCCCTCAGCCCTAAACCAGCTAAATGGACTTATAAGAGCTTTTCCTTTGATGTGTCAGTGATTTGGGTAAATGAGCTGAATTCTCAGGGGTTTATTTTTTTCTTTCTACATCACAGGGTTAGGAATACTCACTGGTTCCTACAGCAAGTACACTAGAAGTTTTAAATGCTAATTCTGACTTTTTGGCATGGTTATAATTAAATCTGAAAGGAGGTCCCAGCTATTTAGTGTCATCAATATTCAGGAGTTCATATATTCATATCTATTCAACACTGGGATTCCATTGCTCTGTCTTTTGTAGGCTTAACTGACCACATCCAAGTGAGAGAGGCTCAAATCTCAGGTCAAAGTGGCCTGAACTTTGGAGTCAGATAAAACCTAAGTTGGAGATACAGCTTGGTCATTCAGAGGCTATGTGACCTTGTGCTATAGCCTAAACTTGCTAAGTCCCTGGATCTACTGGTTCCCCTTAACTTTTGTACATCACTTTAGAAAAGCCCAAGGCTTCCATGGGTACAATTCTGGCTTTGGAGAATGGCTGACCATGTCCACCTCTCACTTGTTCCACCATGGAAAAGGCGAGCAAGAAGGTCCGGCACACAAAACCCTTGGTGGGTTGGTGAGATTGCCCTGGGAGTGAAGAGATGGACTGGGATTTCAGGCTCAGTCCTCTCTCCTGACGCTCATCTCTTTTCCTATTAATGCAGGGAGCCCCTCACAAGCCAAGGTGCCAGGGCGGTTGTTAAACTCTTTCTCACTCTTGATGACCTAGGAGCCAGATCTTGTAGTGGATGCTGATATCTCCTCTCAGGAAGATGGCTGGCAAATTCATATTCCTTGCACAGGCATTTTGAAAAAGCTCAAAGAAGGAATTGCCTTTTCTAGATCCTGATTCCCTAGAAGGACTGGTCAATAGATCCCTGAATCCTGATAAGAGAAGGGATTTATGGGGGTACCCCACAAGCACCATGGCAGGGAGAGAGAACAAACTCTAAATATCCTGAGAACCATTTTTTACTAAGTTATGCATTGTAACCACACCGTGAAAGTAATAAATTGCCCTCCCATTGTCTGAATGTAAACAGGGAAACCAACCTCAGATCCTAAACTTCTTCCCGCTCTGCTTCAAGATGACCTTTGGCTGGGAAGTGAAATGTGGGTCTGAATTCAGTAAAGCTTGGGTTCTTTCATATGGCCCAACTCTCCCCGTCCAGAGGGAGAAAAGTCCCTGCTTCTGCAATCCAGTGGCCTCCGTGAGTGAGCTCATCCAGCCCCTGCTGGGTTTCTGGATAATAATTAAACTCATGTTGACCAGCCTTGTTACATTGTTATCTAAAAACAGAGAGGAGTGGTGTGGTTGGGAGGGGGCCCTGGGAAGCAAATCTTTTGAGTATCTTTCTCCTTCTGCCCAGCTGCTGGCTTCCTGCCTGGCTATCCAACCTTGGACAAGAAGTCTCCCTCCTCAGACCCATTAGATCTCCACCTGGAAAAAGGGGATGAGAGTAATACAAAGTTGAATAATCCTGACTAAGGATATTCTTCATAAAACATGCTCTCTTTCATCTGGCTGGGGCAGGGCAGACAACAGGGAAAAGCAGCCAGAGAAAGCACCGAGGCTGCATCAACCATGTCCCCCAAACGGGCACACCTAGAGTGAGATGTTTAGCACCAGAGAACACTTTTCTGTGCCCGAGAACTAATGGCGTAAAACAACTGGCCGGTCTACCACTTTGAGAGTGAGCTGGTCACGAGACCAGCTCTTTGGAAGCCTCCTCTTCAACCCCAGGCCATATGGCTGAAATGCAACAGCTCCGAGGAGATGCAGAGAGGGGCCTGGTTCAAACATGCAGTTCAAATGGCCTCAGTTCCCAAAGATACAGATAACAAAGTTAAAAAGTATGCGACACATAATTTTTGTCAATCTTGCTTTCTCTACAAAACCAAACAAAAAAAGAGAAACAGGAATCGCTGAAATATATATCGTAGGATTTAGAGATACACAAACACTCCAGTGTACAATTTTGGAACTTCTGCACTAAACTTTAATCATTAATAACTAGTGCTTGGTCTAATCTGGGCCATAATCTTATGTATAGTAAATCAATTGTTTCTGGAAGTTTCTAAGAATAAAAAGTCTTCTGGAGTATGTATTTGGCTTTGGAGAATGGGGTTTTTCTTAAGAAACAATTTTTTACAACAGTTTTAGATTTGCAGAAAAATTGCAAAGAGAGTACAGAGTTCTCCTGTACCTCTCACTCAGTTTCCCCTACGGATAACATCTTGCATTAGCATGGTACATTTGTTACAATTAATGAACCAATATCAATACATTATTATTAACTAAAGTCTATACTTTAGAGAATGAGAGTTTCACAGAAAATTGGCGTTAAATTGTAAATTTAGAAAATTAGACTTAAAATTCCTGGGAGGTATCTAAACTCAGGCTTTCACATAGCAGAGAGAAGTTCTTTGCTGACCTCAAGTCTCCCCCATCACCCCTGGGAACATTCACTGACTGTTCGCTGTTCTGCTGCCTTCTTTCTTCAAAGGAAAAAATGTTTTCTGGTCTAAGAACTTGGCTATCCACTGTGAAACAACTCCCATACATCTTTTTTTAAGTTGTTATCCTCAAAAGTATTTTAAAATAGCAGTGGAGTGAACTGGCGGAGCACAGAGATTTTGGAATCAAATAGGTTGAATCCCAGTTCTGCCAATTATAAGCCGTTACTTTACCAAGACTCATTTTTCTCATCCGTAAAATGGAAATAATAATAGTATCTTCCCACTGATTTGCTGTGAGGATTGAGTAAAAGTATTTCAAAAGCTCTTAGCACAGTGCCAGGCATATAATAATAGCCCACAACGGTAGCTGTCATTAAGCTTAAAAGGTGAGGTCCTTTTGAAAAGCAACTATGGTCAACAGACTAGTCAATGAGCTGATCTCAATTTAATGAAAAATAGCTTTTTAAACAAAGATCAATCAGTAGGGAGAAGATAAATAGTTATAGAAGCATAAACTTAATTACCTGAAAAATTCTTTTCAAATTGGAAAGCAAAAGGTAATTAAAGGGATTGCTGATGTGAATAATGAGGAATTACCCCCGGGTTCTCTCTGTTCTACCATTCCGCTTGAATAATTAAAATATCAGTAAGTGTTTAGAGCAGTAAATGTCTCTATTGAAGGCATTGTTTAGGGAGAAATGATGTCTCAGGGCTAATTAAGAATATTACGTAGACCTGGCCCCTGTCTCCATCTGCGGTCCCTATTCACCACATCCCACCTATCACATCGCCCAAAACTCAGCCACGTGAGACTACTGCAGCCAATCAAACATGCAGGCTCTCTTGCCTCCCACGCTGTTGGATGCTCTGCTCCTTCTGCTGGGTACACCCCATACCTTCACCTGGCTGACATAGTCTTCAAGATTCAGCGCAGGTATCACCTCCTCTGGAAAGTCTTCCCCAGCCACTGCTGTTCTGGTTAGCGCATGCTCCCATAGGCTCCCAGGCTTCATTCTCATAGCTTTTAACCCACTTCATCATCTCCCTCCCCCACTCTGTTGTGACTACCACAGGTAACTCAAGTCTAGCACGATACCTGGGACATAAGAAGTGCTCAAAAAATGTTGGCTGGTGCCTATCCTCTGATGATCTGCAAGCCCAAGGGCTTCTGGGTCTTCTCTCAAACTCTAAAGCAGAAGCAGTTAGGGGAGGCGTATGGATCTAGTGAAGGCGGCATTTTTACACCTGAAGCACACATGAGAAAACTTGCAAGTTTCTCTTCAAAGAACAGAACTAAAGCCAGTATAGGCTTAAACTGCAAGAGATAATTTATGCAGTGGTTTCCAGGCCCCAGTGCATGCAACAAGGTTGGTCTGTGAGAATTTTTCCTAGGTCAATGAGGAATTCTCAAAAAATTGCCGCCTGTCCTGAGAGGGTGCCCAGTACCGTGAATGGCCTCACAGAGGGAGGTGTCTTGCAGCCCATTTCCTTCAATTGTCCCAGGACAGATGTCTGGTCCGTCCTTGCCTACCTTCTTATAAATCGTGGCCATTGTGATTCACACAGTTGAGGAAACAAAAGTAAAGTATCTTCTTCAAGGTCACACAGCTACCAAGTTTTGAAATAAGGATCCAGCCCCATCTGTCTGATTGCAGAGCATTTAACCACTGTCTTCTTCTTCAGCTGGTACCTGCTCATGTCACAGGCATGGTGCCCAGAAGAATAGAGCCTCCTTGTATGGGGCTGAGCTGACAAACCAGGTCTATTTTACTATACTCATATCCCAGACTGGACCTTATCAGTGCCCTTTTATCATTCTGGAAGTATTTTACACCTCCTGACTCTCTTCTCCTCTTCTTTATCCTGTGGAGTCCTCTGGTACTGTGTAGAAGACAGCATTCCAAGATGGATAAAGAGGGACCTTTATAGCTTATAATATTATAACTTAGCCCACAGCAGGATCCACTGTGCACCTGAAGATTATAGTAGAATTCCTAGGGCTGCAATAGCGCCATGGGTCAAATTGTTCTACAATGGATTCCAAAAATCTCTTCAAATAGATGTCGGATAAGAGCTTTGTGCCAAGATAAGTAAGTCTTTGTTGGGGTTTGGGAATTTCCTTTAATATGTAAGATTTTGTTATAATTTTGCTATCTTCTTGGCATGAAATTATATAAAACACTACAGGACACTCATAACTTGTTGGTTAAGATTTCAGCATTTTGTAGTTCATAAGTCAAGGCAGCAATATATCCACACTGCAGTATAGATCCCCATGCAAAGAGCCCCTGGACCCAGCAGCTAAGTATTTTCTGGATGTGACTCCAGACACAGGCCTGGAGCAACGGCCATCCTATCCTAAGGCTGAAGAGTGCCTGGGAGCAGGTGAGCTGGCAGGCTGTGTTGAGGAAGGTGCACACCGATTCTTCTTAGTATCCAGCACTTAGGGAAGACATTGTTATTTCTGTCTCAAGAGTAATCATCTTGACTGACAACATTCTTTCCCTTCAAAGTGGCAAGCTAGCACAGAGGTAAAATATGAGCTGATTCAGAGATGAAAACCCATCGAGCAGTGATGAAAACAGCAGAAGCGGAAGGCGGACCCATACCTACCCTCTGGCTTCTGCTGTTTTAGGCCTGCAAGTTAGCCTTGCCACTCCCTCCTTGGGAGATTATTCTGTGGTTTTGGCACAAGACGATGACCTGGGAGAGAAAGCAAAGTCTATGGATGTGGTTGCCTTTTCTCCTCTCAGCCAACTGGTGCCTTGTTTTCCTGTGAGCCTGCCACTGTGGGAAAATTGCGAGAGTGTAAAGTTTCCCTCTTTGTCCCAAGCGCACTTCATTTACCAGCGAGCCAAGCTGGGAACAGAGCCGCCTCTCACACAGCTCATGAATGACTCCTTTTTCTCAGGGCAGCCTCTGCCTGCCCATTGTCTAACTGTCATGCCCTCTTGTATAGGTGTTCCCTGCGGCCCCGGCTGTTATGTAACGCCTATGCAAGGAACATTGCGTGAGAGCGAGAGATCAGAGAGAGAGGAAAAACCCAGAGGGTAACCAGAGACCAAAATGTCTTCCTGGAGAAGGAAAAACAAAGTGCTAGCCATTTGTCAGCTCTTTTCCTCTGGCTTGTTTGCCTGAGTGATAAACTTTGATTGGTGGCATACAGAGCCCCATGGCTGGCTCAAGTAACGCTTCTGTTTATATCCATACGACGGGACACGCTGTACCCTCACACCCACGCCAGCGCAGCTGCCACCTAGGTCCTCCCACAAGACTCTGACAAGACTCCTATGTCCTCTCTCTCATGGCCTAGGAGGAAAGGACTTTCCCCTCCTCTGTCACCACTTTCTATGCCTTCCTCTCCTGCTACATCATTGGCCCAATGAGTCTCCCATTCCTGCTTAGAGAATCACACACCCCCTGGGCTTGCCTACAGCAATTTCCAGGTGGTCTTGACTCTTCATCAGAGTTCAGTGTTGAGAGGCAGCCATCACTTGGCATCCATGAATGGGGCTGCTTTCCCCTACACTTGCATCACCTGGATGCAAGTTCCGGGCTTAAATGTCATCCACCATCCCTTTTGGTCACACTACCAATATTGGGTAAAATGAAGGCAGGTGGAAATGGTGTTTATCACTCATTCTCTCTCTGCCCAGCATCTCCCCCAAGATTGTGCTGCAGAACGCCAGCCCTGGTGCCACAATAAGAGACTTCATGGCAAATAAAATAGGGTTGCATGGCCAGATACTTTGCATACCCTAGATCTTTTTCTGCACAGAGTATATCCTGCATACTCTACCCCACACTTAGAAAGTCACAGTGCGTGTTAGCATAATAAAACCCTGAAATGTCTGCAGTAAAGAAACTTATATCACTTTGGTGCAACATTTCCCAAACTTACCTGACTGTTAGTCCACAAGCTCCATGAGGACAGGGACTTCGCCTGTATTGTTCATTGAATTTGTAGTTCACAGCCCTGTTGTGGGTGTTCAATAAATGTATTAAATTAAATCGAAGTGAATTTAATTGACCCTTCTTTCCAACTCATATCCGTTAACATCCTACAGAGCTAAAGTTCCATGGAACACACTTTGGTGAATGCTGATCTACACCATTCACTAATTCTATTAATTCCAATGAAAAGAGAGGAACAGGAGCACAGGTAGATGCAAGATGAAGACCTTCTGGTCCTCACATAAGAATAGGCTGCAGGAGGCTGCTCTGTCCATAGTCCTTTAAATGCACCCAGCCCACCCATGAGCCATTCCACAGGGAGGATGCTATATGCCTTGGTCTCCATTGCTCACTGAGACCTTTTTTTTTTTTTTGTGAGGAAGATCAGCCCTGAGTTAACATCCATGCTAACCCTCCTCTCTTTGCTGAGGAAGACTGGCCCTGAGCTAACATCTATTGCCAATCCTCCTCCTTTTTTTTCCCCAAAGCCCCAGTAGATAGTTGTACGACATAGTTGCACATCCTTCTAGTTGCTGTATGTGGGACACAGCCTCAGCATGGCCGGAGAAGCGGTGCGTCGCTTCGCGCCCGGGATCCGAACCCGGACCGCCAGTAGGGGAGCACGCGCACTTAACCACTAAGCCACGGGGCCGGCCCCTCACCGGGACCTTCTGACTTGTCCCTCCAGTCACTCTGTTTTGCTCACCCTGGTTCTTTGAACCCTTGACTGCCTTACAGTAGGTTCTTCTGACCCTCATTCTTATTATAAAAATCCATTAAAAAAAACAAAACCATATCTCTATCTTACTGGCTAGGGCTTGGGAGTCTGAACAAACTAGATTTGAATCCATATTCTGCCATTCACTGGCTGTGAGGTTTTAGAAATCTCTTGGACCTATCAGAACCTATTCTCCTCTGCAAAATAAGGGTAATAGCACCTGATTTATAGAGTTGTTATGAGAATCAAATGAGCATGTAAACCCTCAGCACAGAGCCTGGCATTTAGCCAGCGCCAGGCACATGGCTGCCATTATTCAATTGTTCTCCTCTCTTGGCTCTCAGCCATGCCTGCTGCCTCAGATCAGGCACACGCACGCCTCCGGGTGAGCCTCTCCTCTCCCTCTCCTGGGTTATCCCCATGAGATCCAGCTGGCAGGGACTCTGGTTCAGACATCCTTTGCCTCTGGGGACTTCTCTCCTGTCTTCTCATCTGTTCCCTCATTGCTGCAGCCTTCAGTAGCCCCTTAGATTCACCCTTTCACCACTTCTTATGTCTCCCTGGGGCCCCCACAGGAGAAGGTAACCCTTCATTAGTAGAGT
This sequence comes from Ceratotherium simum simum, assembly GCF_057802395.1. Taxonomy (NCBI): domain Eukaryota; kingdom Metazoa; phylum Chordata; class Mammalia; order Perissodactyla; family Rhinocerotidae; genus Ceratotherium; species Ceratotherium simum. The sequence goes on along the minus strand of NC_141901.1, from coordinate 17,261,033 downwards.
GTTTTATAGTTTACGAAATTCTTTACAATACATCATCTCACTTAATCCTCACAACAATGCTCTGCAGGCTGAGTTATCTTTCTACAGATGAGAAAAAAAACTGACTCAGTGACTGGTTTGAGGTTACATGTCAATCAAACAACAGAGGCTGGCTTTGAACACAGGTCTGGCTTCAGGAGCAGCACTCTCCCTCACCCCCTCGCCACAGCTGTCGCCTGGCTAACTGTAAAGAATGATGGGAGGCAGAAGCCTATCCTCCTGCTCCTCAGGACCTTGTCATTGACATTCCCTTTCTACCTCCACTCCCATCCCAGGACATGGTCTTGGGCAGCAGTAAAAGGACCTGGAGAGAGAGGACATGGGGAGACAGGAAGATATGAGGGAGGAAAGGGGAGGGAAGACCAACTGACCTTCCAACTGCAGGTCCCAGATTCTGGTCTTGCCCCCTGACTCAAGGGTTCCCAGCCTCCCATTTCCAGGACAGTGGCACATGGAATGCCTATGCCCACATCCAGTAATAGTGAGTAAAGATATTCAACGAAACGTGTGGAAGAAAATTCTGATTAGCATACTTGAGAGTCCAGTATAAGGGACATTACATTGTCAATGAGTAAAATACCTCAAGGCTCTCTAAGGGGGCTTGTTTAGTCCTTTCTCTATTGAGAAGAATAAATACACACACAAAACACATATACCACACACACACACACACACACACAAGCATCTCTATGGTACTAAAGTAAAGAAATGAACATGGTGTTCTTCCTTTTTAGATTGTTCTTTATATCACATCCTATAACAATATATGAAACCTAGTGACAAATCTTAGATCATCTAAGGACCTAGGATGCCTTTGTCATTGTAAATAGAGAACCCATAGATGTAAGTTCCTGTGAAGAACAAAGCATGTCAGGAGCAGGAGGCATTTAAAACGCACAGTAATCCTAGGCCAGCACCATGGACAGTCACCCATCTTTCTCCTGATCACGGTGGCCCCAGGCCCTGTGCCCTAGAAATACAAGAAGTGGCAAAGGAGAAGAGAGAGACCGGTCTTCTTTCTCTGTGGGAAGAATCATGCACTAGGAAAAATAAGGCTCTTGGTTTCTTCTGTAGGGCAGTGAACACTTTGTTGGGGGAATCAGGACTGTGATCTATGAAACAGGAAAGGGATGGTAGTCCCTTGCCCTCTGCTATGGAGGTACCAGGATTAGCCTGTCACATGCTTCTCTTCTTTTTGGTCCACTTTAGTTCCTCTTTCTTTCTCCAGCCTCCAAAGGGCCCTGAAAAAGTATCTCTTCTGTTATTTTCACACAGAAACCTCAACACAAAGAGTTAAAAACCTTCTGACTTGCCATCCACTCTGCCATCCAAGGGCACATCTAGAATCTCAAATTTCCACCATTTTACACAAAAAGACATCAATTCAGAGCTCTGTGTCTGAACTTTGGTGATAACGAGTGTTCTACCTATATATTCTTTCATAAAAAACCCCTTCAAAACCTAGTGGCTTAGAACAACAACAATTATTTTGATCATAAATCTGCAATCTGGGCAGGAGACAGAGGGAAACTTTTGATCCACCCTATGTCAGCTGAGGCAGCTCGAAGAATGGGAGCTGGAATCCTCTGAAGCCTCACTCACTCACATGCCTGTCATTTGGGTGGGAAGACATGAAACTGGGGGCTGAAAGAGGTGGGGTTCCCTGGGCAACTCTCTCTATCTCCATGTGACATCCTCACAGGGCCTTTCATGCATGCAGCTTCAGGGTAGGTGGACTTCTCACAGATCAACTCAGAGTTCCCAAAATGCCTTCTACAACCTAACCTCCACAGTTACTGAGTGTCACTTCTACCACATTATACTCATCAGGCATTCGCTATAGCCACCCAGGTTTGGGGGTGGAGGGAAGACCTCACTTCTTAATAGGGGACTGACAAGGTTTTGGGACAGCATATAGGACTAGAAATATAGCTGTGGCCATTTTTGGAAAGTTCAGTTTGCCACAAGGAGTAACCAAATGGAGGGGATATCAATCTGTTGGGTTACTAGTTTCTGAACTGTCAGACAGTAGGCTAATGAACTTTTCTACTGCCTTTCGAGGGTTATAAGTTATAAGAGGATAGAGCAATAAAACCAAATAAAGGCCAAGTCAGTTGTAAAAAGCATCCACACCCTTATTATCCTTGTTGCCTCTTCAAACCACTGGTGACAGGCACTGAAGCAGGCACCACCATTTTTGTCAATCAGGAAGCCAAGGGAAGCTCAGATTTTTATATCAAAGGCAAGAAGGTTGACAGTGATCCCCAGGATTGATGGAAGGATGAGGAGAACAAGACTAACTATTGCTCCAGCAACTGGAATAATCAACAAAGGAACTTCTCCTTTCCACTGAAGGAGGAGTTTTACTCTGAGGAATCAGGGGTGTGGTTCCAGGACACAGATATAAGGAATTGGTTAGCATGTGGAATGAATGAAAACATAGAACAATCTAGGTTCCAATCTCACTAATAAGGAAGGTAATATATTAATAAAGGTAACATAGTAATAAATTGAGCTCCACACTATGGGACACAGTAAAGAAACATGAATCTCTTTTCACGAGTGGGAGGATAAAAAAACATAAAAATATGCTCTAAAAAGAGAAAATGAGAGCTCATTCTCATTATCCCTATCTAGCTATGTAAAAAAATCAATTTTTCAAATAATAAACAGTGATTAAGAAAGCAGAAAATATAACAGACCTTTAAAATATGATATTAATGCTTATTAATAGTATTAAGAATTAAGAGACAAAATAAAACCCAAGAAACAACATAACAAACCACCTATTGAAATGACCAAGACACTTGGACAATAGACATTCTGATTTTGATTGATCTTAAAGATTATTATTCAATTAAATTCTTCAAACCGAAGAACCGAGAACCTATTGAGGTTGTTAAAGACCTATTAAGTGCCACCACTTAGCTGGAGCGCCTTCAAGTTTCTTATGGATAGATGGAAGCGACAGATACAAAAAATGTCCTTTCAATATGATGGATTATGTTTTATGATTGAGCTCTGCCATGGGAGCACACTGAAGGGTCACTTGGACTAGCCTGGGGAAGCAGGGAAGACAATTCTTGAAGGAGAACAAACTGAACAGGTGAAGAAGTGAAGGAAGGAAGAGAAATTCACGCAGAAAGAGTAACAGGAGTGCTTGGAAGCATAATATATTTGGTAATTTTAGATGATGAACTTCAAAAAAGTGAAAAATGAGGCTTGAGAGGTAGGCAGGAGCCAAGTTATGAAGAGCTTTACAAACTGTGGCTAAAGCTTAGATTGTGGATGAGAGGAAAGCACAGAAGAGCTTTAAGCAATGCAGTGTCAACATTTGATCACTCTATGAAGGACGGTCGAGAGAGAATGGAGGTGAGACCAGTTAGGAGGCCAGCGCTGAACTCCAGGTGAGCAGTGATGAGAGCCCATGTTAAAGCAGTCAGAGTGGAGATGTCCAGAATAGCGACAAATACGAGAAACAGTCAGGACACAAACTCATCAAACTTGGTGATTTGGGGTAGCAGAGAATAAGGGATGACCACTAGGACTCTAGTATGGGCAAATAGGAAGAAGCAGTGGGACCAGTTGAGGCAGTAAACAAAGAGGAGTAGCAATTAGAAATGGGAGAAGAGATGCTGAGTTTAGTTCAGGGCATGCTGAAATTGATGGACAGTGAGCAGATTCATCTGGTAGCTTGTGCTAGCCCACCATCTGATAGTCCTTTATGGCCCTAGAGACCCTTGGAAAGAAACTGGGCCAGTCTTGAACTTGAGAATCCCTTGTAAGATTCGGAGGGACTGAGAGTGGAGGCCCTGAATTCATAGGCCTTTTCCAGTCATACCACTTAAAATTTTTATTTTGAAAAGAAAGATTGGACAGAGAAGATACTCTGTGATATACTGGATGGGGGCTTTTTAGGTTGAAAAGTCTGGTGGTCCGTGTAGAAACTGCCTTCATTAGCATTTTGTCTATTTCATCCCTTTACCTATTCTTTCTTTTATACTGTCCAAACACTTAACTGTGCCAGGTGCTGAGGATACAAAGATGAACAAGATTTAGAGAATACCCTTAAGGCACTCACAGTTGAGTATTAAAAAATTATTTTGACTTCTGCAGCTAACAGTGCAAAACTCTAGTTCAATTTCAAATGATCTGTTTTTTGTTTTTGTTTTTTTTTCAATTAGGGTAAAGGATATTTTAGTGTAAAACAAAAGAAAACAGGTTTTGTAGCCAGCCTTATCTGAGTTATTCCAGATGTATGACTGTAGTGAGTTAGTTGGCCTAGCCAAGTTTGAAAATGGCAAAGTAGATAACTCAGACAAAGTTTCCTATTGAAGATAACCAGAAAAGCCAGAAAAAAAAAAAGCTAACAAGAGAGTGAAGAATTACCAGGCCAGTTTGGAGGCCCAGAGAAGTAAACTGGTAGATAGACGCTGAGAGCATTTGGTAACTCCCGAGGGTTTGGAGAGAAACTAAGAGGCTGAACTAAGGGAATGGATGGCAGTCCAGGGCCTGCCAAAGTAAGGAGAGTCGATGGTGAATCCCCTCACCTTGAGTTGAGATGCTGGAGAAATAAGGATGAATCAGAAGTAGATAAGCCCTCCCAGGCATTTCAGCTTAGAACCATCCCAACCGCCTGGCAAAAGCAAATGTAAATCCTCTCTAAAGTAAGAATACATTTCTACAAATGATTTTCCACATATAATTATTGGCACATAATTAAAAAAATAGGCACTAAAAAAAGAAAAAATATAAATAACTAAACAGCAGAAACAAAAGGCAATAGGAACAAATCTACATGGGATCTAAATATTTGAATAATCAAAACCAATATCTAATATAGATATGTTTTATCAGTCAAGTTTCCAACCAGAAACAGATGGCACAGTCAAATTATGATATTTTGGGGAAGAATTTAATAATTTACAAAAGTGGGGGTAATGATAAGGAAGAGACAGCTTAGTACCCTGGGGATATTACCAAAGAAGAGCCTTTACCACTCTAGGCTTGAAGAGGTGTGAGGACAAAAGAGCCATCAGAACCTTGAAACAGAGTCTATGGTCAGGGGATGTGGTCAGCCCACAGCGACCCCACAGGGAGATACCAGGTAAAACAATGCCCAGTCTCATTCCTCTCCTTCCCTCTGGTTCTACTGGTGCTTCCTGTAGCCAGATACAGCTGGAAGCCAGACGACAAGAAAGCCCATTAATATAGCCCATGCAGATTAGGCTTCTGCGGGGAGAGCAGGCTGGACTTGGGTGAAGATACAGCTGTAGAGGCAAAGAGAAGATAAATAACATATGTTGTTGTTTAGGAACATATGAAATAAATAAGTAATGATTGAAGATTTAGAAGGAGATCTGGAAACAATATAAAAGAGACAAAAATAAATTCTAGAATTAAAAAAATACAATGATCAAAATTGTAACTTTAATTTTGAATTACATAAATGCATGACTTTAGCATGGGGTAAGATCCAACTGAAGAGAAAATCTGTGAATTGGAAGACAAGTCAGAAGAGAGTACGTCAATCAATCAAGATTGAAGGTTAAAAAAAGAATTTTTCCTCCAAACCGCATATAAATCAAAACAGAGAGAACTGTCACCAGCAGACCCACAATTGAAGGACCTACAATTAAAGAATGTTCTTCAGTCAGACGAAAGGAATATGATTTCAGATGGAAAGTTGGAGATCAAGGAAAGAATGAAGAGCAAGGAAAGAATATATATGAGGTTAAATGTAAATAAATATCAACCATATAAAACAATAATAACAAAGTTTGGGGAGTTTAAAATATAAGTAGAATTAAAATACACAAGAACAATGGTATATACTTTGGGAAAGGGACCCAATGAAGTTAACATTTAAAAGAACTATTTTTAAAAATGTAGTATCCAAGTTAATAAATGGAAAAAATGGAAAAATAAAAAACTCACCAATAGAAAAGAAGGCAAACAGGAAAGTAAAAAGAAACATGGACTAGATGGGAGATATAGAAAATGCTAAGTAAGGTGGTAAATTTAAACCCAAACATATCACTGAATGTAAATGTGCTCCAATTAAAAGAAAAGATTGTCAGACAGGATTTAAAAAAGGAAAGAGATAGCAATTATACCCTCTTTATAAGAGACATTCATCTAAAGTATAACAATACAGGAAGGTTGAAAGCAAAAGAATACAAAAAGTATACCAAGCAAATAATAACTAAAAGAAAGTTGGGAGAGCTATATCAATTCTACAAAGTAGAATTTAAGACCAAAGCACTATTGGCGTTCAAGAGAGACCCATCTCATTATGATAAAGTTGAATTCACCGGGAAAATGTAATAATTCTAATTTTGTATGCTACTACTAACATAGCCTCAAATATACCACGCAAAACTGAGAGAAAAACAAATCCACCATGATAACTGGGAGACTCTTAACATACTTCTCACAGGAAATGATATAACAAGCAGACAAAACCCATTGATTATATAGATTTGAACAACACAATCAATACACTTGACCTAACGGATATTTACAAGACATGCACACTATGACTGCAGGATATATTTTTTTCCAAGTACACAAAGAAAATTCACAGAAATTGATCATATGCTAGATCATAAAGCAAGCCTCAATAAATTTCAAAATATTAAAGTTATTCAAAGTACTTCTCTGCAAAAAAAATGACAAAGAGATAACTAGAAATTATTCATATGTTTGAACATTCAAGAAGAAATCATGATGGAAATTATAATCAAAATTGTAAAGATATCATTTCCCCCCAAATTGATCTACAGATTCAAGCATTCTCTCCAAAAAATGAAAATAACAACAGGTTTTTTTTTTCTTTTGTGGAAACTGACAACCTGATTCTAAAATTTTTATGGCTATACAAAGGGCTAAGAACAACCAAGACATTCTTGAAAAAGAAGAATAAAAAAAAGAAGAAGGACAAAAGAAGTCTTGCTCTACTGGATATAATTACAAAGCTACAGTAATTAAGATTGTGGAATTGGAACAAGGATAGTAAAACAGACCAATGAAACCAAAGAAAAAGCCCATATACGGACACTTGATTTATTATGAAGGTGACACTGCAGACCAGTGAGGAAAGGATGGTCTTTTCAACAAATATACTAAGACATTTTGGATGTCCATGTTAAGTAACAATAAAAAATTTAACCCCTACCTAACACCATCATAAAAATTAATTTCTGCATTTCACAATATATACAAATATTGAATCATTATGTTGTGCACCTGAAACTAATATAATGTTATATGTCAATTATACCTCAATAAAAAATTAATTTCTGGTATAAATTAGATCTAAATGTGAAAGGTTTTAATAAACCTTCTAAAGAGAATATAGGAGAATACCATTATGATGTTGGGATAAAAGAAAGACTTCTTAACCAGGATACAAAAAACACTAACCACAAGCAGGGCAAAAGGGATGATTAGGCACATGTGTGTGGTGATGGATTGTAATTAGTCTTTGGGTGGTGAGCATGATATAATCTATACAGAAATCGAAATATAATGACGTACACCTGAAATTTATATAATGTTATAAACCAATGTTACTGCAATAAAAAAAAAAAGAAGTAACCCCCCTCCCAAAAGAAAAAACACTAACCACAAAGGAAAGCACTGATAAATTGGACCATATTAAAATTAATATCTTCTGTTCATCAAAAGATACCATTAAGAGGATGAAAAGATAAGCCACACAGTATAAGATATTTGTAATACATATAAGCAAACAATCTGTTTGTATCCACATTAGATACCCTACTATTCCAAATAAGTAAGAAAAAAATATCAATAGAAAAATGAGATTTGAATAATCACATCATAAAAGAAAATACTCAAACGACAAATAAACATTGAGATGCTGCTACACACCCACCAGAATGGCTCAAATTAAAAAGACTGAGAAGATTAAGGATTGAGGAGGATGTAGAGAAACACAACCCCATACAGTGGTGGTGGGAGTACGCCTACTTAGGAACATTGGCATTAACTAATGTACCTTATGACCCAGGAATTCCACTCTTAGTACATACCGACAGAAATGCAAGTACATGTGCACTAAAACACACGTACAAGAATATTCATGGGGGCCGGCCCCATGGTGTAGCAGTTAAGTGCATGCGCTCCGCTGCTGGCAGCCCAGGTTCAGATCCCTGGCGTGCACCGATGCACCACTTGTCAGGCCATGCTGTGGCGGCGTCCCATATAAAAACGTGGAGGAAGATGGGCACAGATGTTAGCCCAGGGCCAGTCTTCCTCAGCAAAAAGAGGAGGATTGGCGTGGATGTTAGCTCAGGGCTGATCTTCCTCAAAAAAAAAGAATATTCATAGTAGCATTATTTATAAGAACTACAAGTTGGAAACAACCCCCAAGTCCATCAACAATAGAATGGAGAGATAAATTGAGTTCTATTCATATAACGAGGTATCATAATGATGTGAACATGGAAAACGAGGCCACAAACAATAATATGAATAAAGCTTATGAACATAATATTGAGCAAAAGAAGCTAGACAAAAAAAGAACACACACTGTATGATCCCATCTATATGAAGTTAAAAAAAAAAAGATACAACTAAACCACAGGGTTTAGGGATTAATGCTCAGGTGATAAAACTATGAAGAAAAGCAAGCAAGTGGTTTCCATAAAACTCAGGACAGTTTTTTCCTTTGAAGGGAAGGAGGAGGTAGGAATTGAGAGGGGTCACAAGGGTCACTTCTAGAGTTCTGGCAACGTCTGTTTCTTGATTTTACACAGGTGTTTGCTTTGTGAGAAATCATGGAGCTGAATATCTTTGTTTTGTGCACTCTTTGGTACATGAGTTATAGTTCACAATAAAGAGGGTTTTATACACACGCTCACACACATACACACATATTTAACACAGTATATATGTCAGCACCCAGCCTCACGCCTGGCACATAACAGATGCTCAAAGAACCTGAGATTGCCTCTCTTCCCCCGTTCCTTCTTTTTTTCCAGAAGAGAAAGAAGTAAAAGAGGAAAACGTGAATTTTCATAAACATCTCACTTCCCAAGTACAGGCGCCATCATTCTCTTGCTTTCTTACAATCTCACTGCCATGGCAACTGCAACCACAGGTTGAGCCAGTGAAGAGAAGGAGGGATGTGGGTACAATAGCTTGAACTTGATTACCTGTTTGCATGAGGAAATGCTTGCTAATCATTGAATGGCTGGAGCCCTAAGCCAAAAGCGCCCATTAATGGGTAATGTGTTTGTTATCTATCTTATTTTCCCTTTCAAAAAACAAAGCAAAACCTTTGTTTAAAGTCTTACCTTTCCTGCAGGTTGCAGTTAATCCTATAATCACTGGGTGAATGTTTATCCAGCCAGACATTCTTTGTACGTCAGAGAAGCACGAGGCCGGCAGTGGAGGCATTGTCTTCCGTGGGATCACAATGTCTGGGGAGGACGGGGACGGGGTTAGGTGGCAGGCACAGCAGGCTGTGGGCTGCAGGGAGCTGCCACTCAGCTGCTCCTGCTCCAGCAGGCATGTTTCGGCCTGCACCCACTGGGCCGGTTGTCTGCATTGCCTGCCCGCTCTCAAGCATCAGCTCCTTACCCACAGCCACTTGACATGTTAGAACTGGGGAAAAGGCTAATGACACTTGGGAAAAACAGTCTATCAGATGAACAATCAGAGACATCTGAAAACCAAGGGGGTGTCGAAGACCACTTTTAAATTATTTCCCCCAAGCCACATCCCCACCTCCCCCGGTCGCACACAGAAACCCATATGTCCAATTCACCTAAGAAATATCAATCTTGGAAAGATGAAGGAATGAGATGTCTGGGCCTGAAAATGAGCAACAAGTCCAAGTGAGAAAACAAGTCCAAAGGGCCAAACACTGAAATCGCAAAGGACCACGGAGGCCTATTTTCAGCTGATGTTGAAATTCTTTCTGGTGACCTCAAAGGAAATTCTGCCTGTAGTAGAGATTTGTTCCCCAAGGGAGATCAGACTGGAATTCCTTATGGACTGGAAGGAGGTGGGGGATAGCGGAAGGGAGTCAGGAGGGGACATCTGGCTTTCTTGGACCTGTGGAATTATGCAAGAGGCATTCCTCTGGTTTGTAGAAGTGAGAATCTCTGAAGACTACGTTATTGATTAATTAACTCAGCAAATAGTCATCTGTGCTGTGCTAGGTGCAGGAGTTAGACTGGCCAACCAGAAAGACCATGTCCCTCACCCCATGGAGTATAAGGACAGGGGGCGATGGGGCTCAAAAGCAGACTCCAAGTGGGCCAGCAACATCTCTGTACACATGGGCATTGCAGGGTGACCAGCCTCAAAAAGGAGAGGAAAGACAGCTGGAGAATTTGCAGGCCAGAATAACCACCAATTCCTCCATTTCAAGTCTGCAGAAGTCTGGAAGGAGGGCAAGGTATGAAGAAGAGGGTAGGGTAGAAGGCTGTCACAGATGGCTTGCATCCAATGAGGACCCCACCTGTACATACATGGTCAAGATGGACCAGGGAAAAGGGGAACCCAGGGATATGGTTGGGGAGATTGGTTATCTACATAAATATATATATTGTATGAAGAACCAAGGAGATTAACTAAAGGCCAGGACAGTGCCATTTTTCAAAATAGCAAAAATAATCAGAGTAACACCACAGATACTTGTCTATCTTCTTCTAGGGAGTCCAGAACTAGAAAGAAGAGAAAATAAAACACAATGGACAGATGCTATGTTGACCTCCCAGAGGTCAGCCAAGAAGGGCACACACACACTGCCAGTTTGCTCATGGATGGGGAGCTGAAGGTACGATGTCCCCATCTGTCTGGGGCAGGTAAGAGATCCACCCAGGGATGAGGCTTGCCTGCTGGTCTGGTCATGCTATGATTTCCAGAACGGAGTGGTGCAGAGGCAGCAGAGAGATCTGAAAGGGGAGCATTTTCTAGTCTTGATTCAGCTATGGATTCCTCTGCATGACCCTTGGCAAGCTTCTTTCCCCAACAATTTCCTCATTTGCAAAGCATCAAAAACACTCATTATAGCAATTCCAATTCCATTACCTTCGTCACGCTCACTGCCAAAATTAAATAGTGTAACACCAACATATCCTCTGTAATCCTCCCATGACACCATCCTCAATGTTTATAAAGTGTTTTCCAGCCAAATTAGAGCAGGGAGAATAGGACTGTAACATCCAGAGAGAGGGAGATGAGGCCGTCTCCTTCCACAAGATGAAGTCACAGCCCCTGCATAGTTACTGCAGATGGCCCAAGGGCACCGTGGGTAGGATCCCAGCCAACTTGGAGAGCTGAGCAAAGCAGAGCTTCTCTAAGCCCTCACAGGCGGGACCAGGTCCACAGATATGCCCTAGTCATGGACTGCCGTGCGGTGGGATGTTTACCCTTCAAATACATAAGTCTTTTCTCCACCGCCAGATTCCAGGACAATTGAGGACAGGGACTTGTCATTATTCTTCTTTATTTCTCCTTCAATCTCTAAAACTAATGCTTGGGGTTCACTAAATTCTTGTCGATAGAACAGATTCATCCGCCAAATGCTTATTGAATGGATCCTGTGTGACAGGCACTGTACTACAACAAACAGGTGTTGTTTTTAAAGGTCCAAGCAACTCTCTAGGTAGGTGCTTACTGTTACAACATCGTCATCAGCTGCTTTTCAAAAATAGCCCATGAGATCAACATTTATCCCTAGAATAGCTGCCGCCGGGAAGTGACAGGGGAGGGCACCATTCCCTGCCTTCACGCAGGCCAGCTCCAGCCCAGTGTCCACAGCAGCGTTGGGCCAGTTCTTGTCCGAGTCATCCGGGACCTGCTGCTAAACTTGACAGGCCAGAAGCAAGTTACTGCTACAAGTTTTAGGGGCCGGTAGGGTCCCAAAGTTCACTCCAAAGACAAAGAAAGGAACTCAGCTTAAGAGTTTTACTAGTTTATTGTGAGTTGAGTTGTTTTCTGAGATTCTAGTAACGGGACTGAGGGGAGACAGCACAGTGGGAGGGATGGCGTGTTAGGAGATGCAAGAAGAGTCAAGAAAGAACATTCCAGAATGATGGTGAAACTGTCAAGTGTCTTCTCGGATGGTATAAAAGTGAGAGCAGCCATTACAAACTTTGTCTCTTTGATGAAAGGAATGGAATAGAAAACCTGAGTGCTGTTGTCTTAACATGCCTATTCTCAGGAAACAAAGCTAGAAATGTTCCCTGGTGGCCAGCCTGGCTCTTGCCCCACACTCAGAGTCCAGACATGCAGACACCTGAGCAGACCCAAGCAGGTCCAACACAGATGAAATCGTCTTCTGCACGTACTTTCCAGGAAACCAGGCCTTTGGGGACAAGACACCGTGTCCTCTGAACCTTTATCCAGTCCTGAAAGCTGAGGCCAGGCCAGGCTCTTGCTCTGCTGACTCACAGATTTCTTGGAAAGGTGTCCCGACCGCAGAATGCTGGCAGAGAGGCTCTGCAGATATATCTCCTCTGGCCTCCCCCTCCTCCCTCCCCTCATATCCCAGGGCCGAAGTGGCCATGCAGCTAAGGGCCACGGGGACATTCAGTCTTTGCCATGGCCCTTCTCTGCCCACACTAATGACCTCCTGCTACACCTCTGTGAGAATTCAGACCTGCCCAGAACCAGAAAGAACCAGAATGAATTGTGGCATTGGTACCAGGTCGAATCTCTATACCCCAAATGCAAGGAGACAAAGGTCTTGTGGTGCAGGGCTCCCTGAATCAGACTGGCTTTGGGGCGGGCCAGGGCCAAGAGCCGGCTGGGGCAGGGTGTGAAGAGTAGTGCCCGTTCCCACCCCCCCACCCCTCTGTGGGACATTGTGGACCAGGGAAGCCTTCTTCCCATAAGGCATGGGGGAGATTAGAAACTTCTCCCTTGTCCTCTCTGCTGCCTCAGAGGGTGACCATCTTACTTATTGTCATCCACAATCCACCTGCAGCAAAGGGGGCCGCACTTCTCCCAAGCCCTTCCCTGGGGCCACTTAACCTGAAGGAAGACTATCAGTTAAGTAATATAGCAACTCTGTTGACTTCCAGAGCTCAGAGTCACAAAGTCCCAGAGCTAGAAGAGACCGTGGAGGCTATCCATCCTTACCCCTCATAGATGCAAGTTACCACTGCAACACCAAGGCCAATTGGCCATCGAATTTCTTTTTCTTCTAATAAAAGAATCATATTTCCCCTTTCTCTGGGCTATACATTCTCCGTTGCTTTAGTCATTCCTTATAAGACATGACACCACACACAGGTATGTGGCCAGCCACTGTTCTGGGCATACAAAGATGAGTATGCCAGAGTAACTAGGTAGGCAAATCAGGACAATGTCCCGAGTGCTCTGTGGAGCCACGTGCCAAGTGGTGCAGGAAGTGCAGGGAAAGGAGCAGTTGGCAGCAGCAGGAAGGATTTTCAGAATGCCTGGTGCCTGAGCTGGGCGCTCTGGAGGAAGAATGAGATTTACCAGATGGACCAATGGGAGGGGAGGGTATTCTAGGCAGATGAACTAGCACTGATTCATTTATTCCTTCCTCCTTTCATTCATTCATTCAACCAACATTTACTGAGTACCCGCTTTGTGGTGAGATCTGCCCTAAGCAGGGAAATAAGAGTGAAAAAGAAACATTGCTCCTGCCCTCAGGAAGCTTGCAGCCTAGGTTGGAATGCAGGAAATAAAAAGGCAGCAATGACATAGTGAGGTAAGGCAAGAACACGGAAAAAATAAGTGCTTTGAGAGCCCTCAGGAGAGCGCTAAATCTATGCCTATGAGTGAAAGCACGGAGTGGGAGCCAGCTTGGTAAGCTCAGACAACAGGGTGGCCAGAGCATCGAGCCCACTGGGAGAGTGGAGGGAAATGCAGGTGCAGAGACAGGCTTAGAATATGCAAAGTCTTGGGTTTTATTCCTTAGGCAATGGGAGAAAGAGCACTGAAGACTTTAAGTAAGTGAGTGATGTCATCTTTTTTATGTTCAAAGGAAACCTCTCTGGGAGCAGTGTGGAGAACTGGCAGGGAAGGCAAGAGATGGATACGGGAAGACCAGCAGGTTGCAGTGGTTTTCGTGGGTTCTGTTTACCTCCCCTCTGTGCACCATAGTGTGTCAATTTCCCTCTTGAGCATGATGCCAGAACGGAATGAAATACTGTAGATGTGAATTGACCAGCACAGAATGCAATAAGATAATTAAATTATTGTAGATACCACTCTGTTGTTATTGCTGCCTGGGATGACAATAGCTTTCGGTGACATATCACTCTGCTGCTTCATATGGAGCTCATTATCAACATAAATTCTGGGGTCACTCTTTCATTTACTGTTGCCAAACACTGGGTCCCTCATCTGATATTTAGATATTCAGTTCTTGCTACCAAAATGCAGAAATTCCCATTCATTCTTCCCCACCCCCCGCAAAGCCGCAGTAGATAGTTGTATGTCATAGCTGCACATCCTTCTAGTTGCTGTATGTGGGACGCGGCCTCAGCATGGCCGGAGAAGCGGTGTGTCGGTGCGCGCCCGGGATCCGAACCCGGGCCGCCAGCAGCGGAGCGCGCACACTTAACCGCTAAGCCACGGGGCCGGCCTCCCATTCATTCTTATTAAATGTCATTTTGTTAGCTCCACCTATTCATCTAGTCCAACAGAATTATTTGGGATCCTGTGTGCTCTGTCAACATATTTCTGTCTTGCTTAGCTTTGCAACATCTGCACATTAGATTATCATTCCAATGATGTTTTTATTTGAGTCCTTGATAAAAATTTTTGAACAGGCCAAAGGGTGAGAGGGTAGAATATGCCACTTATAATTTCAAGTAATAAAACTGTTTCACAAGCCCTTATTTTTCCATCATGTTAAAAAATACCAGAAGAATCTTTTTCTCAAACACCATGTTGAAATCTGGACAAAATATGTTGTCCAGGGACACTTTCTAAATAAAAGAATGCGCTTCATTTGACAAAACCTGTTCTTGGTGAACCATTCTTGAATCCTGGTCATCACCACTTTCTTTTCCAAGGATCCACTGACAATCTTTTCAACCAACCGTTCAGTGGTCGTTTCTCGGACCTCATCTTACTTGACCTTTCAGCGGGACTTGACACAGTTGATCCCTCCCTCCTGCTTGAAAACTTTGTCTTCTCCGGTGCCCAAGACACCACCCTCTCCTGGTTGTCCTTCTACTTCACTGGCTGCTCCTTTTTGGTCCCCGTGATTCCTCCTCCTCTTCTCAACATCTCAACATTGGGATGCGCTCCAGCTCAGTCCTTAGACTTCCTCTCTTTTCTAGTTATTTTAGTCCCTTGTTAATTTCAGCATTCTCGTGGCTGTACCTCTCCAACCCTGGCCTCTTCTCTGATCTCCAGACTCATGAATCCAACTAGCTGCCACATGTCTCTTCTTGGATGCCAAACAAGCATCTCAAATATAACACATCCAAGAAAAAGCTCCTCATCTTCTTCTATCCTCTACATCAGATACTCCTGTAATCATCCCATTTCAGTTAATGCCACTCCATCACTCCAGCTGATCAGGCAAAATCCTTGGAATTAACCGTGACTCCTCTCTTATTCTCTCATCCTCATTCAATCTATTAGCAAAATCCAATTGTTTCTATCCAGAATTTGACTATTTCTTAGACCATGTCTCACCACCTCCTTTGGCTACCAGCCTGATTCAAGACATCATCACCACACAGTTTATTACAAGAACCTCATAACAGGCCTTCCTGCTTCCGCTGTGGCCTCCCTTCAGTCTATTACACCCTAGAGTGAACTTTGAAAATGTAAATCAGAGCACGTCATTCCTCTGGCCAATGGCTGCCGTCTATCTGAGTAACATTCCTGGTCCTCACAAGGGCCTGTGAAGTCCTGCCCAGTCTGACCTCCTGTTATCTCTCTGACCCCACCCTTTACCATTCTTTCCTCAAGTCCTTCACTGCAGCCACACTGGACTCTGCTGTGCCGGGAAGACACCAGATGCGCTTCCCTCTTGGGCTCTTTCAGCTGTAGTTCCTTCTCCAGAGAGCTACACATCTTCAGGTTTTACTAAAAGGGCTTCTTGTGTCAAAGACCTTGCCTGACTCTCTTCTTTAAAAAGGAAACCCGCTCCCTCTAACATCATTCATCTTCTTGTTCCACTTTGTTCTCTCCATACCACCCAGCAGCAACCAACATATTATATATTTACTTATTTTTAAAAATTCTATGTCTCCCCTGCTAGACCTACCATACCGAAGAAGGCATGGATTTCTGTTTATCTTGTCCCCTCCTCTATTCCCAGGGCCCAGCACAGAGCCTGGCACAGGATAGATATGTAATAATATATGTTGAATAACCCTACAGTCAGAAATTTTGCCTGGCACTGACCACACTGAGAAAATTCACTTCTTTTATTTTCAAAATTGGAATGTATTTGTTCATCTCTGTCTTCCAGACTTTTCTCTGATTGTCATGATGTTTCATAGACCACCAGCCATATTACAGCAGGAGCAGCAGGAACAGCAGCTAACAGGGACTGAGCACCTAATAGGAGCCAGGCCGAGCGCTCAGAATAGACAGAATCTTATTTAAACCCTTCAACGATCCTATGAAACAGGTATGATTATTTTATCCATATAACAGGTGGAAACACTAAGACATAGATGGATTAGGTAATTTCCCCAAGGTCATACTGCTAGCAAGGGACAGAGCCAAGATTCAAACCCAGGCAGTCTAACTCGAGGGCCTGTGTCCTTAACTTTCCTTCTGCATCTACAGTAATCCCTTCTTGAAAATGTTTTCAGAATTTTGGAATATAATTCATTCCGCCCAGGATATGTCAGCAAACTTGAGGAGTAAGTTTCACTTGCACACTCCTTGTTCTTTGGGGGATTTCAATGTCTCCTGCTCTTTTTGGTCTTAAAGTCATTCACTTGGACAAAGGAGTGGGAAGCAAAATAGATGGGGAGGATTATTTTCACTCAGTATCACCCACCACCCATCCCTAGGGACAGACCTAAGTCTGTTTTGTTTGTCTGCTCAAAGCTTTAAAAAGCTTTCTTAACATTCTTCAGATAGCCTACCTTCCTGACATTGCTCTTACAGCTGATTCCCGTCTTTTATATTCTATGTTGTTTTGGGTGAAGAGCCACGCTTCCACCTTTCACACCTGTTCTTCTTGAAGATCGAGCTCATCTCAGAGTTGCCCCGGTAGCCACTGTTGACTTTCTATTTACTTGTCTATGTTTATTAAGATGGCCCTTTTAGATCCCTCCCACTCTCCTTCCACCTCAAGGGCAGTGTGATCTCATTGGTAGAATCTCATTCTAGAAAGCCTCTCAGCTGGCATTCCCATTTGGTTGACCTCACCAGAGTTGTGATCCCTGTCCACAGTTGTTGCCGAGAGGGGCTCTCCAGCAGGGACTACATTTCCCAGCCCCACTTAAGACAGGAACCTTGTGGTTGAGTCCTGGCCAATGGCATGTGGACAGAAGTGACATATACTGCCTGCAGAGCTAACCCAAAAAAGCCTCCTCCTGGCTCTCCACAGCCCCCTGACCCATCTGCAGGCTGGATGTCTCCACTCCTGCTGACTTTGGAAGCCTCATGTTAAATGGGCAGTGCGTCTGCCGGTCTGGGTGCCTGGGTCAACCCTTTCCCAACAGGAGTTTGTAGGAATACAAAACAAGCTTCTATTGTGTTGAGCCACTGAGATTTGAGAATTCGTATACAGCCATGCATTGCTTAATGATGGGGATACTTCGTGAGAAATGTGTCATTAGGCGATTTCGTCGTTGTGCAAACATCATAGAGTGTACTTACACAAACCTGGATGGTATAGCCTACTACACATCTGGGCTATATGGCACTACTCTATATTAGTATATCTGGTCTGTTGTTGACTGAAACATCATTATGCGGTGCCTGACTGTATTACAATAGCTAAGATCATCTTAACGAAAACAAACCATATTTTTTTTTCCATGAGCCTATTGAAATCTCTCTACAGTCTGGAAAATGCATTGAGCGTGTAGCACGGGTTTCTCTCCTCGGCCATCACAAGCTCTAGAGGGAAATGGGTACATTTCCCAACAGTCCCATGGCTGCCACTTCATAAGCAATTCTCCACATCACAGTTCCCCTCAAGATGCTTTCTACCTTCTGGGAGAGAAAATTGTCAAAAGAAATGGAAGGTAGAGGAAGCTCTCTAAACTGGTTTGGGTACGGGGCCACCTGGATCCTATTAAGAGAGACGCGAGTAAGAAGGAAGTGAGGATTGAGGGAGGAGGCCAGTGTTTTGGTTCTTCCTGTTAGGGATCCTGGAACAAGCTCCAGGCCGCGTAAGAGACTTTGCATTCGGCCCTCGGGGCCAGGCCAAGAAGCAGACACACCCTGCACATGAGGCAGCAAGAAGCTGCTGACAGGTCCAGACACCGAGGGCTTGGTGTGCTCCTGTGCAGCCTTTATGCTTCAGTGACAGCTGAAGGTTCCCAGGATAGATGGGTGAATGACAGCAAAGCCCGGTGGCCGGGAGAACACGAAAGCAGGTTGGACTCTTAGCCAGAGAAACGAGTTCCTAGAAGGCCCAGTCCAGGCACCCCCTACCACCCAGCAGAAGAGAGCTCCCAAGGGGGAGTTTCACAGCGTTCAGCACAGGCGGTGTGGCCCGGGACTCTGAGCTTGGAGCACCTGTTAGCTGTTTGGCTTCCTTTGTTTTGGGGTTTTTTCCTACATAAAATGGGAATAAGGCAAGTGGTTTGCCCTATTTGGAATATTAAATATCAAAAGTAACTGGTGTTAGCAACAATAATAAACACGTGTGGAGCATTTACCAAGTGCTAACCACTGTTTTAAGTGCTTTACACAAATTAACTCAGTTAATCCCAAAACAAACTCTATGAGGTGGTGCTATTAGAATCCCATTTTGTAGATGAGGGGCCTGAGGCCCAGAGAGGTAAAATATCTTATCTGAGATCACACGGGTGATCACGTAGCAGCACAGGGGACTTACACCTAGGCAGCCTGGCTCACGACGCTGTGTTCTTAATCACTGTATGGCCTCCAGAGCACACCGCCCTCTACTGCCCACCGAGGAGGGCAAGTAATCCTTCCCATGGAGGAAGGCATCTACATCACGCCCAACACACATCAGGCACTGGTTACACCTTGCTCTCCCCCCCCCCGCCTTGTCTTCATGCTGAGGGACTTAGAAAGGGTAAATGGTCCCATTCCAGGTTTCAAAGGAGGAGGCAGCTTTTGTGTAGAGGCAAAACACTGAGGTAAGAACCAGAAGACCACTTAGCTCTAACGATCTTGGGAAAGTCACTGAGCAATCTGAGTTTTAATTTCTGCATTTGTAAAAGGAAAATATGCCCCTGGGAGGGCTGTTACGAGGTCTAACCATAAAAGGCCCATTACCATTCCTAGCATTTAGTGGCACTTAAATGAGGTAGTTGAGTGTGAATCTGAAGGAGGATTCAGTTCCAGGTGGATGGGAGACTGTGGGACAGGCAGGGGGCCTTCTCAGCAGGAGGAGCTGTGCTGCACTCATGTG
Organism: Ceratotherium simum simum; assembly: GCF_057802395.1. Classification (NCBI taxonomy): domain Eukaryota; kingdom Metazoa; phylum Chordata; class Mammalia; order Perissodactyla; family Rhinocerotidae; genus Ceratotherium; species Ceratotherium simum. Next base: position 17,241,448 of record NC_141901.1, on the reverse strand, counting down.
GCTTGGTGGGCTGGTGTCCACAGAATTCACTGCATTTGGGCTACTACTTGCTCCAATCCTCAAGAACAAAAATCTTACCATCCCTGAGCAGCCTGGAGCACAAGGTCTTAGCAGATGGCCAGGTAGACACAGTCTCCCTGGGCAGAGGCGGCTCTCACCTGCTCAACTGCAGGGAACAGAACCAGCCCTGAAGCCCATTTCTCAGAAGGTGAGTCAGAGCATGCACAGGCTGCCTCAAAGGCACGGCCCTGGGTTAGTGAGTAATCAAGGCTGCAAGACTGACCCCTGCTCAGAAAGCTGCTCTTCTCCCCACCTCTGAGCACTCCCCAGCACACTCAACCCCAAATTGAAGGTCTTTTTATTGGTTTATTTTTAAATTGTTGTTACTTCTGCTACCTGCTATGGGGATAAGGGATTGGACAACGGGCTTCTGGCCTAGACAGACAAGATGGGAATCTAACAGATCTTTGGGCCTCCACATGGGGTTTTCATGGATTCCATGTTCACAGGTCATTTGGAGTCTGATGCTATGGGTGATTTTGTCCCCACTCCTGCCACCATCTGTCAAATAGGCCATTTCAGTTCTCAGGGTCCCCACTCTCTTGATATGACTCATGCTCAGCAGGCCCATGTTGTCCCACTTCCTGAGCCAGGAAGTCCCGTTCAGTAGGTCTATCTGCACTGCAGGGTGGTGAGTGTGCAGCAGGGAGCCTGGGCTGACAGGCGCTGGTGTGAGTGTGCATGACCAATGCAGGAAGTTTCAGTCGTGTCAACCAGTGCTCTTTAAGCAAACACCCAGGACTAGACAGAGCAGAAAACCATGAGCGTCCATTGAGGCTGGCTTGGGAGATTTCCTTTTTCTTTATATGAGCCCATTCTCGAGTCAGAGGTGGTTCCTGCTGCTTCAGCTGAGCTCAGGGTCCCAAGTGGAAGACCCAGTTTCAGAATCCAGAAGCCAATGGGCTTCTCTGAGGGGATCTGGGCTCCTGGTAGGAAGGGAGATGGATTTCTCTCACATATGCCCCAAGATGGTGCCAGTCCTTCTAGGTCCTTCAGTGACCAAAAGGCATTGGTCAGCATGATGGCCTCAACATTCCATCTTCTGTGGCCTAGTGAGGGAAAGGAGGGAAAGACACAACATTCCAGGCATTTGGGGGGTCAAATATGAGGAGTCAGCTCATTTTTTTTTTTCTGAGACTTTCTCAAGCCTCTGTCAAATGGAATGTGTATTCCTTTTCTTCCACCAATCAGAGCATCTTGCAAATATTGTCTGTGTGTGCTAAGGGCTTGTCAGGGCTGCAGGAGCCCAGGGAGCCACAACCTGGCTCTGGGGCAGATGTTGGGGGAGGGAGCAGGAGGAGGATCCATCACTGTGGGGGGCTTCCGTCCAGGATGTGTGGGGAAGAGGTGGGTCAATACATCATTCAGCTGCCTTACAGCAATGATGGATAGCAACGGTGCACAGACCCGGATACAGAGGAGGCATGCACACTTCCTCTAACAGGCATTTGCTAGAGCCTGGGCCAGGCTCTGTGCTAGAATTCAAAGATAAATAAGACCTGGACTTGCTGTCAAGGAGGCACAGTCAAGGGGAGGGAACAGCGCCAAGCAGATGTGCAGACTGGTTCACCCACCCAACAGGCAGGAGCTCCCTGAGGACCAGCCTTGGGTTCTTGTAAAGTTAGCAACTCAGAGGATGTGACCTTCTGTCACAGTATCTCTCCCCTCACTTTTGGAGGAGCACCCGAGGGGCTGCAAGTGGACCTAAATCAGCACCCCAAGTTCAGAAGCCACTCTGTCACCAGAGCCACCCCCAGCATCACTGGGGGTGATACAGCCTAAATGTTTGTTCATTAACTCAAAAGATGCCCATTGAGTGCTTACCAGGTGGCAAGCATTGTGCTCGCCATCAGCGATGGAGAACCAAGGGCTCCCCAGTGGGGAGGACAGACCCACAAACAAATTACACGCCTTGAAATGAAGAGCCAAATCAGCGATATGGATGCAGAGGAGGGAGAGCGTAACACCCTGGGATGTGGGTGTTTGGGAGGAGCTGGGAAGGAAGAGCTGTGGCTTGTTTACCAAGAGGCATTGGTCCACGTGATAGGCTCAACGCTCATCTTCCCTGGAATTCACCAGGCCCTGTTCAGATCTCATTACCTCTGCCCTTCCTGGTTCCTGCGTCATGAAAGGGCACTGGAAGATACTGACATCAGAAATGGCAAGTCGGGATGCAGGCCAAGGTCTGGGATGCTTCTCCTGCCGCCTGGGCCAGCATCTCTGCCGCAGCATCTTCCTGCTGCCCCAGGGACAGGCCTGACTTGGATGGACTGCAAGTAATGCCCCAGCTTTACTCTGCCCTGGGCTGGGACTGCTACGAAGGCGACAAGGCGGTTGTTTTCCTCTTGTGGTTGCCCTCCTGGTTACCTGAGTGACTCATGGGAGGTGGCAGGCCAGCCTGGGGCAGAAGAGGAGGGCTGTGGCCCAGGGCCAGCGTGGGACTCAGGGCGGGGGCTGCCCCAGACGCCCAGATCTTACAGCATGCCACAAGGGAGGAGCCTGCTCCCACATGGACATAACTGGTCTGTTTTTTGGAGCAATGTGGCCTGATAAAGGACACAGTGAGGCCCTCAAGGAGGAAGATAGGAGGAGGACAGGAAAGGCAGGGAGATACACATTTTTGGGCTAGAGCTCCATCAGATAGTAGAGAAAGAGTGCATCCTCCTAGGGGTCCTTGAGGTGCTGTTTTCCCAGACGACAGGGGTGAGGCCAGACGAGCCATGGAGGGTGGAGTGTGGTTCTGTCCTCACAGGCTTGCACATCCCTGACCTCGGCACCCACACCCACTCTCAAGGGCCCACGGCTGGGTGGCTGAGAGGGGAACCCCTGGTGGAACCTTTCCTTGTCTTAGGCAAACTCAGGAAGGATGCATGGCGAGTGCGGGTAATGCATTCAGGGTGGAGCTGAGACGGCAGAAAACAAGGTTTTTACCCACAGTATGGGCCCTCCCCCTTTCTCCATCCTACCTGTCATCCCCTCCAAGCATCCTGACTGCATTAAGCAAAGACTCCAAACTTTTCAATGAAGAGGAGAAGCTGTTATAGTCCCAAAGTGTTGCAACATCTACCTTGGGGGCAGGGGAGGAAAAGGGAGGGAGGTCCGTGAGAACACAGATGTCCTCAGCCTTCAGCCCAGAAGGCGCGCCTCTGAGATGCTCAGAGACGTGGATTCCCCCCCTTTGATTCTGGGACGTGGCTTTGCTGGACTGGCTTCGGGCACTGGCCACACCACAACTCTGCTTCAAGCCCACTCTGACAGCATTTCTGCCTCCAGCCCTCTCTCTGGCTTTGTGCTTGATGTTCCTTTCTTGGTGTGCACTGGGTTCAGGAGAGAAGCCAAGGCCCTGTTATCCATGTCCTCCTCATTCTCTAGTGGTTCTACACACTCTAGAAAGTTCTATTGGGGATTGACCAGGAGCATGAACAAGATCAACCACTGATGTGATTGGCCTGCCCCACCCATGGAACACTTCCATCCTACCCAGAACATCTCAGCAGTGATTTCACTTAAGAAAGCTCTGATAACATGCCATGACATTTCACCTAATCATCTAATCCATCCTCAGGGCCCAGATAAGTTCCTACCTACATAATGAAGCCTTCTCCGTCAACTGCAACTTGCCCCATCTTCTCCCTCCCCCTTACGCATTCGCAATATTTAACAACCACACGTCCTTCTGGCTTCTTTCATCACTTCCTGTGTACCTCCTCTTGTCATGCCCTTGCAAGACCCTGCACCAGGGGCTGGGGGGCAGATGTAACATGGTACCCCCATCCCTCAGAGTTGCTTCCAGCGCAGTCGAGAAGATGTAGATGCAGAAACAACCATCTCACGTGGTTCCATGAGAGAGATCCAGAGAAGGTGCTATGGGGTAGAGGAGGAAAACACTGCATTGACCTGAGGGGAGGCCACAGAGGGGACCTCAAAGGACACATCTGGAACATGACTTTCTGAAACACATAGGATTTGGATGGGAGGGATCAGTCTGGGAAAAGACTTTCTGTCAGAAGAACAGACTGGACAAAGACATGGAGACAGGAAATGGTGGATAGATGGGGGGGAACCACCAGGACAGGTCCCAACCATCAGCTCCTTCAAGTCGCCCCATTGGCACCCAGGCTTCCCTACTCCGGGCTTTACTCACTTCAGGGCCACCTGTGGGCAGTGACTTGGGGAGGCTGCAGGAAGAAGTACAGCAACAATGTGTTTACCTGCTGTTAAAACCCAGATTTTTCATGCATAGGTAGCCAACTTGTGCCCCTAATCGGCACCAGGATGCCCTCCATGGGCCCAACTTCATGAGGTACTGCTAAAAATACTGCCTGTCTGAGAGGTGACAGAGCTGACCACCAAACATTCCTCAGCTACCCTGTTGGCTTGTACAGACTCCTCAGAGAGCCCTGCAGTTGAGTCAGAGCTCAGGCTGTGGGGGGTGGGCTGTGCCCTTGGGGAGCATGGAGGCCGTGTCCTGAAGCACTGCTTGTCTTTGCAACCCAGCAACCATCTTCTGCCTGGAGACACCCTGTTCAGCCTTCCCAGCTGAAGTTCTGTGCCAGGAGCAGAGGGTGGGCTGAGGGCCGGGCTGTGCTAGGTTTTTGTAATGGATACAGTCAACTTTGTAACTGAAAGGCTGACCTATGGAACCTGATCACATAAATGCGAATTTGGACCACCTACATCAGAATCACCTGGGAATTCCCAGGAACCATCCAGGAGATCCTGATTCAGTGGTTCAAGGTGAGCCCTGTGTCTTTTTTTTTTTTTTTAAACAAGCGTACAATACTCTTAGAAGAAGGGATGGAGTTAGAAAGAATTGGATCCAAAAATGGTTACAAATCCCTACTGTGTGTAGGGCAGCGGCATCCTGGCCTTGTCTGTGCCTCAAATCACACTCAGAGACTGGCCTAGAGAAAGCCTCCTGCAGACTGCCTCCCAGAGCAAATGTGTCCTTTGCTTATCCTGCCCTCATCCAAGGAGCAAGGCTGCCACCTGCTGGTCAGTTCTAGAAACGTCTCCCATTCTCCAGATGCCTGCCCCTCCCTCTCTTGTTCTGCCTTGGAATGTCCTACTCTGAGAACAGTGTCCCCTAATCTCATGCCTCTTCTGGTGCCTCTCATTTAAGCCTATCTTCCCACCAGTCAACAAGCAGATCCTGTTAATCCATCACCTTGCCCTGAAGTCGGTTCAGTTTAGCACACTCTTGGAATGAGCCTGGTGTGGGCTGGCCACACAGAGGAAAATAATGCAGGACCCTTCTTTTATAGAGAGAAGACAGAAGTGGGGGAGATTCATAAATATGGATAATTTCTACCTGAGGTGACGTCTGAGCTGAGTCTTAAAGGATAAGCAGAAGTCAGCCAGGTGAAAAAAGGGGAAAGGAGATTCCAGGCAAAAGGCCTAGCAAGATGGGATATCCTGGCTGTTCGAATACAGACACTTAATTGTTTTATTTTTAATCCACTTCTTGGCTGCCCCAAAAGGATGGAATGCAAATATTTCCCATTAATTTCTGGGCAGATTTAAAGATTAAGAGAAAGGGAAATAAGTTTTCCAGTTGCTAAAATGAGATTCTGGGTTTTAGGGGCCTCCAGGTCTATTGGGAAAGTACGAGAGGGAGGCCGGGAGAGAATCCGCATGACCAGGGGACGCAGAAGGCGGAGAAGGCTGCTCTCTACTAGAGAGTTCTCTTGGCCAGCGTGGGGAGCGGGCTGTAGGTCACCACTCCCAACCTGGTCCTGCAGGGCCCCAGGGAAGTGTCAAGGCCTCAGAGGGAAGTGGCTGCACAGTGCCACAGTGCACTGCACGTCCAGCCTTGCAAAGAATTCCCAGGTCCCGAGAACGGCAGAGGCATCCCTGCACCAGCAGACCTGGGAGCCCCAAGCTGAAAGAGCCCCAGATGTCTCCATGGCAACCCATGCAGACAAATGCCCAAGGACCAGACCCCTGGGCCCTAGGAAGGACTCGAGGGCTGGGACACGGCCCCAGAAGTAGAGAAATACAAATTCAAACCACAAGGAGAAAATAAAGGAACTAAGTTCTTGCACACCAGGATTTGTAGCAGATTCACACTGGGAAGGGTACAAAGAAGGTCAAGAAGTGGCACGAGAATAAAACGGAGGAGGTGCACCCATTGCGAAGCTGGTTAATAACACTGTCTGCATGGTGGGTGGACAGCCGAGAGTCCAGGACATTCTGTGGCTCTGGCGGTTCCAGGATCCTCGCCAAATGCTTCCCCCAGACAACCCTGTTTTGTGCCCCAGAAGGTGTGGCCATCTGGCTCCCGAGTGCCAGCTCCGCACCTGTTCTGCGGCCAAACACGACGGGGGCCAAATTTGATAATGTTCCGCTTCTCTCGTAATCCTTCACCAAAGAATTATATACCTTCTGAAGGCAAAAACATCATCCTTCAGTGGCCCCCCATGGTCCTAGGATGGAGCCCAAACTCCTCAGCATGTCCTGCAGGCCCTGCTCCAGCATCCTCCCTCTGCAGCATCACTCCCCTCTCCCCCTCTAACTCCAGTCCTGGGAAGGGCTCCCAGCTCCCTACGTTCTCCCAGCAGCCTCCCACCCTCCCTCAACTAACTCCTGCTCATCCTTCAGGCCTCTGTTCAGTCATTTTCTGAATCCCCATCACAGCACCACAGCTGAGTTAAGGGCTTCTCTTGTGTGCTCCACACACTCTGGGTTTGCTCCATCCTGACCCTCAGCACACTCTCAAACCACCTGCTCACTTCTCCGTCTGCTTCAGCTCACTGTGGACCACTTGAGGACAGAAACCGGATGTGGACCACTGTCACTTCTATGGCAGCAGCACAGCACCCTGACTTAAAGAGGGTGTTCAGCGGTTTTCTTAGAGGAAATGACACTCAACATGAGACCTAAAGGATTAGGGTGGGGGCAGAGGTATGATTTCAAGAAAAGAAAGCATGCCAGCAAATGCAAAGGCCCTGGGGTTGGAAAGAACTTGGCGTGTCCACAAAACATGCTGAGGAAACTGTGGCTGCACTGTAGAGAGGGAGTGAGCAGGTGGCACAAGATTTGGTCTGAGAGGTTCTAGGCATGGTGGGAAGTCACTGAAATGTGTTAAGCTGGATAGGAACATTATTCTATATCCTCATCTCCATCTCTTCCCCTTTCTGCTCTGACTGAACACAGGCTCTCTTCTGAGAACAGTTCCCTGCAGCCTGCTCCAGTGGTGACTTATTTTTCTCTTCCACATCCCTCCTCCTGCTGGGTGGGGCAGGTGTCTTCCTCATCCCTTCTTGCTATTCCAGATCATTCTTCCATAAAGTTTCCTGGCTTTTAACATCAAATCAAGCCACAATCCTTCATTGGTACAGTCTCCCACAAAACCAGATCACTTCCCCTCATTTCTTACATGGATCTTAGCACCTGGCTCACTGTCTCTCTCACCAACACCATCCTGTCATAATTCTTGGGACTACGACCCCATAGCTGGCCTCTCAGTTCCCTGAGCGCCTCTCCTCCAACGATCTCGTCTTCCACCCTATCTCACAGACTCAAATGGCCAAAGTCTGATGCCTGACATCCTTCACAACTACACTCCCTCACCCCTAAAGTCTCAGTTTGGTGCATCTCCCTCTCTGAGCAGCACCTCCCACCTTCCCAGCTCACTGCTCCTAAATCCCATCACCAACAACCCCTTGTCCCAGTGGGACTGCTGGCTCTTCTACCTTTTAACTCATCCAACGCCCCTCAAGTCCTCTCTCCCCACCTTACTCGGCTGAAATTCCATGGCTTATCACTTTAATCACTTCTTTTTCCATACACCCTCATCTTTAATACCCCTGTTTGGCTTCACTGTTTTGTTCAGCAAAACTCTAACCCTGGTTAACCCCACTTCTGAGCCTCCCGTAGGCTTGCGCCCACACAGCTGACCGTAGCTGGAGGAAAGCACACAATCTTCCCGACTGGCCCACCTTCAGATCATGACCGCTGACCTCAAGTGGGCCTGTAATGCTGCCTGGCAATCATGGACCCACTCCCTCTCCCACTCTCCTAGACGAATATTTCATATCTTCTTTCTCTTCAGGCCTCCGGCACCTCCTCCTCCACTCTCCATCTCAGCCGATGACCTTGCTTCCTACGGCACTGAGAGCAGGCAGCCCTAGAAAGAGCACCTTCTCGAGCTCGCACCTCTCCGTCTCTCCACACCCCTGCCTCTGTGTCCCGGTCCTCTTCCTGTGGATGAACTCCTGTGCAGAGCCCAACCCTTGCTCAGGCACAGGATCCCATCTCCTCTCACTTTCTCAGGATATCAACCCAGCAATTCTCTCAGCTCTTGCCTCATCAATTTTTCTTTCTCTACTGGGTCATTTCCTTCAGCATACAAACATAGTTCCCATTTCTCAGCTCCCTCTTACAGTAAAAGTCCTTGAATGAGCTGTCTACACTCATTGACTACAATTCCTCTCCCTCTTAAATCTACTCCAATCAGCTTTTGATGTCCATGTGGCTAAATCGAATGGGCACTTCTTAGTCCTCATTTAACAAGAACTCTCAACTCCTTGAATCATTTCTTCTCTTTATCTCCAGAATATCACATGCTCCCAATTTCCCTTCAAACCCCTTTGTTCTCTTCTTTTCATCTCTTTTGCTTGGCCTTCTCACCTCCCCTGGATCAGTCCAGGGCTCAGTCCTGGGACCTCTTCTCTTCACTATGTACATTCCCTTGGAGACACTTACAACCATGTGGCTTTAAATGCAATCCATATATTGATAACTCCTAAATTTTATATTCTACCAAGACTTCCGTCCTGAAATCCACGTGTCTACATCCAATCCAGTGCCGATATCCAATTGTCTGTCAATGTTTCCACTTGGAAACATTGTCCAAACCTAAACTCCTTGATCTTCTCCCTAAAATCTGACTCTCCCACAGTCTTATTATCTCAGTTAAGGGCAGCTCCATCCTTTCAGTTGCTTGGACCAAAAATCTTAGAGTCATCCTTGACTCTTCTCTTTCTCTCATATCCACGTCCAATCTATAACCAAACCACGTTAGCTCTAACCTCAAAATATATCCAGAAGTTGACCGTTTCTCACCCTTTTCAGCCATTCTGGTCCAAACCACCATGATCTCTCACCCAGATTACTGCAAGGCCTCCTAACTGATCTTCCGGAGTCTCCTGTTGTTCCCACCTGCTTTCTTAAAACAGCAGCCAGACTGATCTGGTTAACATATCACTCACAGTAAAAGCCAAACTCCTTAAAATGACTTTCAAGACTCTACATGATCTGGCCATGACCTCACTTTCTCCTTCGCTCCCCAGCTCACTCTTTTCATCCACCCAGGCCTCCTTGTTCCCCACACTCGGGCATGCTCCCATCTCAGGAGCTTTGCACTCGTTCTTCCCTCTCCTGCCTTCTCCCAGATATCTGCACATCTTGTTCTCTTGCCTCCTCAAGATTTTGCACAAAAGTCATCTTCTTAATGAGATCTAGCTCACCCGTGCAATTCAAACTGCAATCCCCACCCCCGCACTTCCAAGCCCATAACACTGCTTTATTTTTTCCATAGCTTTCTCAACATCTAACAGACTCTATAATTCGCTTACTTATTATGTTTATTTTGGGGGGTGAGGGACTTAAAAAAGTATATTTTTCTCCCATGCTACATGTTCGCTGTGGCTCTGCTCATCACAGCCATTCAGGGATCAGGGTTACTGCTTAATGGAGGCACCACCATCTCAAATGTTGCTGGTTGCCATGTGAGAGGGAAGAGGAAGCGTGGAGTCTCAGAGAGGCAATTACATGCCTTGTGTGAAAGACACTCCACACCTCATCAGCCAGAAGCAATCTCATGGTCCCTACTAACCACAAGGGGCCAGAGAATGAAATCCTACTAGACGCTAAGAAGGAGGGAAACCGGAAATATTTGATGGACAACATCAAATGGTTACTAAGCAGTCAATATTTATTAAATGAATAAATGAATCAATTCAAGGGAGTGAGTTAGAGGTCTTTCCATTTGATGAAATCTTATCTAAGAGAAATTGAGAACAGGCAAGGAATATGATACAGCAGTCAGAGACTGTGAAAAAGTCCAGTTTGACTACCACATTTTCAGTCTGTGTGAGTGGAGGAAGAATAATAGTAACTAAAAACAAAAGGAGGGGGTGCTGGCCCCGTGGTGTAGCAGTTAAGTTCGCACATTCCACTTTGGTGGCCCAGTGTTCGCTAGTTCGGATCCTGGGCAGGGACCTACTCACCACTCATCATGCCATGCTGAGGCGGCATCCCACGTAGACGAACTAGAAGGACCCACAACTGAGATATACAACTACGTACTAGGGCTTCAGGAAGGAAAAAAAGAGGAAGATTGGCAACAGATGTTAGCTCAGGGCCAATCTTCCTCAAAAATAAAAATTAAAAAAAAAAAAGGAGGTACAAGTTTAGCTTTGTTCCTATGGGTGTGCTAGGTAGAGTCTTGACAAGACGCCTGCATTTTGACCTCATTTGTTGTTAGATGTGATACTGGCATCGGGCATTTTGCTCAGTACACTGGTTCTCCTGGCCAGGCACCAGGGACCTGGCTAGGAATCCTATCTGGGCCCTGCTCTGAAGGAGCTTCCAGCCTGTGGTGGGGACACAGACCTGCAGAGAGACCTTGAACCAATGTGGAGAGTAAGGAGGAGTTTCAGGGATGTGCAAGGCACTGTGCCTGCATCACCTCACACCATTCCATCACTAAAATGTTCTAGCGTTTACCACTGAAGACACCTGCTTGTCTAGGACCACGCTCTGTCCAGGGCTTCCTGCATCTGGTGACTGAGTGAGGAGGAAGGAGCAAGACCCGGTCTCTGGCCCTGGAGTCTTGTTTGTGTGCTGGTTTTAACTACACGTTTAATTTCTTGACTAGATATAGGGCTATTCACATTATCTCTTTCTTCTTGAGTAAGCTTTGGTACTGTGTTTCTTTCAAGGCATTTTTCTATTCCAAGTTGTCACATTTATTGGGATACAGTTGTTTATAATATTCCCTTATTTTCCTTTTAATATCTGTAGAATCTGTAGAGATGTCACATCTCCCATTCCTGATATGAGTAACTGCTGTTTCCTCTTTTTTGTACCTGATCAGTCTGAGTAGAGATTTATCAACTTTATTGATCTTCTCAAAGAACCAGCTTTTGTTTTCATTGGTTTTTCCTATTGTATTTGTTTTCGGTTTTATTTCTTTCTGCTCTGATCTTTATCAATTCCTTTATTCTGCTTACTTTGGGTTAACTTGGATCTTCTTCAGGTTTCTTAAAGTGGAAACTGAGGTCATTATTTGAGACCTTTCTTCTTTGATAAGAGAGACCTCTAGTGTTAGAAGTTTCTCGTGGAATTTGTGTCTGTTTCATTCACTGATAAAACTCTAAAGCCTAAAACTGTAATTGGCACATAGTAGGTACTGAATATTTGTCAAATTAATGAATTGATGCTCCCATCTACCCAAAACCCTCTGAAGAGTTCCCATCTTACTCCAAATAAAGCCAATTCCTTACATAATCTTCAAGGCCCTACACAACTGGGGCCCCTTGCTACTTCTCTGACCCCCTTTCCTGCTGCCCTTCCCTGAGCTACACTGGCTTCTTTGCTGTCCCTCAGACATGCCAGGCAGGATCTGAACTCAGGGCCTTTGCATTTACTGTTCTTCTACCTGGAATACTTATCCCCACCCCACCTCTCCTGGTAAAGAATGACTGCATATCTTCATGCAGAGAGCCTCTGCCCTCCCCCATCCTCCCTGTCCTCTCTGGTTCCTCCCAGACAAAGAAACCTGGCTGAAGACCTGAACCAGGACACTTCAGGTTCTCATCTCCGGAGCAGCCCTGGAGTCACACCTCTGCCCTGATCCCCAGTCACACCATCACCTTGGGCTGCCCCGTCAAAAGCAAGTGTCTGTTTCTGCAAGGCTGAGGGCTGGAGTCGGCCAGGGCACTTTCATCTGATGAGGCCTAGCCACTAGCAGATTGTTGATATTTTTTATTCTGAATGCAAGATTTTAATTTTATTTTTATTCATTTTACAGACAAGGACACAACTTGTCTCACTGTTGTTTTCAAATGTAACGGCTTAACACTGTGCAAAGCATGCCCCTATATTTTTATAACTACGTACCATTTTGTTTGCGTTTTTTCCACCCACGCCCTCCGATTAGATTTGTCCGTGTCCGAAGTTTTCTCAGTTTTTCCAAAGAACAGACACGTGCACTGCTGGGGTATGAGGCAGGACCCGTCCTCAGTTCACCCTGGCCAGGAGAATCCACACGTACAGAGTAATACTGCATGCCAGGAGCCCTAAAGGGACTTTCTCTCAAGAATCTTGGCTTCACACTCACCGTCAGAGCATTCTCAGGAGAGGTCCCCTCCAGTTCTGCTCAGTGCAGCAGCTGAAAAAGGAAAAGGGAGGTCCGTTTGTATGGAAACCTCAAACGCCTCTCCGCGTCTCCTGTGAATTCCCTCTGTGTTCAGGCGGCCGAGCTAGACAGCTGGGAGGAAAGGTGTGTGTGTTTGATGGGGGCCTTGGAAAGAAAAGGTCCCTTGTACCCTAGCCAGCGACTGTAGGTGGAGTGGCCTCCGAGGACAGGGGAGCCAGGAGCTCCGGGGCGGCCTCGGCAGAAGCCCGGGTCCCCAGGGCAATGTTCAAGTGAGCCAGAAGGGGAGCCAGAGAGCTGGGAGGCCCCCCCCCCCCTGTTCAGAGAGAGGCAGAGCCGGGGCGACTCCTCCAGAAAGCAGCAGAGCAAGGTCCAAGGACTGCAATGTGAAATTTCTGACGGCAGCGAGACTCAAACTCATCTTTCAAGGTCCAACTCAAAAGACATCTCTTTGGGGAATATGTCCCCAAAGCCCAGGCAAAGACAATATCTCCTTCTTCGTGCAACTCACCCCATCGCCGGCTCACGGCAGAACCGTCCGCGGATGGCTCTGAATTCTCCAGCATGCTGCGAAGCCCTGCAAAGCCGGACCTGGCCTGGTTCCTCCGTACCCCAGCCCGGCTCAGTACCTGGCTCAGAGCAGTGCTTCTTGGTGTAGCTGGGACTCATGCTTCAGAATCATGCAGAGGTTTGTCAAAATGCAGATTCCAGGGTCTGCCTGGACCTGAAGAATCTCTGGGAGTGTGACCATGGAATCATATTTAACCAGATCCCCAGGTTATTCTTATGCACAGCAAGACTGATACAAAGTACAGTGTTTTCCAAATGTTTTTGACCAAGAATCAAAGCACACAGGGGTAAGAAATACAGTTTTCATTACAAACCCACACATATATAAATAAAACACAAAATACTTGAAACTAAGCTTTTCCTTACTATGTGTGAGACATTCTGATACATTCCACTCTATTGTATTCAGACAAGAATGTTGATTGTGGCTCACTAAAGTGATTTTCTGTCCTATTCACAGGTTGTGTCCTGCAGTTTGAAAAACACAGATATAATGATGCTCAACAAATGTTTGATGACTGAATATATGAATATGAATATATGAAAGACAAATAAATGAATACTTGTATCTCAACAACTGTAAAACAGAGGGGCTGCATTAGATAATTTCTAAGATCTCTTCATTTAAAGTTCTGAGATCTGATGCCTTTTTTTCAATTTCCAACAGCTTCACCATGTCCCAGGGCTCTGGTTATACTTAGTTAAAAGGATCTCCACTGATACAAGAGTTCAGAGGGTTCTATTTCTATTTGCCCCTTAACTAAAGACATGCAGTGTCTTCCCTTCTAGCCTCCCCAGACCTGCCATCCCTGAGCCCAAAGGACCAGCAAAGGCAGGAGGCAAACCTAACGCACAGGAGATTCCCCAGAGCCTTGTCTGTGGTAGTTTCCTTGTCTTCTCCATGGTCCCAAGAGTGAGGTGGAATGTGGCCGAGTCTCTGTGGCCTGGAAGGGGTTGCTATTCTCGGGGTCGAGGAAATGCGCTGCTGTCACTAGAGATCTTGTTTGAGTGTTGGCCTGTTGTACCCAGAGGGCTCCACGAACCTTAGAAATTCCCATCTTGCTGCTTGCAGCTCATTCTCCTACAGTGTGGACCAGGGGCTTTAGTGGTCAGCTAGGAGGGCCAATACAGCACAATGTGGGTCTTGAGGAGCTGAGGGGTCTTCTTGGAGCTCACCCAAGGGGCTCTGGTGACCCCTCCTCCAGTGGGACTGGGTTATGGCTCATCCATAGAGTAAGGCTTCAGGATAGCTCGAGGAGAGAGTTCTGGTGGAAACCAGAGGTGGGTTTCTCTGCTGTTTGGACTGAAATAGAGGCTAGTTCCCCCCTCTCCAAATTATATTATGATTAGCTAATACTGACTGAGTGCTTGCCTATTACTTGTATCAGCAAAGTACATCATCTCATTTAATCCCCACAACTCTTAAGGTAGACACTATTATTTTTTTTATTCCCATTTGATTCTACTTTATTTTTTATTTATTTATTTTTAATTTTTTGTTTATTGCAGTAACATTGGTTTATAACATTGTATAAATTTCAGGTGTACATCATTATACTTCTATTTCTGCATAGATTACATCATGATCACCACCCAAATACTAATTACAACCCATCACCACACACGTGCCGAATTATCCCTTTCACCCTCCTCCCTCCCCCCTTCCCCTCTGGGAACCACCAATCCAATCTCTGTCTCTATGTGTTTGTTTATTGTTGTTATTATCTACTACTTAAGGAAGGAAATCACAGTATTTGACCTTCTCCCTCTGACTTATTTCACTTTGCATAATACCCTCGATGTCCATCCATGTTGTCACAAATGGCTGGATTTCATCGTTTCTTATGGCTGAGTAGTATTCCATTGTGTATATATACCACATCTTCTTTATCCATTCGTCCCTTGATGGGCACTTAGGTGGCTTCCAAGTCTTGGCTATTGTGAATAACGCTGCAATGAACACAGGGGTGCATGTATCCTTACGCATTGGTGTTTTCAAGTTCTTTGGATAAATACCCAGCAGTGGAATAGCTGGATCATATGGTAGTTCTATCCTTGATTTTTTCAGGAATCTCCATACTGTTTTCCATAGTGGCTGCACCAGTTTGCACTCCCACCAGCAGTGTATGCGAGTTCCCTTCTCTCCACATCCTCTCCAACATATGTTGTTTCCTGTCTTGTTAATTATAGCCATTCTGACGGGCGTGAGGTGATATCTCATTGTAGTTTTGATTTGCATTTCCCTGATAGTTAATGATTTTGAACATCTTTTCATGTTTCTGTTGGCCATCTGTATATCTTCTTTGGAGAAATGTCTGTTCAGGTCTTTTGCCCATTTTTTAAGTGGGTTGTTAGTTTTTTTGTTGTTGAGATGCATGTGTTCTTTATATATTTTGGAGATTAAGCCCTTATCAGAAGTATGGTTTGCAAATATCTTCTCCCAATTGTTAGGTTGTCTTTCCGTTTTGTTGATGGTTTCCTTTGCTGTGCAGAAGGTTTTTAGTTTGATATAGTCCCATTTGTTTATTTTTTCTATGGTTTCTCTTGCCTGGTCAGACATGGTGCTTGAAAATATGTTGCTAAAACTGATGAGGTAGACACTATTATTATTATTTTTTTTTTTATAATTTTATTTATTTATTTTTCCCCCAAAGCCCCAGTAGATAGTTGTATGTTATAGCTGCACATCCTTCTAGTTGCTGTACGTGGGACTCGGCCTCAGCATGGCCAGAGAAGCGGTGCGTCAGTGCGCGCCCGGGATCCGAACCCGGGCCGCCAGTAGCGGAGCGCGCACACTTAACCACTAAGCCACGGGGCCGGCCCAAGGAGACACTATTATTAACCATAAGTTACAGATCAAGAAACTGAGACACAGAAAAATTAAGTAACTTTCCCACAGTCACGCAGCAAGTGGTAGAGGCAGGGTTAATTAACCCAAGTAGCGTGACTCCAAAGCCTGCGTGCTCGGTCACTGCACTGTGCAGCCTTCGCCCGGGGGAGGTGGTGTTGAGTTAATGAAGGGAAGGCCTTCCACCTGGTGCTGTTCTGCAGGAGGTGCTGGAAGCACTGACACTTGGAGTCACCGCCATGTCCTGTCATCCTGTCTAGAGCATGAACCTCGCACCCCTGTCACTGATTGCTTCGTGTTGAGTGTAGCACCCAATGAAGAGTCCAGGTTTACAACATCACTGCTCTGGGAACATCATGGACCTCGAAAAAGCCCGCCTGGCTAGCCTCTCAGTGGGAATGCTTGTGGCAAGGAGACCAGAGTCAGAGCCGGAAAGATGGTGCCCTTCTGGTGACAGAGTAAAGATGGGCAAGCATTCTGGAGGAACAGGGATGGGGTAAAGACATCAGCAAGCTCCCACCAGCTCTAGGATAAAAATAATAATTTATTGAAAAACGACTACGTGGCTGATATTGGACTAAACACTTTAAAAATATTGTTTCAGAGTATTTTCATGACAACCCTGTAATGAAGGTATTCTTATTCCCGTTCTACAGACAGAGAACCTGAGACTCAGAGAAGTTAAGGAAATTGATCAAGGTCATCAAACAAATAGAACTGGGATTCAGAGCCAGGTCTGCCTAACCCAAGGTTGTGTTCCGAGATCTGTCACACTTACAATTCTGCTTTCTGCACGTGTACTCTTACTCAACAAAGTTTGATGCCTGGGGAAAAAAACAACAATATTTAAAGTCTCCATCATATTTGGGCCACTGTAGCAGCTCCACTGATCTTCCTCAAGGATGATGCAGGTCTGGGGCAGGAAAGCAGACTGGATGGCCAGCACCTCACCAGTTGTGCCCACTGGTGGAAAGCAGCTCAACTAGATCACGGTGGTGACGGCCAGCAGCAGAGCTCGGGGAAAACCTGCCAGGGAGGGGTCCTGGCTTCAGAGTCTCATCAACAGAACCTGGGAAGCTTCTCAGGTCCTCTTAGAATCATAGTCTGACTCAATGCCCAGACTTAGCCACTGTTCACGAACCCAGCAAGGTGCCCAGGCATCCTCCAGGATGGGCACCAGTCTGGCTGTTTTCTACCCATGGCACTCGCTCCACCTGTCCAGTCTGTGGAGTTCGTGGGCACCGCTGAGCTCCTACACCGTGCCCAGTGGGGGCCCAATGTTCTTCCCTCTGCCCACTGCCCCACTCTCCCTTCTTCCCACACCTGAGAGGCAGGCAGGAGGACCCTTGTTTTCACCACCACCACAAGCCAGGGCAGCTCAAGGGAAATACCAGATTTTGAAGGCCAACTTGCAAATAATAACAAATAAATAAAAACTATGCCTCTCTTGTTTCCACACCTAAGGGACTGAGCAGAATGATATAGATTCCAAAAGTTCTTAAAAGATGTGGCCTTACGGAAAAGCCCTTTAACTCTAATGCCTGGTGGTCCTCAGAGTGACTGCTGGGAAGATGAAATGAGACAGTGAATATCCTTGTGTTGTCAATAGTGAAAAGCATCTAGGAAATGAAAGGGATTCCTGTCCCCAGAGGCCTGAGCACCAGGTTGACCAGTGGTCTGAGCAAGACCCAGAATTCAGTTCTGAGGCCTGATCGGCCTCTTGTGGGCAATTCATTAGGATGGTGAAGTCTCATATACAGAAAAGGTACCTGACACTCCAAAACAGGATTTTTAAGATGGCTAAGGGGACATCTCAGGGCAGGTGACTCAGGGAGATAAGGGGCTCACATTATCCCTTGGTGTAGGTAGCATCCAGGCTACTCCTTATCCCATTTATCACTAGGTGGCCTAGCCCATACCAGTGAGATGGTGACACCAGTGTGTCTTGAAAACCAAGGAAGAAACAAAGTGGGCAAGTTAACATGGAAGTCTCATGGCATATGGTAATTAGTCAAATGCTATGATTTCTAGAAATAAGGCATGATGAAAACCAAGCTGTCTAGGCTAGACACCAATGGTAGGCATGCATGGGAATCATCGTCTCCTTGGGCAGCTATGCTGAGGGAAAAGAAGGTCTTCTGGGGAAGTGACCGCAGTGACCATACATACACAGGTCATGCAGTCTTGGGGTGGAGGGACTAAGTGTTTCCAGGAAGAAATGAGGGTGGGGTCAGGCAAAGGCCAAACACACAGGCTCTGAAGGGACAGTGTTTGGGCAGCTCGTGCTGTAGTGGTTAAGAGTGTAGATCCTCATACTTTGGAATTGAATCACAGCTCCACGATGTAGTGACTATGTGGCTGTGCCCTTAAATAAGCTGTTTATGCCTCAGTATCCTCAATCTGTACCTGGGAATAACATTGACAGTAGCCACTCCATCGGAATGTGGGGAGGATTAATGGGACATTGCATGTGGTATGTCAGCATGATGTTGGCAGGAATAAGAACTCAATGCACGTACCCCGCTGCCGTGAGGCTGGGCGTGCGGAGGGACACACACTCTCATCCCCGCTCCGGCTTTTACCTCCACGGACCTCCCCTGAGGAATTCAGCCACTTGCTTGCCAAAGGTATCTGAAGCCCACAGCCTGTATGATATGGCCACTTGGGAAATTTTGAACAACAGTGTTGGGATGTGGGCTGGTGACAACACAGTCTGATAAGCTGCTGTGGGAGATATTTTAAGTGCCTACTTTCCCCATCCTACACTCCCCTCCAACACCAATGGTTCTCGACCTTTCTTGGATCATGGGCCCTTGGAGAAACGCGTGATAGCTAAGGATCCTCTTGCTGGAACAATGCACATCCACATATCTGTAGCATTCTGCACTTTATTTCAGGGGCTCTGTGGACATCAGGATTTAAACCCTGTTCCAGACTTTCAGACTCAAAAATGGAGAGGCATCTCTGCTGTCTGCCTGCTCCCTTGAAGCCACATCTACAAAATGCCAAGGAGCAGAGGGATCTGCTCCTCGGGATCACACTCCAAAAATTACTCTTCAGAAAAATGTGTTAGGTGTCAGTATTGCTGTCAGAGCTGCAGCCCTAACAAGGCCATGGGGATATAAAGGGAGCCCCATGAACCATGTCCTCCCTAGAAACAACATCATCAATAATAATAACGAGGACATCGTCAATAACAATAACAAGGACAGCTCACTTTTCTGGGCACTGCTATGTTCCAGACACCATGCAATGCTCTTCACGTGCATTATCTTATTTGATCCTCCCAAGACCCCCATGATGGGGATACCATCATGATTCCCATGTTACAAATGAGGAGCTAAGGCACAGAGAGGTAAAGTAACTCGCCCAAGGTCACACAGCTAGTGAGTGATAGGATTCAAACACAGTCCCACAATCCTGCTGTCAACCAGTATACTCTTTGGCCACTTAGGGACATCACAGGTATCATACTCCCATCTCCTATTTTAATGTCCTGAGCATTCACCCTAATAAAGGCACATTAGACTTCAGTGGGTACAAAGTCTGGACACATTGAGTCTCATATCCTGGGCTAATCATTTTCTTCAAAATGAACCTGCCTGGGAACCAATGCTGAAAGATGGAGAGAGGTCCCAGACCAGCCTGGCATCTGCATGAATAAGGAGAGAAAACTATCTCGCCGCACCCCCACCCCCAGCTAAATGCTCGTGGGCATCTTTGAGCCAATGACTACTTGAAAAAATTCTGGGAACACCCCTGCTCAAACCACAACTTGGCAAAAGGTCAGTACTAGAATAGGGGAGGTGGGGGTACAGGCCAATACCCCATCCTGCCTCCCCACGAAACTCACGTGTGACAAGGGGCCCATGGACACATCAGGGCAGCACTGAAGGATAGACTGCTTGCTCTGTTGGGAAGAAGGCATGAGAGTGAACAGGAGGGATAGGGCCACCTGCAGGAGGACTGAGCAACCTTTCTGAGGGAGGGATGGAGGGAGGGAGGCTCTGGCAGGAGGGGGAGGCGGGAGCAGAGGGAGCCGCCGGATCGTGCAGGCAGTGAGAGAGGGCAGCCACACCGTGTTTCCCAGGCTGCTCTCTGAGATGTAGGCAGGAAGGTTGAGTGTATTACACTGGCCCCACCTCCCAAAGCTCTCTCTGCAGCTAA
Organism: Ceratotherium simum simum; assembly: GCF_057802395.1. Taxonomy (NCBI): domain Eukaryota; kingdom Metazoa; phylum Chordata; class Mammalia; order Perissodactyla; family Rhinocerotidae; genus Ceratotherium; species Ceratotherium simum. The sequence continues at coordinate 17,221,421 of NC_141901.1, read as the reverse complement.
TGGACTGGACACAAAAGCGTGAGGGACAGAGACACTGTCTCTGCTGATTTGTACCAAACTCTGGTTCCGGTTGCTAAGAAGCCACATGTGACAGAAGCCAAGGTGGGGGCCCACGCTGCTGTCTGTATTTCCCAGGTAAGCAACTCTCTGTGTCTGAGCCAGAGGTGGAGACCCAGGCCTGAAGGCAGTGGGCAGAGGAGAACGTGGGAGGTGGCTGCTCCGGGGTGGACCTAGTAGAATCTATGGAAGGAAAGCAGGAAGAGGGGCAGGGGCCGGGAGCTGGAACAAGCCCTTAGGCCGGGCTTCTGCTAAGTGTCCACAGAAGAGGTAGGTGAGCTGGAGGCTGCACCTGGGCCACTCCTGGAGGACCAGTGTGGAGGAAGTTCCAGGAAAGGGCTGTGCTGTGACAGCCTCTGGGGGGTCAGCACATCTGGAGAGCAGAGGGCCAGCCACACACAGCATTGGTGTTCCTCTTCTGGATCAGGAATATTGTGTAGACTTTGCCAGAAAATCCCACCCTGAGCCCTGCCTCCCTCTCAGTCTTCTTGGTCAAGAGAGCAGCTCTGGCAGCTACAAAAGGAAGACAGCAGGACGTATTCACTGAGGATGCAGCTGCAGACAGAGGGAGGATTCCCCATCTGAAAAGGCAGTCACGTGGCAGGCTTCTGAGAAGTGAGCTAGCAGAGAGCCGTGCGCTGCCCTGAGGAAGCTCACCTGTGGCCCAGAGGCAGGGACACGAGACACACGTCGTGTAGAATGCGGTCTATGTGCTGGAGGTGGGGTGGGCAGAGGGTGAAGTAAGTGGTGCGTGAACAGTTCCACAGGAACACGCACAGCATGTTGTCCCAGAGAAAGACACAAGCCTAAGAAGTCTGTGTCAATCAAATCCAGCATCCCTTTGCTGTCCCTGCTGGTGGACACAGTCCCTGATCACCCACGCTGGCCTAAGTCATATTAAGCTGGCTAGTGCTGTGTCCCCTCTATTAACTATACACACACACACACACACACACACGCACACACACACACACAGAGCCACTCTCTAAGAACACTGAAAATATGTCAAACCTTGGTTTCCTGTCAAGAAGCATGCCAGCCACACTCTGATATGTTAAGGGGATAGAGCAGAGAGGTCAGAGGGGGTGACCGGGCTTCAGGGCACAAAGGGACATGAGTCACAACTGCACTATGTCCTCCCTCCATCATGGCTTCTGTATCTAAGTAGAAAGGGAGGATTCCTTCCCATTGCTCCCCCTCCATACACACAGCAACTGGGCTTAAGATCAGGCAGGAGGTGGGGGGAGGACAGCTCGATGTGATGGGGGACAGTATAATGGGACACGACCTTACTGTGTGAACCCTGACCACTAAACTGCTAAGACCATCCACCTAGACACCTCCCAGGAGTCCCGCTGAGGTGCAGAGGAGCTAACAGCACGAGTAACAATGCTCTAGTCATTGAATGCCAGCCGTGAGCAGGAACTTCACGCAGACTGTACAGGGGGAGTATTATCTCCATCTTACAGATGAAGGAAACAAGGCTCAGAGATGTTTGCTGACACACAAGCATACGATTTTGACCTTCGGTAAACATCTGTTGAATGAATGAATACATCTCACTGAGGGGTAATAGAATGCCTCCTGCCTGAAGAGGAGCGCATTGGAGCCACACCAAAATGCAGAGATCGCTCCTCTTATTCCTTCTGAGATGCCAGTGGAAGGTGGGCGGAGGAGGAGAGAAGGAGCTTTCCAAAAGCAAACACTCAGTGACTAATACTCTTGACCAGCTCGGCCTCTGCAGCATGTGCTGTGGCCGCTCTCTCCTGCGGAGGGCAATTTGGGTCAACAGGAGCAGGGAGGAGCCCAGCGGTGGGGCCCCGTAGCCAAGGTTCCTTGGCCCAGAAAACACAAGGGGCTTTGATGACTACAGAGGGCAGTGGCTCTTCCCCCACCAGGATGCTGTGGCTGCTTTTGGGCAGGGTCCAGCCCCAGGGCAGGCCTCAGTCTGGAGGCCACATCTGGGAGGTGGTACAGCTCTGGGTTTACCATAATGACCTTGAAGTTAAAGAGAAACCCCAAGGCCGCTGTCTACGAGCTGTGTGGCCTTGGGCAGATACATCACCTCTTCAAGCCTCCATTTCCTAGTCTGTAAAATGGAAAGAATAATATCCTAATAATAGCATCTATCTTAAAGGCTGCTGGGAGGAATAAATGAAATCATGCTGGTGAAGTGCTCAGCATACTGCCTGACCCATAATGTCGGAAAATGGAACTACTAGTACTACCCCCATCTGGGATTCTCAGAAGGGTCCCTCCAGACCAAAGGAAACTCAGCTCTCTGGTCAGAAATCACCCCAACCCCAGGCCTTCAGTAGCCTGCCTCTCACTCCAGCAACTCCTGTAAAATGTATTGCTCACACAAACAATCCTTATTAACCACCCCCAGCAGGCTTTGTCCAGGTGTTCAGGCGAAAACAAAATCAGTTAGAAAATAAAACTCACTGGCTCCCTTGTCTCATGCCTTGTGGTCAAAACCCTAAGTCCATGCTTCTCAAGTTGGGGTACATGCACCGCTGGGGGGTGGGGGTAAGCCAGGAATCCATGAGGCCATGGGACAAATTTGGCACACTAGGGGGGGAAAGTTAAACATTTAAACTGAAGGTAACTTAAAACACTATTGTTATATTAAAACACACATGACACGGAATGTAAATTCTCATGAATGTTTAAGATGAAGCAATATTTCAAAGACAGTTCGAGCTTTCCATGGGCACCCCTTTCTCCCTGGGTGCCTACGCTTACGCTGCCCAGCAGTTACGGGCTCCTCACTGAGAAGCCCTAAGCAGTGAGGGGCAGCTGGCTATCTTCTTGGGAACATGCCTGGTGTCTTCCTGACTCTCCTCCCTTCTCCCAGGGGCTGCTCCTTGTCTTTGGAACAGGTGGCCCACACAACCCAGTGCCTGGGAGGCAGCCCCAGCTGACACCATCACGAGACGGCAGACTTGCCCTCCTGCAGGGACAGCAAGAGCCAGCCTGGTTTTCAGCTTCCTGGCGGGGCTGACAGTTTAAGAGGCCTGAGGAGAACCAGACCTTGCTTCCTGCCCTCTCACCTAGCCTGCCCCCACGCTCACAGAGAACGTGCCTGGCTAGCAGTTGGGGTTTGAGCCTCCTGGACTCAATGGCACTCAGCAAATGTCCCACCTTGCCATGCCTGGCAGCATTATCTCCTGGGCCTTGTACCTAGTGGGACCTCCAAAGGGATTAAGGACAACTGTGTGGATTTTTTGGCAGGGCCCAGCTCCTCCTTCCCCTGTGAGGCACAACAATGCGGTTGGCATGGCTACCACCTGGAACTAGACCTGTAGTGAGCACCTCAGCCCCTGTGGCTGGGAAGGTGACTGAGTGCCTTCTTTGTGATTTCCTCTTCACACTTTCCTTTTGCAGGTGTTGTGAGCCAAGGTAAAGTTCTGTCTACGAGGAGCAGACTAGACGTGCCCAAACATCATGGCCCAGGTGGACCCCCAGGACAGGTGGGGTGAGGTGTCTCCTCTCTGCAGCTTGACCCAGGAGGCTCATGACCCCCGGATGCTGAGCATGAACTCAGAGAGTGAGGATGAGGATGGTGGGGAGGCAGGAGACAAAGGGAGCACTGGTGACCCTGATCACCAGGCCCTATCAAGGGCCGGCTCCCAAGTGACCCAGGACAAACCTGACTTGCGGTGGCAGCATCCGCCCAGCGAGAAGGAAGAGAAAGTCTCTGACTCCTTTGGTCCTGGGAGCGTGGGGAAGAAACCTATGGCTACCCCAGGGAAGAAGGCCAGCTGGGGAAGAGATGAGTCCAAGATCACCCAGACCCAGGACGCCCCCGGAGCAAGCACGGCTCCAGGTGCCCTCCCCAGCGGCCTCTCACACAAGTTCTTAGGTCAGATGCAACCTCCCAGAGGCTCATTACCTGCAGGCGATGATGGAGGCTTGAGGGCAAACCTGGACGCCGCCTTGGGTATCCCATCTAGCTTCCCTGGTACTGGAAGGTATTTCTGTGCACAGAAGGGTGTAGACACGTCCTCAGACAACGCCTCTCCGGCGTGTTTCCCCAAGCTTGGGGGCAGTTGGGACCTCCCCATGCAAGGGAGACGCACACCAGTCCAGGCGTCGGCCACCCCAGGCAGCCTGGCAGCGGCAGCGCTGGCGAAAGCGCGGACGGGCGGGAACGGCCAGGACCCAGGGGGCGCGGGGGAAGGCGGGAAGGAGGAGGTGCGTCCCTACAAGTGCCTGCGAGGTGGGCGGGCCTTCCAGAAGCCCAGCAACGCGCTGAGCCCCGCCCCGACGCGGGGCTCCAAGCCTTACGCGTGCGAGCTGTGCGGGAAGGCCTACTCCCACCGGGGCACGCTCCAGCAGCACCGGCGGCTGCACACGGGAGAGCGGCCCTACCGGTGCCCCTTCTGCGACAAGGCCTACACCTGGTCCTCGGACCACCGCAAGCACATCCGCACCCACACGGGCGAGAAACCCTACCCGTGCCCGGACTGCGGGAAGGCCTTCGTGCGCTCCTCAGATCTGCGCAAACACCAGCGCAACATGCACAGCAACAACAAGCCCTTCCCGTGTGCCGAGTGCGGCCTGACCTTCAACAAGCCGCTGTCGCTGCTGCGCCACCAGCGCACGCACTTGGGCGAGAAGCCCTTCCGCTGCCCCGCCTGTGACAGGGAGTTCGCCGTGGCCAGCCGAATGATGGAGCACCAGCGTGTGCACTCCGGCGAGCGGCCCTTCCCCTGCCCCACCTGCGGCAAGTGCTTCACCAAATCCTCCAACCTGATCGAGCACCAGACGCTGCACACTGGCCAGAGGCCCTTCAAGTGCGCCGACTGCGGCGTGGCCTTCGCGCAGCCCTCGCGCCTGGTGCGCCACCAGCGCATCCACACCGGCGAGAGGCCCTTTCCTTGCGCGCAGTGCGGCCAGGCCTTTGCCCGCTCCTCCACCCTGAAGCGGCACCAACAGATCCACTCCGGGGAGAAGGGCTTCCTCTGTGCCGAGTGTGGCAGGGCCTTCCGCATTGCCTCGGAGCTGGCCCAGCACATTCGGGTGCACAACGGGGAGAGGCCCTACCAGTGTGAGGACTGCGGCCAGGCGTTCTCCCGCTCCAATCACCTCCGACGACACCGAGCCAAGCACTGCACTTGCAAGAAGGAGCCCATGCCCTCCTCCTCTGACGAGTGAGGGCTTCTTCAGTTAACTCTCAGGGAAGCCGAAGACACTGTCGACCTCATTGCTTGGGACCCTCCTGCGTGGACAAGCCCACTCACGTGATATTACCACCTCGCCCCACTGGTCAGCCTCTCCTCCCAGTGGGTCGCCGGCCATGGGGTGGCACATTTGTTTCATGTATTGGATCCCTTGTGTAGAAAGTAACTGGAGGGAAAGCACCCAAGTGTGTGGTTTCATATCAGTCTTCTGCATCTCAGAGGTTGTATTCAATTGGAAAAGGATAAGAAAAAGTAATGTTAAGAAGAAATGAGATAAGAAAAAGTAGTAGAGCTGAGTTCCTTGGTTGCGGCATCTCAGTCACTGTGCAGGGCTCCAGGGATACAGTGAGGGAAAAGACTGTCCTGTCCTGCCCGCAAAGCCATATGCAAATCCTGAGAGGAAGGCGTCAGGGGCTGGTCCTCTTGAGAGAAAGGTACTCTTCAGTTTTCCGTGAATAAAGGAATCCCCAGAAGTGGTCTCTATGAGGGATTCTTCCAAAGCAACAAAGCATACCTGGGGGTAAGCAAACTCAGCCAGAGAGCCCATCATTACACTTTCCTACTGAAATGACTTTATCCTAGCGGAGGGGCTTTATGAGTCTTGGCTTTGAATTAGGGAAGGGCTTTATTTTAAAGAAAGGGGAAGTTTATGTCCTGTGTTTAGGAACCAGTTATTCTGGAAGTCCAGAACAGCGTTAGCATCTGAAAAAGAAGCCCATTCCTCTTTACAGTGGAACTTAGTACCTGGATCTAACCTGAGTCTCACCCACAAAGTTCACACGTGCCTCCTCTCTGGCCACCTCTTTTCCTGTTCCCACCCTGGGGGCTCAAATCATATGTAGTGTTTACAGAGGGATCTGCCCAGTACAGAGAGAGAGAGAGAAAATTTCTCCATGTGGGCCTGACTATGGTTAGGAAGCCTTGTAGGTTCATTTAAATTTGCCAGGATCATGAGCTCTGATTTGAAGTAAATAAAATAAAGTACCCCTTGCCCAAGTGCCCATTAGCTTGTCTCTGTTTCAAAGTCATTAAAACCAATTTTGAAAACCTACGTGACTCACAGTCATTCTCTAATGAGATTATTCAAAATTTGCATTACCAACAGCCATTCTTCCAAATGTATTGATGCATACATTGATTTTGTATAGCTTAAGTCAGTAGTTCTTATCTCTGGACCTCAGCTGTGAGGAATCCACTGCTTCACAGAGTTCCCTTGATGCCCAGGGGCAAAGAGCACTTCTCATCTTACCCAAGTTAAATAAGATATTCCATAAGTTTAGTGCTCTCCTTTTGAGGATATCTTTAGCATATTCCTAAAATTGCCACCAAAGGGTGCCAAATCTGAATTTCTCTTGGATTCTACCTGATTTGGATTCAGAGATTGACTGCTAAGTAGCATTCTCGTGTTTGACACCTGGGGGCCAAAGAGAAGTGATATATGTCGTCATGCCTTGTTTGACAAAGGTAACCTTAGAGCTCTGAGCTCGTGCCTGGAGGTTTTGGTTGTTAACTCCTTTCAGTGCATCTGCATGTCCAAATGACAGCTGCTTCTGGATCTGGCCCCAGAGCCAGTGCTGGGGTTCCTAGTCCATCCCCATCATTTACCAGTGATATGACCTTGGGTTCCGCCTCTGCCTCTGCGCTGGCAAAATAATAATAACGAGGTAATAAAAGTGGGAGTCCTCCTACCGGGAGAGGAACTTTGGCTGAACACAAAGGCATTAAACTGGTAGAGACGTTGTAAAATTTAACCATAACCTTGGCACTATCAACAGAGTAAAGGCTAGTATATTTTTTTCTGGGTAATCAGTGAAATATATGAAGACTGAAGTTACTATTCCTTTGCTTTGCATTCTTTTTTCTTAAGATGGTTGTTAGTACAGTTTTTACTAATTAAAAAATTTGGTTTGGTTCTATAATTTCTTAAGGCAGTTGTTCCCCAAACCAGTTCATAGGATGGCTGAAGAGAAATCACCTGGGCTGTTTGCTAACCATGGAACTTGCTGAATCCTAGCCTTGAATATGGAGACAGATCTGCAGTGCATCTTGAAATCTAATTTTTAAAGCACAGCCAAGTTGGAACCACTAGTATAATTAATACGGTGTTGGTGATGATTAAATGTTGTCATTTAGTAAAAAGATAATAGAAGAATAAGAAGAAAGCAATCTGGATGAGATCCCAATAGTACTAGACTAAAAATAAACACAAGATACTAGAACACCTCCTGAGTTGGATATGGTGGGCGCAAAGTAGTAAGCAGGTTTTGAAGTGTCCCATAATCTCATTTCTGTGGGTGAGATGCACTGTCATCTCAAGGTGTGGCTTCCAGGAGGGCGCAACTTTGGGGAGAGAGTGAGAGCGCATCTCGTTAATAGGCAGAAAAACTAGAATCACTTGTTCTGGGTAGTTTTGGAGCTGTATACAGTGTTTCTGGAATATAAGAGGATATAATATACTGAATATTAATATAATGTACTGAAGAGAAGTTCATTAGTCCTTCAGTGCTTATCACATAAACAAGTCATGTATTAACGAAAATTGTCCCAACCAGTCTTTTATCCCATGGGCTGCAAGGGTCATGCTAAGTAGGTATTGCAGGGGAAAGCAATCCCATCACTGTAGTCACAGGTCACTGGACCATTCCGTGGTACACGAGTGGAAGGTAATACATGGAGTAGACAACAGAGAATTCAACTAGCAGCAAGGTGGCTTGACACAAATTCTGCCCAATAGAATCTGTCTGTTGAAGGTAGAGGCAGTTGAATCCTCTCTTTGCAGAAGAATCAATGCTAGAATACAGGTTATTCTGGCTCAGATTGTCGCCCCAAGTGATGCTGAGCTATTTTTCTGGTTTTCTATAAACCCACTGCACATCACATCTTATTTCCACATTATGTAATTAAAAATCGGAGCAGGGCCTTCTTTGTGACAGAAAGAATTTAAAGCTTTCTCTCTGGACTAGTGCTATTTCCACAGTTTAGTTTGCCAACATTAATTTGGATATACCCAGTAAAAATGTTCATTGATAAGTTTCCACTTAATAAAAATTCTCCTAATGTATTCTCCAGATCTGCAGCCATCATGATCCACATCCTTTAGATAATAATGGTAATGGCTAACACTTACATAGTGCTCAGTGTGCCAGGAACTGTTTTAAGTGTTTCACATATATTAACGATTTACTTTTTAAAGTAAACATATGGTGATTATTATCCCCATTTTTAAGATGAGGAAATCAAGAGACAAAAAAGTTATATTCCCCAAGATATCATAGCTTCAAAGTAGCATATAATGATTTGACATTTAGGCATGCTGGCTCAAGAGACTGTGTTCTCAACCACAGGCCTAACTATTCTGGTTGGCGTAGAAGAATATTCTGAAATTCTTGATGACATGCATTTTAAAAGTGAGTGATCATAAATTCAAGAGAAGATAAACAGCACAGCAGAAACCATGATGTGACTCTATGTAGAAGGCCTGCGAATTACTGAAGAATGGGTATAGGGGAGCCTGGGTTGGCACATATTCATCATTAATTCCTTGGAAATACTGTAAATAAGCTGGCCTGGAGGAAGGACTTGGAGCTAAAGGAATGATGGTTTCTTGAAGGTCTACCATTGTTTCGTCTCTCTGACTAAAGAAACATTCTGCTGGACATGGAAAAATGCACCAGCAATGAATCTTGGCACTTAACATTTACACAACATTTTACAAACCAAATGCATACATATTGAACAGCTGTATTACCCCTGATATGAACACAATGTATCACCCAGGAGTTCCAACTAGGCCTTAAAAAATCTTACTGGGAAGGAAATTTGTGTAAAGCATCAATTTGATTGCTAGAATACTCAAGCAGATACCGTTGCTAGACTCAGAACTAAACTATGAACTACAAACTCAGTGACCCATGAAAATATTGCCAAAGATGGGATGACTCAATGTTTCATCAAACCAGAAAAGGGTATCTTTTTTAAAGTTGAGAGGGAAGCTCATTTTTAACATCAGTTGCCCTCTCTCCGTTCTGCATAAAACCATGCCAGTACAATTGAAATTTTTCCACTATGGCTGGATAATATTTTTCTATCTCTCTCCTCCTTGTTTTCTCCTTAACCACCCTCAGTCGAATTGACTCAGGGTGTCACCGCCTCAAAAGTGTCAGGCGCTCAATAGATTGGCTCAGCGAATGAATGGAGCTTCTATAAACCATAAGCTATCATTAAGATTTAAAGAAAAACAGGCCTCGTCCATAAAGCAAAGATGGTGTGGTGGAGGCCGAAGACAAGGAGGGAAGCAAGGTAGCACAGATGAAGTCACGGACAAGTGGGGATGGTAGATAAAATGAGGCGATGCCTGAGATTTCGGAGGTGGAGTCAGTTAGGCTTGACGACAGGATAATAACAGCTGCCATTTAGTGATCACTTTTGAGGGGTCAGGCACTATATTCATTATCTCAATTAATTCTTACAACAATTTGTTATGGGAGACCCTTGAAAAATATTCCCACATGGCATCTACAATGATTTTCCTTTCCAGGAAAGCAGATAAGATTACTAGATGGTGGCTAGTGTCTATTATTGTTAAGCGAGGGTCACTAAGGTCTTTGTGCCCCTTCTAAAAAATAGGCTGCAGATCCACAACAGGAGAACATGCAACAAGTCCCCTGCCTTTTGGTTTAGAAATTATGCTTTCTTACATTTTTATTTTCCATAATTGTGGTGGTTTAAAAAATATACCCACATAAGTGTCCATCAATGGATGAATGGGTTAAGAAGATGTGAGATATATATATATAGAAGATGTGATATATATGTGTGTGTGTGTGTGTATACACACAATGGAATATTATTCAGCCATGACAAAGAAGGACCTCCTGCCATTTGTGACAACATGGATGGACATGTTGAGGACATTATGCTAAATGCGATAAGTCAGACAGAGAAAGACAAACACTGTGTGATCTCACATGTGGAATCTACAAAAGTTGGACTCGTAGAAACAGAGAGTAGAGTGGTGGTTACCAGGGGCAGGGAGGTGGGGGAATTGAGGGGATGTTGGTCAAAGGGTAAAAACTTTCAACTATAAGATGAATGAAGTCTGAGGATCTAATGTAAAATGTGGTGACTATAGTCGATAATACTGTATTGTATAAAATGAAATATGTGAAGAGAGTAGAACTTAAATGTTTTCACCAAAAAAAAAAAAAAGATAAATATGTGAGGTGATGGATGTGTTAATTAACTAGATGAGGAGAATCCTTTTACAATGTTTATGTATATCAAGTCACTACGATGTACAGTTTAAATATCTTACAATTTTATATGTCAATTATACCTTAATAAAGCCAAAATTTTTAAAAAAGAATTAAAAAATGTTTAATAAAAATAAAAAATATGCCCCCAAATTCTTTGACACTCCTCCTTTCAAGAAATGGAGCCGAAGTTCTCTCCTCTTTTGTGGAGGCTGGACTCAATGACTGAGTCCTAATGAATAGAGTAAAGCAGAAGTGTTGGTGCAAAACTTCTGAGGCTAGATATTAAAGGCACTGTGGCTTCCACAGCACTCACACATGCTCCTTCTCTCTCATCACTCACTCTGGGGGCAGCCAGCTACCAGGTCATGAGTAGCCTTATAGAAAGGCCCTTGTGGCAAGGAACTGAAATCTGCTAACAGCCACCTCCGTGAGCTTGTAGGGGGTCCTCTAGTCCCAGTCGAGAGTTTGGATGACCGCTGACCTGGCTGACTGCTTGACTGAAACCTTAAGAGAGACCCAAAGCCAGAACCATCCCACTAAGTGGCTCCCAAGTTCCTGGCTCTTGGAAACTGCATGAAATAACAAATTCTTGTTGTTTGAGGCTGCTAAGTTTGGGTTGGTAATTTGTGATGCAGCAATAGGTGAAAGACAATAATATAGAGAACAATTTGCTCCTGATGAGGAAGACAACAGTCACTAGATGTCGCTGTGAGCCCTGATTTCTGCCCTAAGGAAATAGAGAGGTTGGAACACATCTCCACTTCCTGTCCCCACTTCCCACGCCCCAGTGGTCACTGTTAAGGCTGGCAGAAGTTCAGCCGGTGTATGGGCAACCTCTCTGTCATCTGCCCCATAGCCAAGTGAGCCATCTTACCTCTAGAGTCCAGCAAGAGGCACCCTCTGGGAAGGAGGCAGAAGCACTGTGGGTAATATGTGGACACTAGCACCACATTTGATAGTGAATGATAAGAATGAAACTGTTTTGATTGCCTTCTTTTTTGGAATACTGCAATTCCTAATCCATGGAGATGAGTGAATCAATGCATGGTCTTCCCTAGAAGGGGGAGAAATCTCTAATTCTGCAGAGCTTAGAACACAATCCTGTGAAGGAAGTATTACCATCCCTATTTTGCAGAAAAGGAAATAAAGGAATGGAAAGATTATGCAACATATCCGAGGGCACATAGCTAGTCAGCATGGAATCAGAATGCCAACTGAGATCCGTGGGTCTCTCTTGCCTCCACCTTGACGTGGGAGAGAGTGTGGGAACTCAGGCCAAACCCCAGGTTTCTCCCTTGGCTCACAGGGCAGAGTCAGTGTTCTTGCCACTGTAACCACTCTCTCTTCTCCTCATCTCTCTTTGTTGCCACTCCCCTGCCCTAGACCTTCTGTAAGTGCCACAGCTGGCCTTTTCCCATTTCTCTTTCTCACTCTCACTTTCCAACCCTTATCTCCAAGGAATGAAGGTTAGTGAGGGAGGGGGTTAATAAGATGGTATGTAGACACATTTGTGAGCCAAATGAACCTTCTATTTGGAGCACCTCAGTGCATGTTTCTGGCAGGAAAGCAGTGTAGGTATACATATAGATACCTAAAGTTTTTCCCCTTTGACACGGCAGAGGTATGTAAAAAAAAAGTGATTTTAGGCATCAATGGAGGGAGATATTTGGGAGGGGCACCTTCCTGGTGTTTCTCAAATCACAAGACATGCATCTGGAAATAGATGTTTAAGGATTCTATGTCAGCCTGGAACATCTATAACTCTAAAGAGACAACACAGAAATGTAGTTAGCATGCATCTTATCTTCCCCGATATAATTATATCCACAGTCATAATGCCTGGATGTCTGTGTGTCTGTGTGTGAGAGCCACTTGTATTGGTTTCCTGTGGCTGCTGGAACAAACTACCACAACCTTAGTGGCTTAAAACAACAGAAATTTATTTTCACAGTATTGTGGAAGCCAGAAGTCTGAAATTAGTACACTGGGCTAAAATCAAGGTGTCTGCAGGGCCAAGCTCTCTCCTGAGGCTTTAGGGGAGAATCCATTCCTTCTCTTTTCCAGCTTCTGGTGGCTGCCAGCATTCCTTGGCTTGTGGCTGCATCCTTGCAATCTCTGTCTCCATAGTCACACTGTCTTCTCCATTTCTGTCTGTGTCAAATCTCCACCAACCTCTCTTCATAAGGCCACTACGGTGGCATTTAGGGCCCACCCAGATAATCCAGGAAATCTCATCTCAAAATCCTTAACCACATCTGCAATGACCCTTTTTCCTCTGAGAGTAACATTTGCAGGTTCCACGGATTAGGACGTGGTACCTTCACGTGGCTATTATTCAGCTTACTATACTTCTGCACAACGAATAGTATCAGGAGTCTTCCTACAACCGTGAACACTATGTGATAATCACTTATCTCGCTTCAGGTAGCTGAAAGGACAATGGAAATTTGTCCTGTCACTTAAACAAAGAAATTTTGGGGCTACAGTGGACCTTAGAGGTCACTTGTTTTATAAGTGAGGAAGCTGCAAATTACACAGCTTTTAGTGGCAGTCCAGAGCTCTTCCCATCCCACCAGATCCTCTTTTGTATTTTATGTGAAGTTTGATTTCTATCTTTTAAGTTCACCAAACATCATAACTTTAATTAGCTCTATTAATTTCAGAAATTATGATAAATTTAGATAATACTTAGAACAGATGAAAAATGGAAATGTTTACGTTTTCTTTTTATACTAGTAAAAATTGCTTTAAGATTACATTTTCAATTCTAGATCTGTAGCCGTTTCTATCTTCTAAGAGCCATTCATAATTCTCATTTCCATCTCAATGAAACTACCTACCTAAGCTTCCAGGTTATTCCATCACCATATTACTTATTTTAAATTGTTTTCCACCACTTATTATTTGGGTACAGATATAAAGCAAAAACAAGTTTCCGATTTTAGCATGCAATTTTCCAAATTCTCCTTTCGTCAAATTTCGAAAGATCTTAAAATACACTTACACGCTGCAAAAGATTACTGCCAATATAATCACAAATGTAAACGAAAGCACTTATTAGAAGTATATTAAAGATGGTGCTTTGTAATGATACACTAGTCCTCAGAGAAGCAGTAAAGAACTAAAGATAATGATGAAATTAGAGTGAATGAGACAGGAAGGAACTCCCTAAATTTTGTAAAGTGGTTCTGGATCTTTTCTTGAGTCACAGGCTTCTTGAGAATCCAATGAAAGCTATGGATTCTATCAAAAAATCCATATCATTAATGTTTTGCATTACGATTTCAGAGAGTCTGCAGACTTCATAAAGCCCATCAATTGGCCTGAAATTAAGAATCTCTTTTAGATTCCACTTCCAAATATGTGTCGAGCACCAAATCCCAGGAACTTAAGTCACTTACAATAGGAAAGGGCTACAACGACTTGCAAAGTGAGACTCATCAGAGACTATCTTTTGGGTGATTTTAAAAAAGGAAAAACATACAGAAGATGACTAAGACAATTCACACTCCAAAGGGGTAAACAGATTTCTTCAGGTACTGAAGTGAATTTATTACCAATATGGTAAATTAGCCATGTTCTCTCTTACAAAGTTAACAATTACTCTTGAAATATATAAAATGGCATATGTAGTTTGAAAAAGGTACAAATTCATCCAAATAAGTATTGCCACAGCTTTTAAGAAAAATAAATATTTCATTTTGAAAAAATTCAACAATTAATGACAAAGATAAACCAAATTCCTAATGTACTCTAGGAAAGAAGCTACATTTGCCTCCCAAAGTGCATGCAAACCTGCTCAGGAGTTACAATTGTGGAAAACTCCAATAAAGACTAGTCCTTAAAGGACCAAGCAGAGCACCAAATCACGAAAAGAGCCAGGCTTTTTAATAAGGAGTCTGCCAACTGTAACAATTCATTTAATTCTAGTCATTAATAACAGTGTTGTCTGCACCTGTAAATACCTACTTTACCACTGCTAAAAATGACCATAGCATTTCTAAGGGGAAAAGAAACCACATTCTTAGATTTATTTTAAGCCATCCATGAGGGGTCAGGATCTGGGAAAAAACCTGAACTAAGTTAATGACTATATTAGAAAGTTTGCTTTATTGAACCGATCTTAATAGAGATAGAAACAAAAGGTGATAATAAACTTAATAGGCCCAGCCACTAGGATGCCTCTACTTTACGAATCCATTCATGCTCCCTCAGAGCGCCTGCCTCAGTGAAAGCATCACCACAGGAAGCACAGGAGAGTGGTTTCCCTCCAGTATGAATCCACTGAGGCTTTGCAGGGATGTCAGCAGGTGAAGGTCTCTCCACACTCATCTTAGTAGAAGGGGAGCTCTCCAGAGTGTGTCTGATGGTGTTTTTTTAACCTGACCAGTTGGACAAAGGCCATACCACATTCTTGGCACTTGTATGGCTTGTCCTGCTGATGGATCACCTTATGATTTGATCGAAGGTTTGGTTTGCAACACCCCTACAACAAACAAGTCAGATGTATAGTTTGGAGTCTTCGTTTTCTGTGTTTTGGTCATCTGAACTGCGATGGTCTGGTACACGGTGGACAGGGATTTCTCATGGTACCATTTCCCACAGCCATTTTAGAGCGCTCTATCTTGTCTATGTTAACGCAAGCGCCTCCACACATCTGCCGCGTGGATGAAGCCTTTATCACATTCAGGGCACTTATGTGGCCCGTCTCTAGAGTGAATCAATTTGTACACACCTAGGTTGGCAGCCCAGAAGAATTCCTTGCTACAGATGGGGCAGCAATAGGGATGTTCCCCTAAATGGTTCTGCTTATGCTCCTGAAGTCCTGTAAGGTCCTGAAAAGATGTCCCATAGTTCTTACATTGATAAGAGCAATCTTCTCCAGAGATCGACTCTAGGTCTTCATCATCAAAAGAGTCAATAAGGGAGATATTTTCATCATCCTCAACAGGTTCTCCCTGAAGCTCTTCTTGGTGCCCAGAGGAATATGGTTCTAAGTCTTCATCCTCACACTGTAAGTCAAAGTTGGTAATAGAAGAGACAGAGTCTGCGGGCAGTGGTTTCACTCTGTGAGTGGTTCCATAAGTGTGTGTGAACGGGTTTCATAGTTTCCTCATCTTCACACTGAAGTTCCACTGGGAGCTCTCGCTCACCTGAGAGACCCACAGAGACGCAGCCAGCCCTGGAGGGTGGTGAGTACACTCTTGAACTTCCAGATGGAGGCTGTATTTCTGATGAATCTCCCCAGGCTCAGGCTGGATTCATCTGAAGATGACTTCTCTGTGTCCTGGGCATCTTCTCACTGCCATGCTACCTCTATACCCATCCTTGGGCTACTGGATGAAGACTTTTGGTTTTTGTTGAGGTTCTGATCCTTTGGTCTTACATACTTTCTAAACAGGTTTCCTAAACAGATACAGCTTCATTTTAGCTTTTAAACATTCTAAGGTAAAAAAAAAAAAAAAAAGAGATAACTTTTATTCATAGAATTACTTAAAATTTACTCTAGGAACTACAAAATTATTTGTTCCTCTAAACGGTTAATTAGTTTTCATTTTATTGAGGTCACTTTAGTTTACAACATTGTGTAAATTTCAGCTGCACATCATCATATTTCGGCTTTTGTAAGGACTGCATTGTGTTCACCACCAAAAGTCTAGTTTCCATCCGTCACCATACACATGTGCCCCTTAACCACTTTTGCCCTCCCCCCACCCCCTTCCCCTCTGGTAACCACCAATCTGTTCTCCTTATCCTTGTGTTTGTTTGTTTATCTTCCACACATGAGTGAAATCATACAATATTTGTCTTTCTCTGTCTGACTTATTTTGCTTAGCATAATACCCTCAAGGTCCATTAATTCTAAAAAGAATTGGAACAATAATTGCCTGACTTTCAGTCGAGATGGTACTGTGAGTTTATACTTTAACCACCACTCCCAAAATACATGGCAATGCAATGGTAGATAAAATATCACAAGAGAAAACAACTAAAATACAGCTGTGCTCAAAAGCAAGATAAAATCCCTCATGGACCATAACTGAACAGAAACAGAGTGTAGTAATTTGGGCTAACGATGAACCCTTGTTGGGTTCTGGGTCAGAGAACTGGCAGAAGTGACTGGGAGTATAATTCTCTAAGTGTAAATGCAATACAAATGGAGCTGAGCTGGAGGAGTATGTGATCACAGCCTGTGGGATGGTGTATGTAAAGCTGCATACCTAGAAGAGCAGAGAGATGCAGATAGAGCCTCTCAACCAGGATGTGGCCAAGATAGGAGGAAATTAACAATCTAAAGAACAGGAAAAAAAAAGGATGCCAGTGAGAAGCTGGTTCTTTGAACACACTAATCAAAAAGAGAAAGCACTAGCAAGACTGATAAAGGGAAAGGAAGGAGAGCACAAAAAGTATGAGAAATTATGAAGGCAAAGTTATTTTATGAAGGCAAAGTTATTTTATGGTAGAAAGTTTAAAAACTAGAATAGAATAAATAATATGTCAATAAATTAAACAATCCGCCACCCATACATTTAAAAACTTAAATGAAATGGAAAATTTTACAGAAGAATATAAATTATCAAAATGGCCTCAAGAAGATAAAAACTTAAATGAAACAATAAATTTAACCTATTATTTAAAATCTTACTCCATTTCCCTCAACCTAAAGAAAAGACCTTAGTCTTACGAGGTTTTACACTAAGTTTACAAAATCTTCAAAGAACACATAATCTTTTTCTAATTTAGGTCATCCTAGAGAATAAAAGAGAGAAGGCAACTTTTATATCAAGACTGGATTAGGACAATACCGAGAAAGAAAATTATGGCTGAATCTCCCTTATAAGTACAAATACAAAAATCCTAAATAAATATTAGCAAATCAAATCCAGCAGGAAAAAAGAAAACTCAAAAGCCCAGAAACAAACAGTGACACAAAACAAAACACATTTTGACTAAGAAGGGTTTAGCCCCAAAATAACAAGATGTTTCAACATCAAGAAATTTTATTGAAGTAATTAACCATATTAGCTGATTAAACTAAAAGAAACATAAGATCATCTCAACAGATATGATGGAAAATATATTCAAGAAAATTCACTAGAAATTTCATCATAAAAACTCTTAAAAACTACAAAATAGAGAGACACTTCTTTAGATTTCCTTAAAAACAGAGCTTACGACAAAGTACTTTATTTGGGAGGTGATCCCAGGAAGCAGCAGTGTGGTCGCAGGGACAATGAAACAAGCAAGAAAGGCGAGCCAGCATAAGGATGTCATCAAAATTGCTGCTCAAAACCACGGAGACGCCTAGAAGCATAGAAGGAATTGTCCATTGGGAGCAGGAAAGACTATAGGCTGGGGCACCTATCCGTGAGCTTTCAGTCACCCTTGACAGAGGGGTGGCCCCAGCCCAGCACTTTGAGGCTGTATCCCCACACGAGGACTGAGTGGGCTCCTACGGTTTCTGAAAAGACCCGCTATTGCAGCCAAGGCCGCTGGGGGGGGCGGTGGGGGGAGGGAACAGACACATGGCATACGCTTGAGTTGAGATACTGCCAGTGTGAGTCAACAACGTTCACCATAGGTGCAGCTGAACTTAGAGATAGACAGAGGGAATGTGATGCTGGGTACCAAAAACATCTCCTACAGTTATCTAACAAAAACCCACAACAAACGTCATAATGGTGAAACTCTTGAATGTCAGGAACAAGACAAGGATGCCTCTCATGATGACCATTACTATTCAACACTATTTGAGAGACTATCTGATGCTATAAATCACGAAAAAAGAGAAAAATAAGTAGAAAAATTTGAAAGGAAGGGACAAAACTGTCTATTTGTAGATGATATATCTGTCTACAAAAAATGTCTAAAAAAATTGACAAACCATTGGAACTAAACACAAGATTAACCTACAAAAATCAATATATGTCTACACACCAACAATAATCATTTTTAAAATGTAACAAAAATAGATAAAATTCACATTAGCAAGAAAATCTCTATGATCTCTAGGAATAAAATCTAATAAAACATGAGCAGGACTCATGGAGAAAATTATAAAATGTTATTAAAGAACATAACATAGGACCTGATTAGATATAAGACAGATCAGATTCATGCTCATGGATGGAAGGGCTCATTATCATAAAGATTAAATTATCTGTAACTTAATCCATAAAGTCGATGCACTTCCAATAAAAACACCAATATGAAGGTTTTAAGGACCTTGAAAAACTGATTCTAAAACTCATATGGAAGAGTTAAAAGCCCATGAATAGCCAAAATAATTTGGGGGGGGGCATGAAAAGAAACAAAAAGTAGCCTGACCAGTTAGTAAGACATATGACACAGCAAGTCATTTTAGAGTAATCAAGTCAGTTTTACATTGATATAAGGATAGACAGATTAATAAAACGGAATAGAGAACTCAGAAAAAGATCCAAGCATATGTAAGTTCTTGGTATATGATAGAGCAGGTATTACAAATCAGCGGAGAAAGAACAAGTTATTCAATAATGGTGTTGGGATAACCAGATATACATATAAAAAAAATAAAATTATATTTCTTCCTCACACCATAAAGGATTAAATACCGCAACGTGAAAAACAAATGGTAAAACTATAAGAAGTAACTATAAGATATCTTTACAGCATAGGAGAGAATTTTTTTAACAAGACACCAAAAGGAATCATAAAGGAAAATTGGTGGAATTAAACTATGTTAAAATTTTAAAGATTCGTGAAACAAAGGGTAGCATAAGTAAATATAAAAGACAAGTGACAGTTTAGAAGAACGTTTATGACGCATGTAACTGTCAAATAACTCAGACTAATCAATAGAAAAAAAGACATCTCAAGAGAAAAATGGGCAAAGATTATGAAAAAGAATTCTACAAGAAGAAACTCGAATTGCCAAAGATGCTCAACCTCACGAGCAATCAAGGAAATGCAAAATAAAATGCAATTCCATTTCATGTCCATTAGATTAGCAAAGCTTAAAAAATCTGACAACCTCCTGATACAATTCACTGAGAAGAACACAGCATCATTTACCTGTATATAATATTCCTGCCAAAAAATACATAACCCGGTCTAATCATGGGTAAACCATCAGACAAATCCAAATTTAGGAACAGGAAACAAAGTAACTGCTCTGTACTCTTCAATTATGTCAATGTCATAAAAAAAAGAAAATCTAAGGAATTGTTCCAGATTAAAAGAGACTAACACACAACAACTAAATGCAATGTGTGTCCTGGGCCAGAAAAAAATTTCCAGAAAGGACTTAATTGGGAAAATTGGTGAAATTTTGTAGTTCTATATCAATGTTAAGTTTCCCGAATTTGATGATCGTACCATGGTACATAAGAGAATGTCTTTGTTCTTGGGAGCTACATGTGGGAATACTTAGGACTGACGGGTCACACTGTCTGCAACTTACTTGCAAATGGTTCAGGAAAAAATTATGTAAATAAAATATAAACACATATGAAAGGAGGGGAGGGAGGAAGGGAGAGAGAGAAAGAAAGCAAATACTAATAATTGGTAAATCTAGGTGAAACTTATACAGGAGGTCATTGAACCATTCTAGCAACTTTTCTGCTGGTTTGAAATTTTTTTCAAAATAAAATATTTCAAGCATCTGTTCATATCAAGTGTTAATAAGGTTGTAGAGAAATGGGAATTTTCATACTCTGTTAGAAGGAATGCAAATTAGTAGAGTTCTTTGGAGAGTAATATAATAATAATAATGTAATACTTTATTGATACATGGTAATATTAACATAATATGATAATAATATGATAGTAATAGGAATAAAGGTGAACATGTCAATATCCAATAACCCAGAAATTCAAATGTGATGTGGGAAGAAAATAGTACAACGTTGTATTTATTCATTTCATCTTTTAAGAAAAAATTACACTTTATAGTGGATATTCTATATTAGTATGATAGGACATTTATATAATTTATAAATATAGAAATAGTGGGGATAGGCAGTTAAATTTTTTATTGATGAGGCAGCCTGATGAACACAGTAGGGGACCACTGCCCTTAAGAAATTCAAACATGCACGAGGAGATGTACATATAAAAATATTAACTGCAGCATGATTTGTGAGAGCAAAAATTCGGAAACATCCTGAATGGCTATCAGTAAGAGAAAAGATAAATCAATTGTGTCTTATCCATATGATGGGATACTAAAAAGCAGTTAAAACAAATGCAATAGAGCAATAAGTATCCACATGGATAGGTTTAGAAAATGTTGAGTGAAAAAAGCAAGCTTTAGGGGCTAGCCCGGTGGCACAGGCGGTTGGGTGCGTGCGCTCCGCTGCGGCGGCCTGGGGTTTGCCGGTTCGGATCCCAGGCGTTCACTGACGCACCGCTTGGCAAGCCATGCTGTGGTGGCATCCCATATAAAATAGAGGAAGATGGGCATGGATGTTAGCCCAGGGCCAGTCTTCATCAGCAAAAAAGAGGAGGATTGGCAGATGTTAGCTCAGGGCCAATCTTCCTCACACACACACACACAAAAAGCAAGCTGTAGACCAATAAAGACACACCACTAAACACTATGTATCGTTTATGGATATTTAGATCTGTCCTAAAAACAAAAGTCTGATTGGACAACAAATTCATGATAGTGCTTGCCTCTGGGGAGGATAGAGAAGATGAGCACCAGAGAGGAGATTATATGGAGCTTAAACTTAGTTTGTAAAGTTTTAGTTCTTTACCCCTTCTCTCCCAAAAAAAGATGAAGTGACCTGAAGAAAATATTACTAAATGTTAATATTGGTTAATGCTGTGTGGCAGATACACAGATGTTTTCTCTATTATTCTTTGAACTTTTCTGTACCTTTTGCTTTTTCCAAAAAACAAACAAATCTGAAGTTTTTCCTTTCTCTGATGGATTACAATTCCCATTGTTGGGAATTGAAACACTGAAACACCTCACAAGTCAGACCTGTTCCTACAACTCTCCATATGTCTCAGCTTTGGCCACAAAGCACCTTTAAATCAGAATTTCCAAAAGAAATACTTATCAATAGAAAACTCATCTTTCTTATTTTCATAATACATATTCTTAATTTTATGGAAATGTCAGTTTAGTAGGGAGTATGTAGAACCACAAGTGATGTCTTCTTGAATCCAAATATTCTGCAGTGAGAAGCCATTGATTATTATCTTGATTTATGCAAGGATAAGACTGGAAACTCTCTAAAAGGTTAAAAAGTAATTTAACAATACACAAGTTGCATATTGCTGAGTTATGTATGTTAAAGTCCATTACAACTTCTATATAAAGTTATCAAGCTCTTGCTAATGGCTCCCTTAGTTGAATATTTCAAGGTATGCCCATATAATGAAAGAATTTTATTTTTTCAGGGACTAATTAATTTAGATTTCTCTAACATTTGGCTTCCTAATGGCATTTTGTTTGCATCTTATACCCACTCCACCTCCACTAGAGAGAAAGATGGTAAAGCTTAAAATTGGTCTGTCTTACTATCTGTTGGGAGAATTAATTATATTTTAGTGAGGAAAAATGAGCTGACACTACTGATTTCAAGGAAACTTGAAGATTAACCCCAAAATTTAATTGTAGGAAATTCTTATGGCCCTCATTTGCTTTAATAATTAGGAGATGGCTCCCATATTATTGCTGCCAAAAAAATCTATAGGATAAAGGTTTCAAGGTCTTTTCAATAATCCACATGTTTTAAGCAGTAATTTTGGCAGTCTCTCAAAGCTGGGGAGTTGGGAGAACAAGATATTAAGAATTTCTGTCTGAAGGAGTTGCTTAGGTTCTCCTCTTACTGTATTTTTAATGTGTGCCGGATTCGTATTGTTGTCTCTTTTTTCATTCCTTATACTGGATAATTTTCCTTTTTTTTTTCTTGAAAAGTGTCACCAGAAGCTTGTGAATTTTATTAGTCCTTAAAATTCTTTTGGTTTTGTAATTCTCTACTGTATATATGTTTTATATCTCATTCATTTATGCTCTTATCTTTATTATTTCATTTCTTCTATTTTTCTTGTACTTATTTTTAATCCTTTTCTAACTTCTCTAGATGGATAGAATGCTTACTCATTAATTTTCAGTCTTTCTTCTTTTCTACTACATGCCTTTAAGGCTATAAATTTCCTTCTAAAGATTTCTTTAGCTAAATTCTGTAATATTTGATATGTAATATTTTCATATTGTTCAATTCAAAACATTTTCTAATTCTGTTATGATTTTTTCTTTGACCATGGGTTATTAGAATATGTGCTAAATTTCCAAATATATGAGGATTTTCTGGTTATCTTTTATTATTGATTTCTAACTTAACTGTATCAAGATTGATAATATATTCTATCTAGTCTGTATGATTTCATTCATTGGAACTTTGATGAGGCTTGCTTTGTGGTCCAGTTTATAGTCAATTTCTGTAGATGTTTCACCTGTGCTTGAGAAGAAAGTAGATTCTGAAGTGGTTGGGTAGAGTGTTCTATATTTGTCCACTAGGTCAAATTTCTTGATTATTCTTTCCTGGTATTATATCCTCATTAAGTTTTTGTCTGCTTGTTTTATAAATTATTTAAAAGAGTATGTATAAATAGCTCCCACTATTATAGACTTGTCTTTTTCTTTCTGGTTTTCACCATTTTTACTTTATATATTTTGAGATGATGTTATCTTCTCCACTTAAAACGTGGGGGGAAAAATAAAGAAGAAAAATTGGTTGCAAACATAACTCTAGCTTCTTTATAAATCAAAAATGTTGCTGGACAAGTAACTCACATTGTAGGATATTTTCCTTGATGACATTTGTTATGCATTGTATTGTGTCCCCCAAAAAGAAAGAATGCTGTAGTCCTAACCCCGAGTACCTCAGAATGTGGTACTTGGAGATAGGGTCTTTACAGAGCTAATCCAGTTAAAATGAAGTCATTAGGGTGGGTCCTAATCCCTACAAAAAGGAGAAGTTTGGACAGAATCAGACATGTGTAGGGAGAAGATGGCCATCTACCCGCCAAGAAGAGAGGCCTGGGCCAGATTTCTCTTCACATCCCTCAAAGGATCAACACTGCAGACACTTTGGTCTCAGACTTCTAACCTCCAGAACTGTGAGACAATAAATTTCTGTTGTTAAAGCCATCCAATTTGAGGTATTTTCTTATAGAAGCCCTAGCAAACTAATAGAACAGTTATAACTTACAAGGCAATTTTGTTGTTTAAAAAGAAAAGTATGTTTTCAGTAGAGGAAAAAGAAACCTTGCTGCCCTTAAAAATGGAAAATGAGGAACGAGAAGTTAAGGATAAAGCTGATCTGCTATTTAATAGAATACCCTTTTACATTTTAACAGTAAAGTTAAAATTTTTTATCTGGTATCAAGAGAGATTTTTGTTTAAAAAACTTGGTGGGTTTGTCTTATTGAGCAAAGGAAAACAATTCCCATATCCTCAGAATTGCATTTTATGATCTCTTAATTAAGGATGAGAAAGACAATTCCCAAGTTTCCTTCAGAGAAGATTGGTGCAATAAACATAATTAACTCTAAGAGGTTTAATAATAAATCACTAAATCTCATGAGCATAATAAATATAACCAGGGAATTATTTTAATATAGACTCAGTGGAATAATCAAAAATTCAGCTTCAAAACAGCATGAATTACAAATATAGTGCAGATATATTAAACCTTTCTGGAAGCCAAATATTAAAGAAGATTAATTTTCTTATCAAAGATCTCAGACCATGCTATTTTTGAGGTCATTTATTATTAGAAAGAGAGAGGTGTGATAATGTACAGCCTTAGCTGTCCTAAGACAATGTCAGCGAGGATTACAGTGTCCTCCTAGAAACTCTTTATAGTACCTTGCTAGAGAGAAAATATGAAGCTGAATAAATCACAGAATATGAATATGGACCAAGAGAGAACTTCTTTAAGATCACCTGTAGAATTCTGCAATCACATACACAGACTTTCTTGTTAGCAACATGCTGCTCTCCCTAATTCCCAAAAGTACCCGCTCTGATATTGTGAGCATTTTGAGGCTCTTGTCTCACTTGTTCAGACCAGTGCCTGGGATGTGCATTTGAGAGATGATCAACTGATGAATAAGAGGAGACAAACAGTTTGATGTGACTCCATCTTTACTGAATCTCATAAACCCAGAGCAAGCTGATTGACAGTAACAAATATACCCATCAGTTGTAAACCCTTGACTCTGACACCCAATCTGTATGTAGACAATTGGCTGGATCAATGAAAGGCTGATTTAAAGTACTTAGGTTTAAGTATCTCCAAGTCAAAATTTTGATACAGGGTCACTTAACTCTTTTTCAGTTTACAGATTCTTAGAAACAGAAGAAAAGAATCTTGGAAGTCATCTTCTTCAATCATAAACTTAATGCAGGAAACTCACATAGATGGTCACCTAACCTCTCCCTAGACACTTCAAGTGATTTGAGTGATAGAAATCGCACATATTCATTAGATATTTTATTCTACCATCTGCCGGCTATAGTATTAGAAATGCTTTCCCTAGAGCAAGCCCCCAACTGGCCTACAGTTAAGTCTACTTGTAAGTCTTGATTTTGCCTTAGGGAGATATAAGAAGTTCATCTTAGAAATGACAGCTCTTCAGATATCTAAAGAGAGCAATCGTGTCTCCACTAAGTCTATTTCTAATTAACACATTTCTATATTTCAATAAACACCAGGGATACAGTTAATTTTCAGTGATGGGGTTGGAGGCAAGTAGGGGCTGGAGAGAATGATTTAATTATAGAGCAACTTCTTTAAGGGGATTTTTGGCCCTGACTCCAAGCCTGTAATAACCTCTCTACTAATTTGTGTCTGAGCTAAGTTTCACATACAGGGAGTCCAAGGAATATCCCAACGGGAAGCCAGGAAGGCACCTGGAGAGGAGAAAACAGCGAGTGGGGATGAAAGGAACCTTCAGAGCACATACAGAAAGAAAGGTCCCTTAGATGATTTTATAGATTGTTCATGTTGTCTGTTGTCTCTTTCCTAATTCTTCTACTTCTGGTCTTTTAAATTATAGGCAAGAAAGATCATTATGAAAACATTATTAAGACTAAAACGTGGTGAGATACATCAATTCAGCCATGAATTCCTTCACTCTATGGAAAGCAGGATTTATACATTGTCCAGCAATTCTATTCTTCCCAAACCTGGGTCCATTGAAGACTCCCTGGAAAAAAAGGATGCATATTAGTTTCCATTAATTTGTAATTTCTGTAAAATCTGATTTCAATGTTTTAAATTTTGGTGCCTAAATCCTGAAAGACAAATGTATTGAGAAAGATAACTAGGATGGCATTTAGGGGTGAATGTAATCAATACAAACAGTCTTTCACTGTTCTAATTTCCAGTAATAGCAATCTCTCCCTGTATGCATATAATATGAATCAGACCCTTGAATCTCCAGATTTTACATCCATGCTGTATAATAAAGATATAAACAGACTGCTATTCTACAATATTTATTTTTTGTGGTACTGGTACATGTTATCTTAGGCAGCTAGAGGCTACATAAGGGATGGGAGCAGAGAAGCAGTAGAAGAAAATTAAGCCCACATTCCGGGGGCATAAAAACAAGCCCATATTTATTCCTCTACCTGCCCTTGCCTTTTCTATGCTGGCCCAGCTCATCTATGGATGCTGTTTTTGCTCATTCCTCCCGTCTGTCACATATGTACAGCCACAAAACATATATAGTACAAACCTTTTTTTCTCTTATTTGTGGTTATCCTACTTTTACTAACCAGCCTCAGCCCAAACCAGTCTAAGCCAACATAATATTAAAGTTAGAAAAATAACTTTTCTTTTGTTTTTGCTCAGGAAGATTGGCCCTGAGCTAACATCTGTGCCAATCTCCCTCTATTTTGTATGTGGGATGCCGCCACGGCATGGCCGCAGACGAGTGGTGTAGGTCCTCACCTGGGAACCAAACTCGGGCCACCAAAGCAGAGCGCGCTGAACTTAACCACTAGGCTATGGGGCTGGCCCCTCAAAAATAACTTTTAAGTGTTATTTGATCTAAGAAATGTGAAGAAAATATAGTCAGTGATTTTCCCATCAGTCTGGGCTACATGGCAATAATGATCTCATAATTTTAGTGGTTCACAACAACAAAAGTTATTTCTCATGTCTCCAGTGGAATTAGGTTTGACTCAGCTCCTTGTCTTCATTCTAGAACCCAGGATAAAAAATCAGCCCCTACTTAAAATAACAGTTTCATGTCAGAAGGAAAAAAAGCTATTGGTGCTGACTGACCACAAAATGGCTCCTAAAGCTTCTGTTCAGAAGTGGGACTGTCATTTTCAGTCATATTTCAATGATCAACACAAGTCACATGACCATGCCTGCTATGAGCAGAGATACATCCTCCTTCAGCAGGGAAACTATGGAAGGGGCAATGGATATTTTGAATAAAAATACAATGTATTACAAAGTAATATAACTTTCAAATTGCAGCAGAAATGTGCTAAACTACTATGTGCTACTACTCACATAATTAAGGAAATAGGTACTCAACAAATGTTTGTTGAGGAACGAGTTTTTCTGTATTGTATCTTTCCAAATTTATAAAGGAATCACAAATTATTCAATAGGATCCAGGAAAAGAATGTAAATGAGTGAAGCATCAGGTTTAAGACAGCAAGGCCTGGAGTGGGCTATGGGGAGTACATGCCCCGTTATTATCATCTGGCATTGGTGCGGTACATTTGTTACAAGTGGTGAACCAATACTGATACATTATTATTAATTAAGTCCATAGTTTACATTAGGGCTCATTCTGTATATTGTACAGTTTTATGGGTTTTGACAAATGCATAATGCCATGTATCCATCACTAGAGTACCATACAGAATAGTTTCACTGCCCTGAAAATTCCTTGCTCCCTCACCCCTCCCCCTGACTGTCTGGCAACCACTGACCTTTCTCCTGTCTCTATAGTTGTGCCTTTTCTAGAACGTCATAAAGTTGGAATCATACAATATGTAGATAGCCTTTTCAAGTTGGCTTCTTCCACTTAGCAATAGGCATTTAAGTTTCTTCCATGTCCTTTCATGGCTTGATAGCTCACTTTTGTGTGTGTGTGTGTGAGGAGATCAGCCCTGTGCTAACATCTGCCAATCCTCCCCTTTTTTTGCCGAGGAAGACTGGCCCTGGGCTAACATCCGTGCCCATCTTCCTCCACTTTATATGGGATGCCGCCACAGCATGGCTTGCCAAGCAGTGCATCGGTGCACTCCCGGGATCCGAACCAGCGAACCCCGGGCCGCGGCAGCGGAGCATGCACACTTAACCACTTGCGCCACTGGGCTGGCCCCTAGCTCATTTCTTTTTATTGCTGAATAATATTCCATTGTATGGATGTAACAGAGTTTGTTAATCCATTCACCTACTGAAGGACATCTTGGTTGCTTCTAGTTTTTGACAATTATGAATAAAGCTGCTATAAACATTTGTGTAGACATAAGTTTTCAACTCATTTAGGTAAATACCTATGAGCACAATTACTGGATCATGTGGTAAGTGTATGTTTAGCTTTAAGCATTTTTCTTGCTCATAAATCTGCAGCTTGCTGGGATTTAGCTGATCTTGGATGTATTTGGCTGGGCTAAGCTGGGCTCCACTAGGTTCAGTAAGGCTTGGATCTAGGCTGCAGGTTAGGTTTGGTCTACTCCATGTGTTTCATGCTGAGATTAACAGCAATCTAGGACATGTTCTTCTCATGGCAATGGAAGCTAACCCATGCAGACTTTAGGCCTCCATTCATGTCATGACCACTAACAATCCATTGGCCAGGAAATACATGGCCAAGACCAAAGCCAATAGGTCAGAGATGAATATTCCACTTACTCTACTGGGAGACATTGCAAAATCACTTTGCAGCAGGAGGGAGGAAAGGAGTAACGAACTGGCAACAATAATCCCATCTACTATGCTGGCCTGTGTGACTGTGAGAATACCAAACAATTTCTTTGAGTCTCAGTTTCATCATCTATAAAATGAGAAGAATTTCAAGTAACACGGCAAAATTACTATGAAAATCCAATGAGATTGTGTATACAAAATATTTCCAAGTTTTATAAAGCTCTACACGTGTAAGGCATTATTACAGAAAAAGGTTTGTTGCTATTAAAACAATTGTTTTCAGGGACCAGAAACACAGAAGTCAACTGGTTTAGTCAACAACAACAACAACACAAAAAAACTTTAGACAACTTTCAAAAATAATCACACTAATGAGAATTTCCATAGTGTATAATTGACTTTTAAATAATATTTATACTAGAGATTGAGAAAGAAATGGAGGCTAATAGGAGAGTGAAGTGTTAGCGTTTCACATTTTAAACACTAAAAATATCAAACTAGTATTATCTTCTCCTTACAAAGGGCCATTTATTAACTTTAGTATATGTTTTATCAGTATTTTTCCAATAGAAATAATGGTTTCACTGAACCATCCTCAACTATCTCCCATCCCTTTCCATCAACCTCCTTGAACTCGGATCGAGATCTTTTCAGTGTTTCCCAACAAGAGTGTCCATCAAGACTCACTCTCCAAATTTTATTTCCATCGACTCATTTATCGAATCTTTAGTCCAAACATCAATCTATTCATTTGTCCATCCCTCAACTCCCACCTATATGTTCATCTCTCTAGCTATCCCCTTACCTCCCAGTACATCCATCCATCCAACACTGATACTGAGCCAGGTATAGAATATTGAGATAAAGACACCACTCTAACAATTTGGCACATAAACAAATGAACAGAAAACTATCTCACAGTGTGAAAAGCGCCACCAAAGATAAGAACCACAGAGCACTGTGGTATGATAGAGGAAATGTCTGTACTTGGAGAAAAGAGATATTGGAACCTTTTAGGGGAGGTGATGTATTTGCTGAATTTTGCAGGAAAAATAGGCATTGGGAAAGTGGAGAAGCAGCAGTATGTACAAAGGCACAGAGATATAAGAAAGCAAAATGAGTCTGGACAAACTGTGCAGTTCGGCCCGGCTAGACTGTAGGATGAATAATCAGAGACGACTCTGAAGAGGTGGACACAGATGACACGGCAGATGGCCTTTGCTTCAGCTCAGGTTTCAAATCCTGTGAAGAAAGCTGCTGGATTTCTATCCACCTACATACTGTTTATTATCTTAGGTGTAATTTTTTCAAAGCTACACTCTCTATTCCTCTGCTTTCCCCAAATTTCATCTGAGGATATGGAGACCTCTCCTTACAGATAAATTTTGAAAATTTAAAAGCATTTTAAACAGCAACCTGACTAAGTCATTAGTCGAGGCAAGAAGAGGCAGGCATCATTAATTGTTTCAAAGAAAGTAAAATACTGGGTCAGCTGTTAGATACTCATCCAGTTCTTCCTCTTGCGCAACTTTTGCTCCTATATACTATGCTTTTAGTAATAATAGTGTCCATGCCTCTGCAAAGGGGAAAAAATCTCTAGTTCTAACTATTCCTGAGGAAATTATAAGCTACTACACATCTCTAACTGGTAGCATTAACATCCACGCTGTGGTGTATCATTCTGTGGCATCAGTGGACTGTTGCTAAGTTGTTTAGGGGGCTTCTATCACCTGAATAAATCAAGGACAAGATGATGTGGCCTGCAGCCGGGTGGGATGAGGCAAAAGACAAGGAAAACTTAAGCACAAACATGGAGTCCTGGCTTGACTCTCGCTGCTTATGTAAAATGATCTTTCTTCATGTCCCTGCACTGGCTCCACGAATTCTGCTGCCCAAAGGACAGCTTATCCCCAGGTCGGTGAGGGAACTTCATGTGCAGGAGCCGGAGCCCCGGCCTCCTCACGATCTGGCCCCGCCGCCCCGCCCCAGGCTCCCAGTTTCCGGCCCAGAGTCGCTCCGAGAGGCTGCGCTGCCCCAGGCCCTGCCCGCGGGCTCAGGCGACAAGCGCGGCGCCCGGTCCACCCAGCGGAGGGCGCCAGGCGCTCTGCGCTCCAGGTGCCGCCCGGCTCGCCCTCGCCGGCGCCGCCTCCTTCACCCACAGCACAAGGCTTCCCACCCTCCTGCCGGCCCAGCGGCTGCAGGGCCGGGGGCCCCGCGCTGCTCATTGCTCTTCGCTGCCCCTCAACGGCGGCCACTTCTGCCCTACCACCCGCATGGAGCAAACAAACGGCGTCCCCCGGCCCCACCCCCGGTCCTGACGGATAAGCGTCCCAGCCAACCAGGCTTCGATTCTTCCTCCTCTATGCGCTGTTCCCTAGCCCCGCCCCAGCCTTGAGACACACCCCCTGCAGACAAGGCTCCGCCCCCAGCCCGCATCAGAGGAAAGCGGGCTCCGGGAGGGTTACTTGCCCATCCGTCCACCCAGCGTTTATTGAGCGCTTGTTGGTGCCAAGCGAGGGTGGAGTCGGGGCAGGGTTTCGGGAGTAGGGGTTGAGGGGTGAGGGTGAGGGGTAGGGGGAAGCACAAGAGTAAAGAAGGCACGCTGGTTCCTGCTCTTCCCAACTTCAGGCCAGCAAAAGGGGATAAGTAAACAAGGGAGTGGGTGTGACCTAAAGAAAGTGCAGGAGGCTCTGAAAGTAAATAGCAGGTACTGATCTAACTAGACTAGTAGGTCACGGAAGGTTTCTTGGAGGAACTGCCGTTTAACTTGAGAGCTAAAGAACAAAGGAGTTAGGTAGGCAAAAGGAGGCGGGGTGCTGAAGAGAGGGGCCAGAGTTCCAGTAAGAGAAACGGCATTTGGGTGGGCTTCTGGTGAGAGATCACAGTAAGTTCCAGACACTCAGAGAAGACCAGTATGGCTGGATCATAGAGTAGTCAAGCAAGAAATGAAGCTGGGCAGGGAACCAGAAGTCAGATTCTAGAGAACTCTGTAAGACAGGCTGAGGGGCCTGTACTGTATCCTAATGAAAAGCTATTGAAGGTTTTTAAAGCTGGAAAGTGGCCTGAGTAGATCTAAAATTTACAAAGATCATTCTGACAACAGTGTGGAGAATGTGTTGGAAAAAGACAAGACTAGAGAAAGGAAAATCATTTAATAGACTAATGTTGATCCAGTAATGTGAGCTAGGATGGTAGCAGTGGGGATGAAGAGAGATGGACGGATTTGAGAGATATTTGGGACATAGAATTAACAAAACTTGGATGGAGCAGCAGGTAAGTGAGGAAGGAGAGTCAAGGATGACTGATTTCTGGCATCAGCCACTAGGTGAATAGTCACCATAAGAGTTATCTCTTTCTCTCTTTCTTCTCCACATCTTTACCACTTTTATAGCTGTTATCTTACTGCCTTCAGTGATTCTCATTTGTGCAGAGACTTTATTGCCTTTCCAGATTATAAGTTCCTTGAAGAAATGCATACCATTTTTTTCAGATTTTCTTTTGCTTAGATTGTGCCACAAAGGACCCATTTGATCATTTGTTGAATGAGCAAATGAACGAATGACCTCAAAGTTTTGAGCCTCAAAACTGGAAAAACCAAAGTTGGCAGAGAGGCCAGGGCCCAAGCTGTCTATAAACTTGAAGTTCTGAGAACTGTTGAGCTTGTGGACTAAGAAAAGCATAAGTCAAGGCCTGCAGTTTGAGAAAGTAACATTTCTGTAAAGGGCCAGATAGTAAATATTTTAGGCTTTGTGGGCCTAACTCTGTCACAACTACTCAACTCTGCCATGGTAACACAAAAGTAACCATAGAGAATACATAAACAAATGGACATGGCTGTCTTTCAATAAAATTTTATTTACAAACATAGTCAGTGGCCTGGATTTGGCTCATGGGTCATAGTTTGCTGACCCCTTTTCTGGACCATGATTTGGAGTACAAACGACCTAAGAAAACCACAGAGGTGGCCTCAAGTCCTCTCCCCATCAATACCTCTGTGCCTGATATAATGCCAAACATATAGTAAGTGCCTAGTAAATGTTGAGTCAAGGTCAGCCATGAATGCAATATTGAAGAGTCACAGAGCCTGGTAAGACCTCTCCACCAAGAGTTCTTGGCAATAACGGGGAATTGGATAATGACACCAAAGTATCATTTTGATGACTGGCTTTTATTCCTCTTCACTATCCTCATTTACTACGTGTCTGATATTGTGCTAGGTATTTTTTCATAATTCATATAGGGTTCATGAACAACCTTGTAAGGAACATACTTTTATTCTCACCTAAGGAATGAAGATACTGAGTGTTATGTGTTGAATTGTATCCCCCCAAAAACAATATGTTGAAGTCTTAACCCTCAGTACCTCAGACTGTGACCTTGTATTTGGAAATAGGGTCATTGCAGCTATAATTATTTAAGTTAAGATGAAGTCATGCTGGAGTAGGGTGGGCTCCTAATCCAACATGACTGGTGTCCTTATAGGAAGACAGGTATGTGAAGACATAGAGACGTGGGGAAAATGCCACGTGAAGACAGGGGACTGGAGTGATGCATCGGCAAGCCAAGGAACACCTGGGGCTACCAGAAGTCAGGAGAAGGCATGGAACAGATCCTCCCCCAGAGTCTTCCAGAGAGAATGACTCTGCTGACGCCTTGATTTTGGACTTCTAGCCTTCAGAATTATAAGACAATAAATTTCTGTTTTAAGCCACCCAGTCTGTGTTGCGGCAGGCCTAGGAAACTAATACACTGAGACTCAAGGAATTTGTCAGTCACTTCTCCAAGATCACCCAGCTAGTTTGGGACAGAATCAATATTCAAACCCATGGCTGTCTGGCTCCCAAATCCATGCTCCTTTGATTACACTGAGCTGAATCAATCTTTGGTTCTACTTTACTGTGATGAAATGATATAAAACCAAATACTGACTCATACCAGAAAAATGATTCCCTCTCTTCTGCTCTCACTCTATGATATTCTCTATGAACAATATTACTTGCTTTAGAAGAATTCTCTGACAATACTAACTGTGAAAATAATGTTTCTAAGAGAAACCTTTATAGTCACAAGCTATAAGTTCTGCTTTTCACCCTTTTCTTGCCTCACCCTATTCATTGTTTTACTATTTTTTTAAGTAAATGATCTTAATCTATCTATACATGGCATATTCCTCTTAAAAACTTCTCCAGCAACACCCTAATGAAATTGCTTAAATGTAGTCAATAAATGTCTCCAGGTGATATTTCGTGGAAATGAGGACAAGGAAGGTGAGGAAAAGTAGTAAGTGTTTTGCACCTTTAAAATATATCATCTCCAATTTCGTTTGAATCCTGTGAAGCAAGCATTATCAATCTTATGTTTGGAAGAAAAAACTCAGGATCAGAGAAGATTAAGAAACTTGCTTAAGATCAAAGCTAGTGTGTGGTACAGCCAACATTCCGCCCAAGTCTATCTGGCTCCAAAGACCATGCTTTCTTCAGTCGACCTCAGTCACAGGCATTATTCTCCCCTCCTTCCCTCTGCTTCTTCATGATGTTATTTCCAGACTAACACTACTTTTTCCGGTTTCCTTCCCAAGGACTCACTTGGAGTTGTCATTTTCCATATTCACATATATCACTAAATCCTTGCTTCCCTTTTCCAAAATTGGCCAGAAGTAATATTGCGAAGTATGTAGAAATCCTCTCAGGCATCCTTTTATCTTTTGATCATTTGGCAAACTTTAACAAGGCCTCGTGCAATACCTTGGAGATTGACAATCCCACCTGGCTATTTCTCTTTTCCTACATTCTTAGAGGCTGAGGTGTCCTTTCTCCTATATGACCCATCCATCTGGGCCCTTTACCACATTCCTGTCAGTCTCTTCAGGGATCTTTCTCTGTCCCGGATTTGAGATCTTTCTCTGTCTCCCTCCTCCCCTGCTGCTTCCTCTCTGCTTACTAATATTCCCACTTCCAAAAAAGAAAACCCTTTATCCCATCCACCCCTCAAGTCATAACCCAATGGTCCTTTTTCTATCTTTGTCTTCCCAGCCTTTGAAAGGAAAGTGTAGTGTCCAGTTGTCTACTCCATTCCTTCTGCAGGCAACTCACTGCAGTCGGGTTTTGCCCGCACTTTCGACTGAACCTGCTCTAAGATTACACAAAAGCCTCTTAGATGTCAAAGCTAATGCGTGCTTTGAGGTCACCATCCTACTTCATTTCTCTGCTGCATTTGACCATTTTCGTCATCCCATTCTGCTTAAAACTCTCTCCTCCCTTGGTTTCTGGAAGATTGCATCCATCTATGCTCCTCTAGGTTTCCTTATTTTATACTCCCTCTGCCTTCTAATGTGGCCCACTGCTTGTCTCTCATTTCATGCTGTCCTGAGAATTTTTTCCACTCTGATATCTTCAACCAACACTTTGATGCAGAGCTGTACACCAAACTATATAGCTGATCCTGTCCTCACCTCACCTCCTCTTCAATATTTTCAAAGAACTTACTTTCTCTTAAGATGAGTTTTGAAGAAAAAGTGGAAATTTGCTGTCAGGCTCATAAAATGGAGAGAGAGTATTCCAGGCAGGCAGCTGCAAAATCATATGTAGAGATAAAGAGATATGAAAGATTAGTACAGATTGAGAGGGCTGTAATCAGTTCAATCATGCTACAATGTGAAGCAGAACTGGTGGAGGTAGGGGTGGGAGGAGAGCTGAGAGGTGAGGCTAGGCAGATAGGCAGGGGTCAAATGTATGAAAGGTCTTATATGCCATGCAGATGGTTTCAGATTTTATCCTGTGCATGGTGAGCCATTGTGGAATTCTGAGCAGAAGAGTACCATGATTGGGTCTGAATTCTAGAAAGCTCATTATATTAAGAGGGTGAAGAAAGACGGAGACTAGAGGCAGGAGACCAATGAAGCTGTGCCAATAACCCAAGTGAGAGATGATGATGGAGTGAACTAGGGTGATAGAGATGGTTTGGAGAGTAGAGACAATGGGCTTTTCTAAAGTGGAATCAGGGGAATTTGGTGATTTATCAAATAAAACGGTACGTAAGAAGGTGAACTCTAGGATGATGTGTTTCTAGTTTGGGTAACTAGGTAGATGAAAAACTATTTAGCACAATGGATTATAGGAAGTGAAGTAGGTTTGTTGGACAACATTCATTCATTCATTCCACAATCAGATATTTACTGAGCATTTTGTACATGCTAGGCACTGTGCTAAGCCCTTGAATGATTTCCATTTTGGACATAGGTTTGAGATGCCTTGAAACATTCAGGTTTAAGATGTCTAGCAAACAGGTAGAGAAAGGCATCTAAAACTCAAGAGACATGTCTCCATTGTGTTGCTGTTATTAACAACATTGTGACATATGTTCTTGCAGGTAAATTTTTGCCCATATGCTTAATAAGCTATACTGAGCAGAAGGTATTAGTGAAATGAGAATTAGTTGAAATCTGTAATAATCCCATCCCGTGTTAATGATATTACTTTCTTAAATAATATCCTATCAAATTGTTCTTGATTAACTTGATTTTCCAAAAAGAAACAAATGTTCAACTGTATGATTGAGCAGTATAAGGCTAATTTCTGCAAAATTAATATAGAGTCAAAGGTTAAAAAATCCTCTTCATGAGCACTTATCATCCTCAAAGCAATTGCTACCTTCACCATCTTTAGCAGTGTGCTTTGACTTGACAACATTTTATATATGATTACTACTTATATATTGGTGGTAGTGTTGTGAATAAGTACAATACTCTTGGAAAAATGGGCAAAATTTAGAAAGAGCTTAAATGTATATATAGCTTTTGACTCAGTAATTCAACTTTTGGAAAATTCAACTATTATAAAGAAATAATCTAAGCAGTGGAAAAATCTGTATGCATGATGGTGTTTATCACAGCTTTATTTTTTATTTTTAAAGAAAAGGAAGCAAACTTGGTGTCAGTGGGAGTAAATTATAGTTCACTTGTATGTGCCCATTAAAATTATGGATAGGAAGATTATAGAGAGACATGGAAAATGCATATGATAGAATGGCAAGAGAGAAAAATCAGGAGAAAAATTTTAAGTGACTATAACGACAATTTTGTGAAAAATGCATAGGAAAAATAATGGGAGTAAATTTGCCAAAATACCAACAAGAATTATATTTGAATGGGGAAATTAGGGTTATTATTTTTACTTTCCAAATTATCTGTATGTCAGAAATTTATCATTTTTGGTTTCCCAACAACCTCTTGCCCTTTTCCTGGTAAAAGTGCCCTGACTCTTCATAGGAATTGTCAGTTCCTTCTCTGAGTTCATGTGGCTTCCGTGAGGTTGAGGCCACTCCTGCCAGGCATATAGCCCAACCCAAGATCATCAGAGGCAATTAGATCCAATTGGAACTTTTGGTAAAAATGTAGGTTCTTTCCACTTGCAAAGAGGATAGGATGTAAGTCTAGAGCTGCAGGCAGTCATATTGTCACCATGGAAGTAGAATCTATCTGTGCAAAGAGTCGAGACAGAGGAAAGCAGAGACAAGAGATGGAGATGAGGAGACTGAATCTTGGGAACAATGTTTGAGCCTATGGGTCTAGTCATGTCTGATGGGAGACTACTCCTGGACTTTTCAGTTATGTGAGACTGTAACTTTGTTTTTGCTTAAGCCAGACTGATTCTATTTCTCTTTTAATTTACAATAGAAAGAGCCCTGATTAATTGGATAATCTGATCATAGTATATTACTTTTATGTTGTTTATAAAAAAGCATATGCATCAATAAACATTCTAAAGCATCGTAAGCATTCTGAAGTTTGCATTCATTTCTTGACCTGCACTAGTAATGTGGATGAAATATTGATATTAATTTCAAGGTTCCATAAATTCTAGAAATCTTGATTCAGCATTGCCTTCATAAAGTTACTGAAGGGTTTAAACATAGGGAACAAAGTAATACAGAAGGATTTATTATAAATTGGGCTAGCGTTTGTTACTCCCATAATAGCCTTTTTTTTGTGTTGTCTCTCTAGCATCTCTCCCTTCTTGTACTAACAGTATTCCCTACTTCTTTTGGGGAACTATTTTCCTTCTCAGCTCTGCAAGGGTGGGTAGATTATCTCAATTAGGCCATTCAGGACCTTTCAGGATTTTTTCAAATAGAAATTACGGAAAGAGTTTCTCTTTTCTCTGGAGTTGAAGATGAAGGATGCTGGTGCCCATGATTCTACCCTTGTTTAGGATTATGGTCTGAGAGAAAGAAGCCAACTTGCTGAAGAGAGCAAAGACAAGAGGGAAAGTCCAGATGGCAAATTTATCCAGTTCTAGTCATCCCCAAGAATAGCTACTTTACTGCCCTTCCCATAGTTTGATTATATGGGCCAATAAATTCCTTTTTTTCTCCTAAGGTACTTTCCACTGAATTTGTTCACTTGCATCTGAGAGTCCTGACTAACTATATCTCCAAAACAGTGTCCTGGTAAACGTAGGTAGGGGCATACAGCCTAGCCTAAAGGCCACTGCAGATCTGTTCTTTCCTTAAAGCATATGCCAAATCTTGTGATCTTGCCAATTTCTAGTCAATGGCATGCCACTGTTGGAGACCAATCCAAGGATTTGCACTTAGATGTCTTAGTTTGTTTGGGCTGCTATAACGTATCACCATAGACTGGGTGGCTTTAAACAACAGAAATTTATTTCTCACAGTTCTGTAAGCTGGGAAGTCCAATATCAAGGCGCTGGCAGATTTGGTGGCTGGTGAGAGCCTGCATCCTGCTTCATAGACTGCCATCTTTTTGCTGTGTCCTCACATGGTACAGAGGAGCTCTCTGAGGTCTCTTTTATAAGAACACTAGTCCGATTCCATGAGGGCTCTGCTTTTATGATCTAATCACCCCCAAAGGCCTCACACTGGGGATTAGGTTTCAACATATGAATATGGGAGGGACATGAACATTCAGTCTATAGCAGTGTACGAATGAGGAAGACAGAATATGGTGCAAGATGACAGGGCATGTTTTGAAGAGGGAAGCTCTAAGTCAACTTGCCCACTTAAGTGATTAGAAGAAGGAGTAGAAGAGAGAGAGAACAAGATGACCAGTCAGCTGTGAGGACACAGATGCTTGGCTATAAATAAAAAGAAAGTAGAAGAGATCCAGGGAAGTGGGTTCAATTTACTCACTCATCTACATGGCACTGAGAAGTGGAAGAAAATCCACTAAGAAATAGGGTTCAGTCAATGACCCGGAGCCAACTCGATTAACAATTCCTTCTCCTTTGGGAAAGGGCAAAGAGCGAAAAAAGTGGTAGAAGAGAGGATAGGAGGGTAGAGAATCAGAAGTTGCCTTCTCCCTAGTCATATGTGGTTGTTAAGCCCTTAAAATGTGGCTAGTACAACTAAGGAACTGAATTTTAAAATTTATTTGATTTTAATTAACTTAAAATTTAAAACTACAGCAGTGTAGACTGTTTCTCCATTAAACACGGCTTTTTTCTTTTGGTAGCATCGTATTTTACTGTAACCGTTGTGTTGTCTCAGATATTATTATGGTAACACAGTGTGTGTGTGTCAGGCATGTGCAACGTTACATAAACACATCATTGATCCAGTTTGTGTCAATCTGTTCATTCGGTTTGAATAATTTTTTTTCTATGCACCAATTTTTTTCTATGCATTCAGTGCATTTACTTGAATATTTTACACAGCCAGCATGAGATACAGCGGTATCTATGTAAATTGTAATTGGTAACTAAATTGAAATACATATTATTTTCGTTATAATGCAATTAAATTATTTTTCCAGGTTAAAAAATAAGTAGGGGCACATTTTTAAGTTTAAAACAAAGGCATAATCCTGAAGCAGAATCAAATAGAAATGCAGAAGCTGGTACCATCACAGTAAGGAAAAAAGACAGATTGAAAGAAGGTGTGCTGTAAATTTCACAATGAAATGCAATTTACTGAGCAAAGTTTTAAAAAACTATTTATGTAAAAAATATTTTAAAATAATAAAATGGACATTTTCAGCAAATGCATTGTAAAATTTGCTCAATAGTCAAAAGAGACTCAGTGAAATTAATTGCCTGAAATCAAAATTAAATGACCAGGAAAAAAATTTCTAATGATTTTAACAGGACCTGAATTTGTAACATTGGTTGACTATAAAACAACTTGGATTCTTGCACACACACACACACACGCACACACACATACACATACGCAGTTTTAGAAGGAGAGATGCTATAAGAAGTTATTATTTGTTATGGAAATGTTGTTAGAAAATTATGAGGAAAAGACATAATTTTTTGTAAAAAGTATGTATTTTACAAAAAGTAAAATATCTTCAGTTAAACCCTCAAACAATTTTCCATAGAATAAAAGACGTTTCTAACAATATCAAAGGTCAATTGATTCAAAATTTGGAAAATTGCTAAAGAAAAATAATTAATTCCTTTGTTCTTCTGATGATATATATTGAAAATATTTGTGCTTAATTTTCAGAAGCAGACTATGAAAAGTGTCATGGATAAAGTTAAATTTTTTCAGGATACATGTGCAAATGCTTTTGAATTGTTGCTGATTGATGGAATGTTGAAAGAAATAGGGAGTCAGTAAATGTAATGATCTTTGTGTTCTTCGTTTATTTGTTGAGTAGTAGAAGAGTTTTATAAAAACTTACTGTACTATTACCTCCAATTTTTTTTTTGGAAACCAAAGAAACGCTTGCCAAATATTCAACAACCAAAGATAAAAATGGCAGTGTGTTATTTATGATTTCTCACTTTCATGCTTCTCATATGAAAAACTAAATTTGAAACTCTAAGGAAAAGAAAAACACATATAAGACCTGGATAGTCAGGTATTGATGTTAAGATTGAACTTTTTCATAATGCAAATCAATAATACATATAATTTATATCAATAAATTCCTACAGTTTCTCTAATATGAACCAAAATGGACAAGTTTTAGTCATGATAGGCAGTGTTATATAAGCTAGCAGCAAAAACTATAAGAAAAATTTCAGTAATGGTTTGTTAATATTTATAAATTTAGGTTTGCTTTTCAATTTATATAAAATCTTTGTAAATTTGGTGCTAATAAAAGAGTTAGTGAGTTTGCTTAACTTGGGCAAACATAGTTTTGAATCTGAAATAGATTTGTTTCAAAGTTAAAGCAAATTTTCTAAAAAGAATGAACCAGATTTATAAATGAGTGAATGCAGATATTAAAGGGATATTATGTTTTGGTACTTGATTCAGTTATTGGAAAACTTTAAAATATATTTGGAACAACTTGGGTATATAAATCTTTTTCAACTGTAAATTTTATGAAATCTAACTACAAATCAAATATTTCTGACGAAAATTTAGCATCTGCCTTGAGATGTGCTGTAAGTGTAAAATACACTTCAGATTTCAAAGACTTAGTATGACAAACAGAATAAAAAATATCTCAATTTTTTAATATTGATTACATGTTGAAATGATAATATTTGGAATATAGTGGCTAAATAAAATATGTTATTAAAATTAATTTCCACTTGTTTCTCCTTACTTTTTTAATTTGACTACTAGAAAGTTTAAAGTTACATGTGAAGATTGCATTAAATTTCTATTGGACAGCACTGGTCTAGAATGTAAGGTGTGTGGATGACTGTTTCTCCCATGGACTGCCAACTCTTTGAAAATGGGGACTACAACTTGCTGATCATTTACTTGCTGGACATTACCTTCATGTAAAGGTATTACATGAAATAATACCTTTCATGTAGTGGGTAATCCAGAAATGTTTGCTAAATTTAATTTCTTTTGGATTGAGACACTACCTCTGTTATGAGAAACTACTCTCATTTTGTGGGTTTTTAGAACATCGCCAGCAATGATCATTAAACTTAGATTTAATTTTTCAACCACAGAGATATAGTGTACTTCCCATTTTTCTGTCTTCCCTCAGGTGCCAGTTCTTTGGGGCATCTTTATTTGTTTCTGAGTTTACCACAGTGCCAAATACTTGAAGGTACTGAATAATCGCGCTCTTTCTGTACTGATTACTTATGTAGCACCAAAATAGAAATACGAAGCTAAAACATTAGGAAAAATCCTGAGGGAAAAGAGAGGGGTAACAGTGGCGAGAGACAAGAGATCTTAGAAACAGAAATGGGTGAAAATCTAGTTCATGAAGCAGGAAATGGAATTGAGAGTCTGGTCATAAATATCAAGTACCTTGAGGGGAGTGACCCCAACAGAGCAAGGCAAATACAAAGACCCAACAGTCAGTCACTGTTCAAATTAACAAATAAGAAGTTGGGGTTTGGAAACTAAGATGTGGAGTGATCAATTCAAATCAATGCTTAAGGGCAGCAGTTATATATACTGTGAAAGACCTGGGTCCAGAAGCTTCCCAGGAAAATATTTTTGTTCACCTTGAATGAGTCTGGCATATGACTGTCTTTATGATCTATTCAAGTTCTTTTGATTCTGCTTGAAGGAAGCTGGTGCACCAGAACCGCAACGTCCTACATGATCCTCCATCATGTTACTCAAGGAAGCACAGAGAACAGAAGACAGCTGCCAGTAATGGGCTCTTTGCCCTAACTGGTCCTGCTTCATTGACAGAAAGTAAAGAATTAGGATGGGTGTCTGTGGCTCTTTCAAGATTTGAGGAACGTGTGAAGCATGCTCAGCTGCAGCAGGGTGCAGCGAATGCCAACACTTAGAAGGCCATAGCAGTCAAACAAAAACATTTTGCCAATACGTATGTACTCATCATGTATAACCATAATCACCTATTTTTTTAAAAACTTTTTATTTCTTTGAGCAACAAAGCTTCTGTGTATTGGGTGAAACACAACACTAAGTTTGTAGCCTTGTAATATTAGGATATTCCTTCGTTTATTTAATAATCTGAGGAATTCTGATACCAACCGGGTTAGATCCAAGAAAGGGACTGGGTCTCTGCCATTGGAGACATCATTGCATGCAAAGAGGTCCCTGAATGTCTGTGGAATATTCCTTGGCTGGGTCAAACCTCAAATCAACATCTCCTTACCCATTGCTCTGTCTTAGTATGATGTCAGCCTTCCTTCAGTTGGCTAAAGGAAGAGCATATGTCAGGTATCTTAAAGGGACCTTACCCGTGTTATTATATTGAATAACAACAGCCTATAAAGTAGGCATTGCTGTCTTCATTTTACAGATAGCGAAGCCGAGGCTCAAAAAAGCAAGAGTTAAAGCTAATAAATTGCAGACCTGGGAGTCTAACCTAGCGTCTTTCTCCAGGGTGCATTCTCTATACTGTTCTATCTCAGTGTGAGACCTAAGAAGAAAGGTATTAGAGGGGTGACCTCCCTGAGGTGACGTTTTAGATTATTCCAAAGTAGCCTCTACTGCATTTTTCAAGGGTCATCTTGGAAATTAGTCAGTGAGCCTCCATTGAAAAACAAATGACAGACATATAGGAAATGCTCATGTAGGAGCATACAGAAAAATATTCTCACTAGTAATCAAAAACATGCACATTGAAACAGTGATGAGATTTTAAAGAGTTTTCCCTGGAACTTCAAGTCAGCTGAGCACATACCCCAAGTATGTATGTGCCAGTTTATAAGGCTGAGCCACAGATTCCAGCTTGAGTTCAAGGGAATTTCCTGGAAATTCCCAGCCCTTGTTTTTCCTGACCTTCTGGCACTAATCCAGGTCCAACTCCCAATTTAGTGACCTTGAACTCAATTTTATCTCTGAAGGCCCATCTGTATATATCCTACCTAATAACTTGGTCCTAGCTTGACCCTTTGAACTTCTAGTTCATCCCTTTGGCTCCCAGCTTCCTCCTTTGCCTCCCATGGGAACTGCCCACCGTAGGCTCAGTCCTGAGGAATCTAATCTGGCCACAGCTGTTATACAGTTGACTGTATTGGCAGTCAGGTGCTGGGGTGAGAAGGCTGACATTTTGTCTCTAGCCAACAGTTGTGAGTGACTCTCCCTGCCCCTATGGCAAAAGTAAGTTTACCCATTGGCATGTTCCACTTTCAGTTCATGGGAAATGGGATATTATGGGAAAACAGAGTATTCCAGAAGCAATTGCCCATTCCATTGGTTCAATTACCGGAAGCGATGAAGGAACGTTAACACAGTCTATAAGGCTTATGGACTTTTACTCGGCTTGCCACTTTGTCTCTGGGTGTACCATGTAAGTATGCCACTTCTCAGAAAGTGTTTTTGGTACTTATATGTATCTGGAAGAGCTACAGACTTCATGTCAAGAACATTTGTCCCCACCGAGGAGGACATTTACTTTCTGAAGCTGTTGCTGTTGCCCTTCACAACTATACCACATGAACTTCCAGAAGGTTCGTTGGGTCCTCTACTTTCTCCTGGGAAAATAAAGGTATCTTCATCATAAGAGTTAGTGGAACCATACATAAGTGACTTAGCCTCCCTGTGTCATAGTTTCTTCATCAGTTAAAATGGGATAACAATAGTACCTACTCGAGAATTGCTGTGAGAATTAAATGAGCTAATGCATGTAAAGAGCTTAGAATGCACCTGATATATAATCAGCCCTCAGTCTAGGTTAGCTGTTGTTGCTCTCCTCCTTC
This sequence comes from Ceratotherium simum simum, assembly GCF_057802395.1. Taxonomy (NCBI): domain Eukaryota; kingdom Metazoa; phylum Chordata; class Mammalia; order Perissodactyla; family Rhinocerotidae; genus Ceratotherium; species Ceratotherium simum. The sequence continues at coordinate 17,177,454 of NC_141901.1, read as the reverse complement.
AGGAATAAACAGTAAAGGCTCTTTGCCTGTTAACATTTCTCAAGAGGATGTTGGTGGGCAGTCAATTTCTGCTGCTGCGTCCCCGTGTAGCTTCCTCTAATGAGGTCTTGGAGGACAGTACATTCAGATTTTCTATTGGTGGCTTTTCTATAAAGAAAGACACTGGTGTTTGGTGAAGTGAACCCGAGGTGGAACTCCCCACCCTGCCCTGAAAGGAAAGTAGATATTTGCTTATTGATCAGTGGGAAAACCTGCATGTTTCTAGGGAGGTGAGGTTGGTATGTTACTGCTATAAAATCTTCTGAGTTGCTTGCGATGGCATCTTGTGGAGGAAAGGATCCTTCTTGTCAGGTTTTAGACCTAATTTTGCCCCTAAAATGCTTTACCTTGGAAAAATCACTGATGTCTCTATGCGTCTTTTTTATCATTTAAAAATTGAGCATTAAAATAGATGAGCTTCAAAGTCCTTTTCAGGTCTAACATCCTAGAATCACAATCATTTTGAAAAAACATAAGGAAATAGGTCTCTCCCTCATATGGGGCCCACACTCATAACTCCTGAACACCTTATTAAAGATTAGATGGAAAAAAAAACCTGACAGACAGGCCATATGGCTATTTTAAGGGCCTATTAACATAACTTCATGAGACATTTTTATAACTGACTCATTGTAATTCTGCAGCTCTAAGTTCCATAAAGTTCTCAGACCAAGCTGTACCAGCCTTGGAGAGAAGGGGTGGTTGAGGGAGAAAAATGAGTATATGTCCACATCTCAGTACACTGTACCAGACTCTGCAGTCACATTGGACAGTGTCTGGACCAGAGATTGATGAGATGCACCTGACTCAGATGAGGACCTTCCCAGCACATATCCTGCTTAGCCCGCTGGAAACAACCCAAATGCCTAACAACAGTAGAATGGATAAATAAACAGTAGAATATTCATTGAATATTGAATGCTACAAAGAAATGACAAATAATGAACCACAGCTACATGCAACAATATGAATAAATACCACAAACATGACATTGATCCAAAGATGTCATACACAAAAGAATACATACTGTATAATTCCACTTATAGAAAGTTTTAAAAAAAGAAAAAGCTAATTTATGATATTAGATATCAGGATAGTAGCTACTTTTGGAGAAGAGGGTAGAGATTAGGAGGGGGCAGGAAGGAGGCGACTTGGGTATTTATAATATTCTATTTCTTGATCTGGGAGGTAGTTACATGGGTGTGTGCACTTCAAGAAACTCCACCCAGTTGTACACTTAAAATAGATGTTTTGATAACATTAAGGAACATTTTTATTTATTTATTTTTTTGTGAGGAAGATTAGCCCTGAGCTAACATCCATTGCCAATCCTCCTCTTTTTTGCTGAGGAAGATTGGCCCTGGGCTAACATCCATGCCCATCTTCCTCTACTTGATATGGGATGCCGCCACAGCGTGGTTTGACAAGCGGTGTGTCGGTGCGCGCCCGGGATCCGAGCCTGCGAACCCCGGGCCACTGAAGCGGAGCATGCGAACTTAACCGCTATGCCACCGGCCTGGCCCCTAAGGAACATTTTTAAATTGGAGTTTTATCCACAACAAATAAGATACACTGAAGGAATGGAATACTCACAATTTCTGTAACTTCCTGAAATTTGATTTGCATAGAATTTCCACACTCTCTGAGACTAAAGTGATGGATAAGATTTTGGCAAAATTGAGAGAGACCAGTACAAGTAGAGAGAGGAGCATGAGAAAAGCATAAAGGTAAGCAAACACAGATCATGTTGAGTGACTAGAGAGAGATGGAGCATCGGGGAAAGTGGCTGAGAAAGGAATTGGGGGCCATACTGTGGAAAGTTTTTTGTGGTTTTTTTTGTGAGGAAGATTGGCCCTGAGCTAACATGTATTGCCAATCATCCTATTTTTGCTGAGGAAGATTAGCTCTGAGCTAACATCTGTGCCCTTCTTCCTCTATTTTGTATAGAGAAAGGACACCACCACAGCGTGGCTTTATAAGGAGTGCATATGTCCGTGCCCTGGCTTCGAACCTGTGAACCCTGGGCTGCTGAAATGGAGTGCATGAACTTAACCACTACACCACTGGGTTGGCCCCCTGTGGAAGGTTTTGAATACAAGGCAGGGTTTGTTCTTACTCTCATAGGCCATACAGAGCCAATAAGAGTTTTGACCAGGGAAGTAAAATTCCCTCCCCCTAGTTCTTTCTACTTTTAATAGGGTGAGGTGTGGGGAAGGTATCTGAATTTATTCAGAAATGTTTTTGCCCTAGGCTCCCCACATACACATAATGTACTTCTGTATAAAATGAATATATTCCCCACAATAATCCAAAGAAGTGGGTTATTCTTATTCCACAAATGAAGAAATTGATGCCTAGAAAGACTAAGTAACTTGTCTGAGGACAACAGCAGTGGTCTTCTGCCAATAGTGGGAAAACTTTGCTTCCTTTTTAAGAGTGACCCCAGGAAACAGAACACAAAAGGATTCAGCAAGTGATTTATTCATTGGAGGTGGGAGGTGGTGAGTAGTGAGAGGAAGCAAAGAAAACCTCAGTAACACGCTGCAAAGGCCATCATCCAGGGCGAGTGGCTGGCATGGTTTCCATGGTAACAGATACCCACCCCTGCGACAAAACCTCATCCTCTTCTAGGCCAGAGAACCTGATTTGATGATTTCACTCAAGCTGTGGAGTCAGAGCCACTCAATCCTGTGTCAGCTCAGGGCACTGCCTCTAGAAAAATACTTTTTATTTTAGCGGCTCATTATTAATGATTCTTTTTGTCTCAGAAATGTTCTCCTGCTCAGTGATGTGCTGGGTGAATGAGTGTTTTTTGAAATTTTCCATCTCCTTCATAGCTTTCAGATTTGGCTCATGTGAAAAAGAGTTGAGAAGGTGGAAAATTTCCTTTACCCATACAGAGATCTGCATCACTGATGGTCTCTATATTTGTGAATCTATAATGCGCCATTTTCTTGTTAACATCCACTAGTAGCTTTGATGTTAGATGGTGGTTTTGGTTCAATTCCCAGACCCATCTCTTCCTAGTTCTGTGATTTGCAGCAAGTTAATAAACGTCCCAGAATCTCAGTTTTCTTATCTACATTATGGGGTATGATGCTAGTACTTGCTTCATAACAAGAAAACGGATATAAAGTGCTTAACTCACAGCCAAAAGCTAAATAAATTATTATTAATCTCATCTCTAGACTGTTTTTCTGGCTTTTTGATTACTAAAGGGAGAATTTCTTAGTAATTTTTAATATCTATTATTCAAAAGAGTTGGGAAACACGGTGTTTCAACTAATTGGATGCTATGAGTAACAGAGTTGATACACACAAAATCAACATGAAATCAAAAACATTTAGGGAATAAGATTCACAATTATATTCAAGAGGCAATATTACTGCAAAGCACTTAAAACTCAGGATTTGAATGCAACTGGCTAACTCCAGCGTCCCTAATTTAAGCTTCCAAAGACATAAATGTAACTGGGTTCTGTGTGCACCCGTTTTACAACTACATAAGCTGAGGTACTCCTTTTTATCTACAAGTTATTACACCTGAAAACATGGACCCTCACCCTGTAACCATGAGAAAGTCATTTAAACTCTCAAGGTAAATTCTCTTAGCACCCCACCTGGATCCTCTTTACAGGCAGTGCGCCCGTCCCCTGGCTGCTGTTTGTATTGACTGACAATAATTCACAGCTGCCCCTGCTCCTGAAAATAGTTCTCAGCCAAATAGAAGTCTCCTTGCCCAGGAGGCAATGCCCCCTACTGCCCAGGGCAGATCTTAGCCAATGGCAACAGACTTAGGGGTACAAAAGGCTGGCCCCTGGCCACAAGGTGGTATTAGTCTTGTGGTGCAGCTCTGGCCTCCCTGTGGGATCAGACTGAAACTAATCTTTAGCGGCTACCATGCTCTTATTTAAATTTTCTACTCCTGTCCTACTCTGCTTCTTTCACTCCTTTTACCCTGGGAGCGCTTTGCCAATCACTTATAAGAATCTTCATCTGAGTCCTGCTGCTCAGGAGCCAAACTTAAGACAACTGGCATCAGAGATGGTCTTAGAAGCTGACTCTGAGGATGGGATTCTAGAGTTGGCTCACTTGCTGGCTGGATGGCAACGAAGACCCCACAGCTGAAGGTAGGTGGAGAATTGATCGCCCATGCTATGCTACAGTGTGATTTTTCAGATTTCCATCTGTAATGAGCTGGGGTGGGATTCAGGAAGAAGGGGGTGTGGTAATTGGTGCAATGTCTCAGCATTTGAGAGGCGTGGAAAAATAATAACTATGAGGTCCTGGATGGGTAGTTGAAGAGAGAAAATTACAGACTGGGGTTTATTGGTCAAAAATTTAAAGCAAAGCATGGGAGTGAGAAGGCCTAAACTCCTGCAGCTGGGACAGAGTGGGAGCAGAAACAGCTGAAGATTGGGCACAGGACTTAATTGCAGTAGTGCAAAGCTCCTAGAAGGCTGAGTTCTCAGCCAAGGCAAGTCTCTTAAGCCAGAGTCAGGGCCTTAATGGGGAAGTGTGACCCTGAGCCTTGGGATAGAGATATCTCTGCAGAGACGCACTTTGAACTTTGATTCCCCTGAACCCTCTGAACCTAAAGAAGTGGCCTGTTTCTCATGATTGAAGATAGACCCTTCCACCCCCACCTTGCTTAAAGACTTTGAAGAGACTTCAAATAAGGCCTTATAAAACAGTGCAGGCTCCTTTTCAGGATATGCTCCTGCTTCCCTCCTGGCCACGAGATTCATAACTAGCATCAAATCTCAGCATAGCTCAATCAGAACAGTGCTAGGCCAGCCAAAGGGAAGATGATATTGTACATGGAAGGAGCCTCAGGACGTAGAGAAAATTTATTAGCAGAATCGGGGAGAGTTGTGTCTAAGAGAGGACCCTGAGTGTGCTTGACCAAGAGGGAACAAAATGTAAAGTTGGCTAAGAGAAAGCTTGTGGATGTGAGAGCATTCCACCACAGCCATTAGTTAATACCCTAGCAAGGGCCTAGGAGATGACTCTAAATTGTTGCTGGGATAGTTCTAATCTCAGAAGATTGGAAAAAGCAATGACCTACATGAAGTGAAGTAAAAATGCAAGAATTGCTGTAGCAAGTGGTGGAGGAAGGAATCAGAAAGCTCAAAGAAATGGGTATGCTGGATTGGATGTGCTCTATAGGACCAGAAAACCCACTAGCTGACCGAATTCTCAGGAAGGACAGAGGTCACTCCATTTAGCAAGGCAATAAGGACTGGTAGGAGGACTTCAGCATCGCTGAGAATCTCAGCAGTGGCCGTCTTTTGTAGGCTGGGACACAATTGGACTCTGTAGCAATGGGATGATAGGATTCTGGAAAGGCAGAGGCCAGGTGGCAGCACTGAGCTGTCAGAAGCCAAGGTGGGTATAATTACGATAATGGGCAGCAAGTTCAGAATGGCAGCCAGAGACTACAAGAGACTCACTTCAGATTTAAGGACATAGGCTCAAAATGAAGGGATGGAGAAAGATATTCCATGCAGGTGGAAACTAAAAGAAAGCAGAGGTAGCTTTTTTTCAGACAAAATAGACTTTAAGCAAAAATACTAATAGGAAGCAAAGAAGGTCATGATATAATGATACAGGGGTGAATTCAAGAAGATATAATGATTGCAAATTTCAATTATACAATACAGTGTTATCAACTATAAGTCACCATGTTTTATATTAGATCCTCAGACCTTATTCATCTTATAGCTGAAAGTTTGCACCCTTTTGCCAACCTCTCCCTATTTCTCCTAGCCCCTGGCAACCACTTTTCTTCTCTGTTTCATTGAGTTTGACATTTCTTTTTTCAGATTCCATGTATGAGTGATACCAGTTCGTATTTGTCTTTCTCTCTCTATCTGGCTTATTTCACTTAGCAGAATGCCCTCAAGTTCCATATGTCGTCGCAAATGGCAAGATTTCCTTCTTTCTCATGGCTGAATAATATTCCATTGTGTATATATACACCCTATCTTCTTTATCCATTCATCCATTGATGGACACTTGGGTTGTTTCCATATCTTGGCTGTTGTGAATTATGTTGCAATGAACACAGGAGTGCAGATATCTTTTTCATATCTTATTTCCATTTCCTTTGGGTATATATCCAGAAGTGGGATTGCTGGATAATATGGTAGTTCTATTTGTAATTTTTTGAGGAAATTCCATCTCGTTTTCCATAGTGACTGCATCAATTTACATTCCCACCTACAGCGCACAAGGGTTCCCTTTACTCCACATCCTCGCAAACACTGTTATCGCTTATCTTTTTGATGAGTCATTCTAACAGGTGTGAGGTGATATATCATTGTGGTTTTGATTTGCATTTCCTTGATTATTAGTGATATTGAGCACCTTTTCATGTACCTGTTGGCCATTTGTATGTCTTCTTTGAAAAACATCTATTCAGATCCTCTGCCCATTTTTTAATCCAGTTGTTTGGGGTCTTTTTGCTATTGAGTTGTATGGGTTCTTTATATATTTAGGATATTAACCTCTTATCACTTATATGATTTGCAAATATTTTCTCCCATTCTGTACATTGACTTTTAATTTTGTTAATGGTTTCCTTTGCTCTGGAGAAGCTTTTTAGTTTATAGGCCCACTTGTCTATTTTTGCTTTTGTTGCCTTTGCTTTCGGTGTCAAATCCAAAAAATTATTGCTGAGACTGAAGTCAAGGAGGTTAGTGCCTATGTTTTCCTCTAGGAGTTTTATGGTTCCGGGTCTTACATTTACATCTTTAATCCACTTTGAGTTAATTTTTGTGTCTAGTGTAAGATAGTGGTCCAGTTTCATGCTTTTGCACGTTGCTGTCTAGTTTTCGCAAAACTATTTATTGAAGAGACTATCATTTCCTATTGTATATTTTTGGATTCTTTGATAGAAATTAGCTGACCATATATGTGGATTTATTTCTGGGCTCTCTATTCTGTTCCATTGATCTGTGTGTCTGTTTTTATGCCAATACAGTACTGTTTTGATTACTGTTGCTTTGTAATATAGTTTGAAGTCAGGAAGTGTGATGCCTCCAGCTTTGTTTTTCTTTCTCAAGATTTCTTTGGCTGTTTAGAGTCTTTGTGGTTCCAAACAAATTTTAGGATTGTTTGTTCTATTTCTGTGAAAAATGCTATCAGAAGTTTGATAGAGGATATATTTACATATAAGAATTTGTGACATATGAGACATCAATGGGAAAAGAGAGCATTCTGCATAGTGCAGTGCTGAGATGGACTAACAATTTGTAGGATGCATCAGTTCCATAAACTGTTGGAGGGCAGGGACCTCTTCTGCCCATCTTGAACCTCCAGTGCCTAGAACATAGGCACTCATTAAATAAATACTAAACTTACTTTACTATGGACTTGTAAAAAGTAAATCGTAGTAAAACAACAAGAAATTAAGTGCTTATCAATTTTCTGTATAAATGCATGCTTATAAGTAGTAAATCACTCAGGAAAGGATCAACAGATTTGATTACATAAAGATTTTTAAAACTTTGATATGTTAAAATAAACTAAAAGGCAAGTAACTGTCAAAGGGTTAACAGAGAAGTCCTACAAAGTAATAAGAAAAGCACTAAGCGCCAAATGGATAAGTAAGCAGTTTATGGACAGATAATTCATTAAAATGAAATTGTTATAAACAAATATACAGAAAAATGTACCAAAGCCATTTCCTCCTCCTAAGTTACCAAAAAATTTTCAATAAAAATACACAGTTCTAGTGAATGTGAGGCTAAACAAGTACATGCATGTATTCCTGGATGCATTATGAATTTGTGTAATTATGGAAGTCGATTTTTGCAAAATCTACCAAAAATCATGAAAATATAAGTAAGGTTTGCTCCCATCTTTACAGTTTTGGAAGTAATCCTAAGGAAATATCCATCCTAGGGAAATAGTTCAAAATTAAATTAAAATTTAGAGATTAAGATATTCAGGACAGTCTTATTTATAAGAACAAAAGATTGGAAACAACATCGAAGTCTATCTATAGCAGAACGGTTAAGTAAAATATGGTATATCTGTTCCTAGAATATTTGTAATCATTAAATTTAATAGCTGTGAAGATAATCCAGTGCCATGGAAATACAAGTATTATATAATGTTAAGGGATAAACACAAGACACAACACTGTACATTGAACGGAGCAGGCTCTGCGAGGTTATTGCCAGTCATACTGCTTCCTTCCATCAAACCAAGCGCCAGCCATGCCTCTGAGGGGTTTTATTTCAGTAACAGATTGTTGGGCATTACATCACATGACTCCTGGCCAAAGCTTTCTGTGTCTGTGTCAGTGGGCTCTTTTAATCTGGAGGGTTGCGGGTTTTAGTCTGTGGATGATTTCTGGTAGTACTTCATAGAAAAACTCCTCCTGTTCTTTTTGTCTGTCCTCTTCATGGAGTTCCTAATAATTAGATGGATTAAAGACCTTCCTTAATTTCTATCTCTATGACTTGTAAAAAAATTACTTCCTGATTTCCTCAACTTTGTCCTCTAAGTTCTCTCTAGAATTTTTAATTTCAGCTATCATATTATTAATTTGCAAGAGCTCTTTCTTGTTCTTTGTTCCTTTTGCAGGGATATTCAGCTCAACAAACATTCCACGTGCTTCTATTTCCCAGCCTCAGTTAGACTGGGACTAGTTCTGGCCAATGGTCTATGAGCAGAAGTGACGTATGTCACTCCCAGGCTGCGGGAGTTAAAAGCTACTGTGCCTCAGTCCATCCCTCTCTCCTCCTGCTGTGGTGTCCTTGTAAGGATGGTGGCATCACAAAATAAAGGGAGCCTGGATCTGAGTCCCAAATAAAGAACAACAACTTCTGAGTGCTTCGGACTTAGTATAAACAAGACATAAACTTAGTTGTTCTGATTCATTGGAAATTGAGTGTTGCTATAGCAGAGCCTGTTATATTTTAACAAATACAGTTCCTTTTTCATAGTACTCTGTCTTATTTCATGAATGCAATATTTTTTCTCAGGATACTGTAAATAATTCTTCTGTTCTTTGTATAGTTTTTATTTCTCTTCTGACTCATTTTTCCCATTTGTTATTTCTTTTCTTTGTGTTAGAGATTCTCCTTAAATGTCTTATGATTTTGGACCATTCCATTTTAAAACAAGGTACTAGAAATTTGAAATGAAGTTTGGTATGCATGCACGCATCTCATAGGCTGTTGGGTTTCACCGTAGTATAATCAGGGGCTAGCTCTTCATTGGGAGAACCACATATATCAGAATATGAAAATCTTTCTTTGGGGCTATCCAATATCCCAGTAGAAGAATCCCCCAATATCTTGTCTGGGAGGTGGGACAGCACATATGCCTAACTGTTCTGGGAGCAAGGCAGGGAAAGGAAATTGAGATTTCCATTGTTTAAATGCAAACTTTCATAAATTCCCCCGTTTTCAGTGTCTAGAGTTTCCACATCTGGAATCCCTCTCATTCAATTTCACTGGAGAATCAATTTCTGATCTTTTGCAGGGGTTGGTTGTCTGGCTATGTAGTTTTGGAAAGGGGATCTGGGAGGATCCAACCGCTCCTTATATAGATTCCAATCAAGCCCCTTATTTCCAGTGCTACGCCTCACCCTCCCCCATCTTTGGTGATGCCTGGGTCTTCAAATGATAAGCCTTTCCAGGAACCTACTAGGAAAATTACCTTTTGCTCTGCAGGCACGTGGGCTGGAGCTTACTCCACTCTGCAAAGTCTGTCACTGCAACTCCATCTGGTATTTGGACTCGGTAGAAATGAGATCTTCCAAAACTGCCAAATTTTCTTATCTGTGGTTTCCTTCTAGGTTCTCTTGTTCCTTGTGGATTTATGTATTTTTATTCCTTCACTGTGACTTCATTGCATTTAGGGACAGAAGACATTTTTTTTTTTAATGTAGATGATAAACCACCTTTTTTAACTGGAGATATATTGCTTTTGTAAAGGAAAAATCTGAAATAATGACAGGGGAATGCCAACCCTGCTCACTAGAAACAACAGAAATCTACTTAAGTACAGCAAGAAGGCAGCCAATGTCCACGACTTATTCGATCTTCTCCCCACTCTCCTCCTTCCAATATCAGCAAAGACTTCCGAGTTACGTAGGTGCTTGTGCAGTTCTTGGAATATTAAAGTTTAGTAACTCAATTTCACAAACATTTGAGAAAATCACATCATTGAAACCCTTTTCCAGAATTGTTTTCTGCAAATTGGCACAAATGGTGCAAGCAGAAATTAATATTTTAGATTTTTATTGCTTTGTTCTTTGGCTATTTCTCCAAGCAAAACTGTAAACATGAAAAATTGACTTGTTTTGGAGAAGGGAAGGGATATAAAAGTTATCATTTGGATTGACTGTATTGTAACATATAATCTCAGACATATTTACTAAATGTTATTTGTGTTTTTATTATACCTTCGTTCTCTTGAATTTGTTTCATAAGGTGAATTTTTTCCCCTCATATTCACCAGTGAGCCAGAAGTTGCTTATCCCCTGATTCATCCTCCCTCCCTCCCCCTTCTCACTATATCACTGTGAAAATATAAATAAAGTTTGCCCCCCTCATTGTACTTTTTGAGAATCCATCCTAAGGAAAAATCCAAAATTAAAAAAAAAGGTATTAAGATATTCACAACGGTCTTATTTATAACAGCAAGAAATTGGAAACACCCCTGCCCCACCACCTCCCTCCCCCCCTCCCCACACACAGCTAGCCCCAGTCAGTCAGGTGTTCTTAACTGCTCGGGGAGGGCCTGGATCTAGAGAGGAGCGTGGCAAGTTCATCCCTCACAAGAGGAGGAAGGCAGTGTATGAGTGCAGATGGTTGGAGGTGGGTAGATGAGGTAGTGGGAGTTTGTGGAAACTCTCTTCTGATTGCTCCAGTTTTGTGGGGAAAGAAGCAAGTTGTCTGCTGAGAGTGAGCATGGGGGCAGAGGTGTTGGATGTGTGAGGAGAAAGGAGAAGGCGTGAACTACTCGTCTTGTAGAGGGGGAGGGCGAAGGTACCAGGGGAATCCAGTGTGGCTGCTGGGCAGCATCAAGGGCCCCCTTGAGGGTAGGGGTGTGAATTTAAAGCAGTCAAGTCAGCATGGTTGTGTGTGTGTTTCTAGCCACTTCCAGATGCACTGAGTTTGTAGGCCAGGGCGGCAAAGAATTAGAAATAATCAAATTTGGAGTTGAGCCAACCAAATATGATGAAACAAGGAGTATGGGAAATGATATAGACACAGAAGTTACTAAGGATTGACTATGGAATGTCAGCTGGCTAAGGAGGGAAGAGCGTGGGGACAGTGAAAGTGTGCTAGGGTTACTGGATTGTAGGTCCTGGTGGGGTTAGAGGATTGTATAGATCCGGGACTCTAGAGGGAGCTGAAAATTTAGGAGCCAGGGATTGGAAAGGTGACATGGGATTTGTAACAAGGAACCGTTGCAATAATTTGTTATGACAAGTCTAGGGTGTCGCTATGAGAGGGAGGGAGGGTGAGTGGAGAACAAGATCATCAAAATAGGGACATTTAGTGAAGTGAGTGACCAGGATGCAGGAAGTTTCATTGTCTTTTATGTTAAAATCACCAAAAATTAAAACAGAAGTAATGCTGGAGAAAGTGACAGTGAGCCAAATGTCAGCAAGTTATAGCTACAATGAGGGTGGTGAGTGACACAGTCTGATGGTATATGATTCAAAGCTGGGGGATTTGGGGAGGAGAGAGGGAGAGTGGTCTGTTGGAGGAGGACCCCATCCCACCTTCAAGTCCAGAAGTCTGAGGGCTGTGGGAGGACACGCAGCCCCTACTCTACTGGAGGCTGTGTCCTTGAGGGAGAGCCAAGCTTTCTTTAGAGCAAGAAAAGTGGAAGGACTCAGAGAATAGCCTGGGGACATAGGAAGATTTACGCTAATGGTGGACCACGAATTCAAAAGAACTCAGTAGGTAGTTTTGGGAGCTTGGACGGAGTGGGATATGGGAATAGAATTGGGATTGTGCAGAGGTGAGAATATATAGGGCTGAGAAAACGGGAATCTGAGGCTTCTCGTGGTGATTTACACAAAACAAGATAAAAGCCATAAGAGCTTGGTTCAGGTAGACTCAAGGCGGATATTTAACTACTTAATTTTTTAACAACTTTATTAAGATCTTTGACATATAAAAATTGTGTATATTTAAGGTATGAAATTTGATTTTTTCCAGTTTTATTGAGATATAATTGATATATAACATTGTGTAAGTTTAAGGTATTCAATGTGTTGATTTGATACACTTGTATATTGCAAAATGATCACCACCGTAGTATTAGCTAACACCTCCATCACGTCACACAATTACCATTTCTTTTTTGTGGTGAGAACATTTAAGATCTACTCTCTTAGCAACTTTCAAGTATATAATACAGTATCATTAACTATAGTCACCATGCTGTACGTTAGATCCCCAGAACTTATTCTCCTTATTACTAGAAGTTTGTACCCTTTGACCAATATCTCCTCATTTCCCCCACCCGGCATATTTTGATATATGTATACATTGTGAAAAGATTACCACAATCAAGCTAAATAACTTATCCATCAACTCTACATAGTTACCATTTTGTGTGTGTGGTGGGAATATTTAATTTAAGATCTACCCTCTTAGCGAACTTCAGATGTGCAATACAATTTTGTTAACTATGGTCACCATGCTGTACATTTGATCTCTGTAACTTATTGATCTGCATAACTGAAACTTTGCACTCTTTGACCAAATCTCCTCATTCTCCCCCACCCCCCAGCTCCCCTGCCAACCAATATTCTACTCTCTGCTTCTATAAGTTCAACTTTCTTAGATTCCACACATAAATGAGATCATAAAGTATTTGTCTTTCTGTGTCTGGCTTATTTCACTTAGCATGATGTCCTCTAGGTTCATACACGTTGTTACAAATGGCAAGATTTCCTTATTTTTTAAGGCTGTGTAATATTCCGTTGTATTTGTATATCGCATTTTCTTTACCCATTCATCTGTTGATGGATTTTAGGTTGTTTCTAGATCTGGCTATTGTGAATATGCTGCAATGAACAGGAGAGTACAGATACTTCTTCCAGATCCAGATTTTATTTCCTTTGGATATATACCCAGAAGAGGGATTGCTAGATCATAAAGCAGTTCTATATTTAATTTTTTGAGGAACCACCGTACTGTTTTCCGTAATGGCTGTACTAATTTACATTCCCAGCAACAGTGCCCAAGAGCTCCCTTTTCTCTACATCATCGCCAGGACTTATCTTTTGTCTTTTTGATAATAGCCATCCTAACAGGTGTGAGGTAATATCTCATCGTGGTTTTGACTTGCATTTCCCTGATGGTTAGTGATGTTGAGCACCTTTTCAAGTTGTTGGCTGTTTGTCTGTGCTCTTTTGAGAAATGTCTATTCAGATACTTTGCCCATTTTTTAATCATGTTATTTATTTTTTTGCTCTGAGTTGTATGAGTCCCCTATATATTTTGGATATTAAATCTCCAAAACAGATCTTGGTATCTACCACATCACACTGCCTCTGCCTCTTCTGTGAGATGAAGGAGACTGAGGTAAGACAGGCAGGGCTGGAGATACGTTTGTAGAAAGGGGGCAAAGTTGAAGAAATTTACACTCGAAGGCCTGTTTTTTTTCTGTTTAACCCAGAAATCCATTCATGGGATCCTGTCTGCCCCTCTAAACTGAGACAACATTGCCTCAATGACATTTTACACTTTGTGAAAGTCTTAAAGCCTTCCGCAGATTTCTGCAGGTTCCTGGGGCTGGCATTTTCGCGGGATCCTCTAGGTCTCAACCATGGCTTTACTGCATTGGTCCAGTTGAGAGGTCCTCTTGCATCCTGTGGGCAGTCTGATGTCTACACCTCAAAATCTACGAAATGGCATTCTCATGAAGCACTTTTATTTGTGGTAGACTTCACTAAGACTTTTGGTGGGAGCAAAGGAGGGGTATTTATCCTAGCAACACAGCTTCCAGTTGAACACAACTCACTCTTGTTCTTAAAAGCCTTTTAGTTTTCCCTACTGGGATTTTTCATTGGCTTCTTCACCCAAGAGTGTCAGCCAATTTGTCGACTCCGCCCTTTTCCTCCCCTTTTCTCTCTCCTCTTTACTCCCTTTTTCCTGTGTTATCCTTGGGAATGCTGACATTTTCTCATTCTATTACGCCAAGCAACTGTCCCTAGCCCCTACTCCCCTCTTCTGGTCTAAGCCTTCCTTTGCAAACCCAAGTTCATCAAGGTACTGGCTGATTGAAAGGGCCTTCCGTGTAATAAGATCCAGCTGCCTGGTTTTGATTTTTATATTGCCCTGTGTGCAAATAGAAGTGAGGCCATCTGCTGAGTTGGGGAGCTGGGGGGGGGCGGGGAGAGGAGGAGTGAGAAAGGGCCTGGGAAGGGGATGAAAATGTCTGACAACCTCTGCGGGGAAAGGAATGCCAGGGCTGACAGAGAACTCAGCTGAAGCAGAGATGATTGGATTTTTCTCTAGCAGTCAGCTATCCATGCAGAAAAAAGATGCAAGAGAGTTGGGGTTCCTTGGGGTTAGAAATTTGCAGAGCGATCACAGGATAAAGACAAAGACACCGAGTTATGGAAAGTGCTGATGAGACAGTGGCTGATGAGACAGTCTGGGGGGCAGAGGGCAGTGAGGAAGTGGGGCCAAGAGGGGAAGGGAAGAGAAAAAGATTGAGGTTTCAACAAAATAGAAAAACAAGGGTGTGAGAGGAAGGGCAAGGCGGGCAGAAGGTAGTGGTCAGAAAGGGGGTTCTGGAGTTGAGACTTAGCAGCTGGTTGGCCCCTCTGGTGCTCTGAGACCTGAATGCCCCGCCAGGTGTGTAGGTGCTGCCTCTGAGCAGCAGAACGCTGCCTCTTGGCTCTCCCATTTTCTCCCTGCAAGACAGTAGACTGCCAAAGCTGCAGTGTCATAAAGCGGCCTACCCCACTAGCTACACAGAGATGAGATGAGAAAGGCTAATTGGGAAATCTAATCCCCTCCCTGGTGGATTTACACAGCTCCCTGTAGCGCGTCTTCAAGTGGTCGTCCAGTCTAGGAAACGCACAGAGGCACAATAGGGGCTGTTTCTCTCTCTCCCACTTCTCTCCCTAACATCCCACTCTCTTTTTAGGGAACAATGTTCTCTTTTGCCTGCTGCTTCACATATGGGGTGGGGGGACTGGACTTTTGGTTTCCCTAGACTTGAAATCCAATACATCTCTACTCCTGAAATTCTCTCCAATTTACATTTGCTCAATTTTATCATCTTGTGGTTTTATTGCTCACTAGTTGTCTTCCTCACCTTCCTGCTGTCCCACAGTCTCCCCACATCTTTCATTTTTTGCATTTTTATTTATTGCTCTTCCAATCAAATGTCATCTCTGTTAACACTGCCTCAGAAGAGCAGAGAAGGACTGTCTTTGCGTGTTCATTAAAGGTGAGCTGTCATTGAGATGTTCCACATGCCATAGGTGAGCCATGTGTCATCCCGTATCCTGAAGCAGCGTCTTTTCTGCCAGCTTTTTCTCTCTGTGGCTTCTGCCCCTCAGTTGTATCACTGATAGCTCGATATCGTGTACGATTGTGCCTATGGCACAGTTAGGGGCCACTTTAAAGTTATAACAAATGTCCTTAGTCACGGGGCCATATGGAGATGTGGTGGGTGGTACCATTAGCTGTAAAGCTTGAGGCAGATTTGCAGTTGCCGTCCCTAGAAGAGAGAATCCCAGATCAGAGAAACGTTTTGATAAAATACACTGGAACAGATTTTAAGCTACTTCACCGTCAAACAAGAGTCTCCCGGTTCTCAATTCAATTTTATTTCCCCCAAATGTTTTCGATTGTGACAGTCATGGGCAGAATCTCCTGACACTATCTACGTTATCGTATCCCGTAATGGCCACACTTGATCACGGTTCTGCCCAGAGCCAGGAGAGAGCTCTCTCAGCCCAGTGTTTTGGGGCTTCATTGGGAAAACGGTGACAGTTTTACTTGAGTATTTCAGCATGATTCCACATATTTCTGATGACCTCACAAGTAAACAATGAAGGACTTGGGGCAGCCTTTTTATTTATCAGCCAATAAACTAGCAACAATCCGACTTTTGGGGCATGCTGCTGACCCTTCAAAGTGATGTCATCAGCTAGTTAGGCACCCTGCTTTTCTATCACATGGACCAAAATAGTCCGTGCCTGGAAGCAGCTTGCAGGCAGGGCCCACATCTCTTCTCATTGCACCTAGCACATGGTTAGCAAGAAGTAGGCCCTTGTGGCAAAAATGAGCTGAATCTGGAGCTGGAAGGAGCCTACAAGGTCATCCACAAGGTCATTTAGTTTAGGATTTCCAAAAATGGGCTTCTTAGAACATTAGGGCCCAATGAGATCGAGGTTAAAAGGTTGAGGGAATGGGAAGAAGGGACAGAAGAGCGGGGTTCAGGGGCTATTTCATGGCCAAATTAGTTTGGAAAATAACGTGATCAACCAAGTTTTTTTTTGATTATAGGACATGCCAAGTCTTGAAAGTGCTTCTGAACCTTGTGAATGACCAAAAGAAGGGATAAAACTGGGATTGTGGGTGCTGGCCCCGTGGTGTAGTGGTTAAGTTCAGCACATTTCACTTCGGCAGCCCGGGTTCAACAGGTTCAGATCCCAGGCACAGACCTACACCACTCATCAGCCGCCCTATGGTGGCGACCCACATATAAAAAAGTAGAAGGAGATTGGCGCAGATGTTAGCTCAGAGCTAATCTTCCTCAAGAAAAAAAAGATGAGGAAGATGGGCAACATATGTTGGCACAGGGCTAATCTTCCTCAGCAAAAAAATGAAAGTGTGATTGTGTATTCCTGCTAGAATGCTGTGTAGGTTTGGGAAAGCCTGGTCCAGCCCCACCCTCTCATTTTATAGATGAAAAAAATGAGGAAATTACATGCTCAGAAATATTTGATTTATTAGTAGCACATCTGGGGTTAGAATCTAGACCTCTTCTGACTGTATATTTTCCGTAGAGAGTCACCACACAGCCCCCTGCATCTGGGTAATAGGGAAAGAACCAGATGAATGAGCCAATAGCATGAATCTGTCAAATACTGGTTTTCAGCTTGACATTTCAAAGATCAATGCCCTGTGACGGTCAAGAAGAATTACCCCAAACCTCCCCAGGCCCTTGGAGGAGGAATGCATTTTCCCTCATGAACCATGCAGTTCCCAAATTTCTGATCCATGTGAAGAGATGTCATGCCCTGCTTTATATTTTATTCATGTTAGTCCAAGCCATCACTTCACACACACACACACACACACACAGGCAAACGATCCTTGCAGAAAGGACATTTACCGACAAATGCAAGGTCCTTTTCTGAAACTAGACAAAAAATAAAATGCCAAGAAGAACAGCTAAATGTGCGTGGAACACTAGACAGAGAGATGTGCATGTGATGGAGTGGGGGTGTCTTCTGAATCATTCCCTAAATTTAGCAATGCAGCTTAAAAAAATAAGCCTTTAAGATCTGCTTCCCAGAAATCCTGTTATTTCTTTGCATATGTCTTACGTAAGTCTGTGCCACAGGCCTGCAGGAGAATTATATGGGAAGGGCACAGCCCTATTTCAAAAGAACCACCAAGAGAAATCCAACTGAGAATTTGAGAGGATAGAAAACTTGGGAAAATCCAAACTTTGCCTTTTCTATCCTTGCAGCTGTGAGTGGTGCCATCTATTGGAAGTGACGTCTGTTAAGTGCTTCCCACCTAGAGGTTGTGGGAAGATTTATTCGTGTCTCCCTCCTGAATAGAGCTGTCATTGTTGTCGTTAATTGTTTCCAAAAGCCTTTAAAATTGTTCTCATTTAATTCCCAAAGGAGCATCTCTGCCACCTGCCCTCATTTGCTTGGCATGGCATGTCACTCTCCCCTCCCAGTTTCCTTTCTCTAGCTTCACCCCATGAGCAGTTCCAGAAAGAGTCAGGCCTCCAGAGTTTTTAGGAATCCACTTTTTTATATTCCTCTTCCAGCTTACATCCAGTAATTGCTTATACAGTTTTTCTGAATTTCCTCTTAGTAAGTGGTACAGAGTGATGGGAATCCCGATGGTCACCGCAGGATTTTGTTGTGTTTTACACACGTGATGTCATGGAAAGAAGGTCACATTTAAGTTGGAACAAATGCCCTAATGTTTTCCAGCTCTCCTCTGCCTGCCTCTCCAAAAGGCTTGTTTGGGGTCAGCTTTGGGCCCACCAATGAGGAGAGTGAAAGTGGTCCTGGTGGCAAACACTTCTCCTCTCCAGAAGCCCCTTCAGGAGTCCTCTACTTGCCCGCATCCTCTTTCAGGCCGTGCCTCCCACCTGAGCCTCTCTCTTTTCTCCCTCCCCATAAGAAAACCTCTTTACCAATCTGCAATCCCGTTTAATCCTCTTTTGTTTCCCCACTGAGCTGCTAGAGAGAGTCATCAATCCCCGCTAGCTGGCGCTCTGGAAAGAAGCTGATAAACAAGTTCACAACAATCTATTAGTAACTAATAATGACTTCATATGTTACTTCCCTGAGATACCTTACATTTTAATAGAAGAGAGATCATTCATTCATAAAGTTACTGAAATGCCTGCCATGTGCCAGGCCTTGTTCTAGAGACCAATTCAGGAAAGTTTCCTGCTTACACTTTAGTGGAAGAGACAGACAATAAGCAAGTAAACAAACCACTAAGACTATTTGTGATAGTGGTAAGTTCTATGAAGAAAGTAAAGCAAGGTAACATGGTAGAGTTATTTGGTGAGCTGGAGTGAGCAGGGAGGGCTTCACTGAGGAAATGGCATCTGAGTCCTCTCCTGAATGAAGGGAAGGAGCTAGATCAGACGAAGGGTGTTCCAGGCAGAGGGAAGAGCAAGTGTAGAGTTCCTGAGGTGGGAACAACGTGGACGGGCACAGAAAGAAGGCCAGTGTGGCTGTGGTGCGGTGAGTAAGGGGGCGAAAGGAGGAGAAAAGTCTGGAAAGGTACGGCAAAGATAGAACATAGAGACCAGAGGTATCTGCACCAGAGGATCAAAATTCCCTCCACTACAATAAAAGGCAAATGTATAAAGATATTAAGACTTGCCCTCTACCCCGTGGACACGTTTTCTGACTCGTATTCAATAGTGTAGACGCTTTTGAACGTATCCATCCGCATTTTCTTGCGTCCTCTGAGACCTGGCCTAGTATGTACAAATGGATTGAACTCGACATCATTCAGTTTTATGCCATCTCTAGACTTAAAATCCCCTCTCGAACCTTTTCATTTTTCACCTTTCCTATATTCACCTTTGTTCTGTGCCCCATCATGACCTCAGTCCTCTGACCTCCCCAATTCCATCAGCCCATCCCTCCTACTCCCAACCTCACTTACTTCCCTTCTCACTGTGTACCATGTGTTCACCAAGATCTCTTGTGACCTTGACCTTCTACCATATCGTTTCTCAACCATAGTAACTCCTGGAACTCTCCAGCATTACCAGAGTTACAAAACCCAGACAACTGGGAATTGATCGTGAATGGGTAAACCCTGTGACCTTGTCTGGTTAACATTGGGCCTCACTTAGCTGGTCACAGGCTGCTCCACAAGTATTCATATCTCTGCAAAAGGCTTTCTTTTGTGTTGCTCCACGGAGGTGGTCCTAATGCGGGGTAAAAAAGTGATAAGACTTGAAGAAATAAAAATGGGAACTTCAAATTTTTATATAACTTTGTTCATTTAACAAGCTAGACTTTTTCTCCTGTATTTCCTTTTCTCCTTCCTTCTGCTTATTCTAGTTATCCTCTCATATGACTGACTTCAGCTGACAGCTAAACATTTCTTCCTCTGTCCTATCATCGAACACATGCTATAATCCTTTGCTTACGTGTCTTCTCCCTTTCTAGATTATGGGCTTCTTTCAACACTAAAAATATTTCACTCCACTCTCTTCTTACTTACCTGGTTTTTGAAGAGAAGTCCAATTCTCCTTATCCTTCTTCCTCCATAATTCTTATCCTTCTTCCTCTATAGGTATGATGTCGTCCCCCCTCAGCTTCTTTCAAGATGTTCTCTTTATCTTTGATTTTCTGCAGTGTGACTATAACATACCTAGGTATCCAATTTGTGGTATTTATCCTGCTTGGTGTTCTCTGAGCTCTTGGACCTGCGGTTTGGTGTTTGTCTTTAATTTGGGAAAATTCTCAGCCATTATTACTTCAAATATTTCTTCTTTTCCTTTCTTCTCCTTCTAGTATTCCTGTTAAGCATATGTTATACTTCTTATAATTGTCCCACAGTTCTTAGAAATTCTGTTCCATTTTATTTTTCTTTCTTCTTTTTCTCTTTGCTTTTAAGTTTGGGAAGTTTCTGTTGACATATCTTATTGACAAACTCACTAGTTTTTTTCCTTGGCTGTTTCCAGTCTGCTAATGCGCCCATCAAAGGCGTTCTTTGTTTCTGTTACAGTGTTGTTGCATTTTTTTTATTTTTAGCATTTCCTTTTGATTATTTCTTAGGATTTCCATCCCTCTGCTTACATTACTCATCTTCTCTTGCGTGTTGTTAACTTTTTCCATTAGAGCTCCCAACACATTAATCACAGTTATTTTAAATTTCCAGTCTAGTTCCAAAATCTCTGCCATATCTGAGCCTGGTTTTGATGCTTGCTTTATCTCTTCACACCACAAGCATGGGAAGACTTTTCTTCACTCTTCACGCCAAAAATCTGGTGGGGCTCCTGGAGGTAAAACTCATGAAAGTTTGGGGACATCCCTTAAGGTTGTGCCCCCAGGAGTTTTATGTCTTAAGCTAGTCTGTATTTGGTCTACAGCAATTAGTTAACTACTCTTAAATGTTCCTGGCTGGCTACCACAGCAGCTTCTGTTCCAGACCAGCTGTGTGGTTCTTTGTATTTGCCTGTCTTTCCAGTTTCGGAGGTGGCACTTTGCCCCATGACCTCAATTATCCGATTGATTTAAGAAGAATGATTGATTTTCAGTTTGTTCAGTTTTTTCTTATTGTGAGGAGAGGAGTGACAAATTCCAAGCTTTTTACATGTTAGACTGGCAACTGTGGTCATCTTACTCATCTTTGAAGCCCTTTGTAATGACATAGTACCTAGAAGATAGCAAATATCCAAGAAATATTTGCTAGGTAGAAGTCTAAGAGAAGGAAGCAGTAAGTTAGAGGGCCATTCCCCTAAAGATATGGGACTTGTTTCCAGCTATAGTGTGAGAAAAGGAGATTTACTTCTTGATCTTGAACTGAGATTATGTTGGTGTTTTGTGGGTTTTTTTGTAGGTATAAGTGCTTGTTCAAACCTTCTGACCTTTGATCAGATCCCAGTCTCCCAACTTACTCCTTATTCACCCTGTCTCCACTAGGTAGAAGATGTTGAGTTCTTGTTGAGCCTACCCTATAGAATTCCCAGAGAGATTTTCTAAGACCAAACTTGAATAAAAGACCTTTTATCCTACTTGTTATCCACCATGAGCTCCGTGAATTTCCTCTCTCTCAATCTTAACATTTATTCCTATCTTCCTTTAATTAGGTAATATTTATTGAGCAAGCTAGTAACACTAGGCACTGTGCTAAGTGCTTTTTGAAGATTATCTCATTGGCTCCTCATAACACACTATGAGGTGGGTACAGTTTCTACTTTTGGAAGATATGGAATTCTGGCTTAAAGATGCTAAATAAACTGCCTAATTCACATAGCTAATAGGTAGCAGAGCTAGGAGATTTTCCACCTCCTCTCTTCTTTGTCCAATCTCACTGCATCCATCGATCCATCCATCCTATAAGCAAATACTGAGCACCTACATGTTACAGGCACAGAACTAGGTGCCTCGCTGAATACAAAGACAAATCACATGTTCTTGCCTTCAAGAATTACAGTCGCCTACTTGAAGGAGTGGGTAGAAGAGGATGAAGAAATGGCAGAAAGAGGAACAGAAACTGTAGAAAGAGAGAAAAGCCATTTTATCCGTAGATATCCTTACAGTGCTTCCAATGCAAGTAACTTTTACTTCTCCCCCTCAGTAATAGACTAATCTAAGATCTAGCCCTTTGGTTCTTTAGAATTTCAACCCAAGTGAGAATATCAAGAAGGTCTTCAAAAGATGCCAATAAAAATGTGTCCCCCGGGGCTGGCTCGGTAACGTAGTGGTTAAGTTCACGCCCTCCGCTTTGGTGGCCCTGGGTTTGCAGGTTTGAATCTTGGGTGCAGACCTACGCACCATTCATCAAGCCATGCTGCGGTGGTGTCCCACATACAAAATAGGGGAGGATGGGTACAGATGTTAGCTCAGGGCCAATCTTCCTCACCAAAAAAAAAAAAAAAAAGCGTTCCCCCCACCCCAAATGTGCTCCCTAACCTAGTCAGAGACAGAAAGGTCAAAGCTGGGAGGGGATATCTTAGAGCTACAACACAAGTGACACCTCCTCCTACCAGCCCTATCACCAGGAAGAGTCACCAGCCTATGACCAACTCTGGAAAAGCAGCCCCTGAGGCTGCCATTTCTGCATCCCACCTGAACCTCTAGCAAATGGGATGGGGCAAACAAAACAAGAGAGTTAAAGACCTGCTTGCTGAAATGCTCAATCCAGGGATTAGTATTACATACTCTATTAGTATTATATACTCTAGTTTTTGATCTGATCTTAGCTGTTTAAAGCTTCACAAATGTCCAGTTCTAGTTGTAATGATTTGGGTTTGGAAACCACCTAGGAGATGAAGATAAATGATCAAATAGGTAGATGGATGAGCGAGAGTGTAAATGAAACACGAGGGGAGAGTGAATTGACACCATGGGGGAGGAAGGAACTTTAGAGGTCACTTAGAGTCACACCCCTCCAATGCTGAGGAGTTGAGTGGACCTAACAAGCTTTCATGAACTGTCAGGGCTCTAGACCTAGTTCTGTTCTGAATGTGTGATAAGCCATAGCCGGCTTTCTGAGCTATTAACCCCTCCTACCAGAGGAGTGGCTGACACCCCAGGAACAGTTTTTACCTTTCATTATCTTATAATCCATCTGCAACTGCTTAAAAGAAAATGTGGACAGTGGAGAAATATAACAGCTGTCAACTAGTTTAAAAAGAATATTTCTATTTGAAAACATAACCTCATGGAGGTTCCTAAGGTGACATTCATTTTATAAGCCTGAATGTTTTTTCTTTCTTCTACCATCCATACAGAACTTGTGTTCCCTGTATTCCTATCTGTAAAGTTCTCTGCTTCTCCCAGTGTCTCTCATTTCCTCACCCTCTTTTTCCCTTCTCCCTGAAGACTTTGGACAGACAGACCTTCTCTGATGCACCCAAGCTGTTTGGAATTGGACTTGTTCCTTAACCTCTCGAAAATTCAGTTGTTTCTTCTGAAAAATGGGGATAATAGTCGCTTCATAGTTATTGCAAGGTTAAATGACATAATATAGTTAAGACCTGTAGTTCGGTATCCAGACCACAATAAGAGCATAATAATTGCTAGCTGTGATATTTAGCCATTGTTGTCGCTATTTTTCATCTTTTATTCATTCATATTTCCTCTTCTCTGTTTCCTTTTTTCCCTACATCGGAAAGCCATTTCTGGATTTTTCCAGATTTATTTAAGACAGCCACCTTTATCAAGTCCAGAGGTTTGCTCATGCGTCAAAATGTTTCCAACCCATAATTGGAAGTGTCTATGATGAAGATGTAGATGTCATAATGTTTACTCTGGCTGGGACGACCTGAGAATTCCTTTTTGACTTATTCTAGTACAAGATCTATGCATAGCTGCTTCCAGTAGGAATTGTTGCCTGAGGACTGGGAGGCATCTTATTGCCTCCTCCTACCCCAGACTCCATGAAATCAGGCCTCGGCTATTACGAAGCTATTAGCAGACAAAGGCAATCTAGAAGGGACTGGGAGGGCAGAGTCTTCCCCCTCTTATATATGCATCCCTCATCTCACTCTCTCCGGGAACTCAGTTACCACCGGGCTTCTGGGGCCACACCCAGAAGAGGAGCAACAAGGCCTTGGAAATGTTCCTGCCAGGCTAAGCTCTCAGATGGCCCCGAGGGCGCCTTTTGAAATATGTATAACCCTAGTCGCTTAGAAATACATCTCATTAAAAGACATTTTTTTAAAGAATGAGAAGTAATTTATAAAGATAAAAATAACTCAGCCTTGCCACAAAAGTGCAAAAATAAATTCTGTACCTTCTCTGCCTGATTCAGGGAGGGAGGAAAGGGAGAGAGAGAGAATATGAGACACAGAATATATTCTGGCTGGAGCTAAGTAAGAACAGAAACTTGACCAGCCAGCAGTGGTGCCTGAGGCCCAGGAATCTTGGGCAAGATAGTGGAGGGGAATTGAATTTTTAAAAAACCTATTCCTTACTTCAGAGCTCATCAAGTCATTCCCAGCATGGTGCTTTGTTTCTAGACAATGGTACACTACAGGTATACTAATCTATCGGTCCTCGTTCCCCCCCTACACACACACCTTTTAATAACAGGGCTCTGAAAGAAGAAAATAGTAGCTCTCAGGAGGTCCTTTCGGGCTGGCCTGGTGGCAAAGTGGTTAAGCATGTGCGTTCCACTGGGGCAGCCCTGGGTTCGTGGGCCCGGATCCCCGGGGTGGACCTATGCACGGTTTATCAAGCCATGCTGTGGCAGGCATCCCACATATAAAGTAGAGGAAGTTGGGCACAGATGTTAGCCCAGGGCCAACCTTCCTCATGGAAAACACACACACACACACACAGAAAGGACCTTCTTTTTTGTGTGTGTATGAGGAAGACTAGCCCTGAGCTAATATCCGATGCCAATCCTCCTCTTTTTGCTGAAGAAGATTGGCCCCGGGCTAACATCCTTGCCCATCTTCCTCTACTTTATACGGGACGCCGCCACAGCATGGCTTGACAAGTGGTGCATCGGTGTGCACCCAGGATCCGAACCTGCAAACCCTGGGCCACCAAGGCAGAGCATGTGCGCTTAACCACTACACCATCAGGCTGGGCCCCCACGACCGTGTTTTTTAAATACATTCCTTGGCAGGTGTTCTGGCTCTCACATGACCTCAGCTCCTACTTGTCTACCACTCATCACCTGCCCCAGCCTCACTGCTCCCCATGCTGTTCCTTAAAAACATCAGCCATACTCCTGCCTCGGGGCCTTTGCACTGGTTGTTCTCTCTGCCTTCCTGGAGACACACAGAGCTGCCCAGGCAGATGTTGGTAGTACCTGTGGCTACATTTAAGATTTGTTCAGTTCAGATTATACTGAATAACAGTAGCCACACTTGTACTTTTAGAAACTGGGAATAGAATCACAGACAAGGAATCATGAAGCAATCTTTTCCCCTTCTGCTTGTTTCTATCCCCTGCCTGGAACACGGGCAGGGCTGGGAATACAGGAAATAGGGGCATCTCTTGCATGCACTGCAGAAAATCCCATTATTTCTTAATCCTTGTGTTCTGGGCTTGTAATATACCAAGTTAGTAATTGTGAGTAATTATAGTAATGCATGGCTCAAAGCAATTTGTGCATAGTTGTAAATACATCTTTATTTTGTCACCAATTACTGTGAGGCATCCTGTCCAAAGCTCAGGTGTGCTTGCTCTGATTGCCTGCCTGCTTCCCCTAATCAGCCGGACTTGAGAAGTCTCCCAGTGCCGTGCAGGGAAGGTAGAAAGCATGCCCTGGTAGCTGGGAAGCAGAGAGGGGGCTCAAGTCACTGTTGAAAGAGCACCAACCAGACAAGGCAGGCGGCATTCCCCGCTAGATCCAGTGTCAGAAGATGTGGCTCAAACCCCAGCTCCTCCCCTTGTCAGTTATGTAAGTAAGCTGAGAGGGCTTGAATGTATGGTCAGGCTTCAAGTCCGTCATCTCCAAAATAGGATAACTTTGCTGGCTGTTTGCTCCATGGGATCCTCATAATAATAAAAATGACTGACATTCATTGAGTGCTTACTATGTACCAGACAATGCTACAAGTGTGTAAATATATAGTTGTGTATACATACTTACAATAAAGCACACAAATCTTAAGTGTAAAGCTCAATGAATTTTCACATATCTATATACTTGTGAAACCACTCTTCAGATCAAAATATAGAACATTATCAGCCCTCCTGCTCCCAATCAATAACCTCCAAAGGTAACTACTATTTGACTTCTATTGAAATAGATTAATTATATCTATTCTTGACGTTTTACGTAGATAGACACACAGAATGCATTCTTTTTTTTTTTTTTTTCTGGTTCTTCTCATGAAACATTATGTCTGTGAGATTCATCCATGTTACATGTAGCAGTGATTTGTTCTTTTCCTGTATACTATTTCATTATATGACTGAACTTAATTTAGCCATTCTGTCGTTAATAGACATTTGGATTGTTTCCAGGTTTTGCTGTTATGCGTAAAGCTGCTATGAGCACTCTTGTGCAAGTCTTTTGGTGGACATGTTTTCATTTCTTTTAGGTATATACCTAGGATGGAAGGTGCTGGATTTTGGATTTATATGTTTACCTTTAGTAGAGTCTGCCAAGTGGTTTCCCAATATGATTATACCAACTTGCACTCTTCCAACAATATTTGAGAATGCCAGTTGCTTCCTGTTCTCACCAACACTTGTATTGCTAGTCTCCTTAATTTTAGCCATTCTGGTAGGGGTACAGTGGTATTGCATTGTGGCTTTTATTTAAATTTCCCTGATGACTTATGCTGAGAAACTTTTCGTCTTTATTGGCCGGTTGGATATTGTCTTTTTGAAGTTCAGGTCTTTTGCCTTTTAAATTTTGTTGCTTGTATTGTTTTATTAGTTTATAGGAGTTCCTTATATATTCTAGATTTGAGGCCATAGGAGTTCTTTATATATTCTAGATTTGAGGCCATTGTCAGATATATATTTTGCAAATGTTTTCTCCCTGTGTCTTGACTTTTTACTCTGTTAATAATAGTTAATTTTAAAGAAATCCAATGAATATATCCTTTCTTTTACAGTTATTGATTTTTTGTGTCCTAAGAATATTTGCCTATCCCAAGGTTTGTGAAGATGTCCTCTTATGCTTTCTTCTAGAAGTTTTATTGTTTTACTTTTTCTGTCTAGGTCTATGATCCACCTTAAATTAATTTTTATGTATGGGGTGGAGGGTGACAGTTTCATTTCTTTTTTTTCCCATATTGACATCCAATTGATTCAATGACATTTATTAAAGGACCATCCTTTCCCCACTGACTTGTAATGGCATCTTTATCATAAATCAAGTGATGGTATTTGTGTCGGCCTATTCCTATACTCTGTGATATTTCATTGTCCTATTTATTTTTCACCACTCCCACGTAGTGTTTATGTTACTGTAGCTTTAAAAATAGATCCTTGACCTTCACTCTTCTTCAAGATTTTCTTTGTTATTCTAGATCGTTTATATCTCCATTCAAAATATAAAATTAGCTTAGCAATTTCTACAAAAAAATTCTGACAATTTGATTGGAATTACACTTAATACGTAAATCACCTGGAGGCAAACTGACATCTTAACAATATACTATTCCAATGCATGAATATGGTATATCCCTCCATTTATTTAGATATTCTTTAATTTCTTTTGGCAATGTCTTGTAGTTTTCAGTGCCAGTATTCTAAGTGCTATACTTACCTACTCTCCCAAACAACCCTAAGAGACAGACACTGATATTATTCCCATTCCTACAGGCAAGGAAAGCTTGTAGAGGTTAAATGACTTTCCAGGGTCATGTAGTTAGGAAGTCACTGCGTGGATAAAATATAATTATGCAGGAACAAGAGCTTTATAGATTGTAAAGTGCTGCCCAAATGCAGCTATGATTGTGGCTACATTTTCCTGAGCACATGGTCCCCAGTGCTACCCCGTAAATATTCAGAGCCTGGTCCTTTTGCGAACCCAGAGTCCTTAACATTCTTGATTTGGATGGTTGTCTTCTAGATTTTACTTTGAACTCCTCGTTCTGAATAAAATTTCGTATCCTGAGAAAAACTGTTGGTGCAAAGACCATGTTTTTCTCATCCATTCGTCCCACACTGTCTAGCATGTTGTTCAATACACAGTTTGTGCGGTAGGTGTTTGCTGAAATGATGGTCCAGTCATGATAGTGAATTTTGTTAGCATTCATCATGCTTTCTCAAAATAATTCCTTTGTAAGCAAAGATCACCATGGCTCAGCAGAAGCATAGGGACCACCAGCTTAAATTCAAAAGGCAATCTAAATTGTCTACTCCAAAGTTAAGAGGGGAGGAAGAGCAGAGGATGTGGTCAAATGAGTAAGCCTCCTCTCCCAGAAGATTCCACTTCTCGGACGTGTTTTTGAGTTACTGCAATATCCCGTTTCTGTTTTAGCAGTCCTATTTAATTAGCAGGTATGCAATTTAGTGAACCCTAGGTCGTAGATCAGGAGGGAAATTAGTTCAGATCTTTGAACTAAAGATTGTTTTCCATGTTAAAATGTCCAAAACATGCAATTATGGAATACAATTTGCTTTACAAAATGAACCATAAAACTCAGTGCTAGTGGTTCATGGGGAGGGCTCTTTGTGTACCTTTTCAAGAGAGTAGAGGGGTCAGGGGTTGAAATTAAAAAGAAAAATTACCGCCTAATTTCCATTACTATAAAGCTGAAAGTGCAAAGTGCAAGACACATGATCTTTTACTATCCTGGCACACTCATGTATCTTTTCCTTGC
Source organism: Ceratotherium simum simum (assembly GCF_057802395.1). Classification (NCBI taxonomy): domain Eukaryota; kingdom Metazoa; phylum Chordata; class Mammalia; order Perissodactyla; family Rhinocerotidae; genus Ceratotherium; species Ceratotherium simum. Next base: position 17,148,720 of record NC_141901.1, on the reverse strand, counting down.
TTAGACGACGTAACAGTTGTCACAGTGATTTTCATTGCTATTGACCCATGGGTTAACAATATAGAACCTAAGGAAAGAAATTCCTAAGGCTTTAAGGGAACAAATCATCTCTGCACTGTTGGTGTGTATGTGTGTACATGCGCGTATGTGTTTCTGACCATGCATGTGACCAGGAGATACCCCCAAAACATGAGCTATTATTACCTCATACATTCTCATTGGCAATCTTGGGCATTAATGTTTGCTAAAATAGACAAAATAATATCTAATGATGGGAATAGCAGAAAGTCAAAGGAATGTAGGAAAAATTTTGTATAATTAAAAAGACAGCAAGGCAAAAATGTAAACATAAAGAAGTAACAAGTTTCTTTAGTTTAGAAATTTTATTCATGAGAAAACTGTTTTAAGTATCAAACATCAGCTCTGTTTTTTCTTTTCTCGTTCAAGGGAACACCAAAAATTATAAGGAGAACATATCCGTTTGTGTATAGGTTTTGTTCTGAAGATGCATCAGTCCTAATAGATGCCTCTGTGAATTTTTCTCACCAGCCCTCTGAAGTTAATAGACTATTGACCTAGAGACGCACAGAAGAGAATAATAATTATAGTAAAAATAATAGCATTGATAATCCACCTTGAATTTATACACGGACTTTCTTATATCAAATACAAGATGTTCCTCATATATCTTCACATTAATGCTCACATAAAATTTAGGCAACTTAGGAGCTGAAACAATTAGTATTTTTACAGATGGGATTAAGTTCAAATAAATCAGCTGACTGACTTAACATGGTACATAGTTTCTCTGGATGAAATAGGTCAGACAATTTCCAATTCCCTCTTCAAATCTCCTTAAAATAGGTTATACTTTTCTCCACTAGTATACTTTCTCTCCATTAATACACTTTTTTCTTTTCTCCTCTAATATTATATGAAATTAGGATATATGTCCTTTCATACTGTTTTCTCTTTATGACTGCTGGAAATTACTAAATGTCTGGTGAACAAGTAATAGAAACTAAAGTGTGCTGCTGGCATTTAAGCTAGTTTTGAGTATTACAAATATTTAAACAAATAAAAATGCAGCTTTGGAGTCCATTTAATTATTGAAAGTTTAAGAATGCAATGTAATCACTCAATTTTATTCTTGTTTTATTAGCTCCAAATTTCCTAATGGTGACCTGAAGAGTTATTTATAAATTCTAGGACTCAAAATATTTGTTCTTTATGTATATACATTTAAAATGGTTCTTCAAGTAGAAGTTACATATATGCAAATTATGAGTCACTATAAAGGCAAGATATCTAACAGCATCTGGGAGACTCAAGGATGAACATACATTTGAGTATAATCTATTGAAAGATTTAGATTATTTCAAGAAACCATTCAACAGCCTCAAGAAGTTGAGAGGCATGAACTCTATGAATTAAGAGGAAAAAAGTCACAAAGGGAGACTAAGCTGAGATGAGAATCATAAAATGGGATTAAAAATAGATACAAGAAAGTTTGCAAGGGAATTGCCATATAAATTTTACAAATTAAAATTTACCATGACAGACATAAAGAACAGAATTGCGAACTGAATTCTGTTCTGTAGAGAACTGAAACAGTGGAAAAAATTAGGAAGATCTTCAGAATTCAGATTAAAAGGATAAATAGAGGAAAATGCTGACCAAGAAGGTAATGTATATGGATGGTAGAAAATGGAAAGACCAGTATATGGATATAATAGCTATTCTTGGATGAAAGAGCAGAGTAAATGGAATCAATGCAATTGTCCAAGAAAAAGAGAAAAGCATTTCCATTATCTAAAAAAGAAAAAGTGTTTGAATCCAGGCTTTAAGCAAAATTAATAACTTTAAGAGGAAACCCATTGTTAGATATAGACTGATTAAAATATTTTTAGTTAAAAATCCTACAGACACAAAAAACAGACTAACAGGGAAGAAATTTTTTTTTTCAATCGGGCTGGGATTCCATTTTCAGCAATGGTAGACTAGGTTATTTTCTCTCTTCATAAGAACAAGAAAATCTAGAAAATTCATCTGCTTGAAAGCATTGGAGGGCTTCCAAAGCAGTGAAACATTCTAGGGCTGGGATACTGGGAGAAAAAGGAGGCAAAGGGGAAAAGCCCAGAAATTCACATACCTCTCAAGGCAACTTGCAAATTCAAAAGCACCTGCGGAGAGAAGAAAAGGCTGATGAGAGCTTTACACCCACGGGGCTAGGGAGCAACATTGGAGTCAGGGGCTCAACAGGGAGGAAGGGTCCCGGTTTCCAGCTGGGGCTCTGAAGGGTTATACCCTAGGAGGAGACATGAGTTAGGGGTAGATCTGCTCCTGCAGGGACAGAAAGCTAGCTTTGAATCACCTCGATGTCTGATGGCATGAAGTGATCAGGGATCCTAGATCACTCAGGCTCCTAGCCTAGCAGCCCGTGAGAAGAAAACATAGCTGTCTCTGCAGGAAGACATAAATATCATTTAGAGCCTCAACTCTCTCTACGATTTTTTGTTAACAATGTCCAGCACTCAGATAGAACCAAGTATGTGAAAGCACAAGATATGAGTGAAAGCCAAGAGAAGATATAAACAGACAATAGAAACAGATCCATGGGAAATTCAGATAAGGCGGTTAGTCATAAGGGAAGTTATTATGAACTTTAAAATAGTTATGGTTACTATGTTGAAGGAATTTAAAAAAACAAGAGGGAGAGTTTTGGCGGAGAACTAGAAACTATTAAAAAATTCAAGTGGAAATCTTAGAATTGAAAAAGACAACAGCTGTAATGAACTATGAAGGAGTTTAGATACAGCTGAAATAGGAGATAGATAAGATAGGTGTTATGAGAGGTTTGGGGATTCGGTCGGAGACGTAAAAGACACTTTCCACTCCAAACAAATGGACTGAAGGTATATTTTATTATATAGAGGATAGTAAAGGTGACAGTCTGCAAACAGATCCAAATAGGTCAAATATTAAGAGGGAAAAAACATCAGCCCGACTGGAAAGGGAAAATACCCACATCGGCTGAAGAGAAATGACACAAATCAACCAGAAAGAGAAACACCAGGTTAACCGAAAAGAGAACACATCAAATCAATTACTTCATATCAAATCAATTACTTCACATCAAATCAGTTACTCACAACATCCACGCCCCACTGCCGGGAGAGCTCTGTCAATTGACGCGGCTGGGCAAGGATCACACGTCCTGGGCAAGGTGTCCCTTCCACAGGTGGAACTCTCTCTGGGGCTCAGTTTCCAGCAGTTTTTATACCATCAGTAATTTTCAGAGTAAGCAATTACAGAGTTTGCAGAGCAAGCATTTAGTGTTCCCATGCACAAAATGGTTATCAGTGGCGTACGTGCACTGAGCCCCCTGGCTAACGTCCCAGCCCATTAGTTGTGTACGTGCATTGTTCTCTTTGGTTATCGTCTCAGCCTGGCACAGATGGCCAGTCCATTCCGGGCTACGACGCTCCAAGAGCCTTGAAATATTACAACTTGCAACTCTCTCCGTGGGAGAAAGGCCAGTTCCCGGGAAAAGGCCAGTTCCCACCACACAGAAAGCAGCCTTGTATTTCTTTTTTGTGCTGGTGGCTGTAGGTCAATGGAGCGGCCAAACATGGCTGTACTCATGTCAAGACATATTCGGCCGTGGCCGTCTTCATTAACCATAAGACACCATATGCACAGACAATGAACTTCGTACACAAGTACATAAGGCACATCCAAGAATCCAAAATCCAATGACTACAATAATTATAAAACTATCTCGCAATAAAGGACCCAAACCCCAAGGTAACCAATTAAACAACCCCTTAGAATATGAAATGTTATTAACTTGATCTTGCAAATCATGTACAGTATCAAAGATAACATTAGTTTGATCTGATACATTGAAACAACATATACCCGGTATTTTAGTACAAGGTGTTTGATGAAGAAGAAACAAATAGTCTAAAGCAGCTCGTTGTATAAGAGTCTCTCTACGCAGTTCTTGTAATTCTTGAGATATAGCCAAGAAGGCTCTAACAGTATCATTCATTACATGTGTCAACAAGCAGGAAAGGTGTTCAATTTGACGATGGTTGTCTACAATTAGGCCAGGATCAGGTAGTAGAAGGGCGGCCAGCGTTGCCACAGTAGAGATGGGAAGAAGGTTAACATGAGGGTCACAATCTGCAGTGAGTGCTCGTTTCACTCGAGAATTCTTGGTAGGGAAAGCGGCTATAAGGGGAACTATTGGGCCAATACCACATGCAGCAGATGTGTCAGTTGGAATGTGTGAATACGCAGCATTATCATATAATCAGAAATATCCAGCAGGTAATCGTGAGGGGGTAGGAATATTAACAGGGATAGTCTTATTACAATAGAATGGAATATATGTACAATTAATACAGTAACATGTAGTGGAAGTCACTCCTGATATGGGCATCGTTACTAAAGAAGGAGGAATAGTAACTTTAGCATGTAACACATTAGGTAAAGTAACACCTAGACCTAACAGATTAGCTTGCAGAAGTCCAGAAGGATTATTACTGTTTCTGAGACAAAAAGCAGTTTCATTAAGAACTGTATGAGCTAAATGTAACCACAGATTAGTGTTTTTAAGAGGAGTAGTGGCATTAGGAAGGATGCTAATAAATCGAGTTTCTTTAAGAAACGGGGAATCTGGATTTCCCTTCTTCCATTTAATATAAGAATATCAGCCCCCATCACGGAGGGTAACAGAAGACAGAGCAATGGAGAAATTATAACTAGTTCTGTGTGATTGGTCAGATATAGGCTTGTACCGAGAGATTGCTTGATGTTTCTGAGACCAAATTTTTCGGCCATTCATAGTCCAGGTTATAGGTCCCACTGGTGTAGAGCAGTTGGTCCAGCAGTGCAGGGTCAAAGGTTGTCCTACGGAGACATTAGTTGGCATGTAGGTCTGCAGCAGACATGGAAGTGCAGCACAGCATAGCAAACACAGCAGGAATATCTATTCATGCAAAGAAACAGAATTTTTAGGAACATGATATAATTGTTTATTTCCTGGATACATTACTATGAGTGTTGCAGTGGGCCCTTGGGCCACTACTTCTGTGGCACGTGGAGCCGCATTGGGTGGATGTGTCACCCATACCTTTGCTCCAGGTTTCCATCCATCTGTAGACCCAAATCCTTGCATTCCTCTTTTAGTTAATTCACTTGGAGGTTGTCCTTGTGACACATTTGGAGTCAGGAGGGGAAGCACCAATAATTGTCCCATTTGTTCCCCAGACTCTACAGTTAGTACTGTGTCACTACCATTATATAATATAAATTTTATTTCTCCTTGGTAATCTGGATCAATAATTCCTCCTAGTACATCAATACCTTTTGCTGTCAGTCCAGAGCGTCCTTTTAAGAAACCAAAGGTATTTTTGGGAAATTGTACCCCTATCCCAGTAGGGACTATAGACTGCTTCTTAGGGGGCAATTGAATAGAATGAACAGTAGATAAATTCAATCCAGCCGCTCCGGCCGTGGCACGAAAAGGCGGTTTAGCAGACTGAGTCAGGGGCCAATAGGTTAAGGTCATAAACTCATGGGTGGCAGCTGCCACTTCTGTAATCTTTGCTGGTAACAACCTTGACAGAGGAGTCTCATTAGGGCCTAGTGGCCTGTTATTTAACACATTTAGAGCAGTACTTAAATGGTTGTGCCACCCCTTTAATGAGCCATGACCAAGTTTCCTCAATTGTTGTTTAAGCAATCCATTCATTTGTTCTATGAGGCCTGCAGCTTGGGGGTAATAAGGTATATGATAAATCCATTTTATATAATTCTCCTTGGTGTAAGTTTGAATCAACTTACCTGTAAAGTGGGAACCGTTGTCACTTTGAATTTGCCTTGGTGTTCCATAATATAACTTGATTATATCTAATAATTTTATGGCACTCTGTTGGGTGGCCACTTTAGCTGGTATAGCCAATAAATAACCAGAATATGTATCAACAGCAGTGTAGGCATAAGTATAGCCACAAGAATTTGGCAATGGTCCAATAAAATCTATTTGCCAGGTATGGGCGGGAAATAATCCCTTTTGGATATGACCTTGGTAGGGGTGTGGAACTCCCCGTTTATTTAACTGTTGGCATAATTGACACTGTTGTACTGCAGTGGCAATATCATCGTGAGTGACAAGGATTCCCCTTTGTTGTGCCCACCTGTATGATGCTTGTTCTCCCAAGTGTCCACTCTTTTCGTGGACCCATTGTGCTAAGCCTGGGTTGTGCGTTGCACGAATTTGCACCAGCTGATTAGCATGAGAATTATGCTTTCGTTCTGCAGAAATTAAAGAACTGTGAGCATCAACATGAAATACAGTAACAATTGTGTTTTGACACCATAACCATATGTCTTCCCATAATTTCTTTCCCCATATTTCTTTATCATTAATTTTCCAATCATGTTTTTTCCATTGTGGCATCCACGTTGCCAAACCTTGTGCCACTGCCCACGAATCAGTATATATATGACATTGTTGCCCCTGTTCTTGTTGAAGTGCCTGATACGCCGCATAGAGTTCAGCATATTGGTTATTCATATTATCTCCGGTGGTGACAATTGTTTGTTGGGTGGATGGGTTATAGGCAACTGCTTTCCATTTCCGTGAGCTTGATATCATTTTGGCAGAACCATCTGTAAACCACGTATGGTTTTGTTGTTCTTCAGTCAATTGATCATATGAGACACCCCATTTAACAGGAGATTCTGTTATATCAGTCTTAGGTGACACAGTTGGCTCACTGCTATATTGAGACACTTGTTTATGCAATAGAGACAACCCCTTTGGGCCAGGTTTGGCCCGGTCTTGAATATATCATTTCCATTTGATAATATTAAATTCTTGTGCTTGTCCAATTTTATGAGTAACAGGCGTGCTATGAATCCATTGCATGATGGGTATTTGAGGTCGCATAATTACCTCATGTCCCAGGGTAAGGCTTTCTGAGTCTATTAGAGCCCAGTAGCAGGCTAACAACTGTTTTTCAAAAGGACTATATCTTTCACTGGAACAGGGAAGCTTGTGACTCCAAAATCCCAGAGGATAACGTCGGGCACCTTGTTTTTGCCATAGACTCCAGCTGGCATACTGATCAATGACATCTACCTGTAACTCAATGGGTCCTGGTTTAATTGGCCATAGATCTAAAGCAGTCTGAATAGCATACTTGGCTGCTTCAAAAGCTTCTTTTTGTTCCATTCCCCATTCAAATTTATATTTTTTCCTGGTAACTTTATATAAAGGTGCAAGGAGCCGACTTAAATGTGGAATATGTGCCCTCCAAAATCCAAATAATCCAATAAATTTTTGTGCTTCGTTTTTGTTGTGGGGTGTTGCAAAATCTAATATCTTTTGTCTAGCTTTAGGTAAAATTTCTTGTTTTCCATTATTCCAAAGTACTCCCAAAAATTTAACATTTGAACTCGGGCCCTGAATTTTAGCTGGATTAGTTTTCCATCCATCCTCCTCAAATGTGTCCATTACTTTTTCTAACTGTTGTTGTACCTTTTCTTCTTCATTTCCTTGGATCATAATATCATCTATATAATGTACTATTTGGACATCATCAGAAGCAGGTACCTTTGTCAAGTTCTCAGCAACCTGTCGATGGCAGATAGTGGGACTATGCACATATCCCTGAGGAAGTCTAGTAAAGGTATATTGTTGTCCCAGCCACGTGAAAGTAAACTGTTCTTGGACACTTTTAGGTATAGGTATGGTGAAAAAGGCATTAGCCAAGTCTATGACTGCATACCAAGTGCCTGGATAACATTGCACTTTTTCTATAAGAGTAATCAAATCAGGGACGGCTGCTTGAATAGCCGGAGTCACTTTGTTTAGCTCTCTGTAATCTACAGTCATTCTTCATGTCCCATCACCTTTTTTAACAGGCCAGATAGGATTATTCCAGGCTGTAGTTACTCTGCGAAGGACTTTTACAGCCAAATAATCTTCTATGGTCTCAGATATTTCTTGTTGTCCTCCAGGGATGCGATACTGTCTTTGATTGATCACTTGCGTGGCAGGTGGAATTTCTACTTCATGATGTAAACATCCCACAATTACAGCATTAATATGAAAAGACAAAGCTCTAATAGCAAATTGGTATTGTCCATCAGTCAAATTTAATGTCAATCCTTTTAGAATATCAATCCCAATTATATATTCTGGTATTGGTACAATCATAACTAGATATGTGCGCCGGGGTAGTTGCCCAATTTGCATAGAAAGATTAGTGGTAACTGCCTGGATTTCTTTTCCTCCCAATCCAGTTATCAGAATTGATGTACCTTGAAACTTAGTTGGATTCCCATAGATAAGGGTGGCCTCTGCCCCTGTATCTACAAGTGCCTTCACACTAGTTGTAGATCCATTCTTCCAAAATATTTTAATTGGTACATGTGGTCTAATATCTTTTCTTATAGTGGCACTAATCGATACAGAGGTTTGGCCTTCCCCTCAATCACATAAGTCAGCAAGAAGAGGATCCAAGGGAGGAGGTGGTGCACTAGGTGCAGTAGGCACTGGGTTGGAAGCATTCTCTATATTGTCCCTTCTGTTCACTTGTTTTACATTCAGCCCTTTTTCTTTATATAGTTTCCATAATTCTCTAGTGTCAACTCCATCAATCTGGTCTTTAGGTACTCCTGCCTGGAGTAGGGCCAAAAACATATCACCTCGAGTTATTTTATCCTTTTTAAAGAATGTTTCTCTTTTTTCTCTTCTTGGAGAGTTTTCAGTTGTCTGTCAGTCTCCCAAGTCTGCTAGCTGCATAATCTTATCTGCAAGTGTTGATATAGGGCTTTCAGTTTCATTCATGAGAAGGGTTGTAATTATTTGTTTGTATGCCGGAGGTGCAGTTTTTATCAACTTGTTTCGCACCTGGACACTTAAAGTCATTTCATTTAAAGCTTCACCACACCCCAGAAACATAGCCCGTTTCATGGTTTCTTCTCTCATCTTTTGGACACAATCTTTTAAAGTATACCATGGTCTATTAGTGTCTGGCCACATATCATCCGTGGGGTATTTATCTTGAGCTCCTTTTACTGCAAGAGCCAATAAAGTTGTACCATCAGTGTCTTGTCCACGATCATTTGGGGGGTGAGCATTCATGCTCCAGTCTCTGAAAGCTCCCCGTATTACTGGATCATTGGACAAAATTACAAATTTAAAAGCATCTCCTGCATCCAGATTAATTCCTGTAGCGCCCATATCATATAGGCGAACAAGCCAGGTTATGATGGCTTCTCCAGGCTTTTGTGTAGCCCGGGCTAAAATATCAGAAATTTCTTGTTGGTTAAAATCCTCAATCACATCTTTCCTTACAGGATGATTACCATCCATTTCCATCCGCCGCCGGCGAAGAGGACGTGCCTCTGTGCGTTTGGGCGGTTTTTCCTCTTCCTCATAATCAGTTTCAGAATCATCATCCCAGATATCATCATCCCATGTGTCCAGGTCCCACTTAGGACAGGCCGATGCTATGGCCATATGAACTTTTCGTTCATTTACCTTTCCTCTCCTCTTTCTATATTTATATTTGGCAACTCTCACAGCAGCCTTTTCTGCTATAGCTTGGTAGTTACGAGCCTGATCTCCCAGTGCAAGATATTGACATTGAATCATAGCCAAGCGAGACTACAAATCTAAATTTTCTTTTTCCGAGAGTGCCTTCTCTGTCTGTATTTTATCCCTATCTTCTATAGCCCGGCGATAAGCAGTCAACAAACATCAACCTCGCCGTGCCAAAAAAGAAACATCATCTTTCGCTTTCCTTTCCACCGTCTGCAAAGCTTTGGTCACATCCAACGGTTCAAATCGTCGCAGACGAGCATCCCAAGCTTCATATAACCCTGACCTGCGAGCCCACTCCCCAGCCAGAGTGCAAAAGGGAGGGTCCTCCCATCCTGGAATTTCTTCCACCTTGACTTCAGGCAACTGTAAATCTGAATATTCTTTTTCCAAGAGTGCCTTCTCTATCTGTATCTTATTCTTATCTTCTATAGCCCGGCGACATTCCTTTCCAAGAGTGCTTTCTCTGTCTGTATCTTATCCCTATCTTCTATAGCCCGGCGATAAGCAGTCAACAAACATCAACCTCGCTGTGCCAAAAAAGAAACATCATCTTTCTCTTTCCTTTCCACCATCTGCAAAGCTTTGGTCACATCCAATGGTTCAAATCGTCGCAGACGAGCATCCCAAGCTTCACATAACCCTGACCTATGAGCCCACTCCCCAGCCAGAGTGCAAAAGGGAGGGTCCTCCCATCCTGGAATCCCTTCCACCTTGGCTTCAGTTACCTTTCGTTTGAATAGGAAAGGCATCTCCTTAATCGAATCCTGCTCACAGCGCCAATTATGTTATGAGAGGTTCGGGGATTCGATCCGAGACGTAAAAGACACTTTCCACTCCAAACAAATGGACTGAAGGTATATTTTATTATATAGAGGATAGTAAAGGTGACAGTCTGCAAACAGATCCAAATAGGTCAAATATTAAGAGGGAAAAAACATCAGCCCGACTGGAAAGGGAAAATACCCACATCGGCTGAAGAGAAATGACACAGATCAACCAGAAAGAGAAACACCAGGTTAACCGAAAAGAGAACACATCAAATCAATTACTTCATATCAAATCAATTACTTCACATCAAATCAGTTACTCACAACATCCACGCCCCACTGCCGGGAGAGCTCTGTCAATTGACGCGGCTGGGCAAGGATCACACGTCCTGGGCAAGGTGTCCCTTCCACAGGTGGAACTCTCTCTGGGGCTCAGTTTCCAGCAGTTTTTATACCATCAGTAATTTTCAGAGTAAGCAATTACAGAGTTTGCAGAGCAAGCATTTAGTGTTTCCATGCACAAATGGTTATCAGTGGCGTATGTGCATTGAGCCCCCGGCTAACGTCCCAGCCCAGTAATTGTGTATGTGCATTGTTGTCTCTGGTTATCGTCCTAGCTCGGCACAGATGGCCAGTCCATCCCGTGCTACGACGCTCCAAGAGCCTTGAAATGTTACAACTTGCGACTCTCTCCATGGGAGAAGGGCCAGTTTCCACCACGCAGAAAGCAGCTTTTATATTTCTTTGTGCTGGTGGCTGTAGGTCAATGGAGAGGCCAAACATGGTTGTACTCATGTCAAGACAATAGGAAAGAAGAAAACAAGGTAAGAATCCAAAAAAGGGAAAATGATGAAATTACAGGAAAAAACATGAAGAGACGCATAGGTTATGGTGAAAAGGCCTAACATGCTTGTAATCTTAATCTTAGGGAGAGGAGAACGAGAATGAGGGCAGAAGCAATATCGGAAGAGATAATGGCTGATAATTTTATAAAACTGAAGGAAGATCTTGAGCTTCACATTAAGGAAATGCTATGAACTTCAAGCAAGATAAATGTAGGGAAAATGACACCCAGGAACGTCAAAAAATCTGCCAGAAGTTGATAATAAAGAGGAAATCTTTAAAGAAAGTGTGGGGGAAAAAACAGGCGGGATCATAGCAAAGGAAAAGAATAAAGGGAAGGGTTGATAAGATTTATTAAGATTGAAAACTTTTGTGAGATCAGAACATCATGAGTATATTGGAATGTAAATGGACATTGGGAATATATTTTTAAACATATTTTTTTTCTTGTTACTATTATTATTTTATTACTATTATTGTTATTATTCATTTTGCTCGAGTACCATTATCCCTACTTTATTTTATTTTTTTTTTAAATTTTTTGCTTATTGCAGTAACATTGGTTTATAACATTGTAAAAATTTCAGGTGTACATCATTGTACTTCTATTTCTGCATAGATTACATCATGTTCACCACCCAAATACTAATTACAACCCATCACCACACACATGTACCGAATTATCCCTTTCACCCTCCTCCCTCCCCCCTTCCCCTCTGGTAACCACCAATCCAATCTCTGTCCCTATGTGTTTGTTTATTGTTGTTATTATCTACTACTTAATGAAGGAAATCATGCGGTATTTGACCTTCTCCCTCTGACTTATTTCACTTTGCATTATACCCTCAATGTCCATCCATGATGTCACAAATGGATGGATTTCATCGTTTCTTATGGCTGAGTAGTATTCCATTGTGTATATATACCACAGCTTCTTTATCCATTCGTCCCTTGATGGGCACTTAGGTTGCTTCCAAGTCTTGGCTATTGTGAATAACCCTGCAATGAACACATGGGTGCATGTACCTTTACAAATTGGTGTTTTCAAGTTCTTTGGATAAATACCCAGCAGTGGGATGGCTGGATCATATGGTAGTTCTATCCTTGATTTTTTGAGGAATCTCCATACTGTTTTCCATAGTGGCTGCACCAGTTTGCACTCCCACCAGCAGTGTATGAGAGTTCCCTTCTCTCCACATCCTCTCCAACACATGTTGTTTCCTGTCTTGTTAATTATAGCCATTCTGACGGGCGTGAGGTGATATCTCATTGTAGTTTTGATTTGCATTTCCCTGATAGTTAATGATTTTGAACATCTTTTCATGTGTCTGTTGGCCATCTGTATATCTTCTTTGGAGAAATGTCTGTTCAGGTCCTTTGCCCATTTTTTAATTGGGTTGGTAGTTTTTTTGTTGGTAAGATGCATGTGTTCTTTATATATTTTGGAGATTAAGCCCTTATCAGAAGTATGGTTTGCAAATATCTTCTCCCAATTGTTAGGTTGTCTTTTCGTTTTGTTGATGGTTTCCTTTGCTGTGCAGAAGCTTTTTAGTTTGATGTAGTCCCATTTGTTTATTTTTTCTATTGTTTCTCTTGCCCGGTCAGACGTGGTGTTTGAGAAGATGTTGCTAAGAGTGATGTCGAAGAGCGTACTGCCTATGTTTTCTTCTAGAATTTTCACAGTTTCAGGTCTTACATTCAAGTCTTTAATCCATTTGGAGTTAATTTTTGTGTATGGTGTAAGGTAAGGGTTTACTTTCATTTTTTTGCATATGGCTATCCAGTTTTCCCAACACCATTTGTTGAAGAGACTTTCTTTTCCCCATTGTATGTTCTTGGCTCCTTTGTCAAAGATTAGCTGTCCATAGATGTGTGGGTTTATTTCTGGGCTTTTGATTCTATTCCATTGATCTGTGTGTCTGTTTTTGTGCCAGTATCATGCTGTTTTGGTTACTACAGCTTTGTAGTATATTTTGAAATCAGGGAGTGTGATACCTCCAGCTTTGTTCTTTTTTCTCAGGATTCCTTTAGCTATTCGGGGTCTTTTGTTGTTCCATATAAATTTTAGGATTCTTTGTTCTATTTCTGTGAAAAATGTTGTTGGAACTTTGATAGGGATTGCATTGAATCTATAGATGGCTTTAGGAAGTATGGACATCTTAACTATGTTAATTCTTCCAATCCAAGAGCACGGAATATCTTTCCATTTCTTTGTGTCTTCTTCAATTTCTTTCAGCAATGTTTTATAGTTTTCAGTGTACAGATCTTTCACCTCTTTGGTTAAGTTTATTCCTAGGTATTTTATTCTTTTTGTTGCAATTGTAAATGGGATGGTATTCTTAATTTCTCTTTCTGCTACTTCGTTGTTAGTGTACAGAAATGCAACTGATTTTTGTATGTTGATTTTGTATCCTGCAACTTTACCATATTCGTTTATTACTTCTAAAAGTTTTCTGGTGGATTCTTTAGGGTTTTCTATATATAAAATCATGTCATCTGCAAATAGTGACAGTTTCACTTCTTCCTTTCCAATTTGGATCCCTTTTATTTCTTTCTCTTGCCTGATTGCTCTGGCTAGGACTTCCAGTACTATGTTAAATAGGAGTGGTGACAGTGGGCATCCTTGTCTGGTTCCTGTTCTTAGAGGGATGGCTTTCAGTTTTTCACCGTTGAGGATGATATTAGCTGTGGGTTTGTCATATATGGTCTTTATTATGTTGAGGTACTTTCCTTCTATACCCATTTTATTCAGAGTTTTTATCATAAATGGATGCTGTATCTTGTCAAATACTTTCTCTGCATCTATTGAGATGATCATGTGATTTTTATTCTTCATTTTATTAATGTGGTGTATTACGTTGATTGATTTGCGAATGTTAAACCATCCCTGCATCCCTGGAATAAATCCCACTTGATCATGGTGTATAATCTTTTTAACGTATTGTTGTATGCGATTTGCTAGTATTTTATTGAGGATTTTTGCATCGATGTTCATCAGTGATATTGGCCTGTAATTTTCTTTTTTTGTGTTGTCCTTGTCTGGTTTTGGTATCAGGGTAATGTCAGCTTCGTAGAAGGAGTTAGGAGCTTCCCCCTCCTCAATTTTTGGAAGAGTTTGAGAAGGATAGGTATTAAGTCTTCTTTGAATGTTTGGTAGAATTCACCAGGGAAGCTGTCTGGTCCTGGACTTTTATTTTTGGGGAGGTTTGTGATTACTGTTTCGATCTCCTTACTGGTGATTGGTCTATTCAAATTCTCTACTTCTTCTTGATCCAGTTTTGGAAGGTTGTATGATTCTAAGAATTTATCCATTTCTTCCAGATTGTCGAATTGGTTGGCATATAGCTTTTCATAGTATTCTCTTATAATCTTTTGTATTTCTGAGGTGTCTGTTGTAACCTCTCCTCTTTCATTTCTGATTTTACTTATTTGTGCCTTCTCTCTTTTTTTCGTGGTGAGTCTAGCTGAAGGTTTGCCAATTTTGTTGATCTTTTCAAAGAACCAGCTCTTGGTTTTATTAATTTTTTCTATTGTTTTTTTGGTCTCTATTTCATTTATTTCTGCTCTGATTTTTATTATTTCCCTTCTTCTACTGATTTTGGGCTTTGTTTGTTCTTCTTTTTCCAGTTCTTTCAGGTGCATTGTTAGATTGTTTATTTGAGATTTTTCTTGTTTGTTGAGATAGGCCTGTATCGCTATAAACTTCCCTCTTAGAACTGCTTTTGATGTATCCCATAAATTCTGGCATGTCGTATTTTCATTTTCATTTGTCTCCAGGTATTTTTTGATTTCTTCTTTGATTTCTTCATTAACCCAGTCGTTGTTCAGTAGCATTTTGTTTAATCTCCACGTATTTGTGGCTTTTCTGATTTTCTTCCTATAGTTGATTTCTAGTTTCATACCGTTGTGGTCAGAAAAGATGCTTGGTATTATTTCAATCTTCTTAAATTTATGGAGACTTGTTTTGTGGCCTAATATGTGATCAATCCTGGAGAATGTTCCATGTGCCTTTGAAAAGAACGTGTATTCTTCGGTTTTTGGATGGAATGCTCTGTATATATCTACTAGGTCCATCTGTTGTAGTGTGTTGTTTAAGGCCAATGTTTCCTTATTGATCTTCTGTTTGGATGATCTATCCGTTGGTGTAAGTGGAGTGTTAAAGTCCCCTACTATTATTGTGTTACTGTCTATTTCTGTTTTTATGTCTGTTAATAATTGCTTTATATATTTAGGTGCAGCTACATTGGGTGCGTAGATATTTACAAGTGTTATAGCCTCTTGTTGGATTGTTCCCTTGATCATTATGTAATGCCCTTCTTTGTCTCTTTTTACAGTTTTTGTTTTAAAGTCTATTTTGTCTGATATGAGTACTGCTACCCCAGCTTTCTTTTCATTGCCATTTGCATGGAGTATCTTTTTCCATCCCTTCACTTTCAGTTTGTGAGTGTCTTTAGGTCTGAAGTGTGTCTCTTTTATGCAGCATATATATGGGTCTTGTTTTTTTATCCAGTCAGCCACCCTATGCCTTTTAATTGGAGCATTTAGTCCATTGACGTTTAAAGTAGCTATTGATAAGTATGTACTTACTGCCATTTTTTAACTTTTTTTTTTTCTCAGTGTTTTAGTAGTCCTTCTCTGTTCCTTTCTTCTTCTATACAGAATTGATGGTCACTTTAGTTTGACCTCTGTCTGAAAGCTGTACTCTTTAACTCCCCTCCTCCCTCATGTGTTTGATATCATATCTAACCTCTTCGTTGTGCATTTGTATCCATTACATTCTAATCATGGAAATAGATAATTTTTCCTATTTGTGGTCTTTTCTTTTCCCCTTAAATCAGTCCCTTTAACATTTCTTGTAGCACTGGTTTCTTGGTGACAAACTCCTTTAATTTTTGCTTATCTGGCAAAATTTTGATCTCTCCTTCCATTTTGAATGATAACCTTGCTGGGTAGAGTATTCTTGGCTGTAAGTTTTTTCATTTTAGCACTTTAAATATATCGTGCCATTCTCTTCTAGCCTGTAAGGTTTCTGCAGAGAAGTCAGCTGATAGCCTTATGGGGTTTCCTTTGTATGTAACTTGACATTCTCTTGCGGCTTTTAGGATTCTCTCTTTATCTTTAATTCTGGACATTTTGATTATGATGTGTCTTGGTGTGGGCCTCTTTGGGTTTATCTTGTTTGGGGCTCTCTGTGCTTCCTGTACCTGGATGTCTGTTTCCTTCCTTAGGTTAGGGAAGTTTTCATCTATTATTTCTTGAAATAGATTCTCTGACCCTTTGTCTCGCTCTTCTCCTTCCGGGACACCTATAACACAGATGTTAGTGTGCTTGATGTTGTCCCAGAGGTCCCTTAGACTGCCCTCACTCTTTTTAATTCTTTTCTCTTTTACCTGTTCACCTCGGGTAATTTCTTCTAGTCTTTCGTCCAGCTCACAGATCCGTTCTTCTGTATCCTCTACTCTGCTTTTGAGTCCCTCTAATGAATTTTTCATTTCCAGTATTGTATTCTTCATTTCTGATTGGTTCTTTTTTATATCTTCCATTTCTTTGTTGACATTCTCACTGAGTTCATCTATTCTTCTCCCCAGATCAGTGAGCATCCTTAACACTCTTAGTTTGAACTCTCTGTCAGGTAGGTTGCTCATTTCTGTTTCACTTAGTTCCTTTTCTGGGGTTTTGTCCTGTTCCCTTACTTGGAATGTATTCTTTTACCTCTTCATTTTACCTCTTTCCCTGTGCTTGTGTCTACGTATTAGGTAGGTCAGCTACGTCTCCTGCTCTTGGATAGGTGACCTTATGTAAGTGATGCCTTAGGAGGCCTGCAGTGTGCTTCCCTCAGTTCTCAATATTCCAGGGGTGACCCCTATGTGGGCTACGTGTATCCTTCTGCTGTGGCCTGTTTGCTCTCCCTGTAGGCGCCCAGGGAGGCTGAGTTATGCTCCTGGCCAGCTGTTGTAATGCTCAGCTGCTTGGAGTTGTTGTGGGCCCTTCAGTCTCTTTATCAGGTGTGGGCGTCCCCAGCACAGTTGGCTGCAAGTTCTAATACCACATTTGTGTTGCAGTATTTCTTTTAAGTGAGTAGGCCCCCACCGTGGCAGGTTGTTAGGCTCAGGGCCTTACAATTGCTGTAAGCCTCTAGCCTATTAGGTCTCTTGTCAGCTCTCTGAGGATTGCAGCTGGGTGGGGCTGGCCTCGGGCACAGGAGCACCCAATTGTTTCAGGTTTTGGAAGGTGGAGCAAACCTCCTATGTGGGTCTTTGAGAAGTACAAGTCTTCTGCGGCTGAGAAGCCCTGCCGCCCACAGGTCCACACACACAGTCAACACAGTCCTGCCCCGTGTGAGTGCCCCGACCTCCCCAAGCGGACCCAGTCTCTCCACGGCGGGAGCCCCACACACTCCGCCACCGCCCCACACTCTCCACCCGCTCCTTGTGCACACCCTGCCCTGCTCAAGTCGGCTCAGTTGCCAGGCTGCAGAGAATCCAGTCACCAATCTATGCAGGCCCACAAGTTGCCTGAGGGCTTGTTGTTGGGTGGGGCCAGTCTCTAGGGTGGGCTGCCTGCCCTGGCTGAGCTGGATTAAATCGGTGCTCTAGCGGGTGGGGCAGACCCTGGGGTAGCAGGCCTCAGGGAGAACTCCAATGGCATCTGTGTCAGCACGCCCACACCAGGCCACAACAATGGCCGCCACCAATGTTCCAGTCCCTGGAGAGGTCTCACCCCTCACCGAGATGCACTCAGGGCCTATTAGGTGAGTCTCTTGTCACCAAAGCACTGTACACCTTTCTTTCTGGTGATTTTAGGGTGCTTCCTAAACGGGTGAGTTTGCGCGCGGGCCCTTTAAGAGCCAGTTTTAGTTTGTGAACCTGGTTTTCTGGGGGTGCTCCCCAGTGTTTTAGTAGCAGACAAAGTCAGATATTATGCCGCTGGTCTCGATTGTGCTGGGTCCACAAAATGCCCACAGCGGGGGTGCTTCCCAGCTCAGGGCCCCGCGCCTCCAGGGAGGGTGCGTACCTGTGGGCTGCTCCCGGCGGCCGTGAAGCTGGCAGCTTGTGAAGGTGGCATTTTTCTCTCCAGAAGG
This sequence comes from Ceratotherium simum simum, assembly GCF_057802395.1. Lineage (NCBI taxonomy): Eukaryota > Metazoa > Chordata > Mammalia > Perissodactyla > Rhinocerotidae > Ceratotherium > Ceratotherium simum. Next base: position 17,130,404 of record NC_141901.1, on the reverse strand, counting down.
GAGTCTCTGCCTCTTCCACCTCAGTTAGGATTGTCCGTTGTTGCAGGAGTTCCTCTCATCCAGTTTTCAGTTCTGTCTCAGGGGTAATTTTTCCACGAGTAGTTGTAAATTGGCTGTGTCCACGGGAGGAGGTGAGTTCTGAGTCTGCTTACGCCGCCATCTTGACTCCTCTCCCTAAACATATTTTTTAACATACGACAGATAAGGTGTTAATAGTCTTCACATAGAAAATAGTATTTCAAATCAGAAAATAGGAAACTTATGAAAAATGTTCATATTTACTAGACTTCAAAAATGCAAACTAAAACAATAAGATTTCATTTTCACCTATCAGATCTACAATATAAAAAATGATAAAACCAATTTTGGCAAACACATATGGGGATATGCACTCTCATTTCTGGTCAGGACTGTAAATTCAGACAAATTTTCTAGATGGCAATTTGGCAGAGTGTATCGAAACCTTTAAATATTCCTTTAACTCTTTGCTCTACAATCTTTCAGGATTTTTATCTGAAGGAAATGTTTAGACAAGTATAAAAAGGTATATACAAGATCATAATTGCAACATTTAAAAAAAATAGCCAAAATTGTAAATATCTTCAATATCAACTGGTTGTTTATAATGTATTTCCTAAATGTTGAGACATTATCTTTCCAAATTAAATGCATGCTGCAGTTGATGTTAAAAGACGACCTAAGTTGTCGGGTAGAATAGTAAGTTATGTGTCCTTGCTTTTGCATGTGCAAACTTAACTATAGACTGTAACTTGACATCAAATCGTCATTTTAGTTGAGTTATTTGCATTGTTTTAACACTAACCACTGCATTGGTATAACACTGCCAGATCCCTTTCACTTTTAACTTATTCGAGATGCCTCTTTATTGTGACAGGGTTCAGGGCACATTACCTCAAAATATGCCACGTTGAATATTTCAAGCTGAAGGAATTTGTGCGGGTGCAGGAGGAATATTCGGACCTTCCTCTGAAACAGGTCATTAGACCCTCTAGTGAGAGGTGCCCTCCCTACACCTGGAGGAAAGAAGCATCCTTATTTCCTAAGATACAGGAACACAGAGAGGAATCTGACAGACAGACAGGGCTTGCTGTTTCCCCCAGTTTACTACACTTAGTTCATACCCCCTTTTTTTTGGTCCCACCACATTTTTCCACAACTTTCTAGTCTCCATTAAAGCTAGCATGAAAACATTCAGGTTTAACCACTTAGTTGGTTTTCACTTCCTTCTGAAGTCTCTGAGAACTTAGAAAGATTGAGGAAAAATGTATTTTTCCTTCTCTACAGTTGCATAAAATGTCCTAAAAAGATATCCACATGATGACAGCATTGAAATAAAAAGCTATCTTGTAAATAGAAGATTGCGTATCATCTGCTAGGCAATGCAATAAAAACTGGTACTGCCAAATCTCTTGTGCTAAATAGATTTTTCAAAACTAGAAGAGTTAGGTATGGCCAATTCATGTGTCTGGAAGAACTATCATCAGGCCCTGTCAAATGGTATAATTTTTAAAATAATAAAAATTTCCAACTAGGAAATGTAGACAAAATCCTAGTATTCCTTAATGTGCTTTGAAATTATGCTATTAATCCTAATGGTACCGAAAAGATCAAGGTTATGAACATAGGTTGAAAAAACATAAAATTACTATAATTTGATATATGATTGCTAATGGCAAATTGTCTTATAATAATCTTTAAGCCTTAGAGGAAGAGATTTAGATTAAAACTTTGATTTTAACGTTAAAATAAAATATAAAGATAAATGTGTTTTATTGTCTGCTAGCAAAAATGAATAAATAAAAACAAACAACTTTTATATCCTTTAATGTCTTTTCCTGAAAAGCTGTTATTAAATTAATGGTACACATCATGATCAGTGTCATCTTTGAAATGGAAAACAATGTCATTGGCATAAGATAATCTGAAATTATTAATATCAAAGCATTACGTATGTTTATTGCTAGATAGTATTTGTGTGTTATTTTACTTTGCCTAATAAAACAGATTAACCATTACATTTTTCCTTTGTAATAGTAAATTCCAGAAAACAATGGAACACAGTCTAGAAAATTTTGTAACCTAATAATTTTGTGCACAGCTAAACTTTCTTTCCTTATATGTCAGCAATACAAAGATATCCTCAGATATTTAGGGATTCAGAAAAGGTCCTACTTATGAATGTTTCTTTTAATAACTACTTGAAGACTTGCCCCAAATGAATGAGGGAGCAAAACTAAAGTTCAAGGTCAGGGAAGTTGGGACATGTTTGGAACAGCAATGACTGCTTAATCCAGCTAAGATAGAGCTGTCTAAATACTCGCTCTAGGTCTGATCATAAAATTTTATGAAAACTTAAAATGATTATAAAAAACAATATAAAATGGCATCATAACAGCATTATATTTCAAAAATGCCTAGATTATTGTAACAAAAACCTAGAAGTTGGTGGTGGTTGAAGAGTGGAATGGAGAAAAATTGCGTTAAATGAGGGGAGTTTAAAAATACTGTTAAATTCTTCACTCTAATTTTAAAGAAATAATTTAACAGAATGCTTCTGAAAAATTTATAGGAAACCAATAATATAATTAGGAACTGCTTATATATATAATTGGGAACTGCTTATATGCTTCAAAAACTATAAATCATCAATGCAGAGAAAATATAGTTTGTCAAAGGGCTGAAAACAGAAATAACAAGAAAACACTGTTTTAAAAGTATAGAACACCACAAAAGAACTAAGACTAAATTTGTAATTTATAGAAATAAACATATATTAGATGAATTCCTCCATTAAAAGACAAAGACGCTTAGATTGAGTAAAAAAAAGAAAAACCTAACTGGATGCTATTTATCAGAGACTTATTTAAAGCCAAGCAGCAATAAAATTTATAAGCAAACGTGACAAAAGTATTGTATGCAAATATAACTAACAAGAAACAATATCGAGAATAGTATATTGACAGTGAACAATATTGATATTTTTTAAAAACATTTTTACACAAACAGAACCATTTTATTAATGAGGATGTAATTCTCAAAGCTGAAACTATCATAAATCTTTAGTGCCAAATGACACTACCTCAATATATTTAAGGGAAAGGTGTTAGAAATATGAGAAGGTGTTAGAAATACAAGAAGAAACAGAAATACAACAGTAGGAAAAGATTTTGGCATATTTTGAGTTTTTAATAAACAAAACAGGTAAATAATGAGCAAGGATATAATTAAGTAATATGCATATCAAAATGTATGCATTATGTATTAGTCAGGGTTTTCCAGAGAAATCTAAACATCATGTCTTACAAAATAACAGATTTTTTTCCTTCTGTAATTCATGGACTCTTTCACTGATCACATATTAAGCTGCAAAGAAAAATCTCAAATTCTAAAATATGGCCAAAATCTCTGACCAAAATGCAATGAACTTAGCATTATTAGTCATTCAGGAAATGCTGATCAAAACCACAATGAGATGCCCTTCACACCCACTAGGATGACTAAAATTTTTAAAAAATGTCTTGGCAAGGACGTGGAGGAACGGTTGGTGGGATTGTAAAATGATGCATCTGCCTTAGAACACAGTTTGGCAGTTCCTTAAAATGTTAAACATAGAATTACAGTATATCTCAGCAATTCCACTCCTAGATATATACCAAAAAGGAATAAAAAACATATATCCACACACAAACTTGTACACAAAGGTTCATAGCAGCACTATTAAAAATAACCAAACAGTAGAAATGACCCAAATGTCCATTAACTCATGAATAAAATATTATATATCGATACAATGGAATATTATTCAGCCATAAAAAGGAATGAAATACTGATCCATACTACAATGTGGATAAACCTTGAGAACACTATGTTAAGTGAAAGAAACCAGACACAAAAGGCCACAAATGGTATGATTTCATTTACATGAAGTGTCCTCAACAAGACAATCAATAGAGATAGAAAGTAGATTGGAGGTTGCTAGGGCTGGGGTGTATGGGGAGATTGGAGAGTGATGGCTAACGGGTACAACACTTCTTTTTGGGGTGATAAAAATTCTCTAAAATTTGGTTTTGGTGATTATCATCCAACTCTGCATATACTAAAAAACACTGAATTGTACACTTTGAAAGGATGAATTATGTGGTATGTGAACTATATCTCAGTAAAAGTGTTATAAAAATGCAACGGAGGGTCAGCCCAGTGGCATGGTGGTTAAGTTTGCGCGCTCTGCTTTGGTGGCCTGGGGTTCGCAGGTTTGGAGCCCAGGCGTGGACCTATACACTGCTTATCAAGCCACACTGAGGCAGCATCCCACATACAAAATGGAGGAAGATTGGCACAGATGTTAGCTCAGCGACAATTTTCCTCAAGCAAAAAGAGGAAGATTGGCAACAGATGTTAGCTCAGGGCCAATCTTCCTCACAAAAGAAAAAGCAATGGAACTAGAAATTAATAACGAAGTATTTCTTTAAAGAAAATAAGAAATTTAAAATCCTCTCTCTCAATTTTTGGATGATAGAAAAATTAAAACTCCAATCACAGATTATTTAGAATTTTCCTAAAATTAAAACATTACATATAAAAACTAATGAGATAGAGCCAAATCTGTACTTAAAGGGAGAATTCATAGTGTTAAATGATGTATTATAAAAAAGTAATAAAATTTTAAAAACAAGCAAAATGAAAATTGAACTAGAAAACAAAAAAATAAAAAACAGTGGAATTGATAAATAAATCCAATAATGTGTTCTTTGAAAGGTCAATAGCATAAACAAACATTTGGAAAAGCATTTTAATTCCAGGCTAGTCTCCTATGATTACTCCAGGATGTAGTTCACATTTTTCAGATTAGTTGGGTAAGTCCTTTAATGGACACGGCATGTTATAAATCACACTTTAAAAGGTCATGACAGGGGCCAGCTGGGTGGCTCAAGCGGTTAAGTGCACACACTCTGCTTCAGCGACCCGGGTTCGCGGATTCAGAAGCACCGACGCACCGCTTGTCACACCATGCTGTGGCGGCATCCCATATAAAGTAGAGGAAGATGGGCACAGATGTTAGCTCAGGGCCAATCTTCCTCGGCAAAGGAAAAAAAAAAAGATGAGGCTCGGCATCCGATGTTAGCTCAGGGCTGATCTTCCTCAAAAAAGATAAAGAAAAAAAGGTCATGAAAGATTGCTCTTTTAACTGTAAAATAATGAAAACGGAGATTTATCTGATTTCTCCGTAGTTCCGACAGGGCTTCTAAATGAAGAGAAACACCGGGTGGATCTCTTACCACCTCTTCTTTCCCTTAAGCACAGACAGATTAGGATGAGAGCTCCAAGCCACCTAGCTCCTAGGCTGTGTCCACTTTCAAGTGGTTCCTAACCTTTGTGGGGTGAACAGTGTCACAGATATCTTTGAAAACCTAAAGAAAGCTAAGCACCTCCTCCTCAGGAAAAATATACCCACATCCCTTTGTGTCTTGCATCAGTGAGGTCAGGGATCTCCCTGGGTACCATTCAGTGAAGAAATGATGACAGTGACACAGCTTGAGGTTTCAACGAAGTCTTTAAAGCAGTGGGTCTCAAACCTTTTAGTTTTAGTTCCCCCTTACCCTCTTACAATTATAGAGGACTCCGAAAAGCTTCTGTTCATGTGGGTGGGTAATATATCTCAATACTTACCAAATTCAAAATTAAAACAAATTTTAAAAATTAATTAATTTAAAATAACAATAATAAATCCACTATATGTTAATATAAATAACATAATTTTAAGAAAAATAACTATTTTCCAAAACAAATAAGTGACATTGTTTTTGTAACCTTGCAAATCTCTTTAGTATCTGACTTGATAGCTTAATTCTCCTATCTGCCTCTGCTTTGTCACAAGTCATGTAGCCCCTGGAAAACTACAGTGTACACGCATGAAAGAATGAAAATAAAAAGGCAAATACTGTCTTAGTATTGTAAAAATAATTTTAACCTTGCAGAACCCCTAAAAGACTTTTGAGAACCCCCATAGAGGGTCCCTGGACCACACTTTGAGAAAATTTTTTCTCCAAGAAATTCCATAGAACATTAATCCTTCAAAAAGTGAACAGATGTTGAACCAGGGGGGAAAAAAAAAGACAACACATCCAAATGATTTTGGGAAAACAAGTTTCTGTACTACAGGACTCCTGAGACGTCATGTTCAGGATGGGTAGGAAAAGCACTATGGGTGCGGGAACGTGAAGGAGCTGCTGCATGAAGACAGCCACTGGATGGCACTGCCGCCCCACTCTCAGATGAGCCAAGCATCTGCATCAGGAAATGGCCCCTAGCTTTTGGAAGCCCAAATTCCCTGGAAAGCTGGAGGACTTACACACACAGTGCTTTGTCTTTTTAATTTTTTTAATAAAGTAGTGATTAAATGTTGCCGCAAAGGGCAATATAAACTCATTCCTCCTCAGTGCAAAGGATGTTTTTCACTTTACCCCAAACTGGGGGCTTTCAGCCTATCAAAATCAACAGTGAGATTTTGGGAGCAGCTCCCATGTTCGTGACTGCGTTGGGATTCTGAGGGGTCCAGAATGTGGAGACGACAGACCTCAAACCTGACAGACCTGACCTCAAAGAGCTCACTTAGAATGTAAGAGAAACCAGAATGTTCTAAGCCAATATCCCCAGGTCTGGTTAACAGTGATTCAGTTTTACGGTAGTGCCAAGTTAACCAGACTAGCTGGGTATGTCTGCATCGTGAAAGGGTGGGGACATGTTGCAAAAGCTGTCCTGAAGGGCCAACAGCTCCATGGGGTGAGGGATCCCTTATTGTGCCAACAGGTTCTGCAGGCTCAAATGAAGGGAGAGCCTGATGGCAGGTTAGGGGTGACAGATGTCCTGGTCCACAGTGATGCACCCACACAGAGTGAGCCTGACTCAACCCCTTTTGGCTCTGCCACTGTCCTCCAAGCTGCCTAGCTATGACTGTGGCTCTGGCCACAGCATCACTATTCAGAGGAAACAGAATGTCGCAGTGCAAATATCTGGAGAAGGTCAGTGCCTGAGATATTTTGGCCACCAAAAGTTCATTTCGCAGGGCTGGAGTGGAGGATCTGAGAGGTGTTGAGGGGAGTGTGGAGGCTGGTGAGGTAGTAGGCAGGTTGAGGAATTTGGGTTTTTTCCTAGGGGGCAATGGAGAGCCATTGAAGGCTTTTAAGCAAGTGCCCTATGTGCCATGTATGACATTAAGTGCTACAGTACAGAGGTGCAAATGACACGGTGGTCAATGGCTGTGAAAAGAGTGACAGGTGTATAAAAAGAACAGCTAACACTTACTACTACTCACTACCACTCACTCACTACTACACGTGCTAGTCATTAATATTAACTCATTTAATCCTCTTAACTACCCTATGGGGTAGGAACTATCATCACCTTCTCTCTATAGAGGGGGAAAGTGAGACACACATAGGTTAAGGGACTTACTCAGCATCACACAGCCAGTAAGAGACAGAGCCAGGTTCCAGCCACTGCTTACCTCATCCTACTTCCTCACTAAAAAAAAAGGAAAAAATGGCACCAAAGTGCTACAGCTACCTCGGTACAGTGGGAGCCCAAAGGAGGGGATGACAAATTCTACTGAGATTGGGGTAGAAGGAGAAGTTGTAGTGACAAAGCAAGTTCTAGAGGACTTGAACTGAATCTGACAGTTGAGTTTGTGTTGAATAAACATAGACAGGGCAGAGGAGGGGGAGGGCATTTCAAACAGAAGCAGCAAGGCCAGTCTGCAGAGATACAGGGGAGACCTGGGTCAAACTGCAAGTCATTACGTTTGTCCAGAGTCTAAGGAATGTGTGGCAACAAGTAAAGCTGGACAGGTAACTGGTGGCCAGGTGATGACGGGACCGTATATTCCACGCGGAGGAATTCACCTTGTTCCTATTAAGCTTAGATTGTTAGATTCAGTCCAATTTTCAAATGTGTCAAAATCGTTTAGGAGACTGCCCTCTCCATCCCAGCTATTAATCAACCTTTTCAGGTTCTGATATGCGGGAACTTGATAGAAATGCCACTGTCCAATTCATGGTTAAAATTATTGATTTGGGACAGAAATCACGTAGGACAAAGGTAACTACTTTCAGTTTTTGAGAGATTATTGTGGTGTGACGTCTTCATGAACTCATCTTTATTTCTCATTCTTATCCTTTTCTTGTCTAAAACCATCCATTTGAAAGTCCGTTCTAGAATTTAACCTAACCAATGAGCCATTATTCTCTAGCACCGAACTCTTTCCCCTTTCTGGAAATCAGACTAACATTTGTCCGTGTTAAGCACCATGGCAGCTCTTCTATTATCCATGGGTCAGTGGTCTAATTTCTCCCAACACGCTGGGAAGTGATCTGTCTGGGCTCATGGCACACAAAGCCCTTCGTGACCTGGATTCTGCTCACCTCTGCCTCGTCTCCCGAGTCTCTTCTGCACTCCAGAGCAATCCTCAGTACACCACACTGTATCACACATCTGTCTATTTGTACATGTTTCCTCTACCTCGAAGATGATTTCTTCCTTCTTTCCACCCAAGGAAATCTTACTTATTCTTTTCATTTTTAATTTCATCTAAGGTATACATATTCTAAAAAGTCAAATAATTAGAAACCTTGTTATGAAAAATAGCAGTTCCCTGACCTTTCCCTTCTTTCCACTTCCCAGTGGCAACCATCTTCGTTGCTCTTTGGGCGTTTTCTTCCACATTGCTAAATAGGACATTTCTACCACCAACCTCTTGATTTTCAGTTTTAGGGATTATCTATCAGATTATCACTATGGAAGATGAAGATTTTACTCCCTTTAGCACCTCCCTCACTCATCTCCACAATTTTCCTCTCCTCAGTCTCCCAATAGACTTATATCATCATATTTTTTTTTAATTTTTTGTTTATTACAGTAACATTGGTTTATAACATTGTAAAAGTTTCAGGTGTACATCATTGTACTTCTATTTCTGCATAGATTACATCATGTTCACCACCAAAATACTAATTACAACCCATCACCACACACATGTACCGAATTATCCCTTTCACCCTCCTCGCTCCCCCCTTCCCCTCTGGTAACCACCAATCCAATCTCTGTCCCTATGTGTTTGTTTATTGTTGTTATTATCTACTACTTAATGAAGGAAATCATACGGTATTTGACCTTCTCCCTCTGACTTATTTCACTTTGCATTATACCCTCAATGTCCATCCATGTTGTCACAAATGGCTGGATTTCATCGTTTCTTATGGCTGAGTAGTATATCATCATATTTAGTTAGATCAGTATTCGGCATTCACAGAATTATGACTATATTCACAGCATGCCTGTGTAGGAAAGCATGATTACATTTCCTTTTTTGTACAGCTTTTAATTTTCCCTGGAGTTAATAATTGTCTTGTCTCTTCATTTGCATAGTTTTCACCCACCACTAATTCCAACCTAGACATTCTTCCATGTATGTAAATTTCCTCTCAGTATATTCGCACACATCAGGTATTTCGCCAAGTTCATCTTCTTGGACAGGTTTCCTCCCCCATCTGTACTACGTACATTTTAGGACTGCTGAGCAGCTGTCTTCCTGATTGCTCTTCCTCGTCATCCTTGGACTCCTTCCCTCTCTCCTGTGCTGAGTCTCTTGTTTCCTGGATCCCATGTCGTCTTGTCTTTAATTACTCCTTCTCTTTGCCAGACCACATCTTGAGGTAGCTTCCTGAAAAAGCATGTAGGGGAGGTTAATTTCTTGAAAACATGCATGTCTGGGAATGTGTTTGTTCTACTCTCACATTTGATTGATAGTTTGGTCATGTATAGAATTCTGGATTGGAAATTATTTTCCTTTAGTACTGGAAGGCATTACTCCATGTTCTCTAGCTTTCAGTGCTGTTGTCAATGGATGAGAGGTAAGTGCAGAGAAGAAAACTAAGCAAGTCTGATGCCATGCTGGTTCTTGATCATTTGTATATGGCTCCTGAAAACATTTAGGATCTTCTGTCCCTGGTGTTCTGAGATTTTACAGTGATGTGCTGTGGTGTGAGTCTGTGCTCCTCAATTGTACTGACCACTTGGTGCACTCTTATAATCCAGAAGCTAATGTCCTTCAGGTCTGTGCAATTTTCTTGAATCAGTTATTTGATAACTTCTGTTTTTGCCATTCTCTTTTTGGAATTCCTGGGCTGTTTCCCTAATTTCATTCTTTTTCTCTTATTTAATATCTCTTTGTATTTTTGTTTTATTCTCTGGGAGATTTCTTCAACTTATCTTCCAAATATTTACCGAGTCTTCATGCTTTTTATTTCCAAGAGTTCTTTATTTTTTGGTCCTGTGAATGCCCCCCTTCTTTGTAGAGCATCCCGTTTTTGTTTCACCAATAAAATTACTCCTCTTCTCTTTAAGGATACTGAAAAATATATATAATTTTATAGGTTTCTTTTCCCTGAATTTTCTTCTAAATTCCCGTTTTGTTGTTGTCGGTTGTTTTTGCCTTTGATATTAGAGGCTTTTCTCAAACATCTGGAAATTCTGGCTGTCCTCTCTAGTTTAAGAGTCATGTCCTGGAAAGCTCCACGCTGGTGGGTGGGGTCCATTGACTAGAAACAGCTTCACTGTTGAGTGACCTGGCTGGGCTGTTCCACTGTGGAACCCTTTGAGGCTTTTCTCTTGGATTAGTCAGTTTTTTCATAAAAAAAGCTTTCACTCTTTTTCTAGAGGGCATGAGCCTGGTGCTAATGTTCTGGTTGCAGAGTGAGTAGGCTCTTCCAGTTCTGTGTGCAGACTTGCATTGAATCCCCCTGTTTTCAGGACGGCACTTCTGCCTTCAGTTACATCCCAATCCAGCATCTCTCCAGTCTCCTGCCGTGGCAGGGCAGGGTAGCCATCTGCATGTGGAGGGGAGAGGGTGGGAGGAAGGCACCCTGGAGGTCTTATTGCTTCTCAAACCGACTTTCAACCTTTCCTTCTGCTTTCAGCTTCACCTTCGCTGTGAGAAGTATCTTGTAACTTTCCGGGGTTCTGCAGTGCAGTTACTTCCACTGCCAGCTAAGATTTCAGCCTTCTCAGTTCTGCTGAGTCTGTGATCACAGGCCCATTTGCTTTTCCACTTCAAAATAATGTGTTTGGTGTTATCTCCTCTCCTGTTCTTTGTCCTTAGAGATTTATTCCTTTAAAAAAAATCCCTGTTTTGCCATTTTCAGCAGGGTTCCAGGACGTAGTAGAGCTAATGTGTGTTCAGTCCACCAGTTTTAACAGAAAGCGCACAACTATTTTTCCAATCCTTGTGCAGCATGATGACCTGCTAGGACCTTCCCTGATGGCCCCACACCTACAGAACCAAGGGAGTCCTTATTTATGGGACTTCTGTATCTGAAACTTGTACACATTTCTTTTCTTGTATATATAACATGATTATGTAAGATGTTTGGATCTTCTTTCTGGATTATAAACTGCTCGAGTGAAGGAGTCCTATTATCTATTTTTACATTCTCAAGATCTAGCACAGAACCAGGTACCAAGATGCTCAATGAATGCATGTTGAATTGAGTAGAAATTGGATGGTATTTTTTATAAAGGAACTCAACTGTGGAGAGATGAATGGGCCAGTTGTCCTGGCAGCAGAAAGCACCTAAATGAGGATATTTTCCTAAATCCTACTTCATCATTCTTAGGCATGGTGAGCAGTTCAATTGCAGACTTAATCTTTCCTAATGAATTTCCTTCAAACCTGGACATGCAGTAGGCTTGGTTACCTCCCTCAAGAATAGGACAGCAGGGTCTGGAACTAAAGGTGGCCTTGGGACAGGGGATAAGTTGGATTGTTTTCATCACTGAGTCAGGGTAAGCATGGTGTCATGGTTCTGGAAGGATGGGTGTTTATGATCACCATCTCATGTGTGATGGATAGGGTGTGATCAGGAGTGAGTGCTGTATTCTCTCAAACCTTCTTAAATGTCCTTTGGCCCTAGAACACACTTAGCTAGCTGCTCTAGTGAAAGCAGAGCCACCCAAAGCTGGGCTGTGTTGAAGAGTCTCCAGCGGTTGGGCCTTAGTGACATAAACAGAGATCTAGTTCAGGTCTCCCTGCTGGGAATCTAGCTAACAGTGACAGTGTAGGACACCCTTCTCTCCTGAGTTGGTCAATAAGTCTGTCTCTTCCCCACTAGGCAGGAAATAAAGAAGCACAACTCACACTGGTGACCAGGAAGCCACCCAGTAGTTGCATTAATAAGTTGGAACTGTGCTCTTTCAGTTGAAGAATCTAGATTGTAGAAAGTCAGCATGGGATAGCAGCCTGAGCTCCTAGAAGGTCCACTAAGTCAGGAAGGTCTTTGGAATCGAGGGAAGCTAGAAGAAGCATGAATCCAGCAGTGTGAGCAGGCAGTGCCAGCCTATGCGGCTGAATCAGAGACAAGAGGTACCAAACTCACACCTGGGGACCAATTATATGCATCTAATCTGATGAGTGAGATGAGGATGGAATGAGATGGAGATTAAAGGAGCTGGTCTGGACCAAATGCCTAAGCTTAGCAGTATTTCTCTCTGCTTAGCTATTCTGGCTTCAGAAGAGTTGTTTCTGAAGATGTCAGGCTCCTGTTAGCAGCTAAAGCTACCTGCAGTATGACACTTCATTCCACATGACAGGTCACCTCTCACTGTAGTGACAATGTTTAGGCAGGACCTGTCCAGGGCAGGAGAGAGAATGTAAGAGAGAACAAGTGAAGGAAAAAAGATGCCGTTTTCTTAGGAGTGGGTGGGGATTATACATCTGTCTGGGGAAACAAACCTGTCAGGAATCTGTTGGCCTATTTGGGTCACTGACATGATGTGGAACGCTGATACGGAATCCGAGCAGCCTTGCGAGCCTGGGTGATTGGCCGTTTTGACATCAGATATGCACATGCTGGAAGGAACTAGACTCTCACAGCCAGAACAGCAGCATTGGGAGGAAAAAAATTGCAGCTCTGAAATGGATAGGCACAAATCCTCCCCGCCCTTTCTTCTCTTTCTTTGCTTATTTTCCTTCTTGTAATAGATTTAAACAGTAAATGAAATTTGGACATGGATCTGGATGTTACTGAAGTACAAATACACAAGTTGCCCTTAGAAAACCCAGAGAAGTAATAAACGACTATGGTAAAGTTGCAGGATACAAAATCAACATACAAAAATCAGTTGCATTTCTGTACACTAACAACGAAGTAGCAGAAAGAGAAATTAAGAATACCATCCCATTTACAATTGCAACAAAAAGAATAAAATACCTAGGAATAAACTTAACCAAAGAGGTGAAAGATCTGTACACCGAAAACTATAAAACATTGCTGAAAGAAATTGAAGAGGACACAAAGAAATGGAAAGATATTCCGTGCTCTTGGATTGGAAGAATTAACATAGTTAAGATGTCCATACTTCCTAAAGCCATCTATAGATTCAATGCAATCCCTATCAAAGTTCCAACAACATTTTTCACAGAAATAGAACAAAGAATCCTAAAATTTATATGGAACAACAAAAGACCCTGAATAGCTAAAGGAATCCTGAGAAAAAAGAACAAAGCTGGAGGTATCACACTCCCTGATTTCAAAATATACTACAAAGCTATAGTAACCAAAACAGCATGGTACTGGCACAAAAACAGACACACAGATCAATGGAATAGAATCGAAAGCCCAGAAATAAACCCACACATCTATGGACAGCTAATCTTCGACAAAGGAGCCAAGAACATACAATGGGGAAAAGAAAGTCTCTTCAACAAATGGTGTTGGGAAAACTGGATAGCCACATGCAAAAATGAAAGTAGACCCTTACCTTACACCATACACAAAAATTAACTCCAAATGGATTAAAGACTTGAATGTAAGACCTGAAACTGTGAAACTTCTAGAAGAAAACATAGGCAGTACGCTCTTCCACATCAGTCTTAGCAACATCTTTTCAAACACCACATCTGACCAGGCAAGAGAAACAATAGAAAAAATAAACAAATGGGACTACATCAAACTAAAAAGCTTCTGCACAGCAAAGGAAACCATCAACAAAACGAAAAGACAACCTAACAATTGGGAGAAGATATTTGCAAACCATACAACTGATAAGGGCTTAATCTCCAAAATATATAAAGAACTCATGCATCTCAACAACAAAAAAACTACCAACCCAATTAAAAAATGGGCAAAGGACCTGAACAGACATTTCTCCAAAGAAGATATACAGATGGCCAACAGACACATGAAAAGATGTTCAAAATCACTAACTATCAGGGAAATGCAGATCAAAACTACAATGAGATATCACCTCACGCCCGTCAGAATGGCTATAATTAACAAGACAGGAAACAACATGTGTTGGAGAGGTTGTGGAGAGAAGGGAACTCTCATACACTGCTGGTGGGAGTGCAAACTGGTGCAGCCACTATGGAAAACAGTATGGAGATTCCTCAAAAAATCAACGATAGAACTACCATATGATCCAGCTATTCCACTGTTGGGTATTTATCCAAAGAACTTGAAAACACCAATTTGCAAAGGTACATGCACCCCTGTGTTCATTGCAGCCTTATTCACGATAGCCAAGACTTGGAAGCAACCTAAGTGCCCATCAAGGGACGAATGGATAAAGAAGCTGTGGTATATATACACAATGGAATACTACTCAGCCATAAGAAACGACGAAATCCAGCCATTTGTGACAACATGGATGGACATTGAGGGTATAATGCAAAGTGAAATAAGTCAGAGGGAGAAGGTCAAATACCGTATGATTTCCTTCATTAAGTAGTAGATAATAACAACAATAAACAAACGCATAGGGACAGAGATTGGATTGGTGGTTACCAGAGGGGAAGGGGGGAGGGAGGAGGGTGAAAGGGATAATTCGGTACATGTGTGTGGTGATGGGTTGTAATTAGTATTTTGGTGGTGAACATGATGTAGTCCATGCAGAAATAGAAGTACAATGATGTACACCTGAAATTTTTACAATGTTATAAACCAATGTTACTGCAATAAACAAAAAATTAAAAAAAAAAAAAAAGAAAACCCAGAGAATCTTAGAGAAAAGGTCAGACAAGGCCAGGAATTTTCCAGGTGGCCTATGAGACAGACTGAGCTTTTCCACTCCCTCGGGTGAAGAAGGCCCTCGAGCATCATGGATGAGAACACATCACGGGTGCAGAAGTCAGGCACACGGGACTCAAGTCCCAGCTCTGCCTCTTCTCAGCTGTGGTCTTGCGTGGGTGAATTCACCTCTCAAGGCTTTACTTAACACACTTAGAAAACAGGAAAAATAGTAATTCTTGCCTCATAGGCTGGATATGAATGTTACTCAAGAACATGTGAATAGCAAGGTTCACACAGAACCTGGCTCATAAGCGCCCAACACGTGCTACAAAGAGAGTGTTGGTTCTATTGCCGCTCTCAAGGCTAGAGGGCGGCGGTGGCCCGACCGTGTGGCATTCCACCTTGTGATCAGGCAGTGTGGACCATTCCTTGACTAAGGAGAAGATTATCTAAATTGGGCCAAAGAAATAGGTCTCCCAAAGAGAGTAGGGGAGTAGAAACTGCCTCATAAAGTTGTAAGCATCCCAAGAGTATATAGCTATGAAGGCATTTCACGAACGCTGGTATTAGTTATCAGTCATATTTTCTGGGAAGCAATACAATAGTGTACACAGAACGTAGACCTAACACTCAGACAAATGTGAGTTCCAGCTCTGCTTGACTTGGGACAAGTTCTTTAACTCCTTGAGGCACTGGGAGGTCTCCGCCTGTTATGGTGCTTACCTTTCTGGTCTTTACTAGGATTAAAGGAGGTAGAATATATGAAAATATCTTGCCTATTACCTTGTGCATAGAAGGCGTTCCTCAATGAATGTTAGCTTCTTTCCTTCTTGTGGTTCCTCTTCTATTGCCTACTCAAGAATCTCTGATGCATAATTCAGAGCCCAGATGTCAGGGCAGAAAAAAACATTGAGAGATGGCAGAATAGAGATTAAATTACATTCCAATAGGTTGGAACACTGAGGCTGAAAAACATAAGCTAAAATTAATAAGGATATATGTAAAAACTGGCATTTTGTTTCAATATCCACGTAGTGCACAAGTGTGTGATGGAATAGTGTGTGAATGCATGTGTGCACATGCACATGGGTGTGTCTGTGTGTGAGTACAGCTCACATCTTGGGCTTCAGTGACAGAAGCACCACACATCAGTTACTGGAATTCATGGTTCCACTGTGGCCAGCACTGGTCAGACCATCCCTAGAGCATTGTGTCACATCTGGGAGCCATGGTTTTCAAAAAGGAACTCTGATACACCAGAACCTCTCCAGGGACATTACCAGTGTGGTGAGTGCCCCGAGGAATGGCTCAAGAAATCAAGGAATTTTAGTATCAAAAATAGAAGACTAAGGAAAAACTGACTCATTCCTTTTCTTTAAATTATATTATTGAGGTCATATTGGCTTATAACATTGTGCAATTTCAGGTATACAATATTTCAGTTTCTGTATAGACTGCATCGTGTTCACCACCAATAGTCAAGTTTTTATCTGTTCACCATTCATATGTGCCTCTTTACCCCTTTTGCCCAACCCCCCCACCCCCTTCCTCTCTGGTAACCACCAATCTGTTCTCCTTATCTATGTGTTTGTTTGTTTATCTTCCACATATGAGTGAAATCATATGGTATTTGTCTTTCTCTGACTTATTTTGCTTAGCATAATACCCTCAAGTTCTATCCATGTTGTTGCAAATGGTGCAATTTTGTCTTTTTTATGGCTGAGTAGCATTCCATGTATGTGTATACCACATCTTCTTTATCCATTCATCCATTCATGGGCACTTGGGTTGCTTCCACATCTTGGCTATTGTGAATAATGCTGCGATGAACATAGGGGTACATAAATCTTTTTGAATTATTGATTTTACGTTCTTTGGGTAAATACCCAGTAGTGGAATAGCTGGATCAGATGATATTTCTATTTAAATAAAATACTTAGGAATAAATTTAACCAAGGAGGTGAAAGACCTATACACTGAAAACTATAAGATATTATTGAAAGAAATAGAAGAAGACATAAAGAAATGGAAAGATATTCCATACTCATGGATTGGAAGAATCCAATAAACATAGTTAGAGTTTCCATATTACCTAAAGCAATCTACAGATTCAATGCAATCCCAATCAGAATCCCAATGACATTCTTCATGGAAATAGAACAAAGAATCCTAAGTGGACCATCAATCCTATGTGGAACGACAGAAGACCCCAAATAGCCAAACCAATCCTGAGAAAAAAGAACAATGTTGGAGGTATCACACTCCTGGAATCCAAAACACACTACAAAGCTATAGTAACCAAAACAGCATGATACTGGCAGAAAAACAGACACACAGATCAATGGAACAGAATTGAAAGCCCAGAAATAAACTCACACATCTATGGACAGCTAATCTTCAACAAAGAAACCAAGAACATACAATGGAGAAAGGAAAATCTCTTCCATAAATGGTGTTGGGAAAACTGGACAGACAGTTATTTCTTTATTTAGTTTAAAGATTTTATGAAAGAGACAATAGATGGGCAATGTGTCATATAAGGAACAACATGAAGTTGGAAATTTCAAGACATTGAAACTGACTCCTAAAATTTTTATTCACTCATCCATTCATTCACTTACCCAACAAACATTAATTGAACTGAGTGTTCAACTCAGTTCAATTAGTTGAGTTCAACTCAACTAATTGAGTTCAACTCAAACACTGGGTGTTAGACATGTTTCCATGTAGGCAGTGATATGCTGGTAAATGTTTAATAACCAGCTTTCCAGAAAAAAAGTCCTGATTTATAGCATTTGCCAATCTCTGTGGTATAAACTACCATGGCTGATCACAAGCTATAAATGTAAATGTGGAATTGGGAAAAGATGTGCCCAACTGGCTCTCCCAAGCTGGAGCAAGCTGCCCATAGCTTCTGAGGATGCAGAGCTCAAAGGCACAGTCCTTGTATTTAAGAGACCTCCAGTTTAGTGGGAGAAAGCACTCTAATTCAACTGTGACCTAGACGTGCACTTGGTTCTGAAAAAGGACCCACACCCATCTGGGAGGATGTGACTGATTGGGGTTGGCTAGGAGGAAAAGCAGAGGAAAGAGCATTCCGGCAGAAGGAGCAGCAGCTACAAACATGCGGAACTAAGAGGGGAGATGGTAAACGTGGGGTGTGCAAGTTGTCGGGTTTGATTGGAGTGGAGAGGATAAGGTTCACGCAGGAAGGCTGACACTGGAGATATGTGGTAGCTGGAGCACGATGACAAATTTGAGTGTAGTTTCTAAAGCAATAAAAAATGGATGAAAAGTTGTTAACAAGGAAGTGATGTAGTGATATTTGCATTTTAGAAAGCTCGATCATAGGAAGGATAGAAAAATGGGTTGCATCAGGTCAAGACCGGAGGTAGAGATATCAATTAGAAACATCCCTAGGTAATTGCCAAAAAATGGTGATATGCGAAGGTAGTGACATTGGCAAATACAAAGGAGGGTAAGTGATGTCTAAACATTAGACATCTAAGTGATGTCAAAAACATTAGACTACATAGGACAAAATGACAGAGAGAGAAGATTGAGGCAGTTATGATGGATCTGCAGAGTAAGGAGTGAGGATGAATTAGAGAGGATGTGTAGATTCGTGGGTTAGTGATAGTGACATTTATCTTGTTAGAAAATAGTTCTTACAAGAACTAACTTGGGGGGCTTCTTAAAATGCTAATTCCTAGACTGCATCCCTAGAGATTCTGATTTAGTAGGTGGAGCTCGGCCCATTCATCTGCATTTTCAAAGCACCTCAGGGGATTCTATTGGACTATGCTTTCCTTCATTCCCTCAACAAATATTTCCTATGAGCCAGGCATCATTCTAGGCACTGGAGATGCTGCAGTGAATGAGACAAATTCTCTGCCTTTGTAGAGCCTTTAAGTGGGAGAAACTGAGAATAAATAAAATATATACAATAAACAATAATGTTTAGGTAGCAATACAGTCTATGAAGAAAACATAGGATAAGAGGATGGCATTTAATGGAAGGTGGGTATAGGATTGCTATTTTAGGTAAGGCAGTTAGAGAACCTTCCATGAAAAGGCGACATCTATGCCAGGACATAAAAATAAGTGAAAAACTTAGAGAAACACTGAGACAAAATATAGGAAAAGTTACAGAATGTAATGTAAAAATGGCAGGGATGAAGGAGTGGTAAGTCCTGTTTTGGACGTGAGCTAAAGATTTCTGTTAAGCATCTGAGTGGAGATATCCAACAAGCCACTCTGATATATTTATCAGAGCTCATGGAGCAGATCTGGGCTCAGGATACAGATTTGGGAGACATCAGGACATGGATGGTAGTTGAAGCCATGAGAGTGTGTGGAATGAGAATGGAACCCAGGGAGAGAAAGCTCTTTTGTGGAAGGAAAAGAAAGGACTCTGGGAAGGAAAATGAGAGGCAGCAGTCAGAGAGATAGGAAGAAAACCAGTAGGCAGTGTGGCCAGGGAAAAAGGCAGTTTCAAGGAAGGAGATCCAAATTGGTTTAAGAGCTGCCCAGAGGCCAACTGAGATAGGGAGAGAACCATGTCCACTGAATTTGGCGATGGAAGATAATTTGCTATCTTGATGAGAGCAATTCAGAGGGATAGTGGTGGGGGGGGGGTGGAGTTGGGCTTTAACAAATAGAGGAGGTGAAATGTGGAAAGAGTTGAGGAAAAACCACTCATTCAAGGAGTTGGTGAAGGGAAGAGCAGTCCTAGAGTGGTGAAAGGAGGGCCGAGGGTTGAGGGAGAATTTTTAAGATGGAGAAACTTGGATACATATATGTGTTAAGGGGAAAGAGCCAATAAAGAAAAGATGAGAAAGAGAGAAGAGTAATTAAGACACTGATGAAGGAGAATGACTGAGATCTCTTCCCCTGAGACTAAAAGGAAGGGTTGATGTTTGTGCAGATATGGTTCTAGGTAGGTTTGGGAGAGAATGGGTTTCCAACCTGAGGACCTTTATTTTTCTGTGAGGTGGAAGTTAAAGCTGTTTGCCGAGAGAAGCGTGGCCTGATGGTCTAGGCAGAGTTGGGGAAAGTGGCAAAGGGATGTCAAACTTGTCTTTGGAGATAAGTTAGTGCAGTGACAGGGCCACAGTGTGATAGTTGGGCTGTAGCTCAGCTGAGTTAGAGGCCCTACCTTTGAGGACCACCAGTCTGCCCAGGTGTGTGTGTTTATCTGACAGCACTCAGTGTCCCAGGTAGAGTCCAAGGAAAGGGAGTTAGATAGATCTGGTGTTGGGGTTCTACCCCATGAGTTTAGAGAGAAGGGAGAGAAAATTGGCAACACTATCAAAGGAGGCTATCAGTGCTTCTGGAAGGGAAACCTGCTGTCATGGGATGACTATTTGGTCCAACTCTCCCTCTAGGAGTGGATGAGCTGGTGTAAGGACTGCCTGTATCAGAATCACCTCCGAGCTTTGTAACACCTGCAATGAATCTCTGAGGAGTGGAGCCTAGGGCCTTGCATTTTCACAAGGTTCCTAGATGATTTTGATGTATACAAAAGTTTAAAAACTGTTCCTTCCTGAAGCCTAAAATCCTTGGACAGCTTCTGGATACATCTCTAGACCCATCAAAACACGCCCAAATAGAGCAATAGCTTGGCCACAGACCATGCTGCAGAGGGGAAGCCTCCTCAGTTGTCTCACACAGGCAAAGTAGACATGTCAGATTCTTTTTTTTTTTTTTTTAATTTTTTGTTTATTGCAGTAACATTGGTTTACAACATTGTATAAATTTCAGGTGTACATCATTATACTTCTATTTCTGCATAGATTACATCATGTTCACCACCAAAATACTAATTACAACCCATCACCACACACAAGTGCCAAATTATCCCTTTCGGCCTCCTCCCTCCCCCCCCCTCCCCCTCTGGTAACCACCAGTCCAATCTCTGTCTCTGTGTGTTTGTTTATTGTTGTTATTATCTACTACTTAATGAAGGAAATCATACGATATTTCTGCCTACGCCGCCATCTTGAATTCCTCCGACATGTCAGATTCTTGACTTCCCCTAGCAATGCTGAGCTGCCAGGAGTGCATCTGTGTCGATGTGGGATCAATAGCAGGAGGGCAGCCCCCAGCCTCTGGCATCCTCCCGCAGGCGCATCTGGACCTCTGCCTTGCTCAGGCCTCCCCGGCACGGCTGCAGGACTGTCAGCTGGCCCCAGCAGGTTCTCTGGAGAGCTGGGAGGGCTTAGCTGCCCACCGTCTCCCAGAGGAGCCCGTCCCGGTTGCCTGTCCCCCTTGCCTGCTGGCTCTGCCACACATTCACCCGGAGCTCCTGGCAGATCCCACTCCCCCACAGCTCCCAGCTGCCCCTTCACGGACGAGAGAGCAGGAATTTAAGAGCCAGAATTAATTAGGCAAATATCAGGCGGGCATGAGTCACAGCAGCCCTGAGTATTTTAGTCGATTACAAATGGGAGCCCCCACACCAAGGAGGAGCCTGTGGCACTGTCAGCCGCCCCCACAGGCGCTGATTAAAGAGCGGAGCTAGGGGGTGTCTTTCGTTGACCAGACAGGCTCCAGCCAGGACTCTGCAAGGGTGTTGGTGTGGGTAGTGGGGTATGTGACCCTAACCCTCTGAGGGAATCCTCGTCAGAGGCTGTTCTGATAATTGGGCGCTGAAATAAACAACCAAGCCAAACTAGAGGCTTGTGTAGGCTGTAAACTGGAAGCATTCTCATTGACTAGAAGGGGCACAACAGAAGAGAAAATTCTCAGATGCTTTAAGGGAACCTGCCCATCCTCAATGTCGTCTGCGATTTTTTTTCGGACTCAGTGGCCTAGATTCTCATCCTGTTATTTTCCGCATGGGGGGAGCATCAGGGAAATGGCTACAATTTCTCGTGGGATGCCCTGGCTCACAAGAAGGGCTGAGTCCTTTTTCCCAGCAATCTTCCCTCTTCTTCCCCTGACACTAGGCTCATCCCCTAGACCAAGCAATGCTTGTCAAATACAGGTAAAAACTAGGAGGAGTCTTCAAGATCCATTTTCCCACATTTTAATGAGTTTCATTCATTTATTCAGCAAAATTATTGAAAATGGTATTATGTTCTACGCTGTCGGTAAATAAATCTGCCATGAATCCTGCTCTGGTTAGTTTTGATCTATGAAGGGAGTCAGGACATGCACATCCTGAAATACAGTAAAAAGTGAAGTGTGATGAAAGTACCATGAGAGATGCAGGAGGGAAGGGAGGCTACAGCTATTGGAAGAAGTGGAGATTACATCAAATTGGGAAGTCAGGGAAGGCATCCAGGAGGAGGTGGCATTTGAAGCATTTGGGCTGGCTGTCTAGGCAGAGAGGCTGGATGCCTTCTCAGAGCTGAGAGTTAGTGAGTGGCAGTGTAGGACTAGAGGTAGAACGCAGTTCTCCTGAATCCCATGTTAGTGATGTTTAGTCATTAGACGGTGGGTTTTTCTCCATCAGGCAATGCAACCTAACAATTTATGAAGTATTTATGACACGCCGTACCAAGCTGGGTCTGATGAGGTATCTTTCCTCCAAGAACTAACAATAGAAGCAATAAGCCCAGGCCAGCCAAAACTTCTCGGTCTTTCCTGTGCTTGTAATGGCACCATCTTTTCCCCAGTCACACAAGCAAGGACTTCAGAGTCATTCTAGACTCCTCCTTTCCTCCTCACTCCCCACATCTAATTGGTCACCAATTCTTGTTGCTTCTGCTTCATTAAAAATTCAATCAATATGTATTCATTGGACATCTCTGTTAGGTTCTGGGAAACAAAGATGAATAAGGCATAGTTACAAGAAACCCATGATTAATGATGGAAGCAGACTTGTAAACCAAAAGTATGGTGTAATGTGATAAGTGAACAGTATGCTATGCCAGGAGTGCTGTGGGAGCACAAAAGAGGACAGGAACACGGCCTGGTGGGGGTTCAGGGAGGGCACCAACAAGCAGTTTTCTAGTTCGTGACTCCCCTCCATCCCCAATGGCACGTGTCCCATCAGGCTCTGAGCATTGACAACTGGACTATTGTAAAACCTCTGAATGGTCTCCTTGTCTCCAAACTAGCCCTCTACCCATATAGCTTCCATTCTGTTGCTGGATCTTTTAAAAATGCAAATCCACTTAAATACAAACTTCACCCTACTTAAAGGTCTTCAGGGGTTTCTTGTGGTTTAGAATAAAACCCAGACTCCAGATCTAGCATACAAGACTAGTAATGACATGGCCCCTGCTTACCTTTCCAACCCTTTAATAGATACTTTCCTCCCCGCAAAAAGCCCTGTTTACTTCCTTGTCGTTTCTTCTGCACATGTTATTCTCTTGATCTAGAGTCCTCTCCCTATGTATCTCTCTGAGGAAACCCTGCTTTTCTTTCCAGACTCCATAAAAGCTCACCTCCCGGGCCCTACTCTGTGGTCCTCAGGCACAATTACTGGCTCCATCCTTGGTCTTTTCTTGCTATTTGGAACATCGCCTATTACCCTCAACTCTGTTTTGGACTGCAATGGTCTGTTAGCCCCCTGTGTTCATCACCAGACAGAAAACATCCTGCAGACAGGGGCCATGTCTTACACATCTTCATATCCGTGCTGCCCAGAACAATGTCTGACACATAATAGGCACTTGATAAATGTTTGCTACATTAATGTAAGTAAATAACATGAAAATATGTAAATTCTCAGAGATGGTAGGTTTAAAGAAACCACCTACAAATTGAGAAGGAAATTCTATTGAAAGCAAGAAGGCAACTAAAAGTATGTAAAGGTGATTTGGTGTAGACATTACCCCTTAATTTTTAGCCAAAGACGTTTCCTTCATCTACAATTAACAGTCAGCACGTAACTCGGGACATTCCTCATAGCTAAAGCAAGCAGTTGGGAATCTAATGCCTCAGAGCATCCCCAGAGGGACAGTATGCCACGTCTTCTCTCTTCTCTCTTCTAATTTTGGCAATTTCATCAATGGCTTTGTGATTCGGGTAATTTAGCCTCCTGGAGCCTTGGTCTCCCTAGGAGAATAATAGGAATAATACCAGCCTGAAATGAGTTGATTAATGGCCCCCAAAATATATGTCCACTTGGAACCTCAGAATGTGACTTTATTTGGATAAGGGTAATTAAGGTAAGGATCTCAAGATCATCCTGGATTAGGGTAGGCCCTAAATCCAATGGTGGTTGCCCTATAAGAGATAGAAAAGGAGACATAGGAGAAACCCAGAGAGAAAGGCCATGTGAAGGCAGAGGCAGAGATTGGAGTGGTATGTGTATATGCAGCTAAGGCCAGGGATTGCCAGCAGCCACCAGGAGTGAGGAGAAAAGCATGGAAGGGATTCTCCCTCAGAGTTTCCAGAAGGAACCAACCCTGCCAACACCTTGATTTCAGACTTCTGGCCTTCAGAACTGTGAGAGGATAAATTTCTGTTGCTTTAAGACATCCAGTTTGTGTTAGTTCATTATGGCAAGCCCTAGGAAACTAGCCTTCCCTGGCCCCCTGGGGTTTTGGGAAAGTCAAATGAGACGGTATCTATGGAAGTGCTTTGAGAAGCTCTGTAAAAGTCTGGGCCACAGAGCTGGGGATGGAGGGGCGGAGCTCCTAGCCCAGCCCTGTGTGACAGGCTGGCCCATTCCTTGGCTCTGAGAGGAGCCTGACCTCAGTCCCAGGTGATCCTTTTTCTGCATCCCCAGGACTCACGGGAGAAGCATGCCCTGCTGGGCCTCTGGTGCTGACTTGAAGTAACTCCCAACTTCAAAGTGCTTTAAGAGCCCCAAGCCATGGGTGCCGTGAAGACAGATGTCTGCTGACGCTAATCCATCTGGTTACTTCTTGAGGGCATTTCTTACATAGTCAATTTCTGGCTCTTGGGCCTAAGTTAAATTGTTTCAGTTTATACCACTTTTTTCCTACCTGCTCAGCTGTGCCCATCTGAGCACTTCGGCCTGACATGTAAGGGACCTGGCTACCTCCATCTCCCAAGCAGATTGAGTCTTCATTATTGTATATGGCATCCCAGACTCAGAGAGCAGATAGGTCCTCTGTAAATTATGCTGTCTCTCAGCACCCCGCAGAAGCCTGCCTCAGTGCCAGTCTGGGCCTGGCCTTGAGGGTCAGACTGGGGAGTACCATTTGCAAAGCAACCACCTCCAGTGTAGTCCTGTCAAGATGATTGCCACCACCCACCCCCAGCAAGGCTTGGGAGAAAGGACCTCTATCTGGAGCAAACTGAGGATCCGCGATGGGTTGAATAAGGAAGACATACCCATTGCAAAGATTTCCTGCACCCTGCCTCTATCAGGGAATGCGTCTTTTCGCTTGCAGCAGGCTCAGCAATGGCAATAGAATTTAGAGCGGTGTTTCTCAGACTTTAGTGGGCATGAGAATTTCTTTGGGCCTTTGTTGAGCATGCAGATTTTTTGGCCCCCATTCCCAGACTTTGGGGCATCTATAGGTTTGACAAGTGCCTCTGGTGATTTTGATATAGGAGGTCCCAGGGCTATACTTGGAGAAACTCTGCCAGTATAGCACATGTCTTAAAGTGGCTATCGAATTCTTAAAGATAGCAAAGGGCCCAGCAGGGCCCATGCCTTTAATATGCAAACTAACCATGCCAGAGCCACACCTCCTCTATCTGGTCTCTTCACCCCAGCAGCAATATTCCTCTACCTTAATCACCCCAGGGCCAGTAGAAACCCTCCTATAGCTTGGAGCCTGCCAAAATTACTCAAAGTAGCCAATCCTAAACTGTTTACCCTGCCCTGCCTTGCCTTTCCTGCAGGAAACCCAATAAAGGCCATGACCTAAGCTTTTCCCTCACTCTCGTCTTCTGCCACCTGACCAAAACCTGGGTCTTCCCCTAGGACACTGCGTGGCAGGCAGTAACCCCCTTTCCATGACCTGTGAGGATAATAAACTTTGTTTTCCTGAGCCTCTCCTATATCTCCACTTGTGGCTGAATCTGACTCACCATCTCATAAAAGAACACAGAACAAGCATAAACCCAGTCCTTCAAACCGAGGCCTACAGCCCCGAGGCTGGGATAGGGATGTGATAGGGATGCAGCCTAAGGAACTTGGGCACAGGAGCCCCATTATTAGGATGGAGACTGGTTCAGAAGAAGAAGAACAACAACTCAGTGGCCCTGTGGTGAGCCTCACTCCATATCATGGTTGCCAGAGGAGTGATTTGGAACCCAATACAAAAGCTCATTGGTCACAGTCCTTGTGGGAGTGATGTCATGAAGGGTGAGAGTTTCTAAGCCATGCCAGATGGAGGATGGAGGTAACACTGTCAGTGCTTAAGCAGTCAGTCCTTCCCCTTGCTGATAGTCTGTTATCCAACTGATGTTTACCCTCAGCATGAATTGGTCTAGGGACAAGGAAGGGCCTACAGAAGATGATACGGTGAGAACAGTTAGGAGGAAAGTGGCTCGAACTACGAAGATAGCAGTGAAGGCATGATAGAGAGTCAGATCTGGCATATTCTCAGAGGGTAGAGTGGGTGAGATGTGCTAGAGGGTCACTTATGGGGTGTGAGGGCAAGAGGGGCAACAATGATGACTCCAAGTGTTTTGGAGTAAGTTCATGGTTAATGGTGGGGCTATTTATTGAGACAGGGAACACTGGGGTAGAGAAGATTGGCCTCCAGGGAGAGGACTCAAGAGTTGGATTTTGAACATGTTAAATCTGAGATGCCTGTTAGACATCCAAGTGAAAAGGAACAATAAGCATTGGATATACGGGTCTGGCTTTGTGGGAGAGGATGGAGACAGACATAAAAATTTGGGAGTCCTTAGTGTATAGATGGGTCTGGATGATGTCACTTAGGGAGTAAGGATGGGTAGAGAAGAGACCCAGCGGCAGGAGCTCCTCTACATTTAGAGATCTGGAAGAACACAGCAACAGAGTGTTATTTTATACCTGGCCTCCTCCTTTTATATCACCTGCCTGGCCCCTGTAGGCATATGGGTGATTAACAGTACCAGCTCTGGAGTCAGACCCACCCAAGATAGAGACCCAACTCCATTATTTATCAGTGTGAAAACTTGGGCAAGTTGTTAAGCTGTCTGCACTTTCTTTCTTTTCCTTCCCTCCTTCCTTCTTTCCTTTTTTCCTTTCATAAAGTAGGGATAATAGCACCTATTTCCATTGGTTTTGTGAAAATGCGTGTAAATGGCTCAACACCTGGCTCATAGTAAGCTTTCATAAAAGTTTAGCTATCATTAACAATGCTGTGAAAAAATGCTTTATAAATCATATGCTAGGGGATTACTACTGCTACTACCATTATCATTTTACAGATTCTCAAATATATTTTTTGGTTCCATGAGAATTGAGATGACTTACTGATACATAGGGCATCTTATATAAGAGGATCTGAAGATGACTTCTCAGTGACTTTGAGAAAATCCATTTAATTTATGCCTGGATACTTCTGTTTCCTCAATAAAATGATCATTTCAGATGCTTAAGGCAAGAGAAAGCTGCGTTAGTCAGGAGAGGTTTGCCATAATCAGTCTCCAAACATCCAGCCAAAGTAAGCTTTCATACTATTTAGTGATGAGATTTCTGAAACAGAAGATTCCAGAAGAAAGGTTCACCTCAGCAGCCAGGGGTGGAGTTCCTTGGAGACCATCCTCCTGTCCCCGGGATTTGATGGAAACCTTGAGGATGCTTGAGGAACATTGGCTTCTCTTCCTGGTACCTATGGAAACATGAACTGCAGCAGCCCTGAGCTGATTTGGGTGAATGGTTCTGCTGCTGCTTCTCTCAATACGTGGAGTGCAAAGAGCTTGGCCAGGGATCTGGAAGGCTCACAAGGAACTGGCATCCTCGCCCAAAGTCAGGTGCCTCAATTCCTTCCTGCCACTGCACTCAAACTCCATCAGAAGCTGAGACACGTCTCGTGGCTAGAAGGTAGGCCTCCAATGTCCCACCAGAGTGGCAACTGGAAGTTAAAACATGCCTCTTGGAATCCACCAGAGCCTCCAACAATCTTTTGCTTTCACAGGGTGAAGAGAATAGGAAGACATTCTTTCAGTCCAGTCATTAGTCCGTCAAGGCAGCAGGAGGGGTCAGGCAGACAGTTTTGGTGTCGGTGGAAGCAGGAACCAGCAGACAATGAGTGCCTCAGACCAAGCTCTTCTAGGGCAAGAACTGTATGTCATAAAGTCAAGACGGTTCCAAATTAACCCAAAGTTTTCATTTTACATCATCCATTGGGTATTAACCAGCTGTTCTAAAGACCCACTGTCAAGTTGTTCAATAATTCAGTTAGTTATAGTACAGTGGTTTTCAATGCTGTCTAAATAGAAGGATCACATCGAGAATTTTTGAAAAATATTGCTACCCAGGCCACACCTTCAAAGATTCTGATTAATTGGTCTGCTGCAGGCCCCCAATACTGGTATGTTTTCACATCTGCCCTGGTGTTTCTAATTTGCAGCTGGGATTGAGAACTACTACCATGAAGAACACTTGGCCTTCGCCTCATTGTTGTCACAATTAAGGTGACTGATACGGACTGGCTGCTGTTGGGTTTGGTTGATTTCCCAGTACTTGACACACAACTGGTTGAACCAATTGGATATTCATACTTGACCTAAGGATCCATAACCTCATTTTCAGCAGTTTAAGAGAGATTCAAAAATTCTTCGAAAGAGGAAGTTATGTTTGATCCAGGGAAACCAGCCTCACATACAAAGATGTGTGTGTTCCAAATCCACTGCTGAATTTGGATATTTTAATTTTTAGATGCAAATCAGAGAAAATGGAGTGTTCTCAGCATGAGTCAGAGCACCTCAGACTGGTAAAAGCCACTTAAGGCTGGACCCTGGAGAGAGGCAGAAGAGAAGAATGCAGCTGCTCCCTTCTGTAGTAACCAAGTTTTCTAGTTTCTGTATTTCATGACATCTTGAGGTCTTGCTGACCCTGGAGGGACTGCCCCTCCCAGCGTTAGCCAGTTCCTAGAGACAATAAAGGACTGGCCTACAGGCACATCTTTCATATGCAAATCAACCAATCTAGAGCCCGTAGTTCCAACCACCTCCTCTATCTGATTCTCACAGTCAGGGCCACTGTTCCTCTGCCCTAATCATCCCAGGACCAAGTACCAGACAACTAGGGGCAGCCTATGCCCCAGAGCCTGCTGAAATTATTCCAACTAGCAATTGTTGATCCTGCTTTCCGTGTCTCACCCATTTTTTCCCCCATGGAAATCACAATCAAGGCTCTTGCTCTTGTGTTCCCTGCTCCCCCTGCCCCCTGACTGACCCTGGTGCTTCCCATGTGTCTCCCCATGGCATGCCCTCTCCTTTTGGGATCTGTGAGTATATCGAACTATCTTTTCAATGGTGATCTTCTCCTGGTCTGTTGGCCTTGACGTACCTGAATATTAATAAAGCCAACATTTTAAAATACCCTCCTGGGTCTGGAGAAAGAAGCAAACGAGGAGTCAAGCCAAGGGCAACTAGGAAGGAATTGGCATTCTTGTTTGTATCAGGGGAGAAGGCAGCAGGTATTGAGAACTGCCTTGGGTGTACACGAGTTTTAAACCTGGAAAGGATTCCAATAGTCAGAATTTGATCTGTGAGTGTTTGCCTAGCAGAATGCTGCCCTCCCTTGCAGAAGGCTTGGTTGCTTCCCTCTAGGTGGAAGTCTGTAAATCAAATGGTCAATGGCAACCCCATAGGTCAAGGATCATCTATTTATACTAAGGCAGTGGGCCCAGGACAGGATGTCCAATGAGTGCAAAACACCAACCATAGCAACGCCCTCCTTGGGGGAGTTTGTAGTACCTGGAGCAAATTGTTCTTTGTTGATTTCAATGACCGTTAAGAGAAACCTTGAAGGTGTGAAAAAGAAGGAAAGGACGAACATCTACTCGGTGGGGTGTATGTGGCAGGAGAGTGGGGTTACACTACCGGGAGTCTTCTCAGGTTCTCTGGAGGGTCAAAAGCTGGTAAGAGTGGCTTAAGTGCTGATAAGCATATATGATACCTTAGCATCAGAGTCATGTGGAAATGCTACCCAGCCTTCGCTCATTGTCTTGCTGGGTTGCCACCTCTAGCTACTTGGTACCTGCAATTGTGAGAGTTTCACACACACAAGATTTGTAAAATGAGGGTCTTTGTCCAAATTTGGTGCATGGCTCTGATTCAAATGATGTGCTGAGAGGGTTCCCATCTTAAAGAATCTAGTTCTGGGGCTTGAAAGGTGGGCCACCATAGCCCCAATACCTAGGTGCATACCGGGTCAACTTGACTTCTCTGTGCCTCATTTTCCTCATCTATTAAATGGGAAATGTATTTAACCACCTACATATATTGAATGAGTTTATATATGTAAAGATTAAGAACAATACTTGGTACTTAGTAAGCACTCAACAAATATTATATCTCATTAACCACTAAGAAAACCACAAGGTGCTAAGAAGTACCTAATTCAATTTTGCGAGGAGTAAACTATTTTTGATCCTTACGTGAAAGGTGGAAGTGATCAGGATTCTTTGTCTTAGTTTCAGGGGTGCTTAGGATCAGCCCCACAAGTCTCAGAAGCTAAGGAGTAAACAATGGTCTACCAGTTTAAGAGCATAGTCAAAATGG
The DNA here is from genome assembly GCF_057802395.1 of Ceratotherium simum simum. NCBI lineage: Eukaryota > Metazoa > Chordata > Mammalia > Perissodactyla > Rhinocerotidae > Ceratotherium > Ceratotherium simum. The sequence continues at coordinate 17,099,727 of NC_141901.1, read as the reverse complement.
GATCATCAAAGTTTATCTTGCCTCCTGGAAGCCTGGACCTCCTCCATGACTGAAGCCATTCCCACTCTTTTGGAGGCAGCAAGCTTCTAGGAGTTCAGGAATCTCCAAGGCTGGGACCCTCGTAGCTAGTGGAGCAGAAAGACAAAGACTTCCCAATCAGACAGAGCCAGGCTCAAAATCCATTCTGAATGTAGTAGCGCAGAACTCTGTCTGGAAAGCACATTTCTTCCCTTTGCATGGTTAATTCCTTTGTCCTTCAGAACTTGATTCAAGGTCACTTTCTATGTGAAGCCTTCCACAACTGGTTTAGGCCAAATTCACTGCTCCTTTCTCAAGTATTCTGTTACAACATGGCACTGCCACTCAGATTGAATGAGACAGTTGAACTAAAACAATATATTACAGAGCACTGTATTGTAATTTTGCTGTTGACTCTCCGTCCCCATGAATTGGGCTGCTTTGACCATGAGCCTCTCCAAGTGACGGGCTGTGTTTCATTCATCTATGTGTCCCTAGTGACCGTGAGAGTGCTGACATATAGAAGGTGCTCGCTAAATGTTAGGGTAAGTGAATGAATTAAGGAAACTCCTCTGAGCATCTGTTTAAAAGTGGGGGAAAGGGTGCCTACTTCACAGCGCTATTGTTTGGATGAGGTGAGATGCCGCCTGTAATTTGTGCAGGACAATCATAGCTCAGATTCCGCCCATTGTCTGGCAGATGTATGCCTTCAATCAATGGTTATTTCCTTCCTTCTCTCAGGAGTCCTTCATGCAGTGACTTTCCCACAAGGGTCTCCAAGTCTTCCTTCCAGGACACCTTGGGAGGTCTGCAGCCCAATGGCTAGAAGCCCAACCGGTCATCTTTCCTTTAGCCCTCCAAGTCTGCAAAGATTTGCCTTCTTTCACCCCGGGCATCTTTCTTAGATTCGTTAGACACACTTTCCCCAGAATTATTATCTGGGACTTCATGTCTTGCGGTTCCTTGGCAGGGATTTTCTCAGGGCCTGAAAAATTATTTCTTCCAAAAAACTGAGTTCCCCTGCTGCCTCCTCAAATTCAGTGAAATATTTTGGTGGAAACCTCAGAGGTTAGGGTGAAATTTACCAGATATAGCATGCTTTTGGAAATTTACCAGATATAGCACCTTTTGGGCTCAAAGGCTATTTCCAGAGAGGAAAAAAAAAAAGGTCTTTGCTTCCACCAGAGAACACCCTGCTCCACTATAGCTATTTTAGTCTGTCAGAAATATGGGTCCTATTCCTTTCTCCCCCTCCACCCACCCTCTTACGATCAGATAATTTCCATGATATATTCAACCTGGTCACCTGTGATCCAATAAGACAGAGGTGATGTAAACGCCGGCTGTGGGTAATGTTTCTGAGTCAGACATCAGTTCTCCACCCCAGGAAGGAAAATAGGCTCGTGTAATGGATGGCAGTCTGTGAAAAAAATCAACACAACTGTGCCCCTGGGCATCTCCAGACAATCAAGCACGTTGCAGATGACTCTGAAACGGGATGCGTGTTCCCTTTACGGACTACCCCATGATACTGCTTGCTCCTACTATGCCATGGCCTTTGGGGAAATCCCAAGCCTTAGTGGCCCTGCAGGGAGACCATAGCTGGAGAGCGCTCTGCCTGCAGTTTTATGCAGTCTACTTGCTGATTTGCAGCTGCACCCCACACAGGAATCTGCAACGTGCTGCAAGATGCTGCGAGACACTGAGTGTGCACCGAGTTTTTGAGTTCGCCTCTGGGCTCCGGAGGTGGGCAGAGTGATTGATTGTAACACAACCAGGCAGCCCGTGTGCCTGCCGAGCATCTGGGTGCACACCAGTGGGGGCTGCTGCTGGCTGGTCATGTAATCAGGAGTCTGATGAAAGCACCACCCAGTGATCCCATGGTGCAGGTGCAGCACACGGATCCCGAGTCCTCGCTGCGTAGTCCAGTGTGTGTGCCATAGCACGTGTGCTGACACCATCTAACTTCCTTGATTCTACAAAGGCACCCCAGCAATGGAGCATCTGTTCTGCTACTCCAAAAAACCGACATATCACACTCCCAACACTGCCCAGCCTTACTGAGATGGGCTTCTCGGGATCACTTACAGTCATCAACACCAAATTTAAGTCAATCTTGGCTGAATGCTTTTAGGAATGCCAAAGGGGCCATATTTTAGACATAAGTGTTCTGAATCCAAACCACTTGAATATCTATGTCAAGGGGAAGGCAGAGGAGCCAATAAAAAAAACAAAGCAAAAAAACCAATAAAGCCAATTGGATGTGACAACAGTAGCCAGAAATGCCATTTGGAAACATTTTGATCTCTTCTGGAAAGTGCTTAAATAGCTCTTTGTGTGTATGTGTCTCACCCACAGAATAAAAGCATTGTAATAATCCCTTTAGAATAAGGTTAGATAGCTACAGCCAGATCACTGGTTAATTTTAGCAAATCCTTTCCCTCCCTTATCTCTCCCTTCTTCTCATTCTCCCCAGTTTCCTGCTTTGTTACGGATTTCTAAAGATTCAAAAATGTCTAGTGTCAAAAGCACAACCCATAAAATAACAAGGAATTGAACTTCACCAAAATTAAGAAACTGCTCTTTGCAAGACACTGTTAAGGCAATAAGAAAGCCATGCATTGGGAAAATATATTTTCAAAGCACATATCTGATAAAGGATTTGTACTTAGAATATATAAAGAATTCTCAAAATTCAAGAAAATAACCAAATATTAAAAAGGGCACAGTATTTGCACAGACACTTCACCAAAAAAGACTTACAGAGGGCCCTTAAGCACATGAAAAGATGCTCAACACCATTAGTCATTAGGGAAATGCAAATTAAAACCAAGTGAAATGCCACTATATACCTTTTAGAATGGCTAAAATGAAAAAGACTGAGCATACCAAGTATTGGCAAAGATGTGGAGGGACTAGAGTTCTGCTGGTAGGAATGTAAAATGGTATTATTACTTTGCAAAACAATATAGCAGCTTCTGAAAAAGTTAAACATATACCTAGCATATGATCATGCTGTTCTACTCCTAGGGATTTGCCCCAGAAATAAAAGTATATGTCCATACTACAACTTGTTCACTGCTCATATCAGATTAATTTGTAATAGCCCCAAATTGGAAGTAACCCAAATGTCGATCAACAGGTGAATGGATGAACGAATTGTGGCATATCCGTACAAATGGAATGCTACTCAGCAATAAAAAGGAATGAACCACTGATACACATAGCAACAAGGATGAATCTCAAAATAACTATGCTGAGTGATGGAAGCCAGGATAAAAGGAGTACATACTGTGTGATTCCATTTGTATAAATTTCTACAAAATGCAAACTAGCGTATAGTGACAGAAGCAGATCCATGCTTTCTTGGGGATAAAGATGGAGAAGGTCATGAGGGAGGGATTGCAAGGAAGCAGGAGGAAACTTTTGGGAGTGAAACATATATTCACCATCTTGATTGTAGTGATGGCTTGATGTAGTGGTAGTGGTTAAATTGTTAAAACATCAAATTGTGCACTGTAAATGTGTACAGTTTACCATATATTAATTATACCTCAATAAAACTGTTACAAATGCCTGGGAGTGGCATCCCATGGGATACTTTTCTGTGCACAGTTAGGAATGCTGATGATTCATGGGGTTCTAGATTCATGGAGCATCATGTGGGGACATCTCCAGAGAATTCTGAACCTGCAGTCTGGGATTGTTTCTGAGGTGAAGAAGATATCTGTGGGATCATCTATTGATAGCTCAGGTCACCTTGCAACACATCCACTCTGTTCCTGTGCTCAATGCTCATGAGAACATGGTTTAAAGCCAAGGAGATTCTAGTCCTTAGAGGAACTTATGAGTCTAGTGGAAAAAGCAAGTCAGCCTCAGCGTATAATGATTCAACATAAAAATTATACAGTAGGCTTAGATCTTTGTTCAATTCTGTGATCTTGTTTGAAATTATTTCGTCAGTTATAAAATGGGATGGCAATACTTATCCTGTCCTTTGTGAACGTGCTATAAGCATCAAATAACTAGATAATTGTGGGAAAGTGTTTGATAACTACTCCAATGACAGATATTATTATTAGATGAACACAAGGGGAGGCAAGCAGTGAAGACTGTATGGTTAAGGATTGGTGGGCTTGTCAGGTAGAACCTCCTGGAGTAAGTAGGGAACATAGGGGGAGAAAGGGGTTCCAGAAGGCACGTTAGCTGGAGAATTATACTAGCCTTGAAGAGCAGAAAACCTGGGCCCACTTATCAATGTGGAACAGAATTTGAGATCAAATAAGTGGTGTATATTTGTCATTTCTTGACTGTCCAGAAGCCATCCCCTCTTCCTAACAGCACCTGCATTTTCTTTAGGGGCGCTAGTTCTCCCTTATCGTAGGTATCCCTGGTGGAGAGGAATCTGTTGCCTGTGTCTTGAGCTCAATGCTAAGGGGCTGAGATTGTTGACCCTTGTGTCCGTCCAACAGCCTTACCTTCTCATGACACCAGCATCTCTCCTTCTCTTTGGAACTGTTTCTTCGCCATGCGATCATGTGGTTATAGGGAACTTCAGTGTGTTCACACAATCCACCTGCACGGACTTTGGTGATTGCTTTAGAAGTGGGTGTTGGCCCAATCCAAGCCTATCAAGGTCCTTCCCTGGCCCTCTTTGAACTGGCACTGAAATAACAGAGGTAGGCCGCCTTCAGAGGCAAAAACTATGCAACATGAGGCTTGGGCACTGTCCGTGGCATCTGCACTGTCATGTGGAGGAAGCTGAATTGCAGGAAATGAGAACAGAGAGAAGAGAGAGGGAGAGAGAGCCCTGATGGTATTCCAGGTCCTCCTTGCCCTGAGGCATCCTTGCCCCCACCACGGTTTGGTTATTCAACTCTTATTTTGCTTATATGATTTTGTATTCTTAAAAAATAACAAAAAAAAAATCACCTTTTTGCCTAGCCAGTTTGAATTGAACTTATGACACTTGCAACAAAATTTTCTACTTAATAAAAAAAGAGGAGAATATATTAATTTTGAGGAAGATTTAGTTAACTATTTATTGAGCACCTACTATTTGCCTACTGCTTTCATATATATCTAAGGTAATCTTCTTAGAATGGTGGGATTATTCTCTCATTTTACAGACAAGGAAACTGAAACTGAGAAAGGTTGATAGAGCCGGTAACAGGTACTAGAGCTAACAACAATCAGATTCAGGACTCAGATCAAATCTGTTAGTTCCAAAGTCATCCCCACTCTTCCCGCTATACATATTACCTTCCCGTGAACATGAGCTTTTCCAGGCCAAATCTTATCTACCCTGGTATTTCAGCACCTTGAAAATTTCTTGTCACCTAATGGCCATCTTATACATGTCTGTTGAATGAATGAAGTGTTAAGTTTAATTAGAATGCTTCTGAGTTCAAAGAACAACGATAGGACCAAGCAAGATTTGGTAGTCTTTGCAAATAAGATATTTTACATAATTGATGTATTTCTCAAAATGAGTCTAAAATTAAATTTCCCTGAACCTAGTAATATTTTAAATACACAGAAGAGCTTGCTCCCTAAAGGAACCTATGATTGTTTAAACGATAATTATGCCACCTTTTTAACATCTGCATAAATCTAGGTTTTCCATAATAGGTTTATTTAAAGCAAGAGTTGTGGACCAGTAGCCTCTGGGCTAAATTTGGGCTTCAGACACGTTTTGTTTAGTTGGCACAGTGTTAAAAATTTGAAATAATTGCCAACATTTACAGGCAGGAGTTTTTACATAAAAATCTGAAGATCGAGTTTCTTTTTAAAAATGGGATAATATGGCAACACTGGGCCTGTGTCAACATGAGGCAACAATCAGCTGAATGAAGAAATGACCGCCCTCTTTTGTCAGAGTGGAGCCACAGTCCCCACCTGATTCCCTCGCTAGTTACCCTCCTGTGTGCATTCACATTAGCAACCCCTGGTTTAAGATATATTATATCTCTCTAGGTCAGATAGAGCATGGGAAGAGTACATACAGAGAGTGGAAGGATTCTACTCCACTGTCTTTCCAAAGAACCTCAAAATTCAGGGGTTAGCAGAAGTATTTTAAAAAGGCATATATTTTCCCGGCTACTGCAAATCTCTATTTGGTAAGTGCCAGTAAGTTACTTCTGACGGTGATTCACTTTGTAAGAAGTAAACTTGGCTTTCTTGTTGGCGTATGTACCAGCAGTGGATTCAGCCTCTAAATTTTTTTCCAGTAATCTTCCCTAATGGTATTGAAGTGCAAATCAGATTGAATGCAAAACCAAAAATTTGGAACTCTGGCAATTAGCAAGCTCCTTTGTTGACTTGGCAAAGGAAAAAATGCTGATATAGAAGAGAAAAATACTTCATCACTTTCCTGGTGTCTGCGCTGTCATTTTGTTTCATTGTCTTGGTTTTGGTTTCTTGTGATGTAACCCTGCTGGAGTTACTAAAGGAGATGAGAAGAAGTAAGATTTATTTAAATCCTCCTTCATCTCATTTGTGAATTACTTCCTTTAGGCTACACGGGGTCGGGGTCAGACTAACCAAGTTCTTACACTTACTAGAGCAGGGTCTTATTAGTTAAGTTATTTAAATCTTATAATGCCTCAGCCTTCTTAGAAGCAAATTCAGAAATTAAGTGTGTAGGCTCTGATATCATTCTGCCTGGGTTTGCCTCCTGGCTCTATTACTTGCTGTCTGTGTGTCCTTGGGCAAGTAATTAACTCCTTTGTCTCAGTTTCCTCAACTTTTCAATAGGGATAATGACTATAGCAACTGCTTCACAATACCATTGTGAGTATTATCAAAGTATAATTTTCAAAAAGTTAAAAAAATAATTCTTTTTTTTTTTTAATTTTATTTATTTATTTATTTTTCCCCCCAAAGCCCCAGTAGATAGTTGTATGTCATAGCTGCACATCCTTCTAGTTGCTGTATGTGGGACACGGCCTCAGCATGGCCGGAGAAGCGTGCGTCGGTGCGTGCCCGGGTCAGAACCCAGGCTGCCAGCAGCCGAGCACGCGCACTTAACCGCTAAGCCACAGGGCCGGCCCTAAAAAAATAATTCTTATACATATGTATGGTTAAGGATTGTGTCAAAGATTTATGTGACTTGGTAATGATGGAACCAGGAGGCTAATAAAACTGGTTTAAAGGAGGATGAAAGAAATGGATGTATCGTCACTGGAAGGAAAAAGAATCTGCAATAAGATTGCAACATTTGATACAAAACTGGTTAATGTCTATGAGTAAAAGAACTGTGAGCTTTGGGGTCACCTTTTCTACCGGAGAAAAATAATTTGCAAAAACCATTTGTCACTTGTCAATTTTTTAGCAGTTAAAAACCACGTATACAGAACCTGGATTCTGAATAATAGTAAATGGTAAATCCAAGTTAGCTCCCCTAGAGAATCATAGGACCCTTAGGCAGGTTGTTCAACATTACTATGTAAGACTTTGAAAGGTTGTGATGTAGTCTTTTTGCCTTATTTCCAAGTTTTAGATCATTTTACTTAAAGGGATTAAATGCAATAAGGCTCATGAAGTCCTTAGAATGGTGCCTACTACGTGTTCAGTACATGTTAGGTGTTTTCATCATTACTTGTAAAATGGAGAAAATTATGTTTTTTACCCCATGTGGTTGTTATGATAATTAAGACTGTATAAGCACTTAGCACCACACCTGGCACATAGTATGCATGTCATAAATATGAGCTGTTGTTCTTGGTTTCTAGAATGTCAGAAGCTGTATAATCATGTTGTATAACCATATTGAGAACCCATCATGCGACTTTGCACATGATCACAAATTCTGTGAATTTTGCTGTTAGCATTTTAAGAATACACAACATTCAAGTGGTTTCAATGTCAATGGTATATATTCTTACCAAATGGCCTTAATTTGTTCTAAGTTACATGAGGAACACCTGAAACCCTTCAGGAGCAAGGCTCTTTTCAGAATATTCAGTCTACCAACCAACCACTCAGGGGCCTGCAGAATCACACTGCCCAATCTGACTTCTGTAGTCTTATTCATGGAAGACATCCTCACAGATAGCAAATGTATTATCCACTTTCTTGTGAACAGTGTTGAGAGTGAGGGTGTCTGTCTTCAAGTCTGCTGTGCATTAGATGCGACAGAGTGCTTGTTTTCAAGATGCCTTGTGAATGAGATCCATGAGCTTTACTACCATGGGGACTATCACTCTTTGTGATCCTTTCTTCTCCAGAGAATACCTAAGACCTGCAAAGTGTTTTGGGGAAAAAGAGGGTGCTCAGATTAAGGAATAAGAGCAGATAGTTTTTTCACTGTCTATATTGGTCTCATTAGCAATACCTATATTTCTTGAAAATTAGCCTATATTTACAGCTAGTCCTCAATAATGACGCCTAGAAACAAGACAGTTCTTTTTTCATTCAACTGTTATTGAGCACTTACTCAACACAATATTCCACTACCATCTGGCATCTCATTTAATTTACCCTAAGGACAGAGACCATGCTTTGGGTGAACTGTTTCACACCCAGCACGGGACTGAGCAGACTGTTGGAGAGGAAAGACTTTTCCTCTACCCTCTTAGGTTCAGGCCTGCGAATTAAACTGATGAAAGATAGATTCGCAGGAGAAAAAGCACACAATTTTTATTAATATTTATGTGCACAGGAGTCCATGGAACAGAAGCAGAACTCAGAGAAGTGGTTAGACTCGGGGCTTATATACCATTTTAACAAAGGAAAGGGGATTTGGGCTTCAGGGGTTGATAAATCATGAGCAAGTGACTAGGAAATATATGGGGGAGGGGACTAATGGGAGACAAGAGTTATTTTAATAAGATCTGTTTATGCAAACTCATCTCAATGTCAACTCTCCGTCTCCAGTAATAAGAGTGCTCTTCTTTCCCTGATGGGAGGGGAGTATCTTCCTTAAAGGGAAATTTAGACCCAGCTGTTAAGCAGATAAGGGGAAGGCAGAGAACATTTCCTGCAACTGTTAATTTTCAATTGCCTTCAGCTCAAAATACCTCTTACGCCAAAGTGGCGTATTTTGGGATGGCATATTCTAGACCCCCTCAATACCCATTGGGTATGCAAATGTTGCACCTTAGAAGCCTTCAGAAAACTTCAGAAAGACGAGAAAGAAGAAATAGGACGTAGGAGCTACTTAGAGCAGCTTTACATAAGCCGGTTATAGCTATCAAGGACCATAAAGCTTGGAATCTCACACCTGTTTAGAGAGACTGGAAAGTAATTAAGTACAGTTGCACCTAATCTATTTTCCCACAGGACATTGGAGAAGCCAAATTGCTCAAATTGGAGAATCCTCCTCACTCTTCCAGCATAGGATTCCAAGGAATTGAGAGAAATAGAAAATTAGTATTTGATTATATACAAACTATGCAATAAGAAAACCACTCAGCCTTTTGTTAAGAGAGCAGCCTCAATCAATTGCTCAAGTCCTTGATCAATCAGCAAATATATTTGAGGCATGTTTCTTTCAGTCACTCTTTTAGGCATCCTGTATTTTACATTAGGAGACCTAAGTACCACAACTGTAGAAACTCAGGATTGGAAGGAATCATCTCTGTTGGAAGGCAGTGTTCATATCTACGCTGGGCCTTTAATAGTCCCTTACTTCACATGTGTAGGGGAAGACAGACTTTTCTTCTACCCTCTTAAGTTCTGTTTCTGGGGCCTGTGAATTGAACTGATAAAGGACTGACTAACAAGAGAAAAAGTATACAAATTTTATTTGATGTTAATATTTTTATGCAGCATGGGGGGCTTCATAGAAAGAAATGAAAATCCCAAAGAAGAAGTTAGACCCATGGGCTTATATACCTTTTTAACAAAGAATGATAAATTGTGAAGTCATGATAAGACAAAGGAAAAAGGTGTTTGGGCCAGGTATGGTATATTGTGGGAACATAACTAGGAATTAATTGGGGAAACTAATGGAAGATAAAGATTATTTTAGTAAGGTTTGTTTGTACAGACTCATCTTGGCATCAACTTCCTTTCTCTGATGATAAGTTCTCCTCTTCCTGATACAGAGAGGGTACCTTTGTAGTGGGAAATTTATGACCTGCTTTTAGGTAGAAAGGGGAAAGTCAGAAAGCCTTTCCTGTATCTGCTATTTCTCAATTGCTTTCAGCTCAAAATAATCAATATGCCAATACGCCACCCCGAAGTATATTTTGGGGTGGTATGTTCTGATCCCTTTCACATGATTTTAAGTTTCTTTTTTTTTTCTTATAAAATATGGAGAATATGATTGGAAGGGAGACCCTTTTCTACATGGTTTGATTTTATTTTACGATATACATTTATTATTTTTTTAATTGAGGTATAATTGACATATAACATTATGTTAATTTCAGGTATATAATATAATGATTTGATATTTGTATGTATTGCAAAATGATCACCACAGTAAGTCTCGTTAACATTGGTCACCATACGTAGTTACAATTTTTTTTTCTTGTAGTGAGACCTTTTAAGATTTACTCTCTTAGCAACTTTCAAATAAGCAGTAGAGTATTGTTAACTATAGTCACCATGCTGCACATTACATCCCTAGGACTTATTAATCTTATAAGGGGAAGTTTGTACCTTTTGATCACCATCACCCATGTCGCCCAGCCCCTACCCCCCCACCCCCGGCAACGACCAATCTGTTCTCTATCTATGAGCTTGGTTTTTGGGGGTTTTTTTGATTCCACACATAAGTGAGTTCATATGGTATTTGTCTTTCTCTGACTTATTTAACTTAGCATAATGCTAAGGCAAACCATGTTGTTGCAAATGGCAAGATTTCATTCTTTTTATGGCCGAATAATATTCCATTGTATATATATATATATACCAGATTTTCTTTATCTGTTCATCCATCAGTGAACACTTAGGTTGTTTCCATGTCTTGGCTATTGTAAATAATGCTGCAATGAACATGGGAGTGCTTATATCTTTTCAAGTTAGTGTTTTAATTTTCTCTGGATAAATACCCAGAAGTATTTATTGCTGGGTCATATGGTAGTTCTATTTTTAATTTTTTGAGGAAGCTCCGTACTGTTTTCCATAGTGGCTGCACAAATTTACATTCCTACCAATAGTGCACAAAGGTTCCCTTTACTCCATATCCTCAACAACACTTGTTATTTCTTGTCTTTTCAATAATAGCCATTCTAACAGGTGTGAGGTGATATATCATTGGGGTTTTGCTTTGCATCTCCCTGATGATTAGTGATGTTGAACATTTTTTCATGTACCTGTTGGCCATCTGTTTGTCTTCTTTGGAAAAATGTCTATTCAGATCTTCTGCCCATTTTTAAATCAGACTGTTTTTTGTTATTGAGTTATAGGAGTCCTTTACGTATTTTAGATGTTAACACCTTATCCAACATATGATTTGCAAATATTTTCTCCCATTCAGTAAATTGCCTTTCATTTTGTTGATGGTTTCCTTTGCTGTGCAGAAGAGTTTTAGTTTGATGTAGTCCCACTTGCTTATTTTTGCTTTTGTTACCTTTCCTTTTAGTGTCAGATCCAAAAAAATCATCATCAAGACCGAAGTCAAGGAGCTTACTGCCTATGTTTTCTTCTAGGAGTTTCATGGTTTCAGGTCTTGCATTCAAGTCTTTAATCCATTTTGAGTTAGTTTTTGTGTATGGTGTAAGATAGTGGTCCAGTTTTGTTCTTTTGTGTGTGGCTGTCCATTTTTCCCAACACCATTTATTGAAGAGACTGTTCTTTCCCTATTGTATATTCTTGGCTTCTTTGTCGTAAATTAATCATCTGGGGTCTTTATTCTGTCCATTGATCTATGTGTCTATTTTTATGCCAGTACCAAACTGTTTTGATTACTATTGCTTTGTAATATAGTTTGCAATCTGGAAGCATGATGCCTGCAGCTTTGTTCTTCTTTCTCAAGATTGCTTTGGCGATTCAGGGTCTTTTGTGGTCCCATGCAAATTTTAGTATTGTTTGTTCTATTTCTATTAAAAGTGCCATTGGAATTTTGATCGGAATTGCATAGAATCTGTAGCTTGCTTTGAGTAGTATAGACATTTTAACAATATTCTTCCAATCCGTAAATGGAATATATTTCCATTTATTTGTGTCTTCTTCAATTTCTTTCATTAATGTCTTACAGTTTTCAGTGAAGTTCCATTTTTCTAATCACTTTCTTCTGACTTTCTCCAACTTGTCTTTATTACACCAAACCCAGTGCCAAAAGTGATCACAGTGCTTCAGGTGTGCTACAATTGGTGCAGATTGTAGCAAAGCCACCACTTCCATATATAGTAGCTCATGTCAATGCTGTCAAAGTTGAATCAGTTCTTTGGCTGATACAGCTTAGAGTATTGACTCATCCTCAGCCTCTTGTCACAGTCTTCCTAGTCTTTCTCTCTTGTGCTGTTGCTAAGCTCCTTCTCCTCTACCCTTGCTTATACAGCTGCCTTTTTGGGATAAGAGCCAACTCTGGCGCTTAGATATGTGTTATGTGTGGACTCTGTCTTAACTTGTTCATCCATTCAAACAATTTTTATGCTCTCCTGCTACCCTGCAGTCATTCTTCTGGGAATATAAATTGATGAATATGGTGGACACAGTACTTGGCCTCATGAATCTTTTAGTCCAATAAGGAACAGTAACAATTAGTTCAATGGGTACAATTGAGTGAGATAAGAACTCTAACAGAAAGTACAGGATTCTCTGGTAGAGTCTCTAACCTAGTTTTAGGGACTCAAGAAAGGCTTCGTGGAGGAAATTATATGTTAGCTGAACAGTGACAGAGATGTAGGTGTTGGTCAAGCAAAAAGAGAAGAATGATCTCCCAAGGAAAACAGCTTGAACAAAGAACAGAGAAGCTGCATGGAGATTTTGAGGCATCGGATCAGATTAGAAGTGTGGGATCAGAAAGCAGCAGTGGAGAGCAACAAGACAGCGGAGGTGAGACAAGTTGGAGTTTAAACTTCATCCTAAAAGAAATAGGGAGCTATTAAATGATGTGAAGAGACGAGCGGCATTAGACCTTTACTCTAGAAAGATCACTCTGGCTTCAAAGTGAGGAGTGGACTGAAGAGAGAGACAATATTGAAGGCAGGGTGACCAGGTAGGCTGTTGCAGTATTCCACGTGAGAGTCGTCTGAAACATGGTGGCGAGTAGAGGTGACGGAGAGAAGTGGACAGGTGACGGAGATACTTAGAGCTAGAAATGACAGGACCTGTTGAAAGATTAGCCCTAGGGGGCAAATGAGGGAGGTGGTAAAAGTAGCACTTGAGATTTTGGCTTAAATACCTGGATGAACACCTGGCACATTCACTGAGAGAGAGAATCGAGATAGAGGAGTGTTTTCTTGTTTTTGTTGTTTGTTTACTTGGGCACATGTGGGTAATAAGTTCTGTTTTAAACTTTGGGTTGACAATGGAGATGTCAAGTATGCAGTTGAATACGTGAATGTCAGTCTGAATGGTAGATTCAAGCTGGAGTTAGAGATTTGGGAATCATCAGTGTACTGATGGTAAGTGAACACAAGGGAGGGGGTAAGAGGTTCAGGGGTAAGAAGAGACAAGGATGTAAGAAACCCAACCGTTTAAATTTTGGAAGAGGAAGAGGACTCAAAGGAAGAAGAAAGGGAATATCCAGAGTTATAGATGGAAAACTAGCAAGGAACTCTCAAGAAGAAGGAAGTTATCAATCATATCAAATGCTGCTGAGAGATCATTCAATGTATTTCTTTAATTACAATTCTGTTATCTAAACTTCAGCAAGTATGTTACTATATTAATTCATTCAAACAAGTATTTATTGAGTCCTTAGTATATGCCAGATACTCTTCTAGGTCCTGGAGCTACAGTAGTTAATAAAACAGACAAAGGCCGTATGTAAGGCAGATTAAAATGTTCAACTAGACTGAGAAGAAAACAGAGTCCTCTCTTACTTTCTGTAATTTGGAAATCAGCATCCTTGGGTTTCAGCTAACCAAGACTATCCTAATAACACTTAATTTATATATATTTTTTCTTCCCCAAAAGAATATCATGGGACACTTTGTCAAATGGCACATCAAATGCCATATTCAAATCCAAATATAGTATGCCTCATGCATTTTCCTGATCTTCTGGGGTAGCAGTATCTATGGTTGATTATTCTACCACCTGGGAAATCAAATTATCAGAAAATCAAGTTTTAAAACTTGTCAGACACTTTAATGTCAGCCAACCAATTCAGCCCACAGGTTATTAAATATCTTTTGAGTACTTGCCTTGTGCCAGGTGCTGTTCTAGGTACTGGGATATCATGGTGGTCAAAACAGACAAGGTCTCCAACTTCTCACAGAAGGTGGGGTAGGGTAGTATTTAAGAGCATGGGCTGTGTTTAAAGCCCTACTCTGCCATTTACTAGTAAGTTATTTAATCTTCTCCTGCCCTAATTTCATCACCAACCAGGACTCAGTTTCATCATCTGCAAAATGGGGATAATTATAGGAAACCTATCACATAGTTGTTAAAAGACAAGTTTTAAAAAGTGTAAAATCATTATTCTCATACAAATGTAAAGTGAACATGTAACAAAACTTTTATTTAAATCATTAATGAGGGAACTAGTAAGATGTTACAAATAAGTCAAAGAATACACACACACACACACACACACACACTATGTAATATATACATAATCAGGAATGCTGAAATAAATTTATAAATAGATGCAAAACTAGTCAACATCAACAGGATGATAATCAATTGCATTTTACTGGACATGAGAGGTGACATCTGAGCCAGGTAGGAATTAACCAGATGATGGTAGGAGAGAGGAGGAGGGGAAGGAGTACTGCATGTAAGCCTGGAGGTGAGAGTAAATTGGGAACATTTGGGGAAGTGAATCTAGCTTAGTCTGATGGACTACAGGCTGCAGTGAAGGGAGACAATGGTCAGAAAGAAGTTGAAGTGGAAGATCTTAAAGAGCCTTGAGCACCATGTCTAGGAATTTGGATTTTAAGAACAAGGAAGAAATATCAAACAATTTGGTACATGGAATTGGTAAGAATTGATTTGTATTTCAACAAGGTCTTAAACTGTAATCAAAGAGCTGTGTGGAAAGGAAGAAGGCTGAAAGAGGAGAATTGAATTGGGGTGTTTTTACAGTAATCCAGGCAAGAGGTGGGCTAGCCTCAATCAGGGGCTGGAAGTAGTGATGGAGAGAAATAAAATCAAGATTATTTATAGAGGACCTCTGACAATGAGTGATGGGTTGTGAAGGATAAGAGGGAAAATTAAAGCTCCAACTCAAGTATCTAACTTGGGCATCTGCAGAGACGATGCAGTCATTCAATGGGATAATGAACACGGAACAGGAAAGGAGTGTTGGAGGGGAAGATAATACATTTAGTTTTGCACCGATATGTAGAGTTTGAGTGGCCTATGGGGCATGTAAATGGAGATGTTTAAAAAGCATCTGGATGTGAATCACAGGGAGTAGAAGCAAATGTGGGGTCACTGGATATAGGAAGCAACTGAAGCTTGACCTAGGGTAGCTCACCCAGGGAGAGGGAGGAGAGAAGACCTAAGAAAAACCCTGGAGAACACTAATATTTTAAGGATGGGCAGAGAAAGAGCAGCTGCCAGGGAGATAAGAAAGAGCAATTAAACGGGTAGGTGGAAAACTAGGGAAGTACAGAATGGCGGAAAAGACTGTTTCAGAAACAAGGAAGAAAGTGGTCAAAAATAATAAAAACTAGCACTTAAAGAGTGCTCACCATGCACTAGGCACCATTCTAAGTGCTATACATGTAGAGCTCATCATATCCTCTCAACGAGTCCATAAGCTAAGTACTATTATTATCATCCTCATATTACAGATAAGGAAACCAAACCCAAGAGAGGTTAGATTACCGGCTCAAAGCTAGCATGAGGAAGAGTCAGGATTTAGACTCAGGCTCTCTGATCAAAGAATTCGTGCTCTTAACCGCTATGCTGTACCACTGTGTTGTACACTCCACCGAGGTCGGGTCAGTAGAATATGAGGAGTACTCATTAGATTTAACAAGGCAGATACTGCAACCTTGGTAAGAGGAGTTTTAGTGCAGTGATATGGAAAGGCATACTTGAGTAGAGGAGTAAATAGACAGTTATTTTTTAAAGCATTTAATTGTAAAGGGGAGATGAGAGGATAGTAGCTCAGTGAGAGAAAGGATAAAGGGAGATTGTGTTACGTTTGTGTGTTAAGATGGAAGAGAATTGACTTCATTTAAATATAAGCAGCAAGAAACCAGTAAAGAGGTGGTTTAAGATACAGGGGAAGGAAGAGTTAACCAACAGCTGGAACTTTGTGTGAAGCAGGTGGGATAGGGTCCAGAGACCCTTCCTCCCAGTTGTATCAGAAGAAAGGTAGGAAAGAATGAATAAGGATGCAAGTCTTCTAGCACATCTGGGGACCAGAATTGAAGGGAGTCCCTATCTGATGGAGGAGAGAAGTTAATATATTGTTAGGGGAGGTTGTAGGATGGGAGAAGAAGTAGAAAAGTTTTGAAATAGCCTCGTGAAGATGAGAAAACACAGAAGGGCAGCTGGGAAGCACTGAGAGTCCAGTCATGGCTGGAGACTCAGATTAGAAAGTCTAGATCTCAATCAGTACAGTATGGGTACAGCTGGCCAGTCACTTCTCAAGCCTTGTCTTGTCCAAAGCCCTCATCAAAGCTTCCTGCCCAAGGACTTCACAAAACCTAACTATGCGTCCCTAGATTTTTCCAGGTGGAGTCATTTCTGCAAGTCACGCATCACAGGAGCTGGAAGTCGTTAGAGGGTTTAGTGGGTCTCAGCATGCTCTGTATCACACCTGAACATGCTTCACAAAGAGAGCACATTCCTCCTACAATAATTTTTGTGGAGGACGTTTTGGTGGGCAAATATTTGTCTTAATATTTTTAAAGAATAAAAAAGCCTAAATTTCTGCCATGAGGTGGTAAAACTCTGTCTTTTTCTGATTTCCACTGAAGGAACAAACAAACCGTCTTCCTTCTCTGGAAATTGTGAGTGAGGGCTGGGAGAGGGAGCACATACCTATCCGATGGCCTTATAGGATATTCCCACACACAAAAAAAACCATTTTGCAATTTCACAATTCTAAATGTATTCTCATCTGTTGCAGTGGGTATGTTTAGAGGACAGATGATAGCCGAATAGGTATCTAAGCAACTGCTCTATGACAAACTAAAATTGGGGAGTTACAAGTGGGATCATAAGAAACATAGAAACATTATGCTAAAAAAAAATCACAAGGACAAACTCATTGCCAGTGGCAAGAGACTGCAGCTGAGCATCAGAGCTGCCCTGGAGAGAAGATGCCTCAAGGCTGCCATTGTGGTGTGGTTGTGAAGGCGAGCTCAGTTCAACTCTCTAGGAGAGTCACTGTTTCACCTCCCCTACCTGTCCTCATTTTAAGTCTGTGGTTATTTCTTCTCATTTATGTAATGTTTTAAAAAATATGTATACCTGGAGCCCCATCCCAGAGATATTTTGTCTTTTTCGACAAAATAGTTATTGGTGTTTAATTGACATACGATGAGCTAAATCTACATAAAATGAACAATTGGGTAAGTTTTGACATATGTAGACATCCATAAAGTTATCACCACAACCAAGAAACTGAACACATTCATCACTCCCAAGAATTTCCTGCTGCCCCTTTGTAATTCTTCCCTTCCAGTACTCCAAACTCCATCTCCAGACAACCACGGGTATGATTTCTGTCACAATATATTAATTATCATTTCCTAAAATTTTGTGTAAATGACATTAGTATGTACTCTTTTTTGTCTTCTATCACTCAGCATAATTTTTTTGAGATCCAATCAGGTTGTTTGATCAACAGTTTATTACTTTTATTTCTGAGTAGTATTTCATTGTATGGATACATGGCAGTTTATTTAACAATTCATCTGTTGATGGACATTTGGGTTGTTTCAAGTTTGGGACTATTGCAAATTAAACTGCTATGAAAATTCGTATATAAGTCATTGTATGGATGTATGCTTTCCACTTCTCTCATAAGTATCTAATAGTGGAATAGTTCGATCATATGGTAGTTGTGTTCTTAACTTTTTAAGAAACTGCCAAACTGTTTTCCAAAGTGGTGGCACTGTTTAACACTCCCACCAGCAGCCTATGAGAGTTTCAGTTCCTCCACATCCTTGCCAATACTTGGTATGGTCAATCTTTTTAAATTTTAGCGATTTTAAAGGGTATGCAATGGTATGTCATTGTGGATTTAACTTGCATTTCCCTAATGACTAATGATGTTATGCATCTTTTCATGTGCTTATGTGCCATCCATATATCTTTGGTAAAATGTGCGTATCTTTTGCCCATTTTTATCGGATTGTTTTCTTATTATTGAGTTGTGCGAGTTCTTTATATACTCTAGATCTAAGTCCTTTATCAGGTATATGCTTTACAAGTGTTTTCTCCCAAACTGTGGCCTGGCTTTTCATTCTCTCAATAGTATCTTTCAAAGAGAATATTGTTTTATTTTGGTAAAGTCCAATCTATCTATTTGTTCCCAGGTAGATGGTCCTTTTGGTGTCATATCTAAAAAATCTTTACCTAACCCAAGGATACAAAGATTTTCTCCTGTTTTATTTTAGAAGTTGTATAGTTTTTACATTTAAATGTAAAATTCATTTTGATGTAATTTTGGTATACAATGGAAAAATGAATTAAAGTCCTGTTTTTGGTATATGGATATCTAATTGCAAATGATTCAGCACAATTTATAGAAAAGACTATCCTTTCTCCACCAAATTGCAATCGTCCTTTGCAATCATCAAAAATCGGTTTTCAGTAGATGTGTGTGGGTCTATTTCTGGACTTGCTGTTCTGTATCATTGATGTATTTGTCTATCTTGATACCAATACAATATTGTCTGAATTACTGTAGCTTTATAATAAATCTTGAAATCGGGTAGTATTAGTCATCCAACTTTGTCCTTTTTTTCCCACATTTGAATTGTCTGTTCCAGATTCTTTACATTCCCATATGAATTATAAAATCAGTTTGTCAGTGTCTACAAATAAACTTGCTGAAATTTCGATTTGTATAACATTTAATCTTAGAAGAATTTGGGGAGAATTGACATCTAATAAAATTGAATTTTCCCATCCACAAACATGGTAAGTCTCCATTTATTTAGGTCTCATTTCTCTCAGCAATGTTTTATATTTTCCAATGCAGAGGCCTTGCACATCTTTTGTAAAATTTATCCATAAGTATTTTATATTTTTAATACTATTATACGTTTTATTAGATGTCTATTTCCAATTGTTGAATGATTGTATATACAAATAAAATTGATTACTGTATATTGATTTTCTATCCTGCCACCTTACAAAACTCACTTATTAATTTTAGTAATATTTTGATAGATTTCGTACGGCTTTTCACATAGATCATCATATTGTTTTTGAGTAAAACAGTCTGGATGCCTTTCCAATCTGCATGCCTTTCATTTATTTTTCTTACCTCACTACACTAGTTTGAACCTCCAGTACAATGCTGAATAGAAGTGATGATAGCAGACATCCTTGTCTTGTTATTAATCTTGGTGAGAAGACATCCATTCTTTCACCACTAGGTGTAGGTTTTTTGTAGATGCCCTTTATTGGTTTAAGAAAGGTTCTATTCCTTGTTTGCTGATAATTTGTATAGGGATTGGATGTTGGATTTATCAAATGCTTTTTATCCACTTATTGAAATAATCGTATAGGTTTTCTTTTTTAGTTTGTTAATATGGTGAATGGTAAAATACACTGACTTATTTTGAAATGTTAAAACAACCTTGTGTTCCTGGAGGACTCCAACTGATCATGAAGTATTACTCTTTTTACATATTGTTGAATTTGATTTGCTAAAATTTTGCTTAAAGTGTTTGCAATTTTATTTAGGAAGGATATTGATCTGCAGTTTTTCTCTTCTTGTGTTGTCATTGTCTGGTTTTGGTTAAGATGGCCTTGTAGAAATGAGTTGGAAAATATTCCCTCCTCTTAACTTTTCTGGAGGAGTTTGTGTATCATTAGTATTATTTCTTCCTTAAATGTTTAATAGAATTCACAAGTGAAGCCATTTGTACACAGAGCTTGCTTTTTTCCCACGTTTGTTGAAGCATAATTGACAAAGACTGTATATATTTAAGGCCTACAACTTGATGACTTGATATACATAGTGAAATTATCATCACAATCAGGCTAATTAACACATCCATCACCTCACATAGTTACCATTTTCATTTTTTTTTTGTGGCTAGAACATTTAAGATCTACCTTCTTAGCAAACTTCAGGTATATAATAGAGTATTGTTAACTACAGTCACATTGTATACCTTAGATCTCCAGAACTTACTCACCTTGAATAACTGCAACTTTGTACCCCTTGACAAACATCTCCCTATTTCTGCCTCCCCTCAGCTCCTGGGAACCACCATTCTACTCTCTACTTCTGTGAGTCCAACTATTTTAGATTCCACGTGTAAGTGAGATCATGCAGTATTTGTCTTTCTCTGCCTGGCTTATTTCACTTAGTATAATGTCCTCCAGGTTCAAGCCATGTTGTCACAAATGGCAGAATTTCCTTCTTTTTTTAAAAAAATTTTTTTTATTTTATCTTTTTTGTGTGTGTGTGAGGAAGATCAGCCCTGAGCTAACATCCATGCCAATCCTCCTCTTTTTTGCTGAGGAAGACTGGCCATGGGCTAACATCTGTGCTCATCTTCCTCCACTTTATATGGGACGCCGCTAAAGCATGGCTTGACAAGCAGTGCATCAGTGCATGCCCGGGATCCGAACCCCGGCCGCCAGCAGCAGAGCGCGCACACTTAACCGCTACTCCATGGGGCCAGCCCCAGGATTTCCTTCTTTTTAAAGGCTGAATAATATTACATTGTTTATATGTGTGTGTGCATATGTATATCACATTTATTTATCTAGGTATCTAGATCTATATATCACACTTTCTTTATCCATTCATCTATTGATGGACCTTTATGTTGTTTCCATATCTTGGCTATTGTGAATAACACTGAAACAAACATGAGATTATAGATATCTCTTCAAGATTCTGATTTCGTTTCCTTTGGATATATACTCAGAAGTAGGATTATTGGATCATAGATAGTTCTATCTTTAATTTTTTGAGGAACCTCCATACTGTTATCCATAATGACCATACCAATTTACATTTCTACCAACAGTGTACAAGGGGTCCCTTTTTTCCACATCCTCAGCAACACTTGCTATCTTTTATCTTTTTGATAATAACCATTTTAACAGATGTTAGGTGATATCTCATTGTGGTTTTGATTTCCCTGATGATTAGTGAAGTCGAATATCTGTTGGCCATTTGTAAGTCTGCTGTTGAGAAACATCTATTCGGGTCCTTTGCCAATTTTTTAATTGAATTATTTGGTTTTGGCTATTCAGTTGTATGAGTTCCCTCTATATTTTGGGTATTAACCCCTTGTCAGATATATGATTTATGAATATTTTCTCCCATTCTGTAGGTTGCCTTTTCACTCCGTTGATTGTTTACTTCACTGTGCAGAAGTTTTTTAGTTTAATGCAGTCCCGATCCCACTTGTCTATTTTTGCTTTTGTTGCCTATGCTTTTGGTGTTATATCCAAAAAGTCATGACTCAGACCAATGTCAAAAAACTTTTTCCCTGTGTTTTCTTTTAGTAGTTTTACAGTTTCAGGTCTTATGTAAGTCTTTACACCATTTTGAGTTATTTTTGTATATAATGTGAAATGAGGGTCGATTTTCATTCTGCTTGTGCAATTTTCCCAGCACCATTAATTAGAGAAACTATCCTTCCTCCCTTGTGTGTTCTTGGTGCCTTGTCAAAGATCAGTTGACTGCAGATGTGTGAATTTATTTCAGGGCTTTCTATTCTGTTCCATTGATCTATATGTCTATTTTTATGCCAGTACCACGCAGTTTTGATTACTATAACCTGGTAACATATTATAAAATTAGAAAGTGTGTTGCCTCCAACTTTGTACTTCTTGCTCAAGATTACTTTGGCTATTTGGGATCTTTAGGGATTCCATATGAATTTTAGGACTGTTTTTTCTGGATCTGTGAAGAATGTCATTGGGATTCTGATAGAGATTGCACTGAATCTGTAGATCACTTTGAATAGTATGGATATTTCAACAATATTAATTCCTCCATCCATGAACACTGAATATCTTTCCATTTATCAGTGCTTCTTTAATTTCCTTCATCAATACTTTATAATTTTCAGTGTATAAGTCTTTCACCTCTTTGGTTAAGTTTATTCCAAAGTACTTTATTATTTTTGTGGCTATTGTGAATGGGGTTATTTTCTTTTCAGTTAGTTCATTGTTTGTGTATAGAAACATGACTGATTTTTGTCTGTTGATTTTGTATCCTGCAACTTTACTGAATTCATCGATTAGTTCTAACAGTTTTTTTTTGCTAAGTCTTTAGGATTTTCTATGTATATGATCATGTCATCTGTAAATAGAGATAACTTTACTTCTTCCTTTCCAATTTGGATGCCTTTTATTTCTTTTTCTTGTCTAATTTCTCTGGCTAGGACTTCCAGTACTATGTTGAAAGAAGTGGTGAGAGTGGGTGTCCCTGCTTTGTACCCAATCTTAGAGGAAAACTTTCAGTTTTTCTCCATTGATTATGATGTTAGCTGTGGGCTTGTCATAGATAGCCTTTATTGTGTTGACATAAGTTCCTTCTATACATATTTTATTGAGACTTTTAATAATGAATGATGTTGAACTCCATCAAATGCTTTTTCAGGGTCTGTTGAGATGATCCTGTGGCTTTTTTTCTTTCATTTTGTAAATGTGTGTATCACATTGATTAATTTGCATATGTTGAACCATCCTTGCATCCCAGGGATAAATCCCTCTTGGTCATGGTGTATGATCCTTTTTTTTTTTGCTGAGGTAGATTCACCCTGAGCTAACATCTATGCCAATCTTACTCTATTTTGTATGTGGGTTGCTGCCACAGCATGGCCGCTGATGAGTGGTGTAGGTCCATGTCCAGGAACTGAACCTGGACCAGCAAAGCAGAGTGTGCCGAACTTAACCACTAGGCCATGGGGCCAGCCTCTGGTCATTGTGTACGATCCTTTTAATGTGCTGTTGTATTTGGTTTGCTAGTGTTTTATTGAGGATTTTTGCATCTATGTTCTTCAGGGATATTGGCCTGTAGTTTCCTTTTCTTACAGTATCTTTGTCTGGTTTTGGTATTAGAGTGATGCTGGCCTCATAAAATAAGTTTGGAAGTGTTTCCTCTTCTACTTTTTGGAAGAGATTAAGAAGGGTTGATGTTAATTCTTCTTTGAATGTTTGGTGAAATTCGCCTGTGAAACCATCCAGTGCTGGACTTTTCTTTGTTGGGAGGTTTTTCATTACTGATTCAATCTCCTTACTTGTTATTGGTCTGTTAAGGCTTTCTTTTTCTTTTTGATTCAGTTTTGGTAGGTTGTATGTTTGCAGAAATTTATCCTTTTCTTCTAGGTTATCCAATTTGTTGGCATATAATTGTTCATGGTAGTTCCTTATGATCCTTTTTATTTCTGAGGCATCTGTTGTGATGTCTCCTTTCTCCTTTCTAATTTTATTTATTTGATACTCCTCTATATTTTTCTTAGTCTAGCTAAGAGTTTGACAAATTTGTTTATCTTTTCCAAAAATGAACTTTTATTTTTTTTCTATTTTTTAATTTCTCTATTTGATTTCTGCTGTAATCTTTATTTTCTTTCTTTGACTAACTTTGGGCTTAGTTTGTTCTTCTTTTTCTAGTTTCTTGAGGTGTAAAGTTAGGTTGTTTATTTGAGATCTTTCTTTTTAATGTAGGCATTTATTGTTATAAACTTCCCTCTTAGTACTGCTTTTACTGTATACCATAGTGTAGTTTTACTATGTTGTGTTTTTATTTTCTTTTGTTTTGAGACACTTTTTAAATTCCCTTTTGATTTCCTCTTTGACTCAACAGTTATTAAAGAGTATTTCGTTTAGTTTCCATTTATTTGTGAATTTTCCCATTTTCTTATTGTTATTGATTTCTAATTTCTTTCCATTGTGGTTGGAAAAGATACTTGGAATGACTTCAATCTTGTTAAGTTTGTTAACACTTGTTTTGTGACCTAACATGTGATCTGTCCTGGAGAATGTTACATGTATGCTTGAGAATAATGTGTATTCTTTTGGTTTTGAGTGGTAAGTTTCATATGTCTGTTAGATCCATTTGGTCTATAGTGTTGTTCAGGTGAGCTACTTCTTTATTGACTTTTTGTCTGGATGTTCTATCCATTATTGTAAGTTGGGTATTGAAGTCCCCAACTATTATTATATTGCTGTCAACTTCTCCCTTCAGATCTGTCAATATTTGCTTTATATATTTGGGTGCTCTGATGTTGTATGTGTATATATTTATCATTGTTATATCTTCCTGTTGAATGACCCTTTTAACATTATACAATGACCTTCTTTGTCTCTAGAGACAGTTTTAGACAAAGTATATTTTGTCTGATATAAGTATAGCCATCCCTGCTTTATTTTGCCTACTATTTGCATGAAATGTCTTTTTTAATCCCTTTACTTTCAGCCTACATGTGTCTTTAAATCTAAATTGAGTCTCTATATAAACAGCATATTGCTGGATCTTGTCTTTTATTATCACTCAGCTGTTCTATGCCTTTTGATTGGTGAGTTTAATCTATTTGTATTTAAAGTAACCATTGATAGGTGAGGACTTACTGTTGTCATTTTATTAATTATTTTCTGTCTGTTTTACGGTTGTGTTGTGCCTCTTTTCCTCTCTTGCTGTCTTTTTCTTTAATTTGATGATTTTTTAGTGATTTGCTTTGATTCTTTTCTCTATATTTTTGGTATCCATTATAGGTTTTTTCTTTGTGGTTAGCTCCAGGCTTGTGTTAAAATACCTTGTAGTTATAACCTTCTATTTTAAGTTGATAACAACTTCAATAGCATACAAAAACTCTACACTTTTGCTCCCCCCTCTATATTTTATGTTCTTGTAGTCAGAGTTTGGTTCTTTTTATATTGTGTATCCATTAACAAATCTTTAACTTTCATATTGGGGCTAAAAGTAATTTATGCACCCCCATTACAGTGTTTCATTATTCTGTATTTGTCTATATGTTTACTTTCATCAGTGATATTTATGCTTTCATGTTGATTTTTAGTATTTTTTTTTTTCAATCTGAAGAACTCCTTTAAGCATTTCTTGTAAGACAGATCTAGTGGTGAGGAACTACCTCAGGTTTTGTTTGTCTGAGAAAGACTTATCTCTCCTTCATTTTTAAAGGATAATTTTGAGGGGTATAGTATTCTGGGTTGTCAGAGGTTTTTTCCCTTTCAATACTTTGAGTATATCATCCCACTCTATCCTGGCCTGCAAGATTTCTGCAAAGAAATCCACTTACAGTCTTATGGGGGTTCCCTTATATGTAATGAGTCACTTTTCTCTACTGCTTTCAAATTCTCTCTTTGTCCTTGACTTTTGACAATTTGATTATAATATGTGTTGGTGTAGTCTTTGGAATGATCTTTTGGGGACTTTTGAGCTTCATAAATCTGGATGTCCATATTCCTCCCACAATTTGGGAAGTTTTCAGCCATTATTTCTTTAAATAAGCTTTCTGCCCTTTTCTCACTACTCCTCCTGGGACTCCAGTAATGCATGTATTAGTTCTCTTGATGTTATTCCATAAATCCCATGGCTTTCTTCATTCTTTCATTCTCTTTTCTTTTTTTGCCTCTTACTAGATAATTTCAAATCACCTGTCTTTGAGTTTGCTGATTCTTCTGCTTGGTTGAATTTCTTGTTGAAGCTTTCTATTGCACTTTTTATTTTATTTATTCTTCAGCTCCAGAATTTCTGTTTGGTTCTTTTTTATGATTTCTATCTCTTTATTGAACTTCTTATTTTGTTCATGTATGTTTTTCCTGATTTTGTTGTCTGTGTTTCCTATAGCTCTCATTGAGCTTCTTTAAAATATTTATTTTGAATTCTTTGTCAGGGAATTCATAGATTTCCATTTCTTTTGGGTCTATTACTGGAAAATTTTTGTGTTCCTTTGGTGCTTTGGTGATGTCATGTTTCTTTGGTTTTTCCTGTTCCTTTTAGCCCTGTGTTGATGTTCGCAAATGTGAAGGAGCAGTCACCTTGATTAGTTCAAGTTGGTTGATAGTGTTGTTCAAGTCTTCCATATTCTTACTTATTTTCTTTCTAATTGTCCTATCAATTTTTGAGAGAGAAGTATTGGAAGCTCTTACTATAATTGGATTTGTCTTTCTCCTTAAAGTTCAATCAATTTTTGCTTTATGTATTTTGAAGTTCTATTATTAGATTCATAAACATTTAGAACTGTTATATTCAATTGACCCCTTTATCATTTTTCAGCAACCTTCTTTATCTCTCTTAATAATCTCTACTATGACATTAATATAGCCCATCTAACCTTCTATTGATTAATGTGAGCATGGTATATTGTTTTCCATTATTTCACTCTTAAGCTATTTGTGTCTTTATATTTGAAGTGTATTCCTTGCAGTCTGCATATAGTTGAATCCTGCTTTTTATCTAATCGTACAATCTCTGCCTTTTAGTTGTGATATTTTGCAAATCATTTTTAATGTGATTGCTGACATGGTTAGGTTTAAATCTATCATCATGTTATTTGTTTTCTATTTGTTCCATATGCTCTTTTCTGCCTTTTCCTCTTTTTCTATCTTCTTTTGGGAATACTTGAATAGATTTTATGATTCCATTTTGTCACCTTTGTTAGCTTATTAGCTGTAACTCTCTGCTTTGTTATTTTAGTGTTTGCTTTAGAGTATATAGTACACTCTTTTAACTTATCAAAGTATACATTTGAATGATATTTTACCATTTCATATACGCTAGAACTTTACAGTAGTATATTTCTTCCTTACTGAACTTTATGCTATATTTGTCAAATATTTTACCTTTACACTGTATAAAACTGTAACAAAGTAAACAGCACATTGTTATCATTTGCATTTAAACAGTTAATAGTCTTTTAAAGTGATTTAAATAGTAAGGAAAAATCATTAATATTTACCCATGTAGTTTCCATTTCTACTGTTCTTTATACCTTTTTGTATATCCATATTTCCATCTGGTATCACTTTCCTTCTGCCTGAAGGACTTCCTTTAACATTTATGGTAGTGCAGATCTGCTGGCAAAAAATGTCTTTCTGGTTTTCCAGTCTAAAAGGTATTTTGCTTTCATTTTTGAAAGATATTTTCTCTGGGTATAAAATCTTCAGTTGACAGTTGTTTTATTTTAGTCCTTTAAAGTATGACTTCACTGTCTTCTCACCTGCATTGTTTCCAATGAGACATCTGCTTTTTGTTCCCTTATCTTTGTCTTCTGCAGATAGTGTGTGTTTTATTCATTTGGCTGCTTTTAAGATTTTCTCATTATCACTGGTTTTGAAGTTTTATTATGCTGTGCCTTGGTGTAATTTTCTTAATGTTTCTTGTGTTTAGGGTTTGTTGAAATCATTGGATCTGTGTTTTTATTGTAGTTATCAAATTTGGGAACACTTCAGTCATTATTTCTTCAAATATTTATTCTGATCCCTTCCTTCACTAAGAGTTCTTCAATTAAACTCATATTGGGCT
This sequence comes from Ceratotherium simum simum, assembly GCF_057802395.1. Classification (NCBI taxonomy): domain Eukaryota; kingdom Metazoa; phylum Chordata; class Mammalia; order Perissodactyla; family Rhinocerotidae; genus Ceratotherium; species Ceratotherium simum. The sequence continues at coordinate 17,071,994 of NC_141901.1, read as the reverse complement.
GCTTGAAGGTATCCCACAGCTCATTGATGCTTTGTCATTTTTAAAAATTATCTTTTCTCTGTCTGTTTCATTTTGAATAGTTTATATCACAATGTCTTCATAGGTTGCTAATCTTTTATTTTTCCCTGTCTAATCTGCTATTATTCCCAACCAGTAAATTTTTATCTCACACATTTTTGTAGATTTTATTTCTATAAGTTGGCTTTAGGTCTTTTTTATATCTTCCATGTCTCTAGTTAACTTTTAAATTATATAGAATAAACATATAACTGTTTCAATGTCGTTGTCTACTAATTCTAGCATCTGTGCCAGTTCTGGGTTATTTTCAATTATTCGATTTATCTCCTCATTATAGATTTCATTTTCTTACTTCTTTTTATGCCCAGTAATTTTTTTTATTAGATGCCAAACACTTTGAATTTTACGTTGTTGAATGCTGGATATTTTTGTACTCCTATAAAGACTCTTGGGCTTAGTTCTAGAACACAGTTAAGTTGCTTGGAAACCCTTTAATTCTTAACTATTTGCTTTTAAGATATGTTAGGCAAGACTTAAGTAGTTATCAGTTTAGGATTAATTGTTCCCCACCACTGAAGGCGAAACCTCCTGTTCAATCTACTCATTGTGCTTGAATCTTGAGGTTTTCCATTAAGGGTATAGAGAAAAGACTCTATTCTTGGCCCTGTGTGAGTGCTGCACATTGTTACCTCTAACCCTATCAGGTGGTTTTCCCCTCAGTCTTGGGTAGTTTTCTTACACATATGTATTGATCAATACTCTAATGAATACTCAAGGAGTACTCTCTGCAGATATCCATAGCTCACTCTCTCTCTCTGTTGCTTTTTTCTCTCTGGTACTCTGTCCTGAGAATGCTACCAATTTAATTTCACTAGATTCTCAGCTTTCTCTCCACTGGGCTCCACCCTGCACCAGAGCCCAGCAACTTTCTCACGGCTGCAAGCTGGGGTAATCATAAGACTTACACCACTTCTGTCCTGTGACTCAGAGATCACTGTTCTTTGTTCCCTTATGTTCAGTGTCTTGCAACCCATTGTTGTAAATATTTTGTCTCTTTTTTGTCTGTTTCCAATGGGAGAGGAAACATGGTTCCTGTCACTCCACTTAGCCAGAAGTGGAAGTCCTAGAGATTTTCTCTCAGTAAGTACAGAATTGGGACTGTACTGAGAAGCAACCAAGCTTGAGAACCACTGCTCTAGGCTAAAGAATAACATCAGAAAAAAAATGACATCCTTACTTTCCATAGTCAAACACACATTACAATGTAGGGGAGTCCTGTTTTCCTTCTTCCATAATCCAAAATTAGAAGATATTTCCTTCTGGCTGTTATGGCCGTTTGTCTAGCCTAGATCATAGTCAATCTTATATTCTTCTCCTTTAATGTTAGGATTCCAGGAAGTGCTTCCTGTAATTATCCACTCTATTCTCTAATTTTAAGTTGCCGTCTCCCTCCCTCATTTAAAGTTTGTGGTAAAGCTCACTGTCACTCTTTGAAGAATATAAGTTGATTATATTATATGTTGCTCTACTTTTCAGATCAAATAGTTAAGGCCCAAGAGCCAGTGATTAGCACAGGGCCCCAACTCCAACCAGAGGCAGAGCTAACAAGGAAATCTCTGGATTCCTGGGGAGTCCATAAGTTTTGACAGTAGAAGGAAGGCAATCCCTGGGGGAGGACCCAATATTGCCAACCTGCAGCCCGAGACCTGGAGTCTGATGTTCCTTGTGATTTTGCCCAGACAAGTGCTGCTGCAAGCACTAATCTTGTCCTCAGGGCTCTAATCTGAGATGAAAACACAGCAGATTGTCTAACTACCTCACTGTAGCTATCATTTACCCAGCTAGAATTCCAGTTAGAGGAGTTTTTTTTTTCCCCCCACCTTCACTGAACTTGTGGGAAAAAGGGGTATACAAAAATGACTTCAAAATCTCCTCATTGTCTCATGGCTCCAGATTCAGAATAAGCCACTGGAGAAAGCTTCATTCACTCAGGCACCTGAGGCAAATTGAAATGGTATATTATCCCCACTTTATAAATGAAGAAATTGAGATCCTGATGAATTATATGGCCATGGGCCTGTGCAGAGATAGTTCTATGTTAAGGAGAACTAAGTGAGTGCTTCGGACCTTGAAGATGCAAAACTTTAGTCTCTGGCTTCACTTTAGACTACAACAAAGATAAAATAAAAACATCCCACCTGGGCATTTCAGTACAACCATATAACTGCCAGAGTGGTTATTAAATTCTGCCCCCTTAATGAAAGGGACTCATTTACCGCTGGTCAGGTCAATTGAAGCACAGTTAAGTTTAGCAAAACAGAACTCAGCAATGCTTAGAATAACTGCCAATCACAGAGTCGTTGCTTTGTCGCTGTTGTTTTCAAACCATCAGACCTTTGATAAGTAAAGTGAATCTAATTGTTATATATATAAATATAAGTATATATATTGAACATAAACTATATATAATATATATATATATAAAGCAGCACATATAATTTAAAAAAGTGAAGTGTCTATGAGGAAAGCTTAATAAAACAACAGGCCTACATCCATCACAAAAATGTCTGCAAGCTGAAAAGAATATGCCAAGGACAGAAAATTTGAATCAAGTTATGCAAAAACACGAAGAAGAAAAGAGAGTGTTTAGAAGATGGCTTTGCTTCCTGTATGGCATTTGCCTGGGGTCTGACTACCACCTCAGCTTACCTCTAATAATGTGACTAGAAAATGTATAGCCAGAATTATCAGGGTTCTTGGTACATAATTGGGTGGCTGGCAAATACACATTGAATGAATTAATGAAAGAAGAAATGACTCTTCTGGCTTACTCAGCCCTCCATGATCTGGCCTCCACCTGTCTCCTGGTCTTCTCACTTGTTGTTTTCCTTGTTCACTATCCTCCAGTTTCCCTGACCTTCTTGTTCTTTCTGAAGCATGACCTGATCATTCTTGCCTTAGGGTCTTTGCATAAGCTGTTTCCTTTGACTGATCAGCCCTTCTCCAGATCTCAACATGCTGGACACTTTCTCACTGACCTTTCCTGATTCCTCTGTCTAAAATGGCTCATTAGTCATCATGTCACAAGTCATCAAGTCATCCTCCTCATTTTCACCTTAGTATTATTGCCACCTGGTATTTGTATATTTGTTTCCTATCCATATCCTTCACTAAAATGCAAGCTCTATAATAACCAACATTTATATAGACCATGTACCCTTGCACAATTATAGGCACTTTACATATAATAATGTGTTTACCCCTAATAACAACCCTATAAGGTTAGTCTACTATTATCACCCTCATTTTACAGATGATGAAACTGAGGCAAAGTCTGTCATGAAATTGAGACAGGGGGAGATGAAATAACTTGTTAGTAAGTGGCAGAGCAGGGCTTCAAACCCAGGTGGTCTGACCCCAGAGTCTATGTTCTTAACCCCTCCCTGTGCGCCTTCCTGCAGGGAGTTGGGGACTGTGTTAGTCAGGATCCTCCAAGAAGCAGACACCAAGATGGAATTAGACATGCGAGAGATTTATTTAAGAGAGAAACACCAGTAAGAGAATATGGGAGAGGAACTAGAGGAAGCTGGAAGAGAGATGAGACCATGTGGAGTTCTCACCATTGTGAAAGAGAGAGGGAAAGAAGGAAGGAGGAAAAAGGAAGGAAAGAAGGAAGACCATAGATTGCAGCATAATTGTAAGAAAGTTTCAAAAAGGTCAGGCAAAATCACCCATCAGAGGAGTCCCACATCTTCCAGGACCTGGCCTGCCTTAGTACCTCTGCAAGGTTCAGTCATTAACTGGGAGCAGCCCTTGGGAAGTGTGACCTCGGCCAGAATATCAGGATGGATTTCAGAGCACAGCAGCTGGGGTTGTCGGTTAATGACATTCCCTGCAGTAGGAGCTCTGAGAGGTGCATTTTCATGGTGGCCCCAGGGATATTGTCCTGTTCACTACCGCATCTCTGACACCTAGACCAATGTCTAGCACATGGTAGACGCTCAACTAATATTTGTCAACTAAATGATTTACCCTTCGGAACATATAAGCTACTCAATAATTGACTGTTGAATATGAGCAAATAAATGAAGTGAACATACAAAATAAATACAAGTAAGTCTCCTAAGCCCTTTACAATTGACACACCACCATTGCTGCTCTGGTGAAAAGCAAGAGTTGGGGAACTTGGAGGAGGGCCACAGAGACAAAGTGGATGTACTCACCCTTTGCTCTGGGTAATGCTGTGTGTAGGCAGTGATTTACAAAGGCACATGTATTTCCCCAGGGAAAAGAATGATACTTGGCTGTTGTTTGGGCAGATGCTCTTACAGGCACTTCAGACCTGCACATTGTAGGCACTTAATCCAAATGAAACAGTGATAGTTCACTCTCCTGAACCCATTCCAAGCTGGCTAGATATACAGCGTGTGTTATGTATCACAGAAGCTTCTGGCAGGGGCTCTCAGGCTCACGATATTTTTTTTCCTCCCTCCCTCCTTTCCTTTCCGCACCCCCTCTCCCTCTCTCCCTCTTCCTCTCTTTCTCTCTCCCTCTTACTTCCTCGTTCCTCCCTTCCTTCCCCTCTTGCTTTGCTTAAAACAACAAAAATTTATTCTCTGACAGTTCTGAAGGCCAGACACCTGATATCACGGTGTCAGCAGAGCCATGCTCCCCCTGAAGGCTCTAGGGGAGAATCCTGCCCTGCCTCTTCCTAGCTTCTGGTGGTTGCTGGCAATCCTTGGCATTCCTTGCCTTGCAGCTGCATCACTCCAATTTCTGCCTCCATCGCCACATGGCATCCTCCCTGTATGTCTTTTGTCTCTATATCCGAATTTCTCTCTTCTTTATTTTTATCTTTAATTCTGATAAAATATACATAACATAAAATGTATCATTTTAACTGTTTTTAAGTGTACAGTTCAGTACAGTTCACATTGTTGCACAACCATCACTACATCAATCTACAGGACCCTTTTCATCTTGCATCACTGCAAGTCTGTACACATTCAACAATAACTCCCCAGTCCCCTTTTGCCGCAGCCCCTGGCAGCCACCATTCTACTTTCTGTTTCTGAATTTGACTACTCTGGGTACCTCATATAAATGGGAATCATACAGTATTCGTACTTCTGAGACTGGTTTATTTCACTTACTGTAATGTCTTCAAGGCTTATCCATATTATAGCATGTCAGAATTTCCTTCCTTTTTAAGGCTGAATAATATTCCATTGTATGTTGTTATAGTTTTCTAGGGCTGCCATAAGAAAATACTACAGACTGGGTGGCTTAAACAAAAGAAATTTATTTTCTCACACTTTTGGAAGTTAGAAATCCAAGATCAAGGTGTCAGCAGATTTGGATTCCTCTTGAGGCCTCTCTCCTTGGCTTGCAGACGGCCCCCTTCTTACTGTGTCCTCACAGGTCATCCCTCAGTCTGTGTTGTCAGTGCACTATCTCCTCTTATTATAAGAACATCAGTCATATGGGATTAGAGCCTACCCATACGACCTCATTTTACCTTGATCACCTCTTTTAAGGCCCTAACTCCAAATCATCACATTCTGAGGTACTGGGGGTGAGGACTTCAACACATGAATTTTGGGGGACACAATTCAGTCCATAACATCCATGGTACAATTATAAAATTCAGAAAAGTTAATACTGATACAATTCTATTATGTATTCTCCAGACCTTGTTCAAATATTGCCGGTTGTCCTAGATATGTCATTTTCCTGATTGAGGATCCAATCCAGGATCACACATTGCATTTAGTTGTCTTGTCTCATTAGTCTCCTTTAGCCTGGAACAGTTCCTTAATCTTTGTCTTTCATGACCTCAACATTTTAGAGTATACTGTTATTTTATACAATGTCCCTTAATTTGTATGATGTTTCCTCATGCTTAAATTCAGGTCATGGATATTTTCAAGAATGCCACAGAAGTGATATTGTGTCCTTCTCAGTGCATCTTATCAGGAGGCACATAACGTTGATTTGTCCCATTACTGGTGATGTTATCTTTGACCATTCGCAAAGGTGGTGTCTGCCAGGCTCCTCTACTGTATTTTTTTTTTTTCCTTTGTAATGAGTAAGTGTCTTACGGGGAGATACTTTGAGACCATGTAAGTATCTTGTTTATCATGCTTTGTCTACTAATTTTAGCTTCCATTGATGATTCTTGCCTGAACACTATTACTGTGGTGTTTGCTAAATGGTGATTTTCTCTTTCCATTATTCCTTCTACATTTATTAACTGGAGTCAAAGTCAAGAAAGAGCTCTCCTTTCTCCACCATTTTTGTATCTATTCAATTATTTATTTATATCTGTGTGGATTCATGGATTTTATTTTATTCTATAAGTTATAACCTACAATTACTTATTTTACTGTTCAAATTGTTCTTGATTTGGTCATTGGGAGCTTATTTAATCAGCTTCAACATCCTTTTGACATGGCCCTCTCATTTTTTGAGCATTTCCTAATCTCTGACCCCACAAGATGTTACAGGCTCAGCTTGTATTTTCCATGCCCAAGCCTTAAAACGTGCCCTTTATTCAAGGAGTCCTGGTTCCTTTTATTGAGAATGATATTTTATTGAAACAATTACATTTACTAGAGAATAGGCACCTGGTGTGCTCATTGATATAGGGGTATAATTGCTTCTAGGCCTTTTCAGCAGACAGAGCTGTGAAATATATGTATGAATACACACACATCCCTATAACTATTTCTGTATTTGTTTATCTGCATATATTTTTAAGTCCTTGAGCTTATACTGATGCCTCCAATTTCAGTCCAACTCCACAAGGCTTATTCTAGCCTTCCCCCTTTCCTGATTCGCAACTCTTTTCTCTGACAAAGAGCAACCGAGCCCTCATTATTCCCAACATATTTGCTGATTCATAGAATACACATAAAGTAGTCTCAGAATAGCTAACCCATAACTCTGTGAAAGACAAACCTACTAACTAAAGTACAATATTTGTGTACAGTTTTTCTTTTCTATTTAGTTTTAGGGTATGTAGCCAAACTACTGTTTTCCAAAGTTACATTAGTTTGTTAGACACCCCTCCCCCCAAGTGTGGTTATGTTGTTGGTAACAGAGTTTGGTTCATCCTTTTCTGTTTATATTCCATTTGAGGTCTCCTTCCTCCCATTCATTTTCACTATACATCTATTCTTTGAGTATGCGAGATATTAACAAGGTTCTAAGTCACAACTATAAAAAATTCTTTTTACTCAAGAAGTGTTACCCCCCCAGTCCCTTCTACCACATTCCCATTTTTCACCTTGTTTCTACACATTGTCTGTGGGTAACCAATTTTATTAATTTCTGGTTTATTCTTTCAATTTTCTTTCTTAATAAGTGAGCACATTAATGTCTATTCTCTTATTTTTCCGTTCTTACACTCAAAGTAGCATACTGTACACACTCTCAGGTAGGTTGCTTCTATTCACCTAACATTATACCCTAAAAATTACTCTATATTAGTTCATAGATAACTTCCTCATTCTTTTTTACATCTGCATAGTACTGCATTGTGTGGATGTACCATACCACTTTGCTATACTTGTTTCCCATACTGTGCAATTACAAACAATTCTGCAATGAATAGTCTGCTATTCTGCAGGTGTATCTTTGGGATAAATTCCTAGAACTATCTATAGCAATTGCTTCGTCTCTTTTGCTGGGTCAATATGTAAGTGCATGTATATTTTTTATTAGGTAATCACAAATTCTCCTCCAAAAGAATTGTACTAGTTTGTATTCCCACCAGCAATGTATGAGAGTGTCTATTTCAACATAGCATCACCAACAAAATGTCTTGTTTTCTGTTTTAGTTTTCACCTTTCTGCTGGATAAGAATGGTTTCTCAGTGTAATTTAATTTTCATCAACTTAATTTGCATAAAATCTAATTATGAGTGAGAGTGAACATCTTTTCATATGTTTGAGGGCCATTATATATATATATATTTTATAAACTGTCTATTTATATCTTGCCTATATTTTTATCAGATTTTGAGGCCTCTCAATTTTTATGAGTCATTTACATGTTAGAGATATTAGCTTTTATCTGTGATATATCTTGCAAATATTTTCTCCCAGTTTACCAGTTCCCTTTTGACTTTGGTTATTGTGGCTTTTGCCATGTAATTTGTTTTATGTACTCAGATTTATCAGAAAGGTAGAGGATTGCAAATCTACATTCTATAGGACGGTTGAAAGAGTTTCTAGAGAAGAAGAGCTTGAGGAAGAATATAATGACTAATTTTCACATATTTCAATGACTGTCATGTAAAAGAAGGAGTAGACTTACTCTATTTCTCCAAGAGAAGGAATTAGGTTAAATGACTTGAAGTTAAAGGAAGCAATTTTGCCCTAATGCAATGAAGGGCCTCCTAGTGATGCATGGACCATCGTTTCACAAGTGGCTTGTTCAGTATCACCAGAAGAATTAAATTAAAGGCTCCTGTCGTGGTATATGTTATTCCAAAAGTAAAATATTAGCATTTGGTACAAAGTGAGATGCCAGTTAAACTGGAGTAGTGAGCCCATAATGGATTGTCCAAGACAGGAGTGCATTAGAGGAAATTTAACATTGAGTGACTGAGCTAAACTAAGGTTGGAAAACCAAGGAAGTCAGGAGTTATACAAAGCAAATCAGAATGCGTAAACAAGAGCGGGACTGGATCAGTTTTGGAAATGTGGGTTAGATCTTTGATGATTTTTGTGAGTTCTTGGTGCATGTCCATCAAGGTAAATTGAGTCAACATAAACCATACCAATAGACACCTCGGTTAATTTGCATGTTCTATAAATATTTATGAACTGTGGCCCTGACACTGTCTAGGTGTTCTAAATACAGCAGAACAAAAAAGACATTTTCCTATTTTCACAAGGCACGCAGTCTTGGCAGTTGTTGCTTCCCAGCTGTGAATCTGCTTACCAGAACTTTTTTCCAGGCCAAATTACTTCACCTAGCACATAAGAATATGAAGAAATGTCATCTTGCTGAAATTCAGGTGACATCTGGCTGGGATGAACTGAACCAATTATATTGCCCATACCTTTCATTCCAGATACTTAGAACATTTTATACAGTGTAATCAACATGACTGTCCTAGGAGAAGTGTTTTCAGTACCCCCATGAGAGTTTCAGAGGGACAAATGGAAGTGATAAGGTAGAGAGCAATAATCATCCAGCCTGGATGAGTCAGCAAAAGACCCAAAGCAGGACCAAAGACCTCACACTCTCAGAATTTCCACTCAATGACTAGCCCACACAGTATGACAATTTGGCATCCTCACGCTTTTTTTTCCCTAGCAACATACAGAGACATCCATAAAATTCATGTAATAGTGAAAATTGCTTGAGACATTAGGCTAAGGTTTACCTTAAATAGCTGCATTTCTCTCAACCCTTCCATTTAAGCTAGTGGACCTCTAGGACATGGAATAATTAGATGTCATAGACTCTTTCAGCCTCAGAGCTAGAAGATTCCTTATGGTTCACTTACTCCAATCTCCCATACTGTAATGGCTGAGAGAGGTGAGGAGGTCTTTCCAAGATCACGGCTGGTTAATGTTATTTCAGGGGTTTCCACACTGTGGCTCCTGTGCACCTCATCTTCATCTCAGGCTATTTTCCCATGTTCTAGCTTGTCTGAACCTCCTTTAATTCTTCATATGTATGATGCTCTCTTTTGCCTCTAAGCCTTTGAACATGCTTTCCCCACTGTTTGGATTAATTCCCCTTTATCTTTCTCTGGACAACTCTCACTTAATTTTCTGATCTCTGCTTATCCCTTAGACTGAGTAAAAGTCTCCTCTTATATGTTCCCATAGTACCTTTTACCTCCCCCTTGGAAATGTTCATCACACGTGTAATTACGTGTTTAATGCTTATCTTCCCCCATAAATTAATGAGCTGTTTTTGTCTCATTCCCCACGATATCTCCAGATGGTAGTCCAACATTTCTGCACGCAGTGGTTGCTCAATAAATGTTTGTTAGAGTGACTGGAAACCAGGACTCAAATTGAATTTTTCTGGTTCCCAGTGTGACACTATTTCCACATTACAGTCCTGCCTCCTGACTGAACATTCTGTTCCTATGGAGATGTTAGGGGACATTGACAAGGATCAAGTATTTAATCTGAGGATCAGATGGTTACCTGTGGTACTTAAAAAGTACCTGATGAAAGAAAGATATTTGAGAGATTAGAGTGACTCAAAGTTAGATGGATGTGGCCTCACATGAGATAACAATGTCAGCAGGACAATTTTCTAATTTATAGGACAAAAATATACATTTGGTTTGGTCAAATCCTGTATCACAGCAAAGGTCATCCTGGATTGTCTAACCAGCAAGATCAGCCCATCAGCCCTGGCATTTAATGGTGTGATAGTTTGCCCTTATATCCAAGGGTTCTTGTGAACTCAAGAATACTTGGGGAAAATTCAAACAACGTTTAATTTGTTTATGGGCATTAATAAATAAGTCAATTATTCTGTGTTTTTTTAGTAAGTCAATTATTCTTGACTAAAATTAATAAATGGTTAAACTGGAGAAGGAAATTTTAAGTAGAGTATATCTTAATATATTTTTCTATTTGGTTTTACTTTATATTAAAGTCATAGATAATGTAAATTAATAAGAATGGATCTTAGAGATTATTTACTTCATGTATGCATTTTAGAGTGAAACAAGGTCCTGGAAAATTAAGAGACTGTGTGTGTAGGAACATGTGTGGATTAAATACGCAGAAAGGCAAAATCTTAAAAAGGAAGGAGTTATCACATTTAGACAGATACAGAGACAGACACGAAAAAAACAAATATATTTGTGATATTCTGTGGCTCCAGACTAACATGGGCCATTTGACCTCATCATAATCAACAGTGAGGAAGCTAACATCATGAGTGATGCTTGTTACCCATTAGGTTCTTTTGGAGAAATGTTCAGTAAACCAAATCAGGAAAGATAACATGTTCAGGTTGGAAATTATTGTGGATTGTGTTTTCTTTAGGAAGAAATCCACTTCATTTCCTTCTGAATATTTTCACAAAATACTCTGATTAACTTGATTCTGCTGGGTTGGAGGTGGGGAGAATTTTTATGACTCCCACAGGGAATCTTTCAACCACACAGGAAGCCATTGGCCCTAATCATAATTTAGATAATCTTCAATATTTCCAAAAGCACTTTTGTAGGCATCCCAGGACTTTATTGATTAGGAATTTCTTTCAACAAGCCCTGAGGGTTACCTTTGATTTATAAATTCTCCCTTCATAGACAGCAAAATTCAAGTGTGCTAATAAGATTTCTCAGGGGATAATCAGTCTAGAAGTCAGGATAATCTGTTGGCTTATTTTCCTAGTACTTTGCAAATACTATCAGCAGATAAATGACACAAAAATTTTTCAGTGGTGAGAAAGATAACATTGTTATTAAAGTAGCAAATATTACTCCCCTTGTCTCCAAATCTCTGCTACAGACATAAATGTAGAAGACTGTTACATTTATCTACAACAATCTACAGACTGTTTCATCCACTGGTCATTTACTTTTTTAACTAGATGACACTTAAATGTATAAAACTGTCCTATCATTGGAGTCAGTATTCTCCCCACTATTTGGGTCTTCAGAGCCTTCATCTCATTTAGGGAATGACTGCCAAGGTCACTGCAGAAGGGCTAGACCAACACTGTTGAAGAGAACCTTCTGTGATGAAGGAAATGTTCTATATCTGCACCATCCAGTACGGTAGCCACTAAACATGTGGCTATTGAGCACTTAAAATGTTGTGTGACTAAGTAACTGAATTTTTATTTCATTTAAATTTAAATTTAGTGACCACATTATCAGACAGTACAAGGGCTGTGCATGATCATGTCTATCCACGTCCCACTGGCCAGAACCCATTCTTATTGCTTCAACTTAACTGCAAATTATGCTGAGAAACATAGTCTTCTATGTGCTCAAGAAGAGGAAAACAGGGTTGGTGAACATATAGCAAGCCTCTGCCCTGGACTACCCATCTGATCATAGAAGTCTTTTTCACTCTTGTTTTCACACGTAGGACATATTCACCAAAGCCCCACCCAGACCCTACAGTCTACTTAAAGCTCAGGAACCCAGGTGTTATGCGGTCCTTTCCATCAAATCCGGATGTAGCTTTTCTTAGCTTGGCAATTAATGAGATAAGAAGAACGTTATATGCTTCTTCACATCCCTCCGCTGCCTATACACATAGTATACACTTTTGGAACAGGGCTGGGATAATCCCAATAAACACCCCATCAGAAAGGAGAAGAGTGGATGTACTGTACAGACACTTGTCTGGAGCAATTCTGGAATCCTGTTAGGCAGATGTCATAAAGGCACCTCACTCTTTGAGTGGGGTGGGGTTCCTTGATTAGGCCCTGATTCTGGGAACGAGTCTTTTGTTCACTGTTCTCTGTGACTCCTGGTTCCTCTAGGAGGCCCCCTATCTGTCATTTTTATTAACTACATAGAAAGTGCCCTTTTGGGGGATAGTACAGCTTTTGAAGCTTGCCCTGCTCGTGGAAGTTTTAAGGATTGTTGTTTTTTTTTTTTTTTGGTGAGGAAGATCAGCCCTGAGCTAACATCTGCCAATCGTCCTCTTTTTTTTTTTTTGCTGAGGAAGACTGGCCCTGGGCTAACATCCATGCCCATCTTCCTCCACTTCACATGGGATGATGCCACAGCATGGCTTGACAAGCGGTGCATCAGTGCATGCCCGGGATCCGAACCAGCAAACCACGGGCCACCGCAGCAGAGCGTGCGCACTCAACAGCTTGTGCCACCAGGCCAGCCCCTAAAGATTGTTTTAAGTTTTGAACAGTCAAAGCCTTTTTTTTTTTCAGTCCAGATTCATGGCTTCTTAGGTAATGTAATTCCTTCAAAAACATGGTGGGCTTCTAATCTATCTATTTCCAGTCCATTTCATATGCCGGTAAACACACTCAGATTTCTTTGGAGACATAGTCTCAAATATGCTTTTTTAAATCTTTGTTTGCTCACTCCCACGTCTCTATATTTCAAATATGTCTATTGTGAAGCAACTTGGAACGTGTAATCTAATCTTTTCCCTTAGTCACTTTCATCAACTGAGAAATTCTACAAGAGTTTTTTCATCAGAGGCTTCTAAAATCCTGTCTCTAACACTTTACAGTTAGAAGCAGCCAGATTTTACAATCCTGCAAATCCCTGAATTTCTGGACCCACTATTCCTTTAATTTCTGCTTGTAAACAGGTGGATTCTTTTCTGAACTCACCTGTTTCTTGTAATACCTTACCAAAGACAACCAACAGCAGCCAGCACACACTGGTAGCATCCTGTTTTCCAAATTCTTCCCTTAAAGCTATGAAGTCATTAGACTTGTGGTCTCACTTCCAAGTATAGCACTGCATTTCAAGTTCTAGTCTTTCATCAAATGTATGGCGTTGTTTACTATGCGTGTTAGCCTCCAACATTGGTTTGCTTGCCACTCAGTGCTGAATTGTTAAGCACTGGCACAAATTCTAGGCTTTTGCTCAAGCAGCATCACAGTTCAAGAGACCAATTTCTGTGTTAGAGGAATTCATGCTAGCTGCTCCAACAAACGTCTTGCAAGTTTCAGGAGCTTAGCACCACAAAGGTTTATTTCTTGCTTAGTTCTTATCTGGTGCAGGTCAGAGGCTCTCCTTGAGGGCTCTCTGCTTGGCAGTGACCCCAGGGTGGTAGTATCTTTGCATCCTGTGAAACAACCATTCAAACATGTGGCTTCCAAGATCACCATAGAAAGGGAAGAGAGAGAGGGAGCAATTGTGCAGGGACTTTTATGGTCAAGTCTGGAAGTGATGGCATCACTTCCACCCATATCGCATTGGCCGGAATCTGGTGGCCTCAATCTAATGTCAGAGGATGCTGAGAAATGTAGCATTTCTCTATGCACAAGAAATTGGATTGATGAGCATCTAGCCTGTCTCTGCCACAGAAAGGATGTTCCAGGCTCTTGATCATCACTACCTCATTGAATTCTCACAAAATCCTATGTATTATTATCCCCATTTTATAGGTAAGCACTAAAAAGAGCTTACACATGTCCCATTTTGTTTCCTATAATTAAAAGTCTCCATCACAAGGTCATGTAGTGTAAGGGAAGGCTAGCTGACTGGCTGCTATCTAATCAGGTGATTTTACCTCAGTCCAGGTTTTGGTCATCAGCTGTGAGCGTCAGAAAATGATTTTGGGTTTCTGAGAGCAAGTTGGATCACCCAGAGAGCATTTCGGCATACACAGGCCTACCTGCCTTCTCCATCAAGATGCTCCCACACCTTCTGGAAAGTTCCCTAGGTGATTCTCAGACAACCTCCCTATCCTCCGCTGTCTTTCTCTACTTTGACCACATCCATTATAAATAGGCAGATCTCTCTGGAAAGGTAAATGCTCCAGGAATGGGCAAATAGAACAAAGGCATTTATTTAGATGAGGTTCTGCTCCCCAGATAAGAAGGCTTGAAATCCTGTTGTGTACCATAGAGAGGCCCTTACCAGTGGGACTCAAAACTGCCAACATTGGCCTCTTGCTGTTATGTAGCTTACATCATCCCTCTATGAATTATTTTTTTCTAAGTTTCCTTTGCTGACCAACCCCATCCTGATTGTTGTTTGCTTTCTTGAGGTCTGCTCAAACATCCATTCTAGTTACAAACTTTGCTGTCTTTTAAGATCATTTTGCATATCTCAGCTATAATATATTATTCTGTGAGGCAAATTTGCCCACTTTCCAAATTCTGGATGACGCCTTATTTTTGCCTCTGTGTGTCCTCTATGAATTACAAAAGACAAACTATGGCATGAAAGAAGTGAACAACTTCCCTCTGCTTTGAGGTTTCTCCTTATTTCTTCCCCGTTAATGCTGTGTTACTCAATTATCAGACTTAGAGGGCCCCGAGAGGAACAGATTCTTTTAGGTCAAGGATGACAGATTTGTGGTGTTAGCACAGTCACTTGCTTCTCCTGTGTCCACGGCAGGTATCAGTAATGGATCATGGCTGAGCTAGTCATCTGAACTTTGCAACTAACATGAAACACTCCTGTCTCTCTAAGTTTTGTCCATATTAGGTAAGGACATAGATTCTCAGCATATTTTAGGATTGTTAGAGTCATAATTTTCTTTGGATGTTACTTGATTAGAAGATAGAGAAACTGAGTTAAAGAGTAAGAAAGGAATCGCTGAATCCCAGGGAATGTCGAGCTTCCTCTGTGGCGGGGACTACTGTCCTGGGTTGGAGGTAAGACTGGATGATCCTCGAGAGCTCTTCCAACCCTGACATTCTGGCAGCTTCATGGCTCTTCTTAGGCCTCTCAACCACTCTTCCTTTGGGTAACTCAGGAAGCTGTTGCAGGTTTTCGTTTTGCCACTGGACTCTGCCCACCTTCTGCTGAGATCCCCTGCCAACTGAGAGCTGGCTCTCACTTGAAATCTGTGTATACTATCTTAATAGATGGCCCAGCTGGAGCAGCATCCTGGATTTTAGGAACATATTTTCATTTTATTGTTCCCTTAGTGTTTCTGTAGGACATGCTATGTTTCTAGGTTGCCTACGTGAGATGAATAATGAGACAGGGAACAAGGAGGGATCGTTCAAGGCGGCCTGCCATGCACTCAGACCACAGCATTGTGGCCAGTGGGGAGGCCTTAAGGGAGCCTAAATGGACTTTGTTGAAGCGTTCCCTCTCACTGCCCTGAGCTCAGTCAATCCTAGGACCCACTGGTATACTGGAGCTGGTTAGTATTGGTCATGCAAGCCAATTGTTCATATCTCTTCCCAAACTTCACATTTAGTAACTGCATATTGGTAGCTTTAAATTGGACATGTTAGGAATATTCACACCAGGGGATTTGGCAAATGCTAGAAATTAGAGGGTTTTTTTTTTCTTTGAAGAGCCAGTTGTTAGAAATTTAGTAGCAAACCATTGTCCAAAGTTATGGTCATGGCATTGTGTCAGCTCAATGAGTTCAGAGGAGAAGAAGGATAGAGATCTAGCCACCTATAACTCACAGCAAACTGAAAAGAGCTTCCTAATTCAAGCCCGTTGCATTATAAATGTATAATAATAATTATATTGTGAATATAAGTAAGGCATAAATACATTTATATCTCACTTTTTTCCTCCATATTCCTATGATAAAATCTGTTTTAATGTTTAAAATTTTATTGACTTTTAACACTGAATAAAATAATTTATGAAACTCCTTTATTTTTCAAAGACATGCAAATAAAATGTCATTAGGATTAGTGGATGTTTAGGCTTCCCAAATTTCTGAAATGATGCTGTTAATTTATTTTAACTATTCTCTTTAAATAAAAAGTAATATAAGGCAACTTCCACATCAAAGTAGTTCATAAGAGTTGATTGTCAGCAGCAGATCGACACTCCAGTTTTCATTAGAGAATTGGAAACTATATCTGCAACAACTAAGAAATAATGGGAACATTGCAAAAATTAACTTTTTAAGACATCAGAGAAATGTGGAAGCAATAAGGATGAGATAAATCAAAATTCTGGAAAGAAGACGACCCCCTCCTATCTGAGCTGATATTGGCATCATTTTATTCCCTGGGAGCAATTTACAAATGAGGAAAAGGACTGCGTATTGGCTCAGGCAGGGGCTGGCTACTGGGGAAAACTGAAAGCAGCAGTTGTTATCTTTGTCTTTGGTTTTCAGCAGGTTAGCTATATGTGCCTTGGTTAGCTTTCTTTGTATTTATCCTGATTGGAGTTTGCTGAACATTTTGAATCTTTCATAGTTTTGAAAGATTCTCGTGTATTATCTCTTCACTTACTACTTGTGCCCCAATCTCTCTCTCTCTCCCCTCTCCTTCTGGGACTTACACACATGATAGATTTTTTTTTCCCTTTGTTTTACACATCTATTACTCTCTTCTTTGTTTTTTAAAACTTCTTTTTCATTCTCTCTGCTTGAATTTTTCAATCTGAGTACTTTCTCTTGATATACCTTCACTTTACTAATACTATCTTCTCCTATGTTTAGTCTGCTGTTGAAACTATCCAATGAGTTTTTGATTTCAATGAGGCTGAGGAGAAAAGCAAAGAGAAATCTTGCACAGTTTGGTGGTAAAATACATATAACATAAAATGTAGTGTTAATCATTTTTAAGTGTACAGTCAGTAGAATTAAGTATATTCTTATTGTTGTGCAACCATCAACACCATCCAGTTAGAACTCTTTTTATCTTGCAAACTGAAACTCTATACCCATTAAACAATAGTTCTCCATTTCCTCTTTCCCCTAGCCTCTGGCAACCACCATTCTACTCTCTGTCTCTACGATTTTGACTGCTCTAAGTACCTCATATAAGTGAAATCATACAGTACTTGTTTTTGGTAACTGCCTTATTTCACTTAGGATAATGTACTCAAGGTTCATTCATGCGGTAGCCTATGTCAGAATTTCCTTCCTTTTTTAAAGATGAATAATATTCTATTGTATGTATATGCCACATTTTGCTTATCCATTCATTCATCAATGAACACTTGGGTTGCTTCTACTTTTTAGCTATTGTGAATAATGCTGCTTGAACATAGTGTACAAACATCACTTTGAGACCCTTGCTTTTGATTCTTTTGAGTATACACCCAAAAGTGGAATTGCTGGATTGTATAGTAATTCTACTTTTAATTTTTTGAGGGACCACTGTATTGTTTCCACAGTGGTTGTATCATTGTACATTCCAATGAACAGTGCACAAGGGTTCCAATTTCTCCACATCATCACCATCACTTACTATTTTCTGGTATGTATATGTATGTATGTGCATATATATACATATACCATCTTAATGAGGGTGAGGTGGTAACTCATTGTAGTTTTTATTTGCATTTCCCTAATGATTAGTGATGTGCATCTTTGTGCTTATCGGCCATTTGTATGTCTTCTCTGGATAAATGTCTATTCAAGTCCTTTGACCACTTTTGAATTGGGTTGTTTGATTTTTGTTGTTGGATTTTAGGAATTCCCTATATATTCTGGATATTAATCCCTTATCAGATATATGATTTGCAAATATTTTCTCCCATTCTGTGGATTGCCTTTTTACTCTGTTGCTAGTAACTTTTGATGCACAAATTCTAAAAATTTTCATGAAGTCCAATTTGTCTATTTTTTCTTTTGTTGCCTGTGCCTTTGTAGTCATACCCAAGAATCATTGCCAAATCTAATGTTGTGAAGATTTAGCCCTATGTTTTCTTCTAAGAGCTTTATAGTTTAGGATCTACATTTTGGTCATGAATCTATTTTGAGTTTATTTTTTGTATGTGATATTAGTTAAGGATCCAACTCCATTCTTTTTCATGTGGATATCCACTTTTTCCAGAACCATTTGTTGAAAAGACTGTCTTTTCCCCATTGAATGGTCTTGGCACCCTTGTAAAAAATCACTTGACCGTATATGCAAGGATTTATTTCTGGATTCTCTATTCTATTCCATTGGTCTTTATGTCTGAATTTATGCCAGTACCACACTATTTTGATTACTGTAGCTTTGTGGTAAGTTTTGAAATCAGGAAGTGTGAGTCTCTATCTTTGTTCTTCTTTTTCAGGATTGTTTTGGATATTTGGGATCCCTTGAGTTTCCATATGAATTTTAGGATGGATTTTTCTATTCTGCAAAATAGGTCATTGGGATTTTGATAGGGATTGCATTAAATCTGTAGATTACTTTGGGTAGTATTGACATCGTAACCATATTAAGCCTTCCAATCTATGAACATAAAATGTCTTGCCATTTATTTATGTTTTCTTTAATTTCTTTCAGAAGTGTTTTGCCATTTTTATTGTATGAGTCTTTTGCTTCCTTGGTTAATTCCTAACTATTTTGAGGGGAAAGATATTATAAATGTAATTTTTTCATTTATTTCATTTCATTTATTATTATTATTATTATTTTGCCAAAGAAGATTCGACCTGAGCTGATATCTGTTGCCAATCTTCCTCTTTTTGCTGAGGAAGATTAGCCCTGAGTCAACCCAATCTTCCTCTGTCACTGCCACAGCACAGCTGACAAGTGGTGTAGGTCTGCGTTCAGGATCTGAACCTGCAAACCTGGGCTGCTGAAGTGGGGCGCACTGAACTTCACCACCACACCACAGGGCTGGCCCCAGAATTGTTTTATTAATTTCCTTGTCAGATTATTTATTGTTAGTGCATAGAAATACAACTGATTTTTGTGTGTTGACTTTGTGTCCTGCTACACTGCTGAATTTGTTTATTATAACAGTTTTTTTGTGGAAGTGTCTTCTTTCTTGCCTTGCTTCTGATAAGAAATCAGCTATCGTCCTTTTCTTTGATCTTCTGTGTATTGGTTTTTTATTTGCCATTGCAACAAGTTATGGTAAACATAGTGGCTTAAAACAGCACAAATTTATTATCTTAAATTTAGCACAAATTTATTATCTTTTGGAAAAATATTCAAAAATCTGAAATGGGTCTCACTGGGCTAAAATCAAGATGTTGATAGGGCTGCATTCCTTTCTGGATGCTATAGGAAAGAATGCACTTCCCTGCCTTTTCCAGCTTCTAGAGACCTCTTGCATTCCTTATCTCATAACCTC
The DNA here is from genome assembly GCF_057802395.1 of Ceratotherium simum simum. Taxonomy (NCBI): domain Eukaryota; kingdom Metazoa; phylum Chordata; class Mammalia; order Perissodactyla; family Rhinocerotidae; genus Ceratotherium; species Ceratotherium simum. Next base: position 17,052,328 of record NC_141901.1, on the reverse strand, counting down.
CTTCTTCTACTTCTAGAGATCTCTTGAATCACTTGGCTCATAACCCCTTTCCTCCACTTCTAAAATCAGCAACATTAGGCCAAGTCCATCTCCCACTGTCATTTCTCTAGTTTTCTCTTCTGTCTCTCTCTTCCTCTTTTGAGGACCCTTGTGATTATATTGAGCCCATTCAGATAATCCAGGATAATTTTCCTGTTTTTAAGGTTACCTGATTAGCAAACTTTATTCCATCTTCTACATTATTTCCTTTTTCCATATAACCTAACATATTCATAGGATGCAAGGATTAGGACAGGACATCTTTGGGAGGCCATCGTTCTGCCAACCACACTCTGTGTGTATCATGTCTTTTTTCTCTGTATGATTTTAAGATTTTCTTATATCGCTGATTTTGAGAATTTGATTTTGATATTACTTATAGTAGTTTTATTCCTGTTTCTTTTGTTCATGGTTCATCTAGGTTCTTGAATCTTTGAGTTTATAGTTTTTATCCATTTTGTAAATTTTCCAACCATTATTTTTCAAATATTTTTTCTGTAAGTCCCTTTCAGAGATTCAATTACACTTTTATCAGGCTGCTTGAAGTTGTCCCACAGATCACTGATGCTCTGTTTACATTTTTTTAAAGTCTCTTTTCTCTGTTTTTTTTTGTTGTTGTTGTTGTTGTTTTGTTGTTGTATATTCTATCGTTCTATCTTGAAGTTCACTAATTTTTTCTTCTGTTAAGTCTAATCTGTTATTTCATTCAGTTTATTTTTCATCTTACACTTTATAATTTTCATCTCTAGAAGCTCAAGCTCAATTTTAGTCATGTTTATATCTTCCTTGTATCTTCTTAAGGTTTTGAACATATGGAACACAGTTATAATGTTTGTTTTAATGTACTTGTCTGCTAATTCTAACTCTATGTCAGTTCTGAGTCAGTGTCAACTGATTAATTTATCTCCTCACAATGGGCTGTATTTTCCTGATTCTTTGCATCCTGGCAATTTTTGCTTGGATGCCAGACATTTTGAATTTTACCTTGTGGGATGCTGAATACTTTTGTATTCCCATAAACATTGTTGAGCTTTGTTCTAGTTTGTCATTATGTTACCTGAAAACAGTTTGATCCTTTTAAATTAACATTTAAGTTAAGCATAGGCATGCCTTATGCTCCTCAATCTATGGCTATCAATCTATGGCTAATTATCAATTAGTTATCAGTCTAGTTATCAGTGTATGGCTAATTAGTCCCCATTACTGAGGTAAGAGCCTTTTGTGTACCCTGCCCAATGACCCCGTAATCTTCTGGTTTTTCAGTCTAGTTGGTGGGAACAGGCAGTATTCTCAGCACTATCAGATCACCAGGCACTGTTACCTCTAATTATTTCAAATGGTCCCCCCCCCCGACCCCTGTCTTGGGTAGTTTCCTCATATGCATATGCTAATCAGTATTCAGCTCTATACTCAAGGGTAAATCATTGCAAGTCTCCACAGTTCTCTCTCTGCATAGCTCTTTCTTTCTGATACTCTGTTCTACCACCTTGAGCTGCCATAGTCTCCTAAGAACACTCCACTCCTTCTCCTTGACTCAGGGAGTTCAATGAGCCCCACATGGTTCTCCTCCAACCCTGCACCATGGCCTGGAAACGTTCTCAAAGCAGTAAACTAGGGCAATCATAGTGCTTCCTCTCTCATAGGAATCATGGTCTTTCCTATCTCTGAAGGATCACTCTCCTTTATTGTCTGATATGCAGCGTCTTGCAAACCACTGTTTCACATATTTGGTCCTCTTTTGGATTGTTTCAGATGGGAGGTTAAATATGGTCCCTATTATTCCATCTTGGATGGAAGCAGAAGTCCACATAGACTCATTTTTGAGAGTGGAATTATTTTACATTGTAGGGAAGGGGAGAGGAATGGAATTCTAGAAGTCATACTGCCTATTCTAGAGGTGTTTACATTCCTCTACCATATCTCAGCATCAGACATTTATGTAAGGTTTCTCATTTTCTAGTATATTCTTTAGTGTCCAGACTGGATCCTCCATTGGCCTTTATGTAATGCTACGGCTTTCTGGGAACCATTCTTTCTGGCTGTGTATTGTAGGTAGAGAGCAAAGTGCAGTCTAATACTGATAACTGATGACATCCCAACACAGTATTTCACTATAAAATAACCTCCAGAAAAAAATTTTAGGAAAGTCATTCAGAAACATCTCTTTCTGATGTATCTGGACTACACAGGTCTGAATCATAGATGAAGATCAGATTACTTTATGAGTGTTCTTGTACTTCCAGTCTTTGCCCCCTACCAGTCAACAGTTTATTCAATGATGATAGTATTTAAGAGATCTGACCAGAGAAATGTATTCATCATCCATTCATCCACTGAATAAACATTTATTGAGAACCTACTATGTGCCAGGCACTAATTGGCACTTTCACTCTCTTGGGTTGTATATATGTGTCTCTCCTTAGCACTTTATACCCTATTACTCTTTGCTCTGTCTTAGAATTATGTATATAATGTCAATCTTTCATCTGATTTATGAGCTTATTTTAAGTTCTTGCCTTATTTAACATCTATATATCCCTCATAGCACTTAACACAGTTCCTAGAATCTAGAAAAGTCTCAATAAAGGATTTCTATTTGAAATAAACTTTTAAATACACATGTGCATTTGTGTTTTTGAGCATACAGACATATACCCTGTCTGTGTATTCCTTACTTACTGCCTTGCAGCTTTCACACAGCAAACAAATTGAGGAGACAATATAGTTCTTTCTAAAAGTCATTCCTTCTCAGCAGTAATTGTTGCTGCTCTGCCAGTTTGATCAAAGCAAGGGAAGAGTCTCTCAATAGGCCTTGGTTGTTGAATTTAGAAGGAAAAATGTTTTGTGTCTTATGAATATGAATACTTGTAAGAGGGCTAGGCTTGGGAATGATGATGCTAATCATTTACATCTATGGAACATAATAATTCCTGTGGATGTACTAAAGCTCCAGACTGAGAAATAGCCAGGGTAGTCCAGACATACACAGATATTACCTGTTTCCCTCAATAGCTTTCAGCTCAGACTAAATGATAACAAATGAGGGCTTTTAAAGGAAAGTTTTCAGCAAAGGTTATCAGCTTTATTTAGGCACTGTTGACTTATCCATTTAGTTATTTTATAAATTTTACCAGGGCTGAGAATTGGCTTTTGGTTTCTGTCTTTATATACTCCTCTGCCCACATTCAGGGCTGTATCAATGGATCTTTGTTGTTCTAATCTCTCAGGCTCATAGGGAAGGCTGATCAGCCTCGAGGATAGAAGGATTATTGGGGAATACCAAGATGGGTTTATTGCTCATAACTAATTCTAAATCTATGGAGTTACAGGTGCATATCAAAACTTCCCTCAAGGCAAGAAGCCCTTTCGCTTACTATTTCAACCTAATTATTTTTAGAATCTGCAATATTTATCTAGAGGCCAATGAAAGAAAACTCTTTCTAAAATATCTAAATATTTCCTTTTTTTACTTTTGAAACAATACGAAGATGACCAAAGTCAGATTTGGATTAAAAAATGAGGGGCCTAAACTCATATTTTGCAAACTCACTCTCTCATCTCTTTTTCTTTGTCTATTCTTTTTTCACTATTTACATTTACACTATTTACAAAGTATATAAACTTTCTATTTACATGATTTAGTCAAAATGAAAAACTAGTTTATATATAGAAATGGGTTAAATAAAATGTCTCTGATTGGACTCCTGCTGAAAGCTATGATGAAATAGCAAGGAGTAGGGCAAACCTCCCATCACTAATAACTAGAAAACTAGATAAAATATATGTGTCTTAGTCCATTCAGGCTGCTATAACAAATTGCCGTAGACTGGGTGGCTTACAAACAACAGGAATTTATATCTTACAGTTTTGGGGGCTGGAATGTCCAAGATAAGACACCCGAGCATTTGGTGTCTGGGGAGAGCCCACTTCCTGGTTCATAGATGGCAGTCTTTTGACTGTGTCCTCACGTGGTGGAAGCGGTTATGGAGCTCTGTGAAGTCTCTTTTATAAGAACATTAATTCCATTTATGAGAGTCTACCCCCATAACCTAATCACCTCCCAAAGATTCCGCCTCCAAATACCATCACATCGGGCATTAGATTTCAACATATGAATTTTGGGGGGACACAAACATTCAGTCTATGGTAATATGAAACAACTATTTTCAGACACTGTATAACAGGTAGCACAGGACTGTGTCCCCTAATAGCTAAATGGAGAGAAACAAGTAAGGTGAGCCCCATAATCATCTTGGATTTCTGCCTGAAGGCAACTTTCTGGATTATGGGAATAGATGGAGGGAGGTCGACCCAAGCAGAGCCCAGTGGCCTCAAGGAATTCAGGAGATAGGAATTAGAAAATTAGAGCTCAAGGCAGCTAAGGTGGTTGGATGTTGCAGTGCAGAATTTCAGAAAAATGTGATGTGAGCAGAAAAATAATACCAGAAAACTGAAAAAGGGCCCTCATGTGTCTTTGCTGAGTACTAGGCTGCACATGCATAGAGGAAAACTCTACAAAACCAGGCAAAGAATACCTAAGAGAATTGTAATCAGAACAATTTCTGGAGCTCACAAAGGTTGGTGAGATGTTTAAGCTGAGGGGAGGTATTCAAACTATGACAAGCCAGATTGGAAAGCCATTGGTGATCACACCAGGGCATTCAGTGGAGACCTCACAGCTTAGCAATAGGACTCTGCTATCATAGAATGAAGACTGCTCTAGACCTGCTCTAGAAAAGTTCAAAGACAGGCCTCAAAGAAACCAAACTACTCTGCAAATTACTTAACTGCAATGCTTTTAAAAGAAAGACAACATAATCCAGACACTCAACAACATAATATTCACAAAGTCCAGCATCCAATAAAAATTACTAAACATTCCAAGAAACAGGAAAATGTGATTCATAATGAGAGCAAAAATCAGTCAATAGGAATAGATGAGAAATGACAGAAATGATAGAATTAGAAACAAAGATGTTAAAATAGTTACTGTAACAATATTCAAATATTTAAAGTAAACCATGAACATAATGAGAAAATCAATAGATATACAAAAAATAATCAAATGGAGCTTCAGTTATGAAAAATAAAATATTTGAAATTAGCATCTTACCAGATGGGGTTAACAGAAGATTAGAAACTGCAGAAGAAAAGGTCAGTGAACCTGAAGACATAGCAAGAGAATCTATTCATAAAAGGAAGCACAAAAGAGTAAAAATACTAAAAATTATAAGAACAGAGCCTCAGTGACCTATGGATAATAATAAATAGTCTAACGTATAAATGGAGGAAAAGTAGGAGAAGAGAAAGTGCAGAAAAAATATTTGAAGAAATAGTAAATGAATATTTTCCAAATTTGATGAAAAGTAAAAACTCACAGATTTTTAAAAAAATCAATGAACCCCAAGTAGAATAAACACACACACACACACCCATACACCACCTGACGAGTGGTGTAGGTCTGTGCCTGGGAATTGAACCCAGGCTGCTGAAGCAGAATGTGCCAAACTTAAACACTAAGCCATGGGGCTGGCCCCAAGCCTCTCTTTTTATCATTAGTTTTCAGAAATTTTGCTTATGGTATGCTTTGGTGTGTATTTTTGGTAATTTGTCGTAGTAGCAGTAGAAAACTAACACTCTTGCTGAGGGTAAAATTTCAAGTAGATTCTTACACCAACATGGCCACATTCTGCGCCATACGATGTCTCAACCCACAGCTAATTTGTGCATGAAGGACCTCCCACATAGAAGCAGACCATCTATAGTCTGGCTAGGTGTTGATTAAATTGTGATTAATCAGATATTTTCCCTTGAGCCTTGACACTAGAGATATGACAGTCAGAGTTCAGTGGAAAAATAAGGAAGAAGTGGAAAGACCCAGAGGGAATCAGCTCTGAGAGGAGTAGCTGAGTCGTGCTAGTAGGGCAGGGTGCAAGGGTTGCCATAAATGGATGCCCACTTCTGAGGGGCCAGTTATTTATTAACCTATCTGTCCAGTCACCAGAACTCTGTAGTATCATAAATCTCTTCCAGTTTCATTGACACCTGGATGTATGGTCCAGATCACGGTTATTCTTACGTCCAGATGTATAAAATTCCCTCTAGTACTAGGCCTAATCTTACTGAATATAGCTATTCCTTGCAAGCAATGGCGCTTAAGTACTGCTAGTGCCTAGAATTTCAAAGGTCCTGAGGTCAGTGCCCCCCACCCTCACCCCCCCGCGAAGCATTGTTTAGAATCCTCATGCTTTGTTTTTAATTTTAGTTAAGGAATGCCCTAAACAGCTGTAACAAAGAGACCCCAAAACAGAGAGACTCAAACAAGTTATAGGTTTATATATTCCTCATTTTACAGTCCAAAGTCAGGCAGCCAATCCATTGTAGGTCAGGCAGTTCTGCCCTACAAGATCATCCAGGAGCCTAGATTTCTTTACCTTGCTGCTTCACCATCCCCTGGGGTGTTTTCTGTCTCCACATGTTCCAGTCTGGCTTACCAGCACCACAACTGCCTTCCAGCCCAAAGAAAGAGGGAAAGAAGAAAAAGTAGGTGGCAAGCATTTCCTTTTAAGGAAGTTGTACATATCACTTCTGCTTGCATTGCCTTGGTGACAACTTAGTCACTGGCCACATCCAGCTGAAAGGTTGGCTGGGAATGTTTTCTGTGGTTTGATAGTCATGGAACCTGCTAAAATATCAGTGGGAGGGAGAATACCGTTCTTGAAAGAATAAGGGGGAGGGAATGAAAATGCGGAAACCATCATCAGCATCTTCCACAGTTTCTAATGTTCATCTGAAAATATTACTACCATATGCCAGGTCCCCATTGTGCCGAGAATAAACAATGTTAGAACATGAACACAGTTTCTGCCCTCATGTAGCTGACATTCTAGAGAAACGGACTGACAAGTTATAATTTGGTGTGATTATACCATAATGCTAAAATAGAGAAACTACAGGGCGCTGTGGGAATATGCAGGAGAGGTGCTTAACTCGGTCTTGTGCCACTGGGGAAGGATTCCTGCTTCAGTTCTTCCTGAGGGTTGAGTAGGAAGCTAGGCAAAATACAGTCAGGGAAGATTTTCTAAGTAAATAAAAGGGTATATTTACATCCTGAGGTGCGAGACTTAGTGCATGCTGCAATAAAGAAAGCTAAAGAAGGTCAGCGACCCTTTCGGTTCACTCTACTACATTCTCAGAGAACCATTCATTCTTTCAATAAAACATTTTAGTGCCTATTATGTCCTGAGGACCATTCTGGGCACTGGCAAACTGGAATGAGAGTTAGAAGATGTTGTTTTTAAGTCAAGAACTGTCATTCCGTAGCCGTGTGAATTTAGGCGAGTAAGTTACCTCTCTGGGCTTCCTTTTTTCCTTTGTGTTCCTTAAATAAGACTAGACTATCTTGTTTTTCTTCCAAGTAAAATACCCAATAACTGATAATTTCATAGGGACATTAATCCTAACCACAGACTCTCAATACCTACTGAACTGTTGACAGATTAGATGCACAAATAAAAAGTCTCATGACCCATATTATCATAAAGGGTTACCCTGGTAGAAGGTTGGTATATATAAGCTTAGATTATACATACAATAATTATATTACCAAGCACTGATGTATAACCAGGCTCTATTCTAAATGCTTTGTATATTAATCTATTTAATCCTTATAAGAACCAGATGATGTAGGAAGAATTATCATTTTACAGATAGAACTGACTCTCCCAAAGCCAGTAAGTGGTGGAACCAGGATTAGAACCCAACCAATTTGGCCCCAGAGTCCTTGTTGTTAGCCTCCATACAAAACTGTGAAATACGTGGTATATTAATATTGTACAATAGGGTCATCTAGTCTTTGGGAAGTGCATTGCCCTGTTTTTCTCATTCTTTCATAAGGAGTTCTTATAACATCTGGTTCCTCACTGGAAGGTCATAGAGTGACTGTCTTGTAAATGAGTGACAATTATTAGGAAAAAAATTGATTAGGGTAATGTTTAAAATTCTATTATGTTTTTGGGGTGATGAAAATGTTCTCAAATTGATTGTGGTGACAGTTGCACAACTCTGTGAATACAGTAAAAACCATTGAAATGCAGCTGTAAGTGGATGCACTGTGTGATATGTGAATTGTATCTCACTAAAGTTGTGAAATAAAAGACAAAACATGAAACACAGCAATTCATGAATAAACATTTCAATATAATTGAAAAAAATGTTATGCTTTTGTTTGAACCATATGCAATCCAGCCTGGAGGAAATATGGTTCAGGGAGTTGGTCATACCAGTGTTTTGAATGGATTAGCTCCACGTCTCCACGTGACTTCAGTTTATTATCACCACTGCTAACGCAATCCCCAGTCTGTACCTGACAGGTGGGAAGCGTGGATGCTTTCTCCCTCCATTCCCTGGGTGGGTCCGTTGTCACAAACTCTTTTTAATCTTGGAAATCCAAGTGAGATGTGTCACCTCCCTTTCCCTTTCTCATCCAGTTCTCACGATGGATGCTGGTGTGAGGGAAGAGGGTGGAGGTGAGGAACGGGGTTCAGTTCTGAATGACACAATTTAAGAAGACAGCAATGTTCTAGATCACACCTGGAGGAGTTTGGAAAGAGGACAGCTGAATAAATTAGGGATATTTAGGCTGGGTAAGTCTTGACAACCGTCTTCAAATATTTGAAGCACTGTCTTCTGGAAGAGAAATTAGACTTAAGTAGCTCCAGAGGACAGAACTGTAAGTAAGAGATGAAAGCTACACAGGGAGGGAATAAAACGGCACGAGATGGGGCCTATCTCAAATTGCCACCTTTTTAGTCAGAGACACCTTAGAATACTACTTTCAAAAGCTTACCCTTTGATATTTAAAGGCTGGTTCCACATGATATGGGCAAACCGGAGAGGAGGCACATTGACATGAAATGCCCTGGGCCCAGTTCCACATGGTACAAACTTGGGAGCTTAAATTAAGGTGTTTTCTTTGTGTGTGTGTGTGTGTGTGTGTTTGTGTGTGTGTGTGTGTGTGTTTTATCCCAGGTACCTTTACAATGAATATCTCTTGACCTGGCTGAGTCACAGTGAAGTCTCAGAATCTTGTATATAAGAGTAGACTGGCTCAAAGCAGCTGACGCTTCTAAGAAACTCCTCAAGGAGGAAAACAAAACCTTACAGCTTCTTTTTCTTTGAAGCTGACATCAGCTACTCACAGAAAAGAAATGCCAAACTCTATAAATATGGCTACATCTAGTGAGTCTTGGTTTTCCTTTTTGTCAAATATTTTCTCAGATAGACAATATATTCTAGAAGGACAATATAAACAGACTTTTGCAAGAAGAAAGGACCATGTAGCCCCCAAATGCTATAAACGGAAATAACTTTGTGCTAGGAAGGAAGCGTGTATTTGAGGTTTTATTTTATATCAGGCTGTAATTGGCATATTGTGTAGCTTCGTGAAGCACAGATTTCTTATCAATAAAAAGAGGGAATGGAATTAGATCCCTATTTCTTACACATGGCTTCTTGGACCACTTGTAATCTGAATCATGCTTATAAAATTGCAAAATATGGAGCCCTACCTAAAATCTACTGAATCAGTATTTCTGGAGATAGAACCCAGGAATCTGTATTTTCAATAAACAGCCCAGGGGATTCTAATGCACGCTAAAGTTTGAGAATTACTGGAGCAGGTAGTTACTAATATCCCTTTTATCTTGAGCATTTTCTCATGCAATAATTTTTCATCCACTGTGGAGAAACTTGAATATCTTTCAAGTAAAGGTTTGGACCTGGATCTTACCCTTCAGGAAGAGGTCTAGGATGACCAGTGGTTGGTTTGCCCTGGACCAAAGGGATTCCCAGGATGCAGACCTGGAAACTGAATGCAAATTGAAACAAGTTGGTCACCCCACAAGGACCCAGCTATAGCGGTTATTTATCCACTGGAGAGCCCTACCAGTTCACAAAAATGCCAGGCACTTCTCTGTGCCACCCACAAGTACACAACTATCTGAGATTATAATTCCCTGGCACTCTGTTAGCAAAGGGTCAAGGAATCATTGTGCCCCACTGGCAGAGGGTCAGCTCAGAAAACACCGTTGCCCACTCTGCAGTCGGTTGGCACGGCTCCCAGTGAAGATGGTTGGAGGGGGGTGGTCTTCAGACTTGGGGGAGTTGGCAGGCAGGCTTCCATCAGCCTCGCCCAGCCATCTGTACAGCACGTAAGATGAGTGACTGTGAGTCATCTCTGCTGCCTCAGTGCAAACCACCCATGGGGAGTTCGACCTCCGCCTATTTCTAGAGAGGCATTTAACGAAGACTGACCTAATTCAAGCAAAAATAGGTCTCGATTAGTGTGTGACTAACCTGCTGATTTTTCTAATTACAAAAGAAACTTTCTGCCATGTTTGGTGATAGATTGTGATGTTTGGTGATGGTAAAGTTGCGCTTTGGTCGTGTTAATACTTCTTCTTATTCTTCTTTTCCTCCCTCTCCTGTCCCTCCTTTCCCCCTCCCTCTCTCAAGGAAATGTATGCTGCTGGTGACCAATCGTGGTGCCTGAAAACCCTCTCTTAGTCCCTCGATCTGGCAGAGCAGCTGCCATTCAGAACTTTGGTTACTGTCCAAGGTTAAAGTCACCACCTCTTGGCTCAGATCCGAGTGGCAGCTCCTTCTGTCCCGCGGAGCCCAGATCAGGATGCAAAGGCTACACCACGGGTTGTATAAGTGGGGAGCCAAGTGGCCCACTCAGCGCCTGGGAACCCTTGTTAGCTCGTCCACTCCTCCTTAGTGCCTGCCTGAGAAGGGTTATCAACCCCCCAAAAAGCACTCAGGCCCACGCAAGATGACTTATTTTGAATTGATTCTAAGAAGCAAGGAATTATTTAAAATTCACTGAGACTGTTCACTGTTACAATCTATTTATGAGACCCTCTCCTCCATTTTTTCTAAATGTCCCACAGTTACAAAGCAACAGAGAAGTGATCGAGAAAGAAGAGACAGATTCTAAATACCTGGAAAATAAAAAAGAAGGATGACCTGATAGGTCTGGGGCAGAAATATAACAGGGAAATAAAGAGTTTCAGGCAAAGGGACTTAGATTCTAAGTGGAGTCTTCAAGTAGAATTAGTTAACCAACTTCATCTCAGCAACTAGTTTGCTCCTTCAGAGACAAACATTTGAGGTGTATTTCACTTTATGCTCAAAATACGCTCCTGAAAGTTGTTTATGAATCAATTTATTATAAACTCAATCATATTTTTAAACACATAAAGGGACCACTATTGTACTATTCTTTAATGAAGCAAAGAATGCTTTGACGACACAAATGAAGCTTCCATAGTTTATCTCCCCCCAGTTATGATTCTGACAGAGGATTTTCTTATTAGAAAATGAGGCTCTGGTCTATTTCTTTTGGTCCTTGTCTTGCCTTATGAGAAATGTTCTCAAGAAGCTGACTATGTGAGCGACAGATCTGTATGTGCCATGAAGAGAAACGTGGAAGTTATCCTACAGAGGGTCCCTTGGGTCTCTTTGAGTAGCAGTTAACTGGGTAGGGAGGACCAGAAGGCTCTGCTCATGCTGGTCAGGCCCACTGCCTTCCACTGGGAGGCACAGATACCTGAAGCTGATGTTGCTCAAATGAACGAAAGATACCCCTTGTGGTAGGTTGAAAAATGGCCCCCAAGGTGTTCACATCCTAATTCCTGGAACCCGTGAATGTCAATTTATATGGCAAAAAGAGACTCTGCAGTTGTGCTTAAGTTAATGATCTTAAGCTAGAGAGATTATCCTGGATTATCTGAGTGGGCTGATGTAATCACAACATTTCTTATGTGAGGGATGAAGGAGGCTGTCAGAGGAGAAGGCAACGTGATGCTGGAAGGAGAGGTTGGAGTGATACACTTTGAAGATGGAGGAAGGGGCCACAAGCCAAGGGATACCGGCAGTCACTGGAAGCTAAAAAAGGCAAGGAAGTGAATTCTCCCTCAGAGACTCCAGAAGGAACCATCCCTGCTAACACCTTCATTTTAGCCCAGTGAAACTGATTTTCGGACTTCTGACCTCCAGAACTATAAGAATAAATTTACATTATTTTAAGCCACTAGTTTGTATAATTTGTTGCAGTAGCGAAAGGAAACTAACACACCATCTCAACTAACTCATTCAACGCTCACTACTGGGAAACCACAGATTCACATGTCAGTGTGACACACCAACCAACCATCAAATCCTGTCTCTTCCTCTCCTGAATGGGTTTCTCAAATCTGTCCATTTCTTTCTATCTCTGCTGTCCCTATCCTAGCCCGGGCCCCTCCCACCTGCTCTACTACGATGGATTTCTCCCCTTCAGATCATCCCATTCTCCTTGTTTCAGCCAAAGTGGTTTTGTTTTGTGTTGTTTTTACAAATCAGACCATGTCATTCCTCTCCTTCAAACCACCCGGGTGGCTGCTCACTGCCCTCAGGATAAAGCCTCAGGGATAAACAGAGTCACAAGGTCAAAGGGCTCTTTATGTCTTGCAGAGGCTCTGGGAAACTGCCCCTGTTGGGTTCTGCAGCACCAAATCCAGGGATTTACGTGGGCTGGACTGTGTTAGGCTGGGGAGGGGGTGGGGTTGAGGGTGATAAATGGGAACTGTCCTCCAGCCTGAGGGTTCTGCTCTGCACAAGCCCTGTCGCCATGGTGTGACTTCAAAATTAATGAGGCATGCCAGCTGAGACGTACCCTGGCACTTCTCCAGATTAACCTACACAGAGAATGGCTTCAGTGTCATGTTTGTGAGCAGGACCTGGAGGAGATCACTAAGCCTCCACAGGCTCTGCTGTGACCCTCACTCACTCGCATTGTCATCTTCAGCTGTGTACCCCGCGTGGGGAATTTGCTGGCCAGAAGCTTGCATTGCTGGATGTCTTGGAGAATGTTGTTATTTCTCTGAGGTGTATACTGACTTTCTTCTTTATCCTTTAGGCAAGCAAGCCCAGTTTGGCTTACCCATGTGACGTCTGTGTCTAGCCTTCTCATGATTTAATACTTGCCATTTGCCAACACAGTAGTTGCATGAAGGCCAAGCTCTGAATGTGGTTTATGAGCTCTCCCTTAACGCTCCAGCCTTATCCCTTAACATGCTCTTTCAGAGCTCTGCTCTTGAATCACAGCAAGCTACTCTCTCCCACACCTCTATCTGGTACTCTCTTCCCCATCCTTGTGGCCCGACTAACCCCTGTCATTCTTCAGGCTTCAGCTCAAATACCAGTTCTCCCAGGAAGCTGTTCCTGACTCCCCAAGTCGCTCCTAGAGGCTTCCACAGTACTCTGAAAGTCCCCCACCCTGACAAGAATCACACTATGGTGCAGTGGTTTTTTTGTTGTCTGTAGCTTCCATTAGACTGTGGACAACTCAAGGCCACTATTTCACCTGGCTTGTTCATTATGGAAGCCCTAGTGCTTGGCGCCATAGTACGTGATTAATACATTTAATGAAAGAGTAAATTCATCATAATAATAGCAATCATGTTTTATTGGATGCCTGCTACAGGCACCACACCAATTTCTCTGTGTGTGTATATGTGGGAGTGTGCATGCACGCACATACAATCTCTAATCCTAAATACAACTACGCAAGGTTGGTCTTGTTATCCTAATTCTATAGTTGAGAAACCCAAGGGTTAGAGGCTAAGTCACATAGTTTGGGTCACTATTTGATGCATAGCTGGGATTTGGACCCAAGTCTACCTATTGCTTTATGTCAGCATATTTACTGAGCTGTATTTATATGAGGCACCCTTTTCCCTGCTCCGCCTCCTCCCAGCCTTCCACACTATACTCCCATCCAAGTTAAGCCATCAGATCTGGAGGCAGAGGAAAGCAGCATTTCCATTTGCCTGGGAACTGGGCATGGATTCATCTTTTATTTCCAGGCCTGAGTAGTTTGATCTGTCACAGCTCTTCCTGTGAATTTCTTTGAAGCTAGTAGCTCTGTTTTGTGCCTGTTCTTTCCCTAATGCCTCCTGGGACTGTTGCAGGGGTTATAAACAGGCTCTGGGGTAGGGCTGGAGTGTGTGAAGACTCAGATTTGTTTGTGCCCTGTTCAAGGGAGAGGGTCCATAGCTTCTGTTATATTGTCAAAGGAGTCTTCTGAGGAAAAGGGCCTCCTGGGGTGTTTTTTACTTTCTTCCCTCTTCTTTTTTGGAAGGTTGTTCTAGGATGGCTGGGGCCACTTCAAGAGCCTACTGTGGTTGTTTAGATTCACAGGAGACCTCCTTGACCTCTGGAAACCCATGTCAGAGTTTTTCTAAATCTCACATCCCTCACATGTGAAATAGACTGGGCCGGAATTGACATCTAGGCTCCTTTCTGCTCTAACATTCTAGGTTCTATGATTTCTGTGTGTTGTAGAATCATTTAAATATCAGCAGATGGAGGCTATAGGTATTATTTTTCTGTACACATGTGGTCTTGCATGCAGAAGCGGAGGCCAGAGATCTGGAAGCAATGCCATGAGGCATGGGAGTCCCCTTCCTAGATGGACTAGAGTGGTTGACTCACGTTGCTCTGCCATCGTATCCTGAATATTCCCCCTGGCAGACCCCTGCCAAGCATCACACAATTTATTTATGTCCAGAGCTGATGCCTTATGAACTAATAGTTCTTTATAGACCACCTAGGAATGGTCTTTTACAAGGATTATTCTGACTTTTTTTTCTTTCTTTTAATGGAGTAACAGGCCATTGATGCTGAATTTATGATTCACTTACATGTGCTGTTAATTTGTGAGTTGTTATTTCAAATTGCCTTGAATATTGCTGTTTATGTGTACAGTATTTTAATGTTGCCATTAACTTTTATTGCTACATTTACAATTACTATCTCCTACTAATGTTTCTCCCATTTTGTTATTAACTGAATATGGAAATTAGAAGTGAAGAATAAGCAAATTAGGGCTTGTTTCTGACACAAGAGTGGAGGCATTAGTTAAAAATAGATATATAATAATGATTTGCTTGCTTTTTAAAGCTAATTTATTCCCTTTTTCTCAAAAACCTGTCTGAAGATCAAATTGTCCTCTTGTGTTTCACTGACAGAAGCGGAACATCCACCCCGCACCCTCTTCTGGTGAGGATGTGTCTGAGGATTCAGTTCCTCAGGTTTGTGGGGTTTGGGGAATGAACTTTTACATGAGGATGATGACGACAATGGTAGTACCTGACTTTTACCTAATGCTTATTATGGGATAGATGCTGGCTGTTCTCTTTATATGCGATAACTTGTTCACTCCGTACAACCCTCTGAGGTAGTTGCTACTTATTGTTCCCATTTTAAAGATGAAGTGAGTTTTAGGTCAGGTGGCTTGCTCAGGGTCACATAGTTAATGAATGGTGGTGCACAGATTTGAACTCAGTTGAGTCTGACTCCAGCATTTCTAGCCTCTTTTCTCTTTATTTTCTGTTGCTCTTACATTTAAGGTGTTCTTGAGCCATATACACCTGTGACTAGCCCCAACATTTTGTGTTTAAGTGTTTAAGGAACTGAAATCTTGGTCTTTGGTTTGGGAATTTTCCTAGCTTATTAGCAAAAGAACGTGGTAGAAGTAAAGACAAGTTTGTAATATCCTGGAGGCAAAATTTAGGTTAAGGTATATGTTGTATTAAGGTAACCAATAGATGCTCAGAAGCATACTACAAAAACACGGAGAGAAGTTCAGAATAGTGTCTATTTTTCTTTTTATGTGTTTCCTAGTATATTAGACTGTGAAATACTATGGACCTAAGATCTAGATTAGAAAGTCTAGATTAGATCATCAATACATGTAAAAATTCCTTACAAACCAACCTGTGCCCAAACAAACCAACTAGTCATCCCATAAAAGTGTGAAGTTAGGGAAAACTGTTACTGAAATTCCATCTTTCCAGCTCCAATGGTGATGAAAGCCATGGGAAAGAGATTAGAACAGGAAAGTAACACAAAAGCTGAGAGGTGGACAAAATCTTAGAGATTTCCAATCCAGCCTTCAACGACCTAGATCATTCGGCTACCCAGCACAATTTTGGATGGTTTTGATCATAAGAAAATTCTTACTTAATAAAAGCATATATCTTAGGGCTTGAGAAGCCATCTTGGATAGAACTGCAGAAATGGGAGACTTATCCTAGAATGCTGGTTTTTGTTTAATTGATAAAAGAATTATTCAGGTGAAAATAATGAACTGAACACTAGGATTAGAAGAAGATGATGCTTCCCCAGGGAGAATGAGAAGGAAGTTGTTCCCAAAGTGGAGAATCAAAGGGACCACTGGACCCAGGGGCTCCTTCTTTCCTTTTATTAGGGAGGTTATTATGGGTAAATTAGGAGTGATATAGGCAGAAGGAAAGAATGGACAGTATCTCTTGAAAGTCCTGGAGAGTCTGCTCCTTTCTGAATTTGGCAGCTAAGCTGGCATCCTGTAATCCTCCTCTTCTTTCGGAGAGGAGGCTGCTGGCAGCTCTTCCAGTCATGAAGCCCTGTGTTCTGTAAAGAGATTCTCTTCCTACTTTAAAACTCCTCACCTGGAGATAGTATTTTTCTGATGAGAAAAATCTCCACAACTTTTTCAGGGAACCAGTTTGTCTGGTTTTTTTTTTTTCTTTCCTCCAAGACAAAGGACATTTTTAATAAAAGAAAATCTTCTCGGGCCAGGATGTCCTTGGAACTTTGAGAAACTCTGGAATTCCTCCTAACTAGCTGGGCTGAGCAGGTGTCAACCAAACACACTGCAGAACCTACTGCCCACTTACCCTGAGAGTCCTGGTGAGGCTTCCCTCCCGTGATCTCCCTTTCTAATAGGAGCGAAGAAACAAATTGAGTGAGTGAGGAGAATCAGGCCAATTAATTCTTTACAACAACGTTTTATTTATGTATTCTTTTCTTTGACCCCACCCCAAAAAACGTTGAAGTTGTTCATCCTTCTTTTATTTTTAATGGTTTTCCTTTTGGATCCAAACGAGCATTTATATTACAGGATCTCCACCTGGTCAACATGCAGTGCTGAACTCTGGCTTTAGGAGAGATGCACCGATACTCTGGGTGGGCCAGCACTGGCTGCCACTCAAACGTCATTACTAAAGGGGCATCAGGCTGGCACACCACAGTGTATGCCGCCCCAAGGAAGTGTCTCAAGCGCCTTGCTCACACGTGCTTTGTAATGCAGGTGGCAGCGTTTCAACAGCCTAAGGCAGAGCACCCACTTTCCCTCTTGATCCCATCTTACATGCTCATCCTCTAAGAGCAAACCAAGGAAGGAATGGCCTGACCTTGGGTGCCAAAGGACAGAGGCATGGTCTTGACACCCTGTCGTTCACTGTCCTTGTAACACTATCCTTTGAGGCTAGTACCGGTGCACCCTGCAGAGTTTGAAATCTACTCCTGATAAAGCTCATCCCCTGTCCCACTCACTGCCCCTCTCCCCTCCTATGGCACTGGTACCACTAGGAAGATCAGTGAAATCTCTCCACCATTGGCACGACTAAATCGAAGAGTTGCTAAAGCCATAGAGATTGTCTTTGGGCTGCTTTAAAGCAAGAACCTCCTTTCTCTCCATCTCCCAGGTCTGAAAGATTTTCAGGGCTCTATGAATCCTCTGAAGCCTTCAAATCCACTACCCTAGGTGACTTTAAGGGAAAGAACCCCTCTGAATCCAGGATCATGCTAACAAGTTGACTGTGATTTAGTATAAGAGAGGATCCTAGGTCACACCTCCCTGAGCCTTCCTCTTCCTGGGACTAGCTGGAATTTTCCACCTCAACCTTGTCCTTGTACTATAGTTTGACTTCCTAGCCTCTACCCCAGTTGTCCCACCTATGAAATGCCACATATACTTGGTGCATTAGATTTTTATCTTCCATTTGTTTTGCTGGGCGAGTTCCGAATCCTGGACTCAGTTTGAGTGAAGTTGGACTGCTCTCTAATGTCACCAAGAGGGAGGTTCCTCTGCAATTGCAGCACTTAGGGTGGCTTTGTATAAATTTTGGCTTAGTCACAAAACACCAGGATACAAAAACACTGATTGATGGAAGTTTGGCCTGCAGGCTAAGTATATATCCCATGGTAGCCATTTAAAATTCAATACTTATGTTTTTACTAAATCTGCTGGGATCTGCTTAATGTTCTACAGCTCCATATCAAATGTAACTAAGACCAGAACTACCATGTACTTTAATTGGCAGTTAAGATTACATTGTTTAGCCCTCATTTCATATTACCTTTATTTTTAAAAATTGATTAATGGCACTTTGAAATTTTGGAGTGTGTTTTTACTGCTCATCCCTTATAAAGATTTCTAATAGATTTGCTTTGAGTGGCGGTTTTTGCGGGATGCAGGCCATCACTGTAAGAAATCAGAGTACTGGAAAGAAAATTGAGTCACCAAACAAGGTCAAATTCGGATTTGGCAGCTTTGACTGGTTTAGTTTCCTTTCGGTTTTGGGGCCCTCCTCCGAGTGAACTGAGAAGAAAGCGGCACTATCTGGTACAAATGCTGGGATCTGGCTCCAGAATATAGAGAGCCACCCATTCTTCTCTCTGACAAACTGGCAGAACAAAGAGAGAGAGAGAGAAAAGACTCATTCAGATTTCCAATGCTAAGTAGGAGATGAGGTATCGGTGAGGATCCTAAGTGTTAGCTTGTGGGTATTTGATCTAAGACTGGCTGAGCTGTCCACAAAGAGAAGACCCCGGGGGAAGCTCTGAGCATGAAAACTCAACTTCCTTCCTGGATTATTTAAAAAAAAAAAAAAAAAGGTCTGGATTTTGTTGTTGTTATTACAAAGCTAAGAAGAGGAGGAAGGGAAAATGGGAAGAATAGAGTGTGAAATTAAAGCAAATCCTGGATTCAGGTTCCATTAAACATGAAGTTTCTTCAAAAATTAAATGCTTATCACAATGCCAAGGAATTCATTGGTGCTTAATGGGATAGAAGGAGTGAAGGCTTTTCTAAATTCATTTGTGGAGACTAAGTGCTTTAAATGATGAGTTATTAACTTACTTACAAACACTTGACACACCCATGAACTAGCCCAGTGTCAGTATTTCAATTTTCCTAACCAAGGAAAGAAAGTAGACAGATGCAGTAGCCATGCTGAAGGCACAAGTTAGTACAGAAGGCTGGAATATAATTTATTATTTTGACTCCCAATAATTTTCATTTACCAGATTACTTCACTCTTTAAAATTATCTTCTCAGCAAGAGAAAATATGTAAATTTCGTATTTATGGTTCAAGATGTCCTGAAAAAATTCTATATCCATTTAATTATTTCCTTGGCTTTCACTGAAGTTTTCAGGCAGTTTTTCATTAATCTAGATTGTACTTTAAGTCCCTAGAAAGAGAATAGACAGAGAAACAAGAGACAGAGGTTGACTTAGGAGAAAGAAGACAAAAAGGAAACCAGAGAAGATAGAGCTGGTAATGTGTAACCTTAGATTTTTGACTCCAATATCACACCATTAAATTTGATGGAAATTAATTCCTAAAGGGAAGCTAATTCAGAAATACTGCAGAGCACATATTTATCCTTCTTTGTTGTCTAGAGCAGGTCTGTTACCAAAAACCCAACCAAATAAACAAACAAAAATAAACACAAATCCCCTTACCTCTTTTTACCTGATTTACTCAACTCTTTCAAAACCCAGAAATAGGAATTCAAACCTCAATAATGTATTTACATAGTAGCATGGCTTATTATAAAATCTCTTTTTGCATTTAGAAGGTCACGATAGTAGCCCCGCCCTCCCTATTTTTAGCATGGGGGAGGGAGCAGAAGGAAGCAACACTACAAAAATAGAAGTGCAGTTTGGGGGCAGCAATGTGATTAGACTCTGCTGAGTCCCACTTTTACTTCTCAACTTACTGGCTTGAGTTTTATTAAGAGAAGCTTTCCAGGCCCTTTGAGTGGGTTGGGACAATCTATGAATCTGTTATCGTTGGCTTGGAGTGATCGCTCTGGGATGCATAAGCCTCAGAGGGTCAAAGCAGAGAGGATTCAAGGGAAGAAAAAGATGGCCATCAGAAACCAAAGATAGTTTTTTCTGTTCCTAGTCTTGTGTCCCTGCAAGGGGTCCATCTATATTCTCTGACTGGGTGAGCTGCAGCACATGACAGCTGACAAATCACCCCAGCAGTCTTTGTGTAGCTGAGTCTGCCGCTGCAGCCAGCAGAGAAGCCATCGGCTGCTGCTCTGTTGGGTTAGACCTGGCTACAATGTCCTGGGTGGTTCAGAGAGGAAAAAAACCAAAATCAGAAAGACAAAGCTGCTGATACAGGCAGTGCTTATTAATGTGGCATCTCCTGTGATCACCTCATGGAAAGGTTAGGTCATAACTCCTGAGTTAACTTTGTTTGGCTTTTGTTAAAATAAGAGTGTCAGTGTGGATACAATTACTCTAACCTGGACCTGATTCCTTATGGGGCTCTTCTCTGGATTTAAACCATCATGCCCTCACTGGCCACTTGTAAGAGGCCCACTTCTTCCTTCTTTCTTGTATCATCAAGTCCTCTCCTGAACCTCCTGGATGGTGCTCAATGCCCCAGAATCTGGGAGGGAAGGATGGACAGGATGAGTGAGAAGCAAGTGAGGAAGAGTCTACCCCAAGGCATGGAAACACCTCTCCTCACTGTGATTCTTTGCACACACTGGCACCAGCCATTAAGGGTCTCAAAACATAATAGATGTGAAACTGATAAAAATAGCAGTGAAAGTTCCTTAACCTTCAAGACTCACAACATCCCTGCAAGATAGGTGACTATGTGCTCCCCTCCCGCTATACATATGCCTTTTTTTAAAGACAACCTTATAATATTTATATATCATAGCTGAGCTGAGAAATTAAAGCATCTCTCAACTTGTCTCTAGCTCAACCCACTAAAGAAATACTCCGTCCAAAAACGAGCATCCAGAGCAGGCTTCAGAAATAGGATATAATGAAGAATTGAGAACTTTCTTAAAAAAACGAAAATTATTAAATTTTGTTCCCTTATGCCAGGAGAGACCTACCCTGCAGTGGGCTTTCATTGAGTATGTGGACATTTTATACACACTCCTCCACACACCCCAACAGTCCTGCATCTTACACTGTTTCAGATCATCTTGTATCACCGGGTGAGTTCCCAACTGTATTTCATGAGACTGAAGCATTCCCTATCAGCAGAGGCAGGCAGGTCAGCAAATAAGCTTGGACTGGGTAGATTTAACTGTCTCAGGAGTTGGGTCAATGCTGACATGCGGCAAAACACGGGCTGAGATGGGAGGATAGAGGGCAGAGGACACTCAGGCTCATCACAGACTGTATGGGAGGAGGATGTGTGTAGGGAAGGGAGATGCTGGCTGAGTGGAGGAATATGAGGTCTTCTCCTTGTGACCCCAGAGTCAAGGGAGGGCAAAATCCAGAACATCTGGAGTTCAGCTTCAGAGAAATATTCTCAGTGGTCTCAGCACCTCACAGCGACACTGAGTGGGGCGCAAGAGTGAAGCCCAGAATAGAAACAGATTCTTCAGCTAGACAAGTGGATAGCCTCACATTGGGCAATTGTATTCACGGCTCATGTTGAACCTGGGGGACACCCAAGGCATCTCCCTTTACAGTGCAGGTAATTCTATCCTGCCCCCCTCTTGCAGGTCACCTTGGCCTAGAGCCACATCTGAAGGCCTGGTGTCATCTGCCCTCTTGGTGACTGACTGAGAGAGGGACACATAAACACACAGAGAAAGAGACATGAACTCCCCACCAGAAGTCTGTCTGGAGCCTTTAGTTGAGGAGGTATCTAAACACGAATCTAGTTAGAACATCCCCCTGCCTTGGTTTCTTTTCTTTTCCTCCTCCTCTCTGTTTTTCCCCCCTCCATCTCCTCCCTTCTTGTTTTGAGGAGATGCTGAAGACTACCGTTAGCAAGGGAAACTGGACATACAGCTCAAGATTCCTCTCAGGGCACTCACAGCGCTAAGGTGATCATACTGTGCATCTCGAACACTGGGAGTCATCCTATTTTGCTTGGAATTCCTCAAGATGCTGCCAAACCTTTAATCCAAAGAAAGAGAAGCCTGGCTTTTGAGATCTAAAGGGGCATCTTTCTTTTCAAGGAAAAAGAGGCAGAATCTGATGCCTAGGAAGGGACGTCCTGGTCGGCTATTAGAGGCAGGGTTGGAGTTTATATTTATTCAGAGGCAGAAGGAAACCATTAGAAGATTATGGTAATGAGTGAGTTCCGTGACTTAACAGAAAGTTGTCATTTATTTTCTGGTCTTAATAGAAGAGTAAATGCAGGCTAAGGGATAAGAAACCCAATTTCTTGGTCAAGGGAAGTTGAATAAAAGCAATGAGTTCATAAGTTCACTGGTTCTAGAAAAGCACAGGTGGTCGGTCAGGGGACCGCATCTGCAGTGCTTTGCGCCACTTTATTCAGGATTCAGTGCTCATGTGTATGTGAGTTTAAGGAGTTCAGGTGTCCAGGAAGGTTTCCTGGCACAGTAAATTTAGTGTTCATAATGTTGTCTGCAGGCAAATTCCATTTCTGGTAATTGCTTTGCCAGCCTATATTTCTCCTACTGCTGAAATGGCACAAGGTATCACTTCCAATTCCCTTTCTCAAAACGCAATGCAATAGACTCGCTGGATCGGAATGGTTGTCCTGTGTAGGCCTGTCCCTGGGGAAAGCTGCATTTCCAAGGTGGAAGAAAGCAATTTTGTGCGCACAAAGCAGCCCATAGCAGCATTTTGGCATGAAATGACGCTGAGCAGAGGAAACCTTAGAAACAATACCAGGCCCAGCGCCAGTCTTATGTAACAATCACGCCTGTTAGGATCAGGGTGTTTATATAGTCACGTTCACATCCCAGCTACTCCCGAGCACACAGGTGCTGAGTGGGAGGGTAAAAGGGAGATGGAAGAGGGTCTGGGAGTGGGAGGCTTCTGTCTCTGACTCATTGGTCTCCTGCCCTGGGACTACTTTGGTTGGGGGGCTGACCGTGGGTCACGAAGCTCCATCAATATCTAGAAGAAAAGGCAGGGCCATGACAAACGATGCTGCAGCCACATGGTTGTATTTGGCTTTTCAGGGCCGATACAGCTATGCCTTATTTGTATGTCAACGAAAAAAAAAAAAAAACTTCATAAGAAAAAACAGACTCCTTCTAACAGCCACCAACTGCTCCCACCCAAGAGGTGCAGTCTGTCTGGGCTGGAGGAGGATAAAAAGAGTGTTTATCCACTGTGATCTCAGTCCAGGGGTCTCCGAGTCTCCCCACGGAGGGTCCTGTGAGGCAGGCTCCATCTGTTCCTGGCTAAGAAAGGAGGTCCCTGCCTGGCACCCCTCTCCTGGGGATCCTTCCAGTTACTGTGATGGTGCTGGGTGACTGGGGAGGGACTTAAGGGATGGTGCATTTCCACCACATAAAGAGTGATGTGCTCCACCGAATGGACAATCCATACTAAAGGAGCACGCATTAGCCCAGACAGGGCTCTCTCTTTGTCAATGCTTCTGAGTTTTGGGGTTTAGGAATGACATCGTGGCCTGAGGCTGTCTTCTGCCCAGCTCTTACTCTGGGGAGAGGGGGGGAGCACTGATTCTGGCCGAGGGAAATATTCAGGGCCACCGGGGCCCCAGTCTTATCACATTGTGTGATGAGGCCCCATCAGAGCCTACTTTGCTAGAGGGAGCAGCTCAGGTCTAAGCTGAGGTATATTTACTAAAGTATCCTGACAAACTGACCCTCAACCGCAAACAGCTGCAGAAGCTGCTAGACCAAGGGTCCCTCCTCACAGGAGGTCCTCAGTAAACTCAGACTGACTCTCTCCTTGAGGCTTCTCTTGTTTCAAGCTGTCGGCCTTTCCCGTCTCTGTTGAAGTCCCTACTAGGGGATGTGTGGCCCTCCTTGGGTATGTGTGTGCTGCCCCCTCAAGGAGCGGCAGGGAAGGCTGGGCCTCTGGCACTTGGCCTTCCTGGGCTTGGCACAGCACTGGCCTTGCTGCTTGGCAGAGAGGCCCACTGCCTCTTGGACCAGAGTCTGGGCTGACATTCAGCCAGTATGTGCAGGTACGACCATAGCACTCTTTCACACACTTCTATAAGGGTTGGAAAACAGACTCTGCCTTGAGTCCCTTGAGCGCCCCTGCCATCCTTACCCCATCCTCAGTGTTCCCCCATGGCCAGCATCTGCAAGGCTACGGCCCGGCATAGCATGGGGCTAAAGCACGAAGGCCAGACTCCACTCTCACCAGCTGGTGCCCTGGCCATACAGGTTGTTGAATGCTTTTAAAATATCACCCTTACCAGAGGCCCAGGCACCGGTGGACCCTGGGGGACCTCCTTGGCCTATCCTAACTAACACTCTCAGCACCTACTGAGTGGGTGACAGTCTTCAAAGAGACAGGTCTGTACCCACCAGCACCACTAGCGCTCTGTCTCTTTGCCCCTCTCCTCTACAGTGTGGGCTGCTTGGCTATGGCTTTGCTCATCCAGAACAGCCCTTACTGCTGCTGCCACAGCACCCTGACCCCTTCCGCTTCAGCTCTTTCCTCCCTCCCGCCCTGCCTCCTACCCCTGGCATCCAATGCTCCTGAACTTAGCCTGTGCTTCTTTGGGGGAAGCAAGCCACAAGATAATGCATGAGATGCTGCTGCAGTTGCCCTAGTGGCAGTGGTGCTGGCTGAAGAGCAAGAGCTGGTGAGGGAGGAGATTCCTCTCCTATGGTCTCCACGACTCCCCACTTAAGAGCCAGAAAGTCTTCCAGGCTTCTCAGGGCAACGGGTGTAGACACAGGCCAGCTCAATCCTTCCACAGCTTTTAGAAAAGTGGGAAGGGGCAAGGGGAAGCAAAGCCATCCTCGTGTCCCTTCTCCCATGGGAATAACCCTCCATGTATTTTCTTTCCCCAGCAAAGAGGCAGAACTATGGCAGTGCCCATCTTGCAAAGGGAAATAAAGCAATTTGGTGGGTTTGACTGGTTTTCCTTTTGTCCTTTCCTCCTCCTTCTCTGATAATGCATGGTGTCCTTCCATCTTCCACCTCCCTCTTCCTCCCCCCCGGCCGCACTGGCTTCCCAATTCGGTCTTGGTTTTCTCCGTGTGAGAGAAGAGCATGCATCGGAGGGGTGATCAGCCTCTAGCATTTGTCATCTTCTTCCGTGTCACTCAGGAGGTCGCTGACAGCTCCACACATCATGCCTGGCCCAGGCCCCCCACGCCTCCGCCGCCGATAGTGCCCGTTGGGCATCTGCCAGCTGTGTCGCAGGGGTGGGGCTGAGCCAATGGTGTTGGAACGGCCCAGGCTGGTAGCCACAGCTGCTTCGAAGGTGAGCGTCTCCTCCTCGCCACAGTCTGAGGCATGGGAGTCTTCGTGCTGGGCCAGGTAGGGCTCGGAGATGTAGCGCTGTGGGGAGGAGTGTTGGCCCTGCTGTGGGTGCCGGGAGTTGGAAGACTCGGTCAGAACAGTGTCGTTGATCTCCAGAGCTTGGGAGGTCAGCGGGGAGCCGCCCTCACTTCCGTCAGCGGGTGGAGAGATGCTCCCGGCGTGTTGCATCAGGGAGCTGTAGGAAAGGAGGGGCCGAGGCTTCGGAGGGACTGGTGGGAGCTGCCGACGACTTCGTCTTGGGGTGCTGGTGTCAGAGATGGAGGGGATGGAGCTTTCACTCAGGGAACCCGTGCCCTGTATGGCAGGAGAGACATGGCACGTTAGACAGGGTTGGCATGATCCCTATTTGGGAACCTGTTAAGGTCCCTAACCCTTCTTACAGAGAGCTCTTGGAGTCTGAACTCTGGGGGAGGGAGGCCTGAGTTGGAGTCCCCTTTGCTACAAGTCATATCCACTCAGGGGCACAGGGATTAGAGAAAATCGAGCCGTCAATACCATCTAGACCAAGGCACGACAACTTTTAATACACATGCATTCTCTGGGGATCCTGTAAAACTGCAGATGCAGGCTCAGCAGGTCTGAGGTAAGGTCTGAGATTCTGCATTTCTAACAAGCTCCCAGGTGTTGCTGGTCCATGGAACAAATACTGAGTAGCAAGGATCCGGAAGCTCTATACATGTAACAAGTGGCACAGTGAAGAAAGACTTGAAACTTTTGAGAAAGACAACTACATGAAAGGTGAATGATGCTCTGGAGTTGCTCTGTCTGGGAAACCTTTCTTGTGAAGTGGGTCTAAGGGAATGGCAAATACTTTCCCTCATCTTCACTTCTGGCCTCTGTGTCTTTGGTGGCTTGCTGAGATTAACTCAGCTTCTACACGCCACACACTCATCTACTGGTTCAGGCCTTAATTGACCTGCTCACCTATTCCCAAGGGTCCCTGAGCCCAAGTGATGGTAAACGGACCTCCAGGATGGTGTTTTTCAAGGTATGTGTGACCTATGAGCCACCTGCTCATACATAATCTCCTGGGGAAGGTCCTTCCAAATGCAGATTTCTGGGTTTCACTTTCCAGCGGGTCTCACTACTGAAAGAGAATCCTTAGGTCCCAGGAATGTGCAGTTATAACAAGCTACAGGTAATTCTATTGTGCACTAAAACTTGAAAATCACTGCTTTAGAAGTCAACTTCTCATCTGCCTCTGTCTCTAAAGTCTGCCGTAGCAGTCTCCCTTTCTCCCTGCCCCGTTCATTGTTGAGTGGGTCTCTCATCTGGGCTCTGACAGCCTTGAGAGAGGTAGGGCTGGGAGTGAGGAGTGGTAGTGAGGAGGAAAACAAGGCCAGAGAATGTCTTCACATAGCTCTGGTAGTTATTTCTCAGGCCCAGGCTGGTGTTTCAGCAACAGGCCAGAAGGAGAGACAGTCTTCCTCTTGGGATGGCTGTAAGCTAGGTAAATGACGTTGAATTGATCCGACTTATGAATCATCATTCCAACTGATACTAAGGATCAGGTGACTGACTGATTTAAGATACTTTTCTGGCTAAAGGACCATCCTTTCCTCCAAAATCTGGCTGAGACATTTGTAAACTTATTTATGACTTTGTATCTCAGGATTCTCAGGACTGGGGTGGAATGACCTCTAGACACCATTGTCTTTCTTGGGGGACTATCTAGTTCTATGTGAATTCATATTTCTGAGTAACAAGCATTAAGTAGTTAACCTCGATGCACAGTGGATGTAGTTTCCTGCAAAACTGAGGTTCCTGCAAAAATGTGTGTCCACATTTTGCACCTAATGTTAACAGACCACCTTTCCCTGTCTTTCTGCAGAGGCTCAACTTCCCGTCTATGCTCACCTGTCTGTTGGGGGTCTGTGACCTGCCCTCGCTGGGAGACCTGGACTGATGACGCTCTGGGGACTCCCAGTCGGCCTGGGTCCCTCGCTCCTCTGAGTTGCAGCGGGAGACATCGGGAGAGAGAAGATGCTTTCGCTCTTTCGATCGTCCCCGCTCTCTGCCCCCTGAGCGGTGGGTGTCAGACTTGTGGCCTGTGAGCGATGACAAAAGCACCGATCATAATTCTGCCCATATTGGTCACTAAACATAAAGAGAAGTCTTACAGCCTGGGACTGGACCCTAAAGGAATCCTGGCTTTTTCAAGCACATCAACAGATGATCTGAAAGGGAGGCAGGAGGTTGGAAAACTACCCTCTTATGAAGAGGGAAGTATGCAAGTTCCCACTGGAAAGACAAGTATGTCAAAGGATGCAATTGGTTCTCTTCTGCTTCTCTTTACACGAGACACAATTAAGATAGAATCTTTGCCAACAATACGGCCCAGGAATTTTCTACACCTTAAACATGAGTATGTAACGTTTTGGGCAGAAGGTGACACCAGTAGAAGGGAATTAAGCAGTTGCTATGAATTAAATAACAACACAGCTAATGTAATGCCAGGGTGAGAACCCAGGGACTGAAGTCAAAGGATTTCACTTCTAGTCCCATTTCTGCCACTTACTGGCTCTATTATATGGGGCATGTCACTGCTTTTTTATCTTTGTTTCCTCTTCTAGTAAAATAGAGTTTGAACCAGACTAATGATTTTCTGTTTCTATCAATATGCACTTTTTCCTTAAAAAACAAAACAAAAATACGTAAAACAATTTCAGGTAGCACTATTTGGCTGGAAGTGGAGTTGGTAGTTAAATCCCTGCCCCGTCAGGGGTCTGTAATACATTCCTAAGGAACCCCAGTGGTTTTGCAGAAGGCCACCTGAAAATCTCAATTTTAATGATCTCTGTAGTCCTCCTCTGGAAGAAAGGAACCTCACCAGCCTCTGTGATGAATACAGAAGGCTTTGTTGTTTTGTTTCAGGATGTGAGTCAGACAGGGAATCCCCTTTGGTAAGGACCATTCTTCCTTCCTTCAGCTCGCCTCAACCTGTGTGGTTATCTGAATTCTGTTCCAGAGATTTTCAGCCCTTGTCACAATCGACCTGTCAGGGCAGGAGCCCCCAAAGAGGCAAACAGCGAAGACCCCCTCACCTGAGTCAGAGTTCAGGCGATGGGCTGACAGCCTCAGGGAGGAGTGGTAACTCCGGCGACGTGACTTGTAGGTGTTTTCACTGCTTCGCTCCATGGAGAATTCCTCCAACCACGAGGAATTTGAACGCTTATCCCGAATCGTGGAAAATGAACGTCTCATGGAGCTAGAGTCTGTCAGCACCTGGAAATATGAGCCCCCAGAGGAACACAAGGTCTGGATTAATTAATTAAGGGTCTAAAGGTGAGGAAGAAGTGGGACAGAGATTGTTGAAGATTGCAAATTGTAACCTCCCTTGAATCCCTTTTGCTCAGACCTTAGCTGAAGGAGGTTGTTCCAGAAAGTGTCTTTATGACATGTTAACACAGTCACTAGGACTGGTCCAGGGTCTTCTCTTCATGCTCAAGAAAGCAAGCAGCTGAGTGTACTGTGCAAACTTCCCATAGAGCCATCTACCACAGGGACTCAGCCAGGACCTACCTTGCGCCACTTTGAAATATGTGAGGACAATTGTCAAAAAGTCTACACCATGAAAGAAGCATGGCTTTGCCTTTTGTTTTTTGCCCTCGCTAGAGAAGGCCCTGCCAGATAGCACCAGGGCTTAGGAGAGCTTGTAACTGAACAGCTACTAAGAAGGCACTGCTCTCTCTCCAGCATCAGTCCCACCCTAGCCCCACCTAAACTTTGGCATTTTGATTTGCCACAGATGTTAAAACAGCTCCACAAAAACTTCTTGTCTCTGTCAAAACTTGATGTAAGACAGACAGACAGAAAAAAGAAACCAGGAAAACAGACAAAGAAATGAGGCGTGGCCTGCACTGGTTAGGAGAGACAGTCCTGACACAGAGCTGTGTGTGTAAGTTACTGCATATGTGCTGGAGGAGCCAGGAAAGGAGAAAAGGAAGGAAAAATACACAGGGAAAATATCTCTTGTATGGCTGGTTGAGTCTTGACGATGTTGAGCCCATTCAGAGGGAGTTACACCACCTTGCTGGCTAGACTGTTGTGGTTAGGGCTTCACTGAAAACACACTGTGGAGGAGCAGGCTCCATAGAGAAGGCCCACGAGCCGGGTTTTGCTTATACAGAAGGGGTGGGGGCAAGTCAAGGGTTCACCTGAAAATATCAGATGTTTTTGCATAACCCACCAATTCAACACAGCCCAGGAGGCCACTGCATATGGTAGGCGGTGGTTGCTTTTTACCTGGGGATCCACAGTCAGGCGTGGCATAGAGGATGCCCTCCCAGATCCCGCATGCTCCTGGGTGTCCGAAGGAAGGTAGATGCCATGGTTAGAGGGCTGCACGCTTTTAAATTCACTAACCTCTGGCTCCTGGAAATAAACACACAGCCAAGCTTGTGGGACTTGGTTCCATCTCATTGCTTCTCATCTCCAGCAAATGATTCTGCCTCCTCCATACCAAGAATGGCTTTTAGAAGAGAGACTTGGATCTTTAAGGTCTCAGTTGCATGAGGACATAAGTGTGTCTGTGTGTGCACATAAGTGGTATACCAGATGTCCCAAACAGAAAGCTCTAACTGGGATTGCAAGGCAAAGATTACCTTTTCTAGTCAAGTATCATCTTATTTACCACTAAGCAATGCTTCAGATCTTATAGCTTTGTAAAACAAACGTTGTTGGTCGTAATACTTTTTAGATATGTGAAGTTTACTTTCTGGGAGTGTTGGGTTTATTCTTTTAATCTGAAGAAGTCATTTATCAAGTAAATAGAAACCAGTATTCCCAGGAAAGTCACCAATTTCTGTTGTCAACCATATCTCCTCAAACCTTAAGACACATAATTTTATTAGTTAAGAGTTTTCTTATGATTGAACCTATCCAAAAAATGTGGTGGGTGGCCATCTGTCAGGGATGCTCTAGACTAGGGCAGTCCACAGAAATATAATGCAAACCACTTATGTAATTTTAAGTTTCCTAGTAACTACATTTAAAAACATGAGAAGAAACGTGAAATTTAATAATATATTTTATTTAACCCAATATATCCAAATTTTCTCATGTCCACATGTAATACAGCACATCTCAATTTGGACTGGTCACATTTCAAGTGCTCCATTACCACATGTGCCACATTGGACTGTGCCACTCTAGAGCATGAGAAGGTCGGAATGAAAATCTCTAAGGTACTGTCTAATTCTTTTATGTTATTTTCCTGGTTAAAGAATGTCAGTTTGGCAAATGTACATGCTCTATACAGATAGCTAGTGTCACTGCATAAAGAGGGGAGCTGCCTTAGCCACCAAGGAGACCTAGGAATATCTTGAAAATCTGGAGATTATACCAGAAAAAAAATTATATTTAGTAAATGGCACCCTAAAAACCTGGGAATATGAGTAGGGCACTGCTAAAGGAAAGGGTGTCCAAGACCGCCCCCCCCACCCCCGCAGGCTCCATGACTATTTGGCTGAGTGGTTCCTGGTGTGAATGGGAGGCGTGCCTCCCCAGGACAAGTGATATGTGCACGTGAGGGAGTTATAGTGTTTGCAGTACATGCTCTCTATAGCACACAGGTCCGACTCGAAACAGACGTGGTAACAACACTGCAGTCTATGGGTGTCAGAGGTGGTGCAAGACACACACACTCCATATGCACACACACAAATCGCGGCCACGCCTCAGGATGTAGAGCAGGGGGCCCCAAGGGATGCACAGGAGTACACAGTGGTGTGTAGCATGAGCTGACACCTGAATTGAATTACAGACACCAGTACTGACAATGAGATGAACACATATCCAAAAGTCCTGGCACTACGGCTCAGCCCTGGGGAACCGGCAGAAATGATGATGTAATAAAGCCTCCCTGTGAAAGAAAGGATGCATTATTGAGATTTTCCCACCAGACAGATCGCCAGGCAGGCAAGCTGTAAAATGCTGAGAGGCCCTTTTAAGAATCAAACTATCTGTACCAATTATCCTCTAAGCCTTGGTGCTAAGTTATTCAAAGAGGAAGGCAAGGAATTATTCCCTGGATTCCTACCTGCCTTACCAAGAACACCCTTAGGCATCCACTGACACACTGGGGGTGATCTGGTCCAGCTGTCTCCCCAGCACAACCATGCACAATTCCCTGTCTCAGCAGTCACAGGAATCACCCATATGTTTGAGCTACTAAAGTGTTTTGCTCCCTCTGAAGGGTACCCATTCCATTAGATATGCACTGCACCTGCGTCATCCACTCAGGATAGCTCTAGGGTACATGGTACCAGTACACAGTACACAGTACACAGTAGCAGTAGCAGTGGGAGGGGTCAGGAGAGAAATGAAGGGGAGAGAAAAAACCAGATGAATTATAATCAAAGTGACACAGAACTCAGTACAAGCTATCTATATGGACTTTTGCAAATGTTGGGTTTTGTCTTTTTCTCTCCAGGCCAATGAACACTTGGGCTTCAATTTTAAGCTCAGGAGGGAACTTGACCTAAGGCTCCTGAACTAAGAATAACAGTAAAGTCTATTATCTTTGGGAATCACATTTTAGCTTTATATTAGCAATCCACTAATATAAAGTTCAATCCGCTCTCTCTTCTCCAAGCTTAAACTTTATTCAATAGGTTTCTGGGGAATTTTAGCATTTATGCTAATAAAGACTTTAGGATCAGGAGAGTGATTTTAGGGACCTCATAGAATGTATCTGACCTTGTAAGAATTGTGACCAAAAGGGCCAATTAGCCTGAACCCACAGAGAGCAGAGGTAAGAGACGACTCTTCTGTATCTCTTGGTGGACAGCTAGTCCCTGTTGCATATGCTACCCGAGTTCTCCAGGAGGCGGGCATTGCTAATGGGCTGGGTGCGGCATTCCTGTGTTCCCCTAAGGAATACCTGGCTGCACTAAGCCACCGGGTGGGTGCCACTCCTTCTGTGATCATGCATCCTAAGGCTCCCTATCAAAAGCAAGATTTTATTTGTGACTTTTGCTTCTACATTTGATGCTCAGGGGCATACATGAAGGGGGCTTGGCCTGAAGCAATGTAAGTTCCTGCACTGGGACTATAAAACCTAAAGAGGGAGTATTTGTCAGAGAACATGAGAAACTCAGCTATGAAAGGGGAGAGGGCAGGAATCTTCCAGGGCAATTGGTTGGACTATCAGAAAGGGTTTTCCTGATGGATCATAGCTATGAAATAAAATTTTGAAAATGAGAGTAGGAGGGATCAGGAAACCAAGGAAGTATTTTTGAGGTCATGCAACTCATTCATTCACCAGAGATTGCTGTTCCTGGAACTGTCCATCATCAGCTGGGTCCATACAAGCCAACTGGAATATTTCCTGGGGGGAGAGTGGACTCATCGAAGGGTATCCACTACGGCCACTCCTGAAAAGCAATGCCAAATTCAGAGGTAATGTGTACATGAGAGAGAGAGAGAGAGAAACAGTCATGCCATTGCTGCCACTACCAATTCCCACCCAGACAAGACTTCCTTCCCAGCAAGGGCAATACTCTTTCACCTTGGATGGCTTGTAAGCCTGGTAACTTACAGGTGGCTGGCCCTAGAATAGAAAATTACAAAAAAAAAAAAAAAGCGCATCAGAAAAGAGAAATCACTGTTTTCAACCTGCATTTGGAACCATTCATCATTCTGCTGGCGACTAGCATATCTGTGACAAATGACATCATTTGTCACACTCAGCCATATGGAAGACCAATGCTAGACTGTAAACCTGTTTCCGCTCAGCTTCTCCATTCAGCAGAAAAATGCCATAGTTTAAACAGTGAGCAGTCTGTTTAAATATTAGGCAGTCATGGTCTTTGAAAAAGTTTCCTCCACTCTCAGTAAGGATATGGTTTTATTGTGCCAACATCCCTGGCCAAACCAAACAATTCAATGCCATGAACATTTATTGAAGGGTTACTCTGTGCCAGATGTGTGTCTACCGTGTCTGTTGGTTTATGGACTAGGTGGAATGATTTCAGAGGTGGTGTTGAGGTGACAACCTCTGGGACGATGGCTATATAGGAGGATGCTTAAAGGGTGATGAGGTAAGAAGACAGGGACAAAGTTGGCCAAGTGTTTAGAAGCCTCTGGATGAAAGGAATGGGGGGCTGTCACAATATGCCTGTTACTAAACCACTGTTCGGTACCTGCAGACACTCTTAGCCAATGGGATCCACTGGGCTAGTGAGGAGAAAAAGAGGCAGCCAATCTTTCCTGAGAATTTGACTGTTGCTGCCCTTCACTACTGCTAGTACAGTAACAGTTACCTTTGACCTACTCAAGAATGCAGGTTGAGCTTCCTGATCATGGGAAGAGGGGCAGCAGCTCTCTCAGTGGTGGTGGAGCCAGGAGGAAGAGATGGGACACTATCTCTTCCAGTGATAGTCTACTGCTGATGACTCTGAATCCAACTGAAAATCTGAGGCATGAGCAAGGATTGGCAGTTACTTAATCCATAGCTACAATCTTACTTAGACTGGGATCACAGGGAAAGATTTGAATATCAGAGAATCACCTGACCTGTCCCCTTGCTGCCAGTGAGGGCTTTAGCTGAATTTTTACAACTGCTAGAAAGCAATCTGATACTTAAATAACCTGCTTAACTGTCAGTCATCTTCCTCAGTGTGCCTTCTCCTGAGAACCACTGGGAACAAGATGAGTACTACCGTATTAGAAATGGGTCCCCTTTTGTCCTACAGAAAATGAATAATTGCAAAATCCCCAATAGGTAGAAAGGACCCTTGGAATCACAGAGTTAAATAATTTGAACCGAGAGTAACCTCTTACTTTGGAAACCTTGTCTAGCTTCTCACTGTTGTTAGGATAAAGTCCAGAATCCCGAACATGGCCTCTCTTACGATCTGGTTCCTACCTTGCCAGGCTCCTCTAGCGTCACTTTCCCCCTTGCTCCCTGAATGCTAGACATACTGGACTCTTTTAGTTCATTGAATGTGCCAGGCTTCTTTCTGCCTTAAGACTTGAATACAGGTGTTCCCAAAGTGCAGAATGTTGCCGCCTTCTCCCCTACAAACACTTTCCATGCTATATTGAATTCATCCTTTGAAATTCTTATCAAAAGTTACTTCCTTAAGGAAGTCTTCTCTGTTATCTCCCCTCACCATAACTGGTCAGATCTCCCTCTCACATGCACTCAGATCATACTGCATTTTTTTCTTCCTAGCACTTATCAGAACTGTAATTAAATCATTGAAAATGACAAGTTTTCTTCTTTCCAATAATTCTCTTTCATGCCTGATTTTCTACCAGATATAAGCTCAATGAGAGAGGAGCCCTGTCTGTCATGTTTACCGTGGTGCCCACAGAGCAATCTCTACTTGAACAATACAGGGTTCTAGAAACACAGAGGGTCCTGAGGAACCAGCCTGCTGCTGACCAGTGTCCCCATTTCAGGAAATGTACCACATCTACCCAAAGGCTCAAACCAGGAACCCAAGGGTCATTTTTGAGTTCTCCCTCTCCTTCACTTCATGTAGCAAATTAACCTCCAAATCCTATCCATTCTATGTATTAATTAGCTCTCAAATCTGACCTTCTCTCCCCATTTCTATCCTATTAGTCCAAGCCACAGTCATTAATACTTTACACACTTGCAGTCACCTACTCAATGGTGTTCTGTCTCTTGAGTTGCTCCCCTCCAATACACTAAGTCCACACAGGATTCAAGAATGATCTTTGAAAAGTCCAATCTGATCATGTCATTGACGTGTGAAACCCAGTATCCTTGGATGAAACTGAACTTCTGTATCCTGCTTGTAATGCTCCTACTTCCTGCCACCTCCCCTGAGCTCTCCGTGCTCCAACCATCCCGACAGTTTTTAGGTTCCTTAAACTGAACACACTTTCTCTTACTTCTCTTGAAGAGCTTGCTTTCGAGTCTCACTTGAATGTTACATACTTCCTCAGGGAGCCCTCCCCAAATCCTAAAACTAGGTGCGCTGCTTAGCCTACATGGCATCACAGTGGCCGACCCTTCTGCATCTTAACCTTGATCACTCTTGTAATATCTTTTTCAGATTTGTCTCCACGAGGACTGTGATCACGTTGACTGCTGAATCCCCAGTGCCTGAGCCAACTTTTGGGTCACACTGGCTCTCGATAAATATTGGTCAAATCAATGAGTAAATGAATCAATAAATGTATGGGAGAGAAGCTGGACTGATCCTATGGTAGGAGTTAATTTGTACAGCAAATTGTTGTGGATAAAACAGATCTAGGTGGGGGAATGTCCTCCATTTCTAAGCCAAAGACCCTTGAAAAACCCTGTAAACCCTCCCCAAGAGGTGGTCCCACCACTCCTTGTTTTCTGAGGACAGGAGAATCCACATCTTGCTACCTCATCACATCGAATGTTTGTAAAAATGACTGATGGCCTTGGACGTGACTCTGGTCCTTTTCTTTCTTCCAGATGTGCTGGATTGCAACCTCTGAAAACAATGCTTTTTCAGAAACAGGCCTTCAACACCACAGGCAGAAATTAATGGGGTGCGAGATTCCAAATGGTATTCTGACGGAGGTCTCATTCCCAAGCTCTGAATTTCACTGCCCTGATAATTAGGGAAGTTGTGATACTTAGTGATTATTGGTTCCATGAGAACTAGCACTGGGTTAGACCTGACCACAAAAACTCATTTACATTGGGTAGAGGGACTCACGCCCTTTGGGTACCCACCTCATGCTTGCTGATGATAGTGAATGTTCTAATGAGACATGTATATCATCATAGATCATTTATGACTAATGAGCAAATTGGGGCTAAGGCTTGCAATTCAGAAGAATTGGCAAATTCCTTAATTAGGGTTTTGTTTCCACTTTCAATATAGAAAATAAAAAAAATTTTTTTTGTCCAACCTTAAGGTTCCTTTTGTTCATTACAGATAACAGCATAATAGGAAAACTCTGGACTTAGAAATAACCATATGGCTTTGGGCAACTTTTTTAACCTCTTAGGCTCCAGTTTGTAAAGTGGTGATACTAATATATACCCACATATACCCTTCTTCCTTAGTCCATTCACAGTGCTCACCGTCTCTCAAGTTGGCCACAGTACTAAACATGCTTAGTCTGCTTTCCTATTACCTCTGCTGAATAGCCATTTTAAGATATACAATATTGTCTCTCAACCTCAGAGTTAGTATTATTGCTCGGGCACTTCTGGGCCATGAGCTTCTGGCCTGCACGATGGCATGAGTGACAGCATGCAGGCAGGAGAGCTGAGGACCCTTTGGTCATACTCACAGGCCAGAGACGGGGTCCTGCTGGAGATAAGGCAGGGCTTTGGCATTAGCGATGATCTCCTGAGGCAGAGACGAGGGCTCCATGCGCTGGAACATGGGTGCATTTTTCTGTGTTGAAAGCAGGAAGGAGAAAAAGGAACTCAAATGACTGTGGGGGAAAATACAACTTAACTTGAGTAAAATAGGAGCGTGACTGATACCCTGTTTGACTATTTTAACCTTTGACCCATTGGGTTTCTAATCCCCCGATCCTAGCAAATTCCAGAACCCTGCACTCCTTACTGCTGATTCTAAGCATTTGCAGGGCACCGTGCCCCAGGGATGCACAGGCCTGTCCCTACAGGGGCCCTCATGTGACCCCTCATGGCCCACCCCCCATGCTGTCATTGACCCTCACCTGTTCCTCCAGCTGCTGCCTCTGCTTCTTCATCTTACTCTGTTTATAGTAGTCCATGATCATCATTGCTGCGTAGATTTTGCCCACAGTCAGGTCAGAGGCTAAAACCACAAATGTGGCGTGGAAGGGAACAGGGAGAAGACAGGTGGGAGAGAGTGAGGACACCTCTAAAGCTTTGTTCCCCACTCTCTGAAGCAGGTTTGCTCCTTCAGCCACCCATCCCTCCAACATTTACTGAGAGTTCCATATGTGCCAGGCACTGAGGATACAAAGTGAACAGGTCCCCATATGTATCCTCAGGAAGCCTCCATGGCCACCCACTGAGGGTGGTGATAAACAACACATTAGTAAGCATCCCCTCCCACTGGTCTAGATTTCCATCTCTAAGTTACACTACCTTTTTCCCAACTGCATGAGAGTTTGCTGAACAGTATTATGTGGAGCGAGAGAGCTATGCACCCAAGAAGTGTCACCCACAACCACCGTGACCTATTTTAAGAAAATGTTTTCAGTTAATAATGACAAAAGGGACTTAAGATGTGAGAGATTTTAGTTTCCTAAGGATAAGAGAGCAATCTTCCCTTATCTCCTTGATTATTCTGTGTTCCTCCAAAAGATGTGGTCTTGGCATGCTGGGCCCAAAGTGACAAGGACACCCAGGAGGAGACCCTATACCTTTGGGCATGGGCACCAGCAGATCTAGCATCTTTTGGGACAGATGAGGCCAGATGGCCAGGGTCTCCTTTTGTAGCTCCGCATCTAGCTGCTGCCTGTCTGCACCGCCTAGAAGAAGATAAATTATTAATAAATAAAATAGAGCAGACACAGAAATAACAAGGACTGACTGAGGGAGTGGGTGGGGGTAGGAGCTGAATCAGCATGGCACCTCATATTCTCAGAGGAAATCTTGGCACTTAGTGACAGTGGATCTTGCAATACCAGGTCTTTCTGCTGAAGGAGCAGAAGACATTTTGGCTCCCATTTCCAGTGACTCAGGGATATCCTGCTACAGAGATCTGAGGCCCTGAGACCAGGATCAGCTTCGTCATTCATTCAAAAAGCTCCTAGGTGCTCAACACATCAGAGGAGAAAACGAAAAGAGCCACACGCGAGCCGCCCCTGCCTTGTTACACATACATCAATTCTTCCAGCGACTCTGACTCCATAATCTGAGTGATCCGATTTTAAAAATGATTTGGATCAGGCAAGAGCAGGAAGGCTGGAGGTCCATCTGGAAGCAGTAAACCTTTTCCCTCCTAAATCACGGAATTAGAAATCAAGAGGAGCAAAGGGCTGCCATGACAGCACCTGCCACAGACGCCTTCCAAGACGTTTGAGACACCGCACAAGGGAAAAAGGACAAAATTAAAACTCATCTGTTCCATAAACAAATATTTCTAAAATGGCTTCTACATGCCAGACACTGACGATCACATACGATTAAAGCTGAAAGGAGCCTTAGAGATGATCAAACTGTTCATTTCACCAGGAAGAAATGGCGAATACTCTCGTTATGGAATCAGAGGTGAAAGTGGGACCCTGCTATTTGACTTCCAGGTCACTGCATTACTGGATGGGTGAAAGTTGAAGCATCTCCGTCCTGCACCACCCTGCCTGAGTTGTTCCAGAACCTCTTTTTCATTCCTAAGCTTACCTTTGGCAATTTTGATATCCAGAGCTGTCCGGATCAGAGCCATAAGTGTGGAGGTGAAGTGGACGGTCATATCCTCAGCCACTGGCATATTCATCAGGACCAACCTCTGTGTGGAAGAGAGAAAAGAAACAGCAGGAGGAAAAAAATATCGAAAGAAACCCTGGTGAGAAGGGAAGAAAAGTGCAGAGGTCAAATGCAGAGACAAAAAAGAAGGGCAAGGATTCCCCATCCCTTGTCCCAGGCCTACTCTCCCTACTCTCACTTAAGGCTCATTTTCTGCTGATTATTTTGTTTTTTCCTAGGGAATGATGCCAAATTCCAAGAGAAGGGGGACTAACCATTCTGTAGGACTTCTCTGTGGTCCTAAGAACGTCTTTAATAGGAATGGGAAGTGATTTCTGAAAGAAGTGGCTCAGGGAAAAGAGTCAGCCCTGGGAGGTGGCTCCATTCCCTGGTTCACGGCTGCTCTGTATTTCCACTTCTCCCATGAACACCCCCCAAACTCAGATGGAAAGATAGTGATGGGGGAGATTTTGCTTTGCTTATCTGACTTGAAAGATGCATCCTGATGCCCCCTTTTTGAGTCTTTAAAAGATGAAATTTGCCAGCACATGATTGAACATGCATAAGTCAAACTTATCCAAAGGATGAGGTGGAGCAGGATGGAAAAGGAGGAGAGTGCAAACAGGTCTAGGGGAAGAAGGCTGGGGAGAGCAGAAAAGAGAGGATGCGAGAAGGGTGAGCAAGGCAGGAGCAGAGTGGGCAGGCCTTGTTCCCTTCACCCAAAGGAAGGGATCAAACTGAAATGGCCAAATCCACTTTCCAGAGAGTATTTTGCTTTTGGAATCCTTTAACTTTTCCTTCAATCCCCACACCCCTTCTCCCACCAAGCTTCATCCCAGAAATTAAATGAACTCAGAGCCACATTCCACCACCCGGTACTTTTGGATGTGGCCATCATGAGCAAAAAGGATGCCAGCCCCTAAGCTGCACACAAGGAGCCATGTACTAGGATGGATGACGGTCCCTGGTGGGCCTTGTTCCAATGAGATGCTCTCTGGAGCTACACAACTTAGAGGTAGCAGCAGGAGAAGGTCCTCTGGCAGAACCACCAGCCTAGCAGAGAGGGACATGTCTCTTCCCAAGGCAGGGTCTCTAATACCCCATTGGAACATCTTGCCTAATGTGATTTCACAGAAGTGGTGTCTTACAGCGTAAAGCCAGTTTCTTGTTTATATCTGCATTCCATCTCTCTCCCACTTCTTTAAGCTTCTCAAGAAGTGGCAACTTTGCTGTAGTGTATTCCTAGATGAATGAAAGAGCTCCAGAGTTCTGGGTCAGTCTAAACACCAAAGGGGAATTAACAGTAACTAGTACTAACTGTGAGGAAAAAATTCAGGCCCCAAAGCTATGAGTACCCTAATGGCAAGTGGCTCCCAATGTACAACGCTGTTCTAAGCAACCATGGAGAATCCACCCATAACTCCAGGGCCTGGCCTCATAATTAGTCATGCTAATAAGGCCAATCTAATGCTGATGCAACTTATGCCCACTGTCACCCTTTCCCTTGCATTGCCAAGAGAACCGGGTAGCTGGGCTAATGGCAGAAGGGAGCTGCATCCTTCATCACAGATCATGGGATAGAAGTCATGTTCCTCTTTTTCCTGATACTAGAAGGAACCAAGCCATAGTTCCGTCCCACGTCATGGAGGAAGAAATTTGTTAAGAGTTTTCCTCTCTCCTAAAAATTTCTTCTTGACCCATGTTTAGAGGAATTTCTGCATTATTTCCTGAGCTTATTTGGTTGAAGACGTGTCTTTTTTTATAAGCTCTGAGAGCTGCTTTGCTGTAGGCTTCCTTCTTGCCCATATATGCTCTCCCCCAGGCCACCACTCTGCCTCCTCTAAAAGAAAACAGGCTACTTAACACTTCCTCTCTAGCAACCCACTCACAAGAAGCCACACACTTGTAGAAACACAGAATAACACATACAAAAGCCCACGTTGAACAGGATTGCAAACCATCCCTTGTATCATTTTAGGACTTCATCCTTCCTGATTCTTCCTGACCCTTCCATCTCATCATTTCCTCTTTCCCTGGTTCCCTCCTCCACCTTCCCAGCCCAGCTTCCTCCCCACAGCTGGATCCCATTTCCTGTTGGTCTCTAGCCCAGAACAAAGGAAGGGGTGGTCTACCTTATATGCCACTTTGGAGGGACATCTCTTGCCGAGGCCTAGCGGTGGTGACATGAGAGTCAGCATTTCATACATCTCAGTGTAATGGATGCGGCCACTGCTCATGGAGGGGTCGTAAGTTGGGATGGGGTGGGTTGGCAGGGCAAGGAGGGTGGCAGGGAAAGGAAAAGGACGAGGGGAGAAGGATGCAGACAGGAAGGAGAACAGGCATTCCCAGAGAGCCAAAACGATACAGACAAACAAAATAGTAGAGAAAACAGGAGAAG
Organism: Ceratotherium simum simum; assembly: GCF_057802395.1. NCBI lineage: Eukaryota > Metazoa > Chordata > Mammalia > Perissodactyla > Rhinocerotidae > Ceratotherium > Ceratotherium simum. Next base: position 17,011,158 of record NC_141901.1, on the reverse strand, counting down.
AAAAACAAAACAAAATGGACAAACAGGAAAAGAATAGGAAATCTGTTAATCAAGGCAAATCATACACGCAACTCCATCCTGGTGCAGATTTATATCACGCCCCACACAGACCCGGGAACGCCGATGGCAACCTCTGGCGCCTCTGACTCTCGTGTGCACCGTCATGAGGACTCGTTTTCTCTCCCCGGATTAGCAATAGCCTACTTCCCTGTTCACACCGTCCATGCCCCATACAACACAAGCTTGTTTTCAATTCCCAGGGCTGTGTGCGAGCGGTATAAACCGGATAGACGGTGCTCCAGCCATGGGTTAGAATTTCTGGCCCTGGGTGGCACGGGGGTGCCGGCCTGGAAGTCAGGCCCTTCTCCTCCTCTGAACCCACAGGCGGAACGTCGTGTATCCCCCTCCGTGGTGTGTGTGCAGCAGGAGACGGCGACTCGCACTGAGAGTGGTGGGCTGTGGCTGCTTGTCAGAGTTGGCCCGTTGCTTCCACCTGGCTCTGTGAAGAGTGCTCTTTATGCCCCAGCATGCCCCAGGGCGATGGCAGGCTGGGGACAGAAGAAACAAAACCAGGAGGAGGAAGAGCATCTTGCATGCCATGCTGCCCTCCCGGCTCTCCCCACATGCGGCTGCAGGTTTCACCAGGGTGGAGTTTAAAGAGTCTCAGCAGAGGCAGCTGTTTGGCCTCTGGAGTATGGGAATCACTTGTCACCATCCCAAGCCAGCTCCTTCCCATTGCCCAGGCTGCCTTCTTCCTGGGCCTAAGTCTTCTTCCAGCTGCTGTGCTGTGCTACGCCCCAGGGAGCCGCGCTTCCCTCCTGCAGCACCAGGAGAGGCTTCCTTATCTAGTGGGCTTGGCCCTGGACGGTGGCTTGGCAGAGCCACTGGGATGTCAGAGTTCCCAGGATCTGGCAGAGTTGGAGAGGGAAGTCCTATATGCACCTAAACAACGTCCTTGGTCTCACAAACAAGCAGTGACTCAGCAGTTATTACAGACCCTTTGGCCCCCTCAACAATATATGGCAGGACTCTAAGGCAAGTAATCTGCTCAGGAGCCCTCCACCATCCACTGAGACCTTCCCAGATCCTCTGAGCTACTGAATTCTTCCACACACCACCAAATCTATCTTCTTTTACTCACTCTCACCTCTTGCCCTAATTCTTTATCATTTCTCACCTCCTTTTTGTCCTATAGCCTTTATAATCACTTGTGGCCAACCTATGCAGGAGCTGGAGGGTGGGCAGAGGTAGGGATGACTAGAATCACACATTGCTACATTATATATGGGATGATGATGCTCTTTTGCTAAAAGGAGGCTGTTTCCAGTGAAGGGAAACCACAACTCTTTGCTGGATTAAAAAGATTTCTGCATTCTCTGGAGGAGAAGTCCCTCTGGTTAAGTCTACAGATTAAGGTGGAGTGGGAGGGGGGGGAGGGAGAGAGAGAGAGAGAGAGAGAGTGTGTGTGTGTGTGTGTATGTGTGTGTGTGTACACGCACAAATGACCGTGTACATGTGAAGAAAAGTGGGAAAGGTCAAATCGGCCTTCATTATTAAGTCTTGAACTCTTTTTTCCGCCTTCCCCCCAAAACGTGCCCTTCTTCCTTATGTAACGGCTGCCGGTTCTGGGACGGTTTGGACCTCTTTAAACTCAAAGGAAAGCAACATGAAGGCTCCCTCATGTGGCACAGTGGTGGTGGATCAGAACAGAGAGGAAGGGTTTGGAGTTGTACCCCACTGCCGGTCATGGCTGGGGACTGGGAGGCAAACCTTGCAAGCCACCCTGTAGGGGCAGTTCTCTCCCAGGCCCAGAGGCGGCGAGATCACCCGCACTAATTTGTACATATCCTTATACGGGATCCTGCCGCTGTAAAAGAAGCACAGTGGGTTAATAGAACACTCAGAGAAGGGTGGGACAGAAATGACAGCTTAGCCATGAAGGGGATGGTTAGAAGAGGAACAGCAGCTTCTTTCCTTGGGCCTGCAAAGCCAGACCAGGAGAGACTGAGAACAGTAAGCATCAGAGAACTATCGCCTTGCGGACCGCACTGACCCTAATTTTCTAAGGAAATCAGAGCCCGTCCAATGCCCAAAGGGACTGACTGATGACCAAGAGCACCCGAGATACCTATACCCGGCAAGAGGCAGAAAATGGACCCTGGCTCAAGCTAGGCCTCTAAGAACAAAGCCTGTTGATTCACAAAAGCCTCTGGCCGCTGTCTGGAGCAGATGCCAGGCTGTCGTGAAGTGGACTGCGGAACAGTTTGCTTTCCACAGACTGATTATAGTCAGTTACTCAGATCCGCCTGTCAGGGGCAGTGGGAAGTCAGCGTCTTTCTGCAGACTGCGAGAGACAAACTTCCCATTAGGCTAATTAGCAAGGAGCACCGTTGGCACAAGAGAATTTGCAAAGGGCTTTGCTTCTCTTTCTGGCAGATTTTTCCGGAGTTTAGCTTGGGGAAGCTCTGTTCGACTTGGTGGGAGCCTGCCGGGATCTGTGCTCAGAGAGCAGCTTGGGAGGGAGCCCCGGACCTTCTCTCCCCAGCCCCGCTCCTGCCACCCAGCCCACAGGCAGGTTGGTGGGATCCAGCCAGAATTCCAGAACAATGTGACCTATCTTACCAAGCCCGTTTCACATGAGCCTGCTAGTGAGTTCTGGCTTTCTGTGGAAAGGATGGAATCAACACGTGATTCACTTTCAGTGGCTAAACCGTCTGATGCGTCAGGGGCCAGAACAAGGAAGCAATGGCCAGAGATCTGCAGATCTGGACAAACGCTGGTATGAACCAGGGTTTCCACCAGAAATTATACACACGTCCACCTCTGAGCATCCAGGCCTCGCCAGCAGCCATGTCGAGACTAGGGCTCTGCTCCAGCCTCACTCTTTCTAGTCTTTTCTTGATTTCGGTGTTGATCTCTCCTCTTCATCCAAATAGCAGCTCATCAGTACTTCCAAGTCTCTTGATTCTTGAGGGGAAGTTAATTTAACCATTTGTTCTTTTGTTTCTTATTGAGATTGTGATGTGGGTGGGTTGGTACTGTCTACAGGCTGATGTTCTCTGCAACCTGCATCAGTCTTCTTTCTGAAGACATTGGCTCACTTTAACTTTGTTAGTTTTCTCCCCCATCATCTTATAGAGAAGGCCAATGAAACCCTAACCAGAACAAGCGATGCTGTGCATTTCAAGGCAGACAGAAGAGGTTCTCTTTTTCTTTTTGCTCTCTCACAGCTCATGATCTAAGTCTCATGATTAGTCCTCATGGAATCGTTCCTTGTCAGCAGCTGGAATGAGTGCAGAGGAGCATGTTTAATGCACATGGCATTTGGGTCCCAAGATAATGTGAAACCTCAGAAAGCTGGGATTTCTGAGAACCAAGGACACCTGAGCGAGGTGAGGTGAGCAATGAACTCCTTTGCTAGCAGTTGGTTTCTCCTCTCTCAGGTTAGTGAAGACATCCCTTCCTAGGCTCCCAATCCCCTGGCCATCCATGATTTACAGACCAATTTTCCACACTTTCCAGTTGCATTCCCATCTGGCTATTGTCAATCATAGTAACAGTTACATACATGATTTAATATAACTGTCACAACTAGCCTTCAAGGTAGGTAGGTATCATTACCACCATTTTATAGATGAGGAAGCTCAGAGTGGTTAAGTGACTTGTCCAAGGCCACGGAGCTGGTAAGATGCAGGCCTGGCTGCATTCCCCTCTAACACACAGCCCATTGCTTTCTAAGCAGCCTATCTACTAGAAAGTCGACCCAGAAAGTAAAAGCCATTGCTCAGCCATTGTTAACAGGCATGGATTTAGAGAACTCTGTGTCTAAGTCATTAATAATTACTGAGGGGAAGAGGAATTCTGATTCACTCTTCTAATCCCTAAAGCAGTGACCCAAGTTCAACAGCCTAACAGGAGGATAGATTTTGGGAACAGTCTCAGATTATGAAGGGGTTCCAGGTGGAAGCAACATGGTCCATTCCGTGAAGGATGGCATTTTTTGTAGTATTTTCAGAGGGGACCAGAATGGATATATTGGTGAGATAAGATCCTAAAGCTAAGAGGACGTGGGACAGAAAAGTTCCTGTGAAGTGAGCGCTCACAGAACTCTCATCCTGTCCTCAAATGTGAGGGCCAAAATGTTGCTTTTGGTGCTCTAAAGCAGGCATCAGCAAACTTTTTCTGTAAGGGGTCAGACAGTAAATATTTTCAAATTTGAGAGGGTACCATCTCTCTTACAACCACTCAACTCTGCCTTATGATGTAAAAGCAGCCATAGACAATACATAAATGAGTGGGTGTGGCTGTGTTCCAGTAAAACTTTCTTTGCAATAACAGGCAGCGGGCCACATTTAGCCCATGGGCTGTAGTTTGCTAACCCTTGTTCTAAAGCCCAAAAGGTACAACATCACTTGAGAACTATGGGACATTGAAAGAGACCTGGGGAGGTTATCCTGCAAATTCCTGCCATTTAACTCAGTTCCATGCATAAAAATCCACAAGTATTTAAGAGATCAGCTGGAAAAACAAGTAGCTTCATTTTTAATATAATTTCAGAGCTATTTGAAACTGTACTTTTTCAGGGGGATGAGAGAGATAAAACACTAATGTCACTGACCACGGTGGCCAGATGTCCAGCTGGCCCAGAAAACCCTTGTCAACTCCCCTGATGAGTCCAAGAAGTCCACTAACCATTGGCAAGAAAAGAAGAAGAAAGATTATTGGAAGCTCCTCTGGGGATTGAACCCAGACATTCTGAGTGAGGACTGTGTGATGAGATTGGCAAAGAAAGGGAAAAGCCTGTCACAGGAGGAAAGAGAGAGGAAAGGAAGTTAAAGAAGCTAAGTTTTTGATGACTGGCTTGATACCAGCGCCAATCTGAGGACCTGGCCTCTTCCATGGGCCACAACCAAGAGGAATCTCTCCTCCTTCTGTAACAGGCAAGCATTTGAGTGGCTCCAATTCCAACCTCTTCCTTGAGGCCTTTGATACAGACCCCACCGGGGTGGCTGAGGGGCCTACGCACCATGCAGCTCTGTCATATTCTGCCCAGACACGGACAAACTCATCCAAGTGGTGAGGCCCCAGGATGGACGAGTCCCGAGTCAGGTACTCAAAGTTGTCCATGATGACGGCCACAAACAGGTTGAGCATCTGAAGGGCAAGGGGGAGAAGAGGAGTTAGGAGAAACCTAAAACAGAAAACAGGCTTCAAGGCAAATAAAGAATTCAAAAGTTTGTAAGGCTGAAGTTCCTCACTAAAGCACCACTGATCTTGCTGAACACATTTTCATTATTTGTTCCACACGTTTCATTGTGTGAGCATTATGATCTCACTTTCTATGCCACTTTATATTTGCACAGTCGCTTTTATTATCTGTTCAATTTATTTAATTGTTATTGCAGCAGCAGAGGGAGCAGCAGCAGTGACAACATTCCCAAAGGCCAGAGGAAGTCAAGGCCTGACACCAACCCTCCCTCCAACCTCCCTCCCCAACCCTTGCTCCACAAAAGGAGCCAGAAAGAGAAACGGTGAGATGTAGAGCTGACTGCATGGCTTACTGTGTGATGACTTGAAGCTGTTCATGGCTCTTAAGTGGTTTCCAAGACCCTGTTCTCCTGCTTATCTGTTCAATAACATTTATTGCGCACCCACTGTGTTCCACACAGAGAGCCAGGTGCTGGGGATGGGAGATAAGAAAGTTCTTGTCCAGAGGTATATTTCCATGCCTAGCACGTTGCCTAAAGCACAGCAGGCATGTTGTGCCTTCACTAAATGTTGATATGTGAATATTCTTAAAGACTTACTTAGTATTTAGTAGAGACTATGACTTATTGGAAACATACACATTTTTTTAAAAGCCATGAAAGAAGCATACACAGTTTACAGTGGGAACAGAAAGGAGTGTGAAGGCAATTTCTCCTGGCTGAAGAAAAAACGTGTAAGAGGGTTGATGATTGAGCTGGGTCCTGAAAGACCAGGAACTGTTCACCAGACAGACATGGCCACAAAACCAGGTGTTTTAGGCAGAGGAGCCAGCACGAATGAGAGAACACAGAGGTATTCAGGGACGGGGAACATTCAGGCAACCATAAAGGGAAGTGCACCCGGGCCCAGGGGACAGAGCACAGAAGCATCTTGTCGACCACGCTAAAAAGTCTAGACTAGGGTCGGCGAACTGGTCAGAGAGTAAATATTTTAGGCTTTGTGCACCGTACAGTCTCTGTTGCGGCTGTTCAGTTCTGCTGTCATAGTGTGAAAGCAACCACAGACGATATGTATAAGGAGGAGCATGGCCATGTTCCAATAAAGCTTTATTTACGGACACTGAGATTTGAATTTCATGTAATTTTTACATCATGAAATATTATTCATCTTTTGATTTTTTTCCTCAACCAATTAAGAATGTAAAAACCATTACTAACCCATGGGCCATACAACAACAGGTGATACACTGGATTTGGCCCATGGGCTATAGTTTGCCGACCTCTGGGCTAGATGATGCAGTAGGCAACAGGAACCACTAGAGGGGTTTATACTAGGAGAGAGACCAGGGGATATTAGCATTCAGAAAGAGCCCCGGGTAACGATGTGGAGAGCGAGTGGGAGACCAGGGGGAGAGTTTTGCGGTGCTCCTGAACCAAGCCACTGGCAGGACAGTAGCATAGTAGGAGTAGAGAGTTAAAGGAAGTGGAATCGACAGGACTGATGACCACAGTGAGCAGGACTGTTGTTCCTTGGTTGTCCAGCACTCATTTACTGTACTTCTGGTCTCTTAGGGACCCACCCCTTGCCTATTCCCAATTAAAATGGTTCAGTGGGGTACCACCTGTGATCCAGGCCTCAGACAGTCATTGAGGACCAATTCTCTGGACCAGTGATTGGTGATCCAATCAAGGCCAACAAAATGGTATTGAAACTTCTGGCAAAAGACTTGTTCTTCCCTGTGGGTCTTGAATGTGTGAGGATTGAGGTCTAGAGCTGCTGCTACAGTCATCTTGGAGCCATAGGGTGGGGGCGTGTGAGAAAAGAGCTCACACTGGGGAGGCCGGAGGAAGAGATCTAGGAATAAAGCAGTGATGTCATGTGAGCCCCAGATTAAGCTTGCTTACGCCTGTCCTGCCCCAGGACTACTCATTTACAGAGGCCTATACAATCCCTTCTTGCTTAGGCCAGATGTAGCTGGGCTTTCTGTGCTCGCAAGTGAAAGAGTTCTGCCTCACAGAGAACAACTGGCTGTGGGCGTCAGGGAAGAGGCATCTCTGTTGATGATTCTCAGGTTAAGTGGCTGGGTAGATGGAGGTGCCAAATATGCAGTCAGGATATACAGGATAAGGAGAAAGTCTGCAGGGAGGACCTGGTTGGAGTCTTCTCTGCAATACAGAGACTGCTGGCCACATCCTAATAACCAGTCTCCTTCCTTCCTCCCTCTTGCTGCATAGGATATAAGTCCCTGGAGGTCTAGCTGTCCTCCATCCTCCCACCATGAGGATGAGGGACACTCTCTACACGTGATGGAGCAGAAAGAGGGAAGCAGTCTGGGGCACTAACCACTCTGTGGAGCCTCCACAACAAGCCTGCACTGCCTTCCCCCAGACTTCACTGATGTGCCAGGGAAATAAACACCCCTCTTGGTTAAGCTACTGTTGTCCAGGGAGTTCTGTGTCATGCAGCTGAACCTGATCCTAACATAGGCCTTTCTTTCTGTTGCTGAGAGTGGAGCCCCAGTGAATTTATTCAATCACTGCCTGGGTTATAAAGGGTTTTCCATGTATCCACATATTTCTTTTACACTCTTTGCCCGGTACAGTACCTATTATTAATGTTATCAAAAACTATTAGTAGTATTATTGCTTTACATTTGCATAGTCCTTTATAGTGTGGGGTGTGCATTCACACCTATTATATGTTTTAATGCTGCTCTAACCTAGTGAGGCAGACTAAATTAACACCAGCCCTTTAAGGACACAAGTGCTTCCTCTACACATTTGTATTCTTAGCTCTAAGCACATGGCCTGGCTCATCACAGGGCATCAGTAAATCTTTCGGGAATGATGAGTTTGAGTTGAGAAGCTGTGTGACTTGCCCAAGGTCACAAAGCCAATCTCACATAGGGCTGAGATTTGAAACTAGATCCTCTCATACTGAATATAGTCTCTTCAAAAAATTAAAAAATATATATATATCATTAATGTGAATTAGGTAGTACCCTCCATCTCAAAATTCTAAAAGTAATTTTCCAGTTATATCTTTGGTTTCTTTTAAATATTTATTATTAAACACTTAAACCATGTAGGATAAAACTGAGATGTCTACCCGCCCTTCTACATGCTCCATTTCTCCCCATCAGTTAGCGCTGACACCACTGTATGCCTTTCCTCCTTCCACTGAAGGTGATGGGGGGACTGTGCCTTGCTGACAGCTTTACCCAGTGCCTAGTTCAGTGCAAGCCTTTTAATAGCCACTCAATAAAAATGTGCCAAATGTGTGAACGAATAAATGTAAAACTCCAATTAATATCATCATTCTAAATTTTCTTTCAGTTATTTTCATTATACAGTATACTTCCATATTTGTAAATAGGATACTGTTTTGTGTTCTTTTCCATTGAAAAACCTTTCACACCCATGAGAAGGAAGCGTATTAAAACACATGTATCAGCTCACCATGCAAATAATACTCTTATTATCAAGTCATTTTTCCTCCCATTTTACAGAAGCTACAAAAGGGAAGGGATCTTGGCCAAGCCTAGAATGGCAACAAAGCCAACACCACGATGTGGGCTACTCCATCCCCAGTTAGTTCACTCTCTGCTACGTTAACCCGCTGACCACACTTAACAGTCTATGTGCAAGCCACTTGCTTACTCCCGAGAGCTGGACATGTGGCAAGTCCCCTTGGGATCACTTCAAAGAGGTCGAAATGCCAGGACCTGAGACCACTTTTTTCATTAATTCACTTTTTGATGCACACCCATGAAACTGACCACTTTCCAGTCCCATTGCTTTAGTTTTAGATTTTGTACAGCCAATGGCATTAGCAGTAAAGCTGAGCTGAGGGATGTCAGGGTGGCCAGAAACACCACTGACCCTTTTATTGATTTGGTAGCACCTCATCCATTATTCTGTTTATCACTGCTTGTCTGATTGTGCAGGGTAGAGATTTCTGGATGCTGGTGTGCTGATTCATATTTTCTCCCAAAGATAGAACTAAGAAGGCACCTCAGGCTCCTCACAACTTTATAAGTAGGTATACTGCACATATATTCCCCAATCAACATTCACTAATGCCCAAAGCAATTACATCCTTTCACGTCTATCAAGCTGGCTAAGTGTCAAACATAATGACATCACAAGTCAAGAAAGAACCACGTCTATTACGTTGTATACTGTCATTATTCTACTCTTGTTAACACGATCATCTTATATTTTTAAGGTACATTTCTCACTAGTTCAAAAGTCTCCAAAAGCGAGATAAGATATTCTTAGCCCTACTTATATGACAAAATACCTGAGGTATGGAAGAGAAAGAATTTACTGTGGGTCACAACAGATTCAACGCGAAGCTCAGTGTTGTATTTGCCAAACTCTACTCCACTCAGCATTTCTTCTCACAACAATCCTTCTCTAGAAGCAGCAAAGACTTCTCAACCATGGAGAGTCACCCACCCAGGAGTCTGATACACATTCTGGCCTCCAAGACTTCTCTGGAGGAGGACCTGTTTCTTAACATGGGCTGGAGTGTGTGTGTGAACGTAAGCTGAAGGAAACATCTCTTAGCTATTTATCAGAGGGGTGGGCCACACCTCAAGCCAAGAGCACAGCGTTGCTCACCAAGAAGGAGCAGAAGAAGATGAAGGAGACAAAGTAAACGTAGGCCAGATCGGTGCCGCAACGCTCATTCTCGTTCTGCCCTGAGGGTGCGGTGGTGTCCGGCTCACAGCCTTTCTCCCCGAGGCACGACAGCATGATCTCCTGCCAGGCCTCACCTGTGGCACTCCTGAGCCCAAAAGACAGAGTGGTTAGTAGTCACAGGTCAGGCGTCCTATCCTCTCCGTGGCTCTCTTTCCCAATTCACTCACCTCTTTCTCTCCTCGTCCCAACAGGTTCTCTTTGTGCCCAGTTAGCCTCCCTCTAGTGCCTTCCATCCAGAGATGGCGAGTACCAAGGAGGTCTCTCTTGGGTTCTGCCACCTCACCCACTGCTTTTCTGTCTTTTGAGGAGTCTCCGCTGATGGTGGTGGAGACAGTGGTGGGACTCTCTAAGACCCCACATAAACCTGGCCAACCCAGGTTTCAGCCCTGAAATGGAATTTGGTCTACAAGAAACTGTCCTGGCCTTCCCCCTCTCAGAGTCCTGGAGGACCAGTTGAAGTTGCAATTTGCAAATTATCTACTGAGTCAAAGATGTTGAAGAAATTTTCTAATGTCATCGGAGCAGTTTTTCACAGACATTCCCCACCCCCCCGTCCCCACACCACCAGATATCCTGATAGGAGCAGAGCAGGCAGAATAGAGACACAAAGCAGAATGGAGGAAGAGGCAGACCAGCTCTGTCTCCCTCGGCAGGAGAGCCGCAGCTACGACAGTCATGCATCCAGTACCTGAAGAGTAACATGAGGGACCCAAAGAAACTCCGGAAGTTGTTGTGCCGGTTGATGTGACTCTCCTCATCTAATTTTATGTTTCCAAAGACCTTGAGGAGAGAAGCAACAGAAAGCAACGGGCATTACTGAGCTATGTGATGTGTCCAGCATGTGGATATCAGATGCGCCCACAGGGTTGGCAAACCCGCACGCATGGCTCCTCCTGACGGCCTCATCCTGAAGCAGACGACCCAAACCCAGAGGGGCTGGTAGACCCCACGCTCTTGGACTGATATGCAGAGCAATTATATTCTCCAGTGCAGCAAAGAGGACAAATGCTAGCAAGGACCAGAGAAGGCAAGATCTTTTGAAGTCATTCTGTCTGAATGTAGTTCCTCCCACACCTAATTAGGTCTTCTTATTTCCATGGTACCTGTCACCATGGTACTCACCATAGTACTCAAGCAGTCTGTCAAAGACTTTACTCCATAACAGGAGTGCAGGAAAGAGCCACCCCTCTATTCCTGTCTCAGCAGGAATGATGGCAACATCTGTATTTGTAGAAGATGGGATTTAGGGCTTGGGTAGATGCTGCCCTGGAATCTGCAAGCCATTGAGGTCAGAGAAGGGCATCTCTGTCTCCCTTGGATAGTTCCTATTCAGAGTCAAATCTCAGAAGGTTGATACATCTACAATAGAGTCCATGAGAATGAACACATACAAAACAAAGTCCAGGCCAATAGGATACAGAAAGTGAGACAACTGGATACTTTGAAAAAGAGCACAGATTTGGGAAGATGACTATAGAGTGAAGTTTTCTAATCTGCTGTTGGTCGCTGGGCTTAGAATGTGGTCACCACGCAAATTCACGTAGAAAAAGAGGGACAACTCAGAGATCTTTATCCACAGACAGTGAATAATGATGAACAGCGCTGCCTGGAGCCAAGGTCAACCCTGTCTCTTTGGATGAGAAGGGTGCCCTAACACATGTACTTTTCTCCCCACCCATACTTCAGATACCAGGATCTATTCCCACAAGGCAGTGTTTGTACAACTGAAGCCTTACAGGTCACTTTTCCAGCCGTTTGAAACAATTTTCAGCCTACATTTAACATGCTTCAGTTTACCTAATATATGCTAAATGGAACACAGTTTTCCCCCTAACAGTTTTTAGAATGTGCACTTGAGGAACAATCTCTGCCCCCAGCTATTTTGCTCAAATAACTCCCACTGACACCTGCTTGGGAAATTTGTTCCCAACGCTGTTTTTCAAAACCCGAACACTACTTGTCTCTCAGGGAGAATGGAGGTGGCAAGCTAGGCAGCATTGGAGAAGAAAGGAAGGAAAACGATAAGAAGGTAGGGGCCCCCACACAGACAAGTAGTAGCACGGAAAAATTCCCAAAGAATCACAGCTAGTTCTGGACACCCCAGGAGGAAACTGTCACATATCCTCGCCCATGCTCACATTTCCCTCTCACTCTCTTTTCACTCGCTTGGTTCAGAATCCATGATTTATCCCTGATTCATCACATAAACACAACTCACAGTGTTCTTTCTCCCTATGACACCCCTGAAGCCATCATTGGTTGTCCTCACTATGATTTTCTCAAACACCTTAGCCAATCATGAACAAGTTGGAGGACATGCTGTGATTTGCATGAGGTATATGTGTAATAGTCAAAGAAACCAGAGCTATTTTGAATCTACTCTAAGATAATTTTCAAGCCAAAAGTGTGTATTTATTGTGAAGGCGGTCTTCAAAGTTTTTTCACTTTTTTTTTTAGCTTTTCACTTAGTCCTTGTCACTAACACCACTCTCCCACATCAAAGGGTATGGCAGAGAAAGAAGAGATGCTGAGACCCATCAGGAAACTTAATAAAGGTATAGCTTAAATCCATTTTCACTTGGAATCACAAAACTTTAGAACTAGAAAGGACCTGTGAAGCTGTGTATTCAACTCCTCTACTGTACTGGTGAGGGTGTTAAGGCCCAGAGAGGTTCAATGACTTGACCAAATTTGCAGAGCTGGTCAGTGGTGGAGCGAGCCTGAAAACCTCATCTCCTAATGTCCCCAGGGCTCTTTCTCATATCCAGCAAGTTACTCTTTCCTTCCATTTTCAGATTCCTCTGCAAAGCTCTCTTTTTCCAAGAAGCCTCTGAAAGTACGGAATAGGAGTTCTTCTCGTAGATATATCCTGTTGCTGTTTATATCCTCCTAATGCTTGCCTGCCTTTCGTCTTTCTGTTTGCATGGCTCCCTCAGCTTTGTCATGACTGTATGAGACGCAATCTCTCCAGTCACAAGCTAGGTGCCCACTTTGTGTGTGGTACAGGGTCTCTGTCACAGACCAGGATGAAGACAGCTAGCTCAAGTCAAGTCACAGCAGGAATGCCATTCATGTCTCGTGGAATGGAAATAGTGCTCTTATTTTTTGGAAAGAAGTCTAAGGGCAATAAAATATTAGCAATTATGGTTATTGTAAAGATCGCAATTTCATGACTGAACAGCTCCCACTTCCCACTAAACGGTCAAAGAAACACTAGTATTTGCTTGTTGGTGGGACGAGACACAGTACAGAGAACATGCAGTACAGTAAGAACATGGGCTATGGAGCAGACAGAGCTGAGCTTAAATCTCAGCTCTCCCACCTACTATCTGAGACCTTGAGCTTGTTAAAGTTACTTAACCATGCTAAGCATCAATGGAGACAAGGAAATCCACCTATAAACATTTTCACACCACTCTTGAATATATTAGTCATATATATCTTGAGTGTGTGTATGTATATATATATATATGTACATATCTGTGTGTGTGTGTGTGTGTGTGTGTGTGTGTGTGTGTGTGTGTATGGTGGGGAGAGAAGGAGAGGAGGAGAGAAGGAGAGAAGGAGAGGAGGAGAGGAGGAGGAGGGAGGAAGGAGGGAGGAAGAACATACATTTAGCACAGTGTCTGGCACACCCAGGAATCCAAGTAATGGTAAATAGCATTATCACCATGATTGTAGTATTAGTAGCAGGTTAGTTATTGGAGATGGTGTTATTCTAGTTTATTTTGCTTGAAGATGAAAAGGGGCTAAGGACTATTTTAAGCATGGGCAAAAAAGAACTTAATTTAATCAAGTTTCACTTGGCTGTTCAAGAACATTTTAATTCTAGAATCAAATATTTGAGAGTTAGAAGGGACTTAATAGAAGTCACCGAGCCAATCTTAAACTTCAGCAGATTCTGCTTCAGCAGTGTTCTGCTTACAACACACCCCTGACATCATCCTTAAATCTCTACTGAAATATCCTCAGTGAAGGAGAACTCAGTACTTCCCAACCTAGTCTCATACTCTTTGATGCTTGACATTCTATTGTATTTTTGGAGAACAAAACTCTCTAGTAATGGGGTTAGCAGATGAAGAAAATTAAGAAGCACAGGCAAGAGAGAGGGACAAAAAGAGGAGACAGTTCAGAGATGCTCTGGAAAGGGCTGCTGACTCAGCAAGCCTGGGAGATGCGTGCAGTGGCTGCAGATGGCAGGCACCATGGAGAAGACAGCTGGCAGTCTAAGGGTGGCCAGACTGCCTGACTGCAGAGGACTGCCACTTGGCTGAAGTTCTATGCTGGGATTTAGTCTCCCTATCTCCAAGTCAGAAGGTTAGCCTCCCTGAGACAAGCAGCAAGCCTGTGTATCCAGCTGGATAGGTTCATGGGATGTGCTGCTGGTTGTTTACAGTAGAGTCCACCCACCACAAATGACAGTCACCTCAGAAAGATCTTTGGCCTCTTCTGTTCAGTGGGCCTCTGGCTACCTGCATAAATATCCAGGGTAGAACCTGATCCATTTCTCAATTCTGAAACTGGAAAGGGGTGGTCATCCAAGAGAATTGTCCAGCAAGCTGCATGATCCTTTGAGAGGAATTAGCTGGAATGTGGCCCTTGGGTCTCCCTAGGATTGGGCACGCTTCCAGGAACTCTACAAATTGTTCCCAGTAGTGTGTCTTAGGGCATAGAACTCAGTCATTCAGGACTTAACGCAGACACATTTTGTGTTGCTGTATACAGAAGAACAACCATCTAACCTTCTTTTAGGCTTATCTCAAATATGGGAGATCCTGAGAAGTGGATCATCATGAGCCTCACTTGGTCTCATGGCGGACCCCTGTGGCTAACAACAATGGTGTCATCTTCACTGCAGTTCTGTTGTTGTGCCCACAAAAGTCCAGCTGCTTCTAAGCCAGCACCATGACCTGATGACCTCAGATGAAGCCCCTCTACCAGACCACCCTGAACACCTGGGCAACCTGAGTGGGGAACCCTGCACATGTGAAATTTCCAAGGCCACATTGCAACAACATCTTGGGAGCATGCTGCTGGGCAAGAAGGGGTTCTTTAAAGCACCCTCAATCCTGTACGCTCAGGCTGGTAAGCCAGAGAAGATCTGGGAAACAACTGCCCCCCCCCACCCCCACCAGGACCCTGATGCACCAGCTCACCTGCATCCCAATGATGGCATAGATGAAGAAAAGCATGGCAATCAACAGGCAGACGTAGGGGAGGGCCTGCAAGGGAAGCAGAGATGTGACCATGAACTCAAAGGTAGGCAGCTCCAAGGCTCAATAACCTGCAGTCGCTGGCAGTACAGGAACTCTTGCCCTGAGGCTGCCTTAAACAGAGGGCTGGGACTCTCCATTCCCTGCGGCTGTTCTGTTTGGGGATGCCACTTCTGCAGATATTCACATCCTCTGAAAGATATGTAAGCTGTTGGTCACAGAGAGGCTTGTAATTTACCTTCTGTCGAGAATATTCACCCAGAAGTGTAGCCCAGATCTACAAGGAGAGCTGGGAAACTTCCTGGGCTTGGGATTCATCCCACTTTGCATGCAGAATATTAATAATGTGGGCAATTGTGATGCAAATTACATAGCCAGCATCTAGCCTTGGCTCCCAAATCCCTGTATTACCCCTTCCCACTCCCTCACTCAATGTGAAGCCCATAACAAAGAATCAGGAAGCAAAGTGAAATGGCTGGAGTTTTGGCTGTTTGTCAGTTCCTGGAAGGCTCCTTCATCCTCTGATGAAACATCTTTTTCCAATGTTTAAGCGTCCTGACGTTTCATTATGTGTTATGCAAAATTTCAGAGCCTTTTAACTGTTAGCCATCACAAATCCTGCCATAAAGCCATGTGGCCCCAAATTCCATACTGTGCGAGCTTACGGCCACTTTGGGATGATACCTTTTCAATTACGGGGATGAAGGGAGCAAGTGAAGGAGTTGTAAGGCAGGGAGCTGCCCTTGGTGGCTGGGAGAGGCTATAGACATAGGGCAGTTTGGTTTTGGGGCCACAGTGGGCACTATAATTCTGGGGTGATCTCAGTGCTGACATGGAAGTCTCTCTTCTTTACCATCCAGCAAGCTCCATGGAAGACAGTGCAACTATGAGTCTCCACTCTATCTTGAGTGCATACCGCACCAATCTCAGGAGATCAACTGAAGGCTTTCAGACTGCACGAGGAGGGCAGAGCTCATCAACAGAGCTAACTAAACCAAGAGCCCTGGGAGACTTTCACAACTTGAATAAAGGATAAAATTTAAATGCAACTGAAAGTTGGTGGGAGAATGCCCTCTCCAGTGAAGTGCGGATTCCCAAGATCTGTGATGAGGACTGGCTGCATTTTGAGGGGCCATGTGTAGACTCCCTCTGCTGAAAGGACAGAGTAGGGAGGCAGGTTTCTTGCCACTTGGGGGCTGCCACCTTCTATCGCCTTCCATGTTTACTTCCTGTGCTCCTTCTACCTTCTCCACTCCAACGTCTCCAGTCCCTAGTACATCTCTCCCCACCCCCAGCTTTGGAGAGAGGCACAAAGATTCATTCTTCTTATCATGTTATGAATTCTAGCTCAAAATAAGGGAAAAGAGGGAAGAGCTGAGTAGGGGTCAGTGGTGGAGAAGTAGGCGATGCTCAGGGCTAGGTGGGGGTGCGTACAGGCAATGGCAATGCTGTTTATATTGGGTAGCTCTCTGCTGTGTATTTGCAGAGATGGCCTTTGTTAAGCTGACTTTAAGAAAACAACTTCTATACTGTGTTCCAGAAAGGAAACACCTGTCCATCTCAGTGCCACCTGGAGGCAGATTCACCTGTTTTCATTGTTCTCTCTACATTCACTGGAATAAGCCAACCATTTGGCCATTAATTTTTGACATGCTTTTCTTTGCTCTTAATAGTATACAATTTTACAGAGAATTGGTGATCATGATAACATGAAAGGCTGACACATATTTCTTAAGAGACTCACCAACAACTGTAGCTTGTTGGGCAAGCCTCTAAAAAAAGGTTTTAAGAGCATCTTGTGTTCCAAATTCTAAATCCAAATTCACCTGAGATGTAGATGGTAAATTCTTGCTAAAGTTTTAGATTTCTCTTCTGCCATTTAGCTTTGGAAAAATAGTTTTCATTGAAGTAAGACCTCTGTGGGAGTTATCACACCAAACAAATACCCTGGATATGATAAAAACGTCAAGGTTGCTTGTAGGAGCCTACACATCCTTACAACTGGTCTCACATCTCAAACCCCCAGGTCCTTGATGGAGAAGTAGATCAGTCATGACGGTATGGGGTGAACTCCTTTCTCAAATGACCAGAAACCATGAATTCACTGGCTTGCCTTCTTTAGTTCAATTTGTAATTGAAATAGATAAATAATTAAAATAAAGAAGGCAAATTCGGTGAATTCATGATTTCTCATCTTTGACTCAATCTTATCAAATTTATTTTTAAAACATATTCATTGAAAAACTCTTTTTTTATATATAAGAGGAAAATACTAGGCATTTGAATAGCACTTGGGCCTCAAAACCTTAAAAACAAACTAATTATGATATTTGCTGGAACCTGAAGATATTTAAACGTGTTTGGAAAACTTCTTTTACTGCACATCTTTGTCATTAAAGTGGGTGTCACGTATTGATTTTTAACTTACATTTATTACACATACACTTCTGTACCGCCCCATGAGACCAGTGAAAAGCAGCTCACCATATTAACCTTGCCCAGACATCTTACTTTGTAGGACACAGAGGTGACCACTAGCATGCCATACATTCAGTGGCTCAGGAAGTACACACTAATGAAGACATGAATGGGACTAGTACGAATCATCTTGCTATACAACACAGCTCAAGGAGTCCTTTGAAAAACGGTTATGTGAAATAAAGCCATAGATAAGCCCCTGAAAATGGAGAAGACATGTGACTACAGGCAGCTGGCTCTTTACATGGACGGGATTGCTCAGGGTCTTCTGGAAATCCTAGGGAGGGAGTACACCTCATCAAACAAGCCCCCTGCCTCAGGCAACCCAGAATACAACTGAGTTACAAAGGTGAGGTGTTTTTCTAGAATGAGATTCTACACAGTTAGATGTAAGCTGACCGCTGGCTGGCCGAGCTGTGCTGTAACTAATGCTTCTGACCAACACCCATTCCCGGAGGTGAAGGGACTTGTGTTGTGAGGCTATGTTGCCTGGCTGTGCTGTCTGATATGATAGGGCTGCCTCAAGCCTCAGAGAGGAGGAGTGGGTGCCTCTTACCTTAAAGGACTGCACGAAGGTCCAAAGCAAAATGCGGATGGTGTAGCCCTGACGCAGAAGCTTGATGAGGCGGGCGGCTCGGAAGAGCTTCAGAAAGCTCATATTGAAACCACTGGTGTTCACCAGCTGGTGGACCAAAGGAAACATATAATTAGTAATATTATGGTCATTTAGAAAAATCTAAGCACTAGTATTTGCGTATTTATGCCTCATTCAGATCATAAAATTGGACACGGATTCTGTCTATCATTTTTAACCCCATCTCCAGCTGATGGGCCAGTGAGGACAGCTCTCCAAGCTCACCAGGCCTGCCCTCTATTCCCAGGTAGAAGGGTATGGAAGTACCCCAGGAGGGTGCCATGCACATATTACATAAAACCGGCCTTCTTCGTCTTCTATAATTGGTCCTAACTCTGCACTTAGATGCCAAAGAACAGACCTAATAATGCCTCTAGCACGTGATGGCCCTCCAATATTTGAAGAGAGTTACAATGAGCTCTCCAAGTCTTCTTTAGGATGGACAATTTTAGGGAAATAATTCAGGTCTAATAACCTTGAGGGAAAAGATACTGAGCCTCTTTTGTATCTCCCAAAGACTCTAGCAGAACACTGTGCACGCTAGGCCTCTTCTGGCACCCTCTGTTTACCCCATTAGATGGCTGCTATTTGAGTCATGCAAAGGGAACAAAGCCTTCCATGAGATCCAGCACCACTCCAATGTTTGCATTCTCTGGCTAACGCTCAGGAGTGAGGAAGTGAACTCCCAACACTGAGAGAGCTACTCATTTGGTTTGAGGAGCTAAAAATGGACTCAATGTACAGAGCACTCTTTTAATGCTACTCCAGGGCCAAGCTTCAAGACAAGGATCTAGGAGCCATTCACCTTGCTGTCTGTCAGAATAATTTCTGTGATGCTGCCGATCACGGTGATGAAGTCAAAGATATTCCAGGTGTCTCGGAAATAGTTCTGCCAAGTGAATTCAGTCATGGGAGCATCAGAAAAAGGAGGAAGAGAAAACAAGAAAAAAACGGACAGAAGACATCTTTCATTACATAATTTTGTCACTTGGAATTAAAACTTGTCAATTCATGTACAAATTCATTCTAACTTTGGTTTCCTATTTCTAACCAGAAATGCTATTTCTCCTTAACTAATTTGGGAATTTCTCATTTGGGAAGCAGTTTCATCATTATTTGAAGACCCTGTTTTTGAAGCTGTCACTAAAAAGCTCATATGTAAGAAAGAGATTTGTGGCCAAGAATATTATAAAGTCCAGAAAAGAGAGATCATCATTGTCCCTTATAAGACAATAAAATTATATACAATATTATTCTATGGTTTTCTACAACTATAATTTTTAAATTATCTATCTCCTATCATGTGACCCTGTAAGTATACCATAAGTATACTATAAGATGACCTATAAGTATACAGTTCTGACTTTCAATCAACAGAAGTCACAGAGATGTCCTAAGTGACTAAAGATCACAGATGGGCCAAAAATCTCCTTCTAACTCCACTGAATGTTTTCAAACCAACCACTGATTAGCAATAGAATGAACAGACTTCACTTTTCCCCTCTTTTTCTGCTCTGGTACACCTCTCAAGGAGGTGTAACTAAATAAAACATAAGGAAGCAGTAATAAAATGAGTGAGTTGAAGGAGACAGAGGAGAAATAAAGGGACCCAGAAAATGCACCAACCAAATAACACTCTGCTTAATAGAGAGAGTAGAGTGCTCCCGTCTCCAGCGCTCAGGTGAACACAGACCTTGGATTATATTCCTTCAAAGAAACAGGACGCTTGGGTCTCCAAGAACTCACCCCCTTGCCTTGGGCAGCACCTACCATAAGAGACTCTCAGAACACGGCAGAAGTGCACCCTCTCCCATCCTCACAACGGGAATTAGTGAATCCTTACTATATGTGCCAGACACTGGGCCAGGTCCTTGGCATTCTTTCAGTTCATTTATTCCTCCCATGGATCGTATAGGAAGGTAGTGGTAAATACCCTATGTTTGTAAAATACTGAGTGGTAGGATTGGCAAGAGGAGTTGGGAGAGATATGCAATAGAGAGAGAAAAGGAACGTGGAGAGAGAGAAGCTACATTTAATGAGAACCTACCCAGGACTAGATGACTTGGGTACATTATCTAATCGGATACACACAACAAAGTACCTAAGGCTATAAGGTAGCTATCGTTATCTTCACTTATGAGTGAGAAAACTGAGGTTTAGAGAGTCCTGTCTGATTTCAAAGCCACAGGCACCTGCCAGGCATGTAGAGAAACTGAAGCACATAGCCTCACAAACTCACTTTCCATTGAGAATACCTACTCCTTCAGGAGTGGGGCCAAGACGAGTCTCTAAGTTCCTCAGTTCTCAGGGTCCTCCTGTTCCCAACCTGGGGTGAGCTTCCTAATTCTTGGATAGGCCCCCATATAGTAGAGAGAGCATGAATCTAGTTCTCAGAGGACAGAAGCCCTGGATTCCAGTTGAGGATGCTTTACAACACAGTATACTATAGAATAGCAGAGTGTAGTATAGACTAGTAGATTACGGTGGACAGACTGTGGGCTTCAAAGTTGGATAGACCAGGATCTGAACCCTGGCTCTGCCTTTTACTAACCTTGGGCAAGGTATTGAATCTTCCTGAGCCCTAGCTCACCCATAAAAGAAGAAAACTATAATGCTGATCTAATTGAGCTGTTATGAACCTAAAATGAATAATATATTAAGCATTTGGTTAATATGTTAATAGACAACCAATGTATGTTATTCTCTCCCTCTTTCTTTTTTCCTTCTTCCTTCCTGTCTTATTCCTATTCCACTTTCCAATTCTACGGGCTTTTATTGTGAAATCTTGACAAAGCTATGCAGTTATTCTAAACTTCAATTTCCTCATTTAAATCAACAACAATAATAATGATGATATCTGCCATGTCTATTGCACAGTCACTGAGAAGATATGACAAAATAGTATCCATAAGGGTATTCTGAAAACCTAGAGTATTATATCAATGTAAAGACTCATTTGGGACTAGTGGTACCTTTTATAGTGTGAAAATGCCTCTAGACCTTGAATGAAAACATGGCAGTGAGGGTGGGAAGGAGGCAGGCTTTGGGGCCAAATCATCTCGTTAAGCTTGTAAGTATGTATTCAGCATTCACCATAATTAGACACATAATTGAGGATTTGAGTCACAGACAATGTCAATACCACAAGCAAGTAATCAAGACGCATAGAAGAACTTCCCCTGTCGTGGCACCGGCCTCTCTCTCACCCTGCTCACCCCGCTCAGGGCTAGACTATATTATAAAGGCATCTTTGTTGGTGGTAGTTTCTTTCTACTTTTTTATTCCCCAAGTCTCAAAACACTCCAAAGGGAGTCAAGCAAACAACAACACAGCCACCTGCAATGGGTTCCCTTCAACTTTCCTCCCCAACCATCAAATTACTGACTTTTCAAAGAACCATTAGGAGACCAAAAGCAACCCCCGCAATCAACACTCACAATTATCAAGCCCAGAGTCCCTGTTAACCCTGCTACCAGACAAACCCTTATGCAGAAAAGCAAAGTTTCTCTTCTCGCAGGGAAAGCCATATACACATATAATTTGAAATGGTAGCTCACACACGAAATGTGTGAAACAGCTGTCAAGTGGGTTTTATCTGCATCCCACTGATCTCATGGTAAATGCTGAAGCAAGGTGGGGGGTGGCAGAGAGGATTATTTTGTTTATAGGACACTGAAGCAAAGGGCTAGGTTTGCTTAACACTCCTGAGAACAGATGCAAGATTTTGCAAAACAATTATAATTAGTTGTGGAGAAGTAAAAAAAAAAAGGAGTCATGCCAGAAAAACTCATCCCAACCCTTCCCAAACCCAATTCCAGAATAACCCCCTCCTTTTCTCTCACCTATACGCACGCGCGTGCACACACACACTTTAATGGTCATTAGCCTTTGTAAGCTTAAGTAATAAACATTTATTTTTGTTGGCAGAAATGACTCTTCATGTAACTAATGGGAGGAGGACAGTTAAGTAAAATCTATTCTCTGCTATGTTTGAGGCTAAGAGGGACAGATATATTCCCACTTGAGTTATAAAATTTTATACCTTTTACCAGTAAATAAGCACACAAGGTTTACTAGTCCAATCCTTGTTTTGCTCCTTATCGACATAAAATTGCAGTTCTAGTAAGACCCAGTGACGGTCACCCCTTGATCGCTGACAGAGTCTGACAGGACCAGAACTGATGGCCACGTGAGCATGGAGCTGGGGACCTGGGTTCCTCTGCCCTTTCTCCTAACACCCTCACATATCATCTTGTTTCTACGGCCTATCAAGCAGTCTATAGGAGCCCACAATTAGGTGGGCAGGCGTGTGAACCATTTCTGGAATAGCTGTAAGCACCCTCCTTCCCACAAAGGCTGGGGATGCACCCAAAAGGAAGGGAAGAGAAGCGTGATGCTGACAGATTCCATGTCATACCAAGAAGCCAAATGCGATGATCTTTAGGACACATTCCAGGGAAAACACCATTGTGAAGGCGATATTCAGGTACTTCAGGGCCAGTTCATAGGTACAGGGAGCAGAGTAGTACTGCCAGGAAGAGAAAAGAGGAGAGAAAGAATCAAACCCTTAAGGTGAGAGGGGTATTCCGTGTCGCCGAGACTGGCCATCTCTCATCCCTGCCCTTGGGGGATGCTCTGGTGCATGGTGTAGGAGGACAGATGGACATTAAGTGCTGGAGAGGAGAACCACATATCCTACGTAGCAGAACAAAACAAAACAGAGGAAAACACAGACCATGCCCCACTGAGGCTACTTATTTGCAAAACAGCCAGTCTTCCTAGAGATAAAGGTGGGCAGGGCAGAAACATTTTCTAGAGTTAATTACTTTACCGTTTAGTGTTAAATGAGATCAAACCTCTTCCAGCACCCCTTTAGAACCTCTTGATCATCTATATCTCCCAACATTTCCACCTTGTCTGGATCTGACTGCCATCACCACCCTTGATCTTGGGAGCTACTGGACTGCTACTACAGGTTTCACTGCATTTTGCCCAAAAGACCCAGAGGCCTGGCTGTTGAATGAGACAAGATCAAAAAGAGATTCCACAATGGAAAAGTAGGTAAGGCGGCAACAGACTGGTAAGTTGGAGTGTTTCCCCAGTGTCTGGGGCTCACACCAAGGTTCGGCCCACCTGAGTGCCACCATCCTCTCACCTTCATCATCAGCACGACAGTGTTCAAGGCAATCATGGCCATGATGGTGTACTCAAAGGACGGGGACACCACGAAGTGCCAGACGCGGTACTGGAAGGTATGCCTGTTCTGTGGCATGTAGCGGGTGAGAGGTTTGGCACTGATGGCGAAGTCGATACACGCCCTCTGTGGGAAAGTCACGGTTATTAGCCCAAGCTCAAACTCCCTAAACCTTGCACATCAGTGGCTCTCTGTTAGATGGTTAGAAGAAGAGGACAGTGTATGAAAAAAACGGTAGGGCTGGACAGTAAGAAGTAAAAATGGCAACAGGGATTATCTGGACAAAACTACAAGTGAGACGTCACTTTAAATGAACACAGAACTGGAGGGGTTCTGTCACATGGGGTAAGGACTTAATGGTTATTAATAACGTCCTTTTTCACAGCCTGAGGCTGAGATGTTTAGGCAGGAAGCCTTACCTGATGCCCTTAGTCAGAAGTAAAAATCTATTTCCCTATGCACTCTCATAGCACTTCATTTGCATTTTTCTTATAGTCTCTAATAGTTTCTAGCTCAGTTCCCTTACAAAAATAATGAACCCTACAATGTGCCAGAACTATGCTTGATGCTAGAAAAGCAGTAACAAGCAAGCCATATTCCCAGTCCTTACAGCAAATACACACCACAGAGGGACACAGCCAGGTAAGCAGATGTCTTAATGTTATAATTTTGGCACACACCTTTTACCCCCATTTCTAGACTGTGCATGGCATAAAGGCAGGGGCTTCATCTTAAACCCCTTTCGTACCTTCCAGGTCTCTGTGCCTCATGCACAGGCCTTAAACAGAGCCAGTGCTCAAAAAATGTTTATTTAATGACTGCATAAATAATTTTTCCCACCTTCTTTCTATAATTCTTACTAAGGTTAAGAAAACTCAGTCTTCCTTCCTAACACCGTTGGTCTGAGAGTCCTTTCTGGAGCCCTTGCTCTAGACCACTTGTCTTTACCTCGTTCTTCTCCAGGCTGCACTCCTCCATCATCTTGTCGCCTTGCTCCTGGAAGGTGATGATGATGAGAGCCACAAAGATATTGACAAAGAAGAAAGGGAAGACCACAAAATAGACCACGTAAAAGATAGACATCTCCATGCGGTTGCTGCGGCTCGGGCCTCGATCTTCCTCAGTCACGTCCACAGAATGCTGCAAAACTCTGTGGGGACAGAATAAGGGGGCACGGATGGTGGATGGCAATCTTGGCAGCTGCTCTGACTCAAAGCTTCATTAGGAGATATGCCACCTATTATATTTCCTTAACTGACTTCCTTGTCTTTGCACATCCACTATTAATTTTGGGGGTCCACAATAACCCCCAAAATTGAAGACTGTAGAAGATTCAGTGACATACCAATCACTGCTCTTCCTAGCCCCTGTTCCATCATGCACCCAAATTCTAAGCACCAGAGTGACACTATTTTATAGCTTAGGTTGTCACATTCAATACTAAGAGACTCTTGGATTTCCATTTGGCATTTTGCTGCCAACTAGAGTACGCTGCCACCAGAAAGTGGTGACTTAGTAATTGCCAAGTCTCTGAAAAATCAGCCTTCAGCTATGGGCAGCATAAGAAATTGCATTCTGTTGTCTTCTTTAAAAGAGGTATGATAACAGAAAGTGTCTCGGGGTTCTGCCAGCTCATCCTTAACCCTCAATCCTCAGGTGCAGAGCCAATTTGGAGGATAAATCGGTTTAAAACGGCCCTCAGGACTCTCCTTAGGGGTGGAGAGCTGTTCAAAACTCATTTGTTCTACAGAGTCAGATGGCTCCACTCAATTCTTCAATAATTGGCTAAAACATTAAGAGTTTCAAATATTTCCCCGACTGTCATCTCCTTCTCAAGTTTTGCCTTAAGGCTTTTCATTCTTCCTCTCTTCTGCCTCTCTCACCCACTCATCACCACTTACTTTCCCTGGTACAATAACAAAGGGTTAGCCTTATTCATCTTGAATCAGTTTCTAAACGCAACCACATGGTCCACTCCCAGCTCACAGACAAGCATTCCAACTCAAACTCATCACTCACTGAGGCCATCCTTCCCCCGTGGAGACAGTGAAGAGGGTTAGCAGGGCCCAGATAATGTTGTCATAGTGGAATTCATGGCGTTTCCATTCCCGGCCTTTCACCTCCATCTTGTTTTTCTCATGATCTACGTAGTTGCCTCTAAAATCGGAATAGAAATGAAATAGGGCCTCTTCACTATAGCTCATGGAAGACTGAGGAAATCCTACGGATTTCAATAATGCAGCGTAGTAATGATCAGCATACAAATGCAAGGAAGAAGGAATTTTATTGAAGGCAGTGAATTATCGTGGAATAAAAATGAGATTTGGTTCCCAAAAGACATGGAAGATTAAATCCTAATCCTTTCACTCATTGCTGTGTGACCTTGAGCAATTTACTTAAACTTTCCAAGCCTTAGCTTCCACATCTATAATATGCAAAAAAAATCTATCTCAAAAGGTCATTATAAAGATTTAAAATTAAAAACTGGATGTAAAATGCCACGTACCATGTCTGACACAAAAGAGGTGCTCAATAAAAATTTAGCAACTTCCTATTTTGTCTTTTTCCTAAAAGAGGAATGGAGATAGGTAAGAGAGAAAGAGCAGACTTATCTATGGAGGGTCGAGTGGGCCCCATCGGAACACACCTTAGCGGAAAGCGAGCGGTATGTGCTGGTGGCACTTACATGCACTCCTTCTCTGTGTCCTTGGAACTGTCCGTGCAATAAAAGAACTTGCCCTTGAAAAGCTGAACTGCGATGACAGCAAAGATGAACATGAAGAGCTTGTAGACAATGAGTATGTTGAAGACATTTTTCAAGGAGGTCACCACACAGTCGAAGACAGCCTGTGGAGAGAAGTAAAGAGCCCTGGTGTACGAGCCCCTGGAACAGCCGGTGCATTTGCCTGGAGCAGAGTTGGGGCCACAGCACCACCAGGCAGCCCCACTGAGAAGGCGCCCCAGGAGATATCACCCTACTAAGAAGTGACACTCATGGGGTTCAGAGCTGTCTTCCAAGCTGGTCATGACTACAAGGACCAACCACCTGGGAAGGGAACACATGCCCTGAAAGTAAACCCAAAGCAGTAGAGACCAGATGGCATCAGGCAACGGAGGGAGCCCTTTGAGGAATCCTATCAGGCATGCTCCACTTAGTGTGAAGCACAGAAATTTACTGCAGAAAGGGATCTCTGAAATCATGAAATAGCTTGGCCCTGACCTTACATCTATTTGGTGACATTCTTAGATTTGATTTATATACTGAATATGTATTGTTTTCTCTTTACCCTTCTAAGTGGACCAGAGAGTAATAATAAACTATCACCTTTGTCCATTTCAATGATAATTTGTAATAAGTTCATACAATCGTTCCAATTATATTCAACACTTCATGTAAATGTTCTCTAGCTTAAAGCTGGCTGCGTTGGGGCTGCAGATTCAAGAGGTGATGTGGGAAGGGACCAGCAGCTGCCCTCTTGTAGAGGTGGGAGGATGGGGTGGACAGCATCAGGGACTTGCATTTCGGTTAAAGGCAATGGATCTCCCTCTGGAGAATCCATTCTAGGCCCTAAGCCGTGAGGAGTTGCATGGGAGTTCGACACATTTCAAGCCATTTTTAGGTTATTTTTTAGGTTTTTAGGTTTAGCTCACTGGCGAGTCTAGCCCCATGGTGGCACCACGTTTGTGCAGTTCATTGTTCGCAGCACTGGTGAAGATCGCTGGTTTAATTAGTTCAGCACTGCGGGGAATGTGAGTGACATGCAGCCTTGTGGAATCATCACAGCCACCTACATTTCCCTCAGGTTACGGAGCTGCAGAGAGAGGAGCCAGCACATCCTAATTAAATGGAATTAACCGAGATTGTGGTCGCCTTCTCCAGCCTGTTAACTAATCTCATCATGCTGTCTGCACTCTCCTCAGGACCCCAACACAGCTCAGAGGAGATGACACCGCTGGAACCTGGGCGGCAGCTAACAGTAGTGGTTAGGACCCAGGCCTCTCAGCCAAATTTTGTTGGGGGTAGGGCAGAAAGGAATGAATATTTATGGGCACTGACCCAGGCCAGACCCTGTGCTGGGCCCATTACCAGGCAGGAGGGTGATAATGAACAGTGGGTGAAAGACTGCCTGACACTGTGGGAGGTGCCTCCTCTGGGAGGGAAGACAGGGCAGTGGAGGAGAGCAGGCAGGGAGGACACTTCCTTTGGAGCATGAGTACCTCTCCTGGGGAACCCACGCACATGGGCCAGGGCCCTGGGCTCTGAGAGGAAGCCACATCTTAGCCAGTTTGGGCTTTTCAGAAGTGACTTTCCTTCAGTCCCAAGCCTTTGATAAACACAATTGGTTTTGCCACCTCTGCAGAGCCAGAGGGCTGAAAGGGAAGCAGTGTCCTGAGGCCAGGGTGGGGCGATGATGGAGGGGTTGGTAGGGAATATCAATGTTACGCGAAGCCAACGGGAAAGGAATTGGGAAGTGGGGGGGAGTCAAGGTCGTAGGATCCCTCCTCCAGCTTTGTGCTCTGTGGCTGGCTTGGAAGATCAGGCCCAGGCACACTAGAGGGATTGTTGGGTTTTCTTACAGGGACCACTTGTATCAGCTCATTTTGTCCACATCACAATGTCTGAGTTACAAAGTATCTCCATTTTCCAGTTCAAAGCAAGTCAAAGAATAAGTAATTTGCCCTGGGTCACATAGCTCCTAAGTCCCAGAGCTGAGCCTGGCACTCAAATGGGCTCCTTTCAATGTGGACAGGGCTTCTTAAGGCACATTCCAAGCCCTGCCCCTGAGTCTGGCTCTGTTGCTCTGGGTGGGAGCAACTGCAGAATCTGCATTTTAAGAAGCATCAGGTGACCCTGATACAGGTGGCCTGTGACCACTCTTTGAGGAGCACTGCACTGGTCTATGTGACTGCACAGGTGGATAATTCAATCTACTTCCTGGGAAGCATCTGGTGTAGTCCTTGAAGGCTGAGTTCAGGCCTGGTGTTGGGGCTCGCTCAGCTGGCCATGCAGCCTGGGCAGCAGCAGGAGGACTTCAGGGCTGTGAACCAGGAGCCCTGGTCCCCTCCTTGCTGGTAACTGGCTCTCATTCATAGGAATTCAGAGAGCAAGAACTTTTCTCCCATGAGGCTTCAACTCCTGTCACAGGAATGTGTGTGTGTGGGGGAGGCGGGGTCCACATGCTAGCAAACTTGAATGGTAAAGCACATCTGAGGGCAGGAAGGCTCAGGGAAGGAGCCCAGGGGGGTTGAGCAGGGCCGGCACTGGTCAGGGAGCAGGAAAACCACGATAATATACCTACGAAACTGCAGGTCCTAGCAACAGGAAGAACTTATTTCATGATAGCTCACTCCCATTTCTTCTCTGCTTCTGCCAAAAATGATCCTGTGTTCTTGGGCAAGTTATGGACCTATCTGTGCCTCAAAAATATGAAGGGTCAGGGCTAGAAGATCCTTTCCTTCTCTAGAATTATGAGGAGAGAAACCATCCCAGGTTATTGGCCTGACCTAGTGTGCAGACCACAACACAGACTGATGGCCTGTGGAAGCACCAAATGCGTCCATTTTGGTGTTCTGGGTCCACCTAAATGACACAGGAGGCTCCAGGACAGAGCCACACAGGGCTCTTCCTGGATGACATGCCACAACCAGAGTGTATGAAATACCACCTGGGTCTAGACTCAAGAGGCAAAAGCCCCATTATAGATTTCTTGGGATGTTGGTTATTTTCCTCTGAAACTAAGACCCTTAGCTCAGGCAGATGAAAAAAACTTCAGTCCCCATGTGAGCAAAAGGAATATTCCCAGAAATAATTCTCCAAAAGCAGGCCACAGAGAGAGGATGGAAGGAAAAAGGAGACTTGATGGGGAGAAATTTGGCAAACATTACCTTGAGCTTGGGCAAGCGCTTGATGGTCTTCAGCGGCCTCAGGACTCGGAGCACCCGCAGAGACTTGATGGTCTTGATGTCCCGCCCCTTATTGGTTCTGGAGGGGAGAGGCCCCCAGGGAACCACAGGACAGGGGAGAAACAAAAGTGACATTCGCACTACTGCATTAACAACAACAGAGTAAAGGGGGCAGAGGTAGGCAAGCGGCCAGAAATTGGGTCAGAGTAGAGTCCTTCAGGGAGACCCCATAAAACATGCTCTGGGAAAATTTTCAAATCACTCCTGGTGTGCACACACTCATATGCACACCCACTCACGCACATACATACACACCAATGTATATCACACAGAGGAACACAGGCACGCATGCATACACACAGAGGCACCCATGCACATACATTAATAAACACCTCTCCCGCCGCCAATGCCAGAGTAATGCTGCTCATTACCACACTGGCAAACTAAAAATGGAAGATAAATCAACTAGGGAACATGACCGGTCACCCACTTTGGACTCTCACTGTGCCTAGTCTAGTGCTTCTCCAGTAGCAGGCTCTCAGATGATATTCGTTGAATTGAGAGCAAGTCTCATCAGTGGACTTGACCTAGCCCTTTCCTCAGCTCTAGGTTTGTCACCTCTGCACAGTTCATTAGTTCAGAGGAGAGCAGGGTGAGGAAGGGTGGTGGGGACATGACATCCTTGTTGTGCTGGGCTGCCTGTTCCAGAGAAAGCATGTCATGCCGGCTTCTTGCCAGAACGTTGGCTCACACACCAATTATCTCTGTGTGGCTGGCTCTTTCCGCCGTCCCTCCTAATTTCTGGCACTCTGCACCAACGCAAGCTGCAGAGAGCCATGCAGTTGGAGAAGACCCCAACCGCTGCCCCTGCCCACCTTCATCCTGGCCCTACAGCTAGTGACCCTCCCTGTGCAGCCTCTCGGGAATGTTTGCTCCCAAGAGATACAATACATTTCCCTCTTTATTGTTAGGAATGAAATGAATAAATCAACCTGTGTTTCTCTCTCCACCCTGCTCATTCCGAGATCTCTGCATTCAATTCAAACAATTGCAATTCGTAAAACACGCAGATGGTAGGAAATGAGACTCTAAACAGTGAGCGCAGACTCTGGTCCTTTCCTCATGTTGGCCCAGATTACCACTACACCAACAATCCGAGGAAACAGGATCCAGAACATCAGATGGGAATCACAAGGGCTTCCACCTGCTTTTTACCTGTCCTTCCTGTCTACCCACCCCCTAGGCACGGAGAGCAAGGTCCATCTATTCTTTCACACAAGGCAAGATAGGAAGACCTTTAATATAATTTGAGGAATGCTGACATTGCCTAGAATGTGAATTTTAAGACCCTTTTAATAGTTACAGGCCATGACCTACAAGTCACTTTTATTCAACCCTAGATCTGAATATAGATAATCCAAAAGTATTGCGTTGATATGGTCTTTTGCCTCTATGGGCTTTGTTGATTTTATAAAGTCTTTTACAATATTAGGTTCATCGATCTACCTATCTAAAAAGGCAGCATATAAGCCAAATACATATCCAAACCAGAAAGAATGATTATTTCCCAAGAAGGCTTGGTGACTCCTAGTTTTTGTTCACTTAGATATCAGTGAAAACTCACCACTTAGATCAACTCACCACTCCGTTCTCAATGAGCCAGCTCCTTCCCTCCCAACCATACTTCTCCCTCCTCCAACCCACGCCCACCCTCTAGTTTTTACTTCAAAGAAAACTGAAGAAAATATTTACCCCAAAGCGTTCCTATGAAGGATCCAAGGCAGAAAGCAGTGGTGGGGGGGCGGGGCGGGAGAGGAGAGGGAGTGGAGAGAAAGAAAAGTCAGAAAACATCAGGGCAGAAAGAGAACCTCACAAGACAGGAAACTGGAGAAGCCCAGCCCCAAGGGATCCCACTTACAGCCTTGGCACTTGCAGAATCCACACGCTTTGTGAAAGGCAGGGCCAGCATGTCATTTGCTCCACACCCCCCTCTCCAACCTGCAAAGGCCCTTTGCAGGCAGCCGCGAAGCTGCATCTAACCTGATGACGTTCCCCATATTGTACTTTATTCCATGGAGCCTAGTCTAATTGAAGTTTTCTAAATGTAGGCTTTTCTTTCCATTTCCTTAGTAGTCTTCAGACAAACTCTGTCTGTTTCCAGTGAATTTACAGGAAACCAGGCTAGAGGAATTATGCCTGCTCTGGGCCAGAAACTATCCCTCAGAAAGGCGTCTCAAGTCACAGTGGCATATTTATGCTTATGAAGGATTTCATTTGAAGAGGGACACACAATCACTCTGAGACGGCTACTCTGACATCTCTCAAAAGCACAGATGATCAACACCATAAAACCACCTCGAATTATGAGGGATGCATTGTCAATCAAGGTCCTGATGTCACACAAAGGGATGCCTTTTGATAAATTAAATGACCAACTGTCCATCGTGAGCTATTTATAGTGCAGCTTGAAGAAAAATCATCCCACCCCTATTGGTGAGGCTTAACAATGACAACGAAAAAGGGCAAGGGAATAAACATAAAATATTTAAGATAGAAATAATGAGAGATAACTTTTTGAATATTTATTCTTGGACTCTGTGCTAAGCATTTTTAGTGCACCTCTTGATTTGGACCTCCTAATAACTTTAGGATGTAGGTATTACTATCCCCACTTTGCAGATAACATTCAGAGAGGTTAAGTGAGTGCCCAGCATTAGCAAGGTGAGCAGCAACTTGAACCCAAGTCTGTATGACGCTTGGAGCTCTTGCTCTGAGCCACTAAGCCTCTGCACCAGCAGGTTTTGGTTCCAGGTTCTGACAAACAGCTCACCAAATTCTAGAGCTGGAAAAGATCCCTGAAATCCATTTAGCTGCAAAGCAAACTGTGGGCCCAGGCCTGCATCTGATCACTCGGTGAGTGAGCCACAGTGCCTCGGGTGAACCGGCCTACTGCTATGAAGAAGTGCCTAGAATTCAGGCTTTGGTTCTTAGTTGCTGGTTGCTGTAAAGGTAGTCTTTTTCCTTTTATTTTCTTAAATGTTTTTCATGTACCACAAACCTATGTTATACCACCATATGCCATAAGCAGAGACTTCTAATGATCATTTTACTCAGTAAATGATCCAATATTCAAAATTATATTAATTTTCACTGTAAATGCCAAATGAATGGTGATTTGGGAATTAAACCCAAGGCTTATAAACTTTAAATCCCTTCTGTGATAATATCCAAATGTTCAGAGGGCAGAGATAATATCTTCCCCTGAGTTATAACGGCGTCTTCTCACGCATGAGCCTAGGCACGTGGTAGATCAGCCAAACATACCTTTATGCATTCATATAACAGCATTGATGGAGTTCTTGATATATGTCAGGTACTCTTCTAGGTGGTGGACACACAGTTGTGACCAAAACAAATGAAGTCCCTAACTTCTTAAAACTTACCTACTCTAGCAGGGAAGACAGGCCTCAAGTCAACAAGCAAACAAATGAAAGTATAATTGTAAGCTAAATGCCATGGGAAAAATGGAATCATTGGATTGAAAATTTTACCAAAACAACTACATAGGCCACCCTCTTTTCCTGAGGCTACATTCATCTTGAGGAAAAGCTAAGGGAGAATCTTCCATACCCTTAAAATGAGAGAACAGAGTAAGACCAATGGATGGGCAGGTGGTCCAGGGTCACACACTCCAGGCTTTCACATTTTGCTTAGCCTAGGTCCTTAACCCTGAGACCTTTATGTTCAGTAGCATCTGGATGGGTTCTCAGAGGTTCAAACTCATTGACACCCATCCTATGAAGGAAGGCTCGATAATTCTTGCCCCTCCCACACACCTGGATAAAGGACAGAATTTGCTGTCTACAATTAATTTTGCTCCTGAATCATAGCATAAAATATCATGCTATAGAACAAAGGGGATCTCTGACCATTGTGTGTGTGTGTGTGTGTGTGTGTGTGTATGTCCTTGTTTTGGAAAACGGGGTTCCTTGATGCTACACTCTGATCTTAACAGCCGATTGTAGCTGCTAACGTACTGTAGGGGGGTACTATTTGTCCCATTCGGACTCCCACAAATTTGGGCCAGGGAAAGTAATCAGACACAGGCCAAAAGTAAAATAAAGATTAGTCATTGCTCTGCACATCTTTCAAACAGGTCTCTTACTGCATAAGAGCCACTGAAAAGCTATGATTTTGAGTGGTTGCAGAAAAGCATGCTTGCATTCTCAGTTTTGTTAACATATGTTCAGCACTAATTTGAAAATTGCCATTGGAAATGAAAAGAATACTGGATAACAAAGCCACAGAGGCAGGAAAAGCCTCAACAATTTAGCCCCTATTAATTGAAATATGTCATAATTTACACACGGGCTAGGCCTAACTGTCTTTCCCAAATCCATCACACAAGAGTTATTTAAGCCATTATCAAAGTCAACAAGATCGCAAGGGAGATGTTTTATCAAACTAAGAGGATGAACTCTTCAAGCACTTTAATTGAGGCACATTGTTTTAGAAATAATTCATGTGCTTTTTACAAATCATTTAAATATAATCGTTTGATAACACTTTGCTAGTCTCTGCTACTAAATATATAAACAGATTTTTCTTTTACGCGGCAGAGATAATTAGTGAAATTTTACCAGGTTTTAAAATTGACTCTAACGTTGAAATTTGAGGATAATTTCACATGCTAGTACATACTGGCCCCACTTTAATTGGGACTCAATTGGGCCATCCATTTTCCCATCTATTTCCTATGTATTTGGTAAGTTCCTGACTGCTCTCCAGAAAAAAAAATGCCACGTTTCTCTTATGTCTCATCAGTAAAAGATGAGAATTTTCCAGCTCGATTGTCAAGTCGCCCTCTAGATCTTTCACATGCAATCACTCGTCATTCACTGCAACCTTGCACTTCAGCTTCCGGATCCCCCTTTTCTCAAAGCACATGCTCTCAAATTGATCTCTGCTAGGAAGTGACTCTCCTCCCATGGGGGGACAGGGCAGAGACATCAGGTTCTGAAGAGTCCTTCCTCCTATAAGTGGAATGTCCTTCTGCCCTCCCTCATGGGCCCGGGAGGGAACAGCATGGGGATGGGAAGGAATCTCTTGCGAGGGGAATGGACAGGCTTGCTGGAGCGTAAGGGGGGAGGTAAGGTCATACTGTGAGGAGCCCTGAGCTTTGCTAAAGCGTCTGGACTATTATTTGGTAGGCAATAAAAACGACCATTTATTATGTATTTACTAAGTGTTTGGCACTATATTGGACACTGAATATCTTTTACCTCCTTTAATTCTCACAAGACCGAAATATATTTATGTTTAATTGCCACTTATAGATGAGCAAGTCAAGTCTCAGAGAGTTAAGGCAGCTAATAATTAATAGTGCTGGGATTCAGACCTAAGCTTACCTAACTCTGAAACCTATGCTCTTATTTATGATGTTACAGTGCTTTTTCACATGGGAACCACTGGAGGGTTTTAACCAAAGAAGGAAACAGCGAAAGAAGCCAGCAGCTCCTGAACTCAAGCATTGAGGGATCTTTCCCAGTATCCTTAATCAGTCTAGGGTCTGCGACGGTTCATGGGAGGAAAAGGGTACAGATGGAACAGCAAGATGGACAAGGTAGGAATGCCTTCTCTATCTGGCCCCCAGGGCCTGTCTGTCCCTAGGCAGAGACAGAAGGATCTGTAGGCTGAGGAGAGATCCATACCAAGCTACATGGGTTTGAGTTTACATGGGTTAACGGCTTGGAACTAACTAGAACATCAAAGATAGAAGAAAGCTTAATGTGATAGAGAAAGCCCTGAACTAGAAATCAAAAATACCAGTTGTTTAAGAACCGGCTTTGCTACTTACTAGTCAAATGAGTTAAACTAGTCAAACTTCAGACAACCCATTTCTCAACGATAGAACAGGACTGTCGAGTGATAAATTAAGTAAAGAGTGTGAAAGCACTTTAAAAATTCTAAAGACCAATGGAAATGAGAAGGAAGTTTCCCCCTTTGCCTTGGCAATCCTTGTCTCTGGAGAGAGAACTCTCTAGGACCTGGAGGTAAGGCTAGTTCATCTGTTTGTGTGAAGAACCTAAATTCAGCACTTTGACCTCGTCACTGCTTAGCTGCTGCCATTTGGGGATTATTTTCCTCCTGACCCATACCTCAGCATCTCTTGGGGTCACCTATGAGCCCTAAATCCTTTGCGACTCCGCCGTCTTTCTTTGCCTGTGACCAAAGCACTAGCTCTCTGCTAAGTGGTTAGTGCAGAATCCTTTCCTTCTTGCACATGGACCTCAACCCGCTCCCTGGACACACTCATCATTGCCTTTGCAAACTTTCTCCTTTGCAAAATACAGCACTATACTCTAATTGGAAGGTATTTTTGTCCAAGTACTGAGAAGCAGCAGGCGACAGCAAAGCATCTAAGTGTCTCCTAGCAGTGTTGTTATTCAATCTGGTGAACAGTGACCTGATTTGTCTTGCTTCTTAGTCCTCATATTCTAAACATACCCAAAGACCCCTCATCTGCTGATCTTTCTAAGAAGGCCTCGGCGCCTGCTGAAGTCCAGCCAATACACTCCCCCAGCTGGAGACTAATTCATAATGCTAGGCTGTGCCTCTGTGAGTATGGATTAAGCAGATGGCTGGCAAGTCACATGATCTGAGCTGATACTTCCCAAGTCCCATCATGAAATCTTCTGACCTGAATTACTCTAAAGCCTAATTTTAAACCTGGAGGGCACTGTGATGGGTTTCTACTAATCCTGCAGGACTGGGCTCTTTCCACGGCTGTGAAGACTCATCTCCTGTGCAGGGTGCTTTTTGCATCTGAGTCTGGTTAGCTAAATTGTTGGGCACCCTGTGGATGGGGCCATGTTCTCTGACTGGACCATTTCCTTTTGCCTGGTTCTGTGGCCACAGGCTGAGATCCCATTTACAACCAACCCCCTCCCAAATTTGTACTTGTTAATAAAGAGAAATACTTGGGCACTCATACCCATTGCCTCCATATGATAAAGGTCTCCAAGTGCACATTCTACAGAGGGTTCCCCAGCAGCACCAATGGCACATGCAACAGACAACACATTTTCCAGTGTCCACCAAAAAACATACATGCTGGGGCTTAATGCCAAGAGCAGGTAGACTGGGAACTTCTCTCTTTCTCCCAGACACTCCCTCTATGTGGCTCTCACTCTGACCCTCCTTATTGCCTCTCAAAGCCCGTTTTCAAGGCAGCTAGGATATAATAAAGCAGTGGGCACCCCACGAGTCCATGGCTATTGATCATAATTAGTGTCCCTGCCTGGGCACCAAGTCAGGTAAAGTCACTCTCAAGGTGACTCCTAAAGCTGGAGTCTCAAGGAACAATATCCTTCTATCTGCTCTCTGCTGGAAATTTCCAATTCCAGTTCAGCCGGCATCCTAAATCCACAGTTAATGGGCTACCTGACGGGTAAATTTAATTTTAATCCTTCATTCTCTTCCATAGAGCAGTGGAACTAGATGACCTGTCTGGCTCAGTGGTAAATGGGTCTTCTTTGCATGAAGTAGGATATTGTCCACTCTTTTTCTTTCCCCCTACAAGATTAATGTGTAGTCACAGCTTCCTTTGGGAGACTCCCCTTTTGGTTCTGGAAGAACAGGGACTGTCAACAAAGAAGCCCCAAAGGCAAAGCTTGAAGTTTGAGGGGAACTGCCTGGGACATAGGCAGGCAGTGAAGAACAGGGGGAAGGGTCAGCCAGGTGCAGGGCAAAATGTCAATTCTATTGTTAGTATGCTCTGCTGAGTATAAGCACAGGCTAGCTTTTCAATTCCAAATAGTTACTCCTTTCTCATGTGTGCACATTCACACCTTCACAAACACAAAGCCCCAAGTATCATTCCAGAACCAGAGTACCATATTCTGTGGCTCCTTAGGGCCCTTCCAAGTCT
Organism: Ceratotherium simum simum; assembly: GCF_057802395.1. Taxonomy (NCBI): domain Eukaryota; kingdom Metazoa; phylum Chordata; class Mammalia; order Perissodactyla; family Rhinocerotidae; genus Ceratotherium; species Ceratotherium simum. The sequence continues at coordinate 16,973,891 of NC_141901.1, read as the reverse complement.
AAAATTGTCTGTGCCTGTATATTTCATTGAATGCATTCAGAACCGCTCTGCCACTGCGGCTGGTTCTGAATGCATTCAAAAGACCTTATTCATCTCAGAGACTAGGGCAGAGTGTCAAGTGTCAGGAAAGTGACATACTTCAATGAAAAGAATGTAATAAAAGCTAATGTGGGAATTCCAGTTCCTTCTGGCATCAAGAGGCAGATTGACTCATGTTTTTCCTTTCTGGCTAAAGACTGAATAATGAAAGGCCAAGTGCGGCTGTGATCCAGACCCCCTGCGTGCCAGGGAGTCCTGACCTTACCTCGTGCCCCGCTACGATGGCAAACAGCAATGGGAAGCTTTGGCACCTGCTGCCAGAGAGCCTGCATGACTCTGACTGATGCATAGGCCCAAGTACGGGAGGAGGTGGGAGCAGAAATGCTAGTTATTTTTCTTTTAAAATGTTGGTATTGACAAGCCATTATAAGCTGTGAGTTCACTATTTAGAACCCAACCCAGGAGGGCACACCTGGCGACTTGACCTGAGCTCGTCAAGCGTTACAAGTAACACGTTGTAGAGCAATGGAAGTGCAGAGGGCGAGGGGCTTGGATTGGAGTGCAGGACCACACACACCTTTCCAATCCTCCCCTGTGCTCCCTCCTGAGATGCTGTCTCCACCCATCTGCCTGCCCAAAGCCCTTCACTAAACGCTGAAGACATGAAACCTAGGGCCAGACAGCATCACCATCACTGTGCAGGATCCCACAAGGCTCATGAACTCAATCTGGCATAGCGGCCACATGACTCCCCTCCAAAGGAGCTGACTCTGGGGGGTGCCCCAAAGTGAGGGACTGTGCCTGCTGTGCAGATACCCAGAAATGCCAAGGCTGGAACCATCTCTGCTTTCCCACCCAGGAGGCCGGGAGGCAGAAGTGATGGCAACAGGCTGCGAGGAAACTGGGAAAAGCAGTGTCTGGTCCTTCAGTGTAAAATAATTATCAAAGAGGAGGACTCCTCTTTTTTAGATAGAAAAAGGTGAAAGAGAAAGGTTTCATAGATCCAGTCACTCACCAGACTTTTCTTGAAACCTCAATGAAGAAAAGGCACATTTGGGACATTTATAGTTGGCAAACACTCTGTCTCCAGATGGCCCAGAAAGCGGGGTGTTGTGAGGGCAGTGGAATAGGGAGAGCCATACCCAACCTCTGCCAAACTCTGCCCACCTCCCTACCCAGGTACGGGGCTCAAGAAGGAGACCTGAGTGTCCTTATAAATGCTTTATAATGTAAAAGTGGACTGGGAAGAACGGGAAAGGTGCAATATGAGTATCTTTCCATTTATTTTCTTACCTGTTGGTATGCCCATACTTATAAAATAAATCCCTTTCCCCTCCTCCTCAAAAGTCAATCAAGTTCCCAAACGGAATTTGTCAGGTTTACATTATAAAGAATCCCTTCACTTGATGTATGCAGCTATAGAGAAGAGAGATTTCTCTTCAGCCACTACATAAACAACATATATGTTTATAGAAAACATACATGGTGCCAGGTACAGACCTCTGCAGGAGAAGGGCTCAGGGGGCCACGCAGCTTTCTTTGAGAATTCAGCTAGAGGCCATTCCCTCCCCTTGGTTAGGGGCATTGCTCTTGGGACTTGGGCTGGGTTCTGAGAAGGCTCTGGCTGGCTGTGGCAGAAGGGATACCAAGTTACCTCTGATTTCTGAGGAGCCATATAAAGGTGTTATCATGGGACTCACCATCAGTTCTGCTCAAACCGAGCAACAGCCTTTGCAGAAGCCTCAGTAGGGCAAGGTTCAATTTCAAGGAGGAAAGACAGGGCAGGAGTAAGGTTCTCTGAAAGGTCGATACTCCCAGGGGCAAATATATGGTATATTACAATGAAAGTTGCAACCACAAGGAGGGAGATCCTTGAAAAGCCTGCAGAAAAACCCACATTTGGTTTCCTGTTGGCTTGAGCCCCTGATCACAGCCCCCCAGTGGGACATAGGCTTTATTCTGCTGTCTGCCCCAAGCCAGGCCCTCACTCTGCTGGCAGGTGGGACACTGACTAACCCCACCAAAGTGATGGGAGAGCTGAATTCTCTGGTGCCTTTAACGAGGAAAAGGAGAGAAGAGAGTTAGGAAGTGCGCGCATATGAGCAAGAGAAAGCGTTACATGAACCTCAGCAAACGTGAAGAAGGCTAGAGAAGGGTGAATGTGAGCCTGTTCCACAAGCAGGAGAAAGGGGAGAGGAAATGTGCATGGCAAGCTTAGAAGGATGATAACAAAAGAGAGCGGATGGAGAAGGATGAGCAAGTACCATTTACATTTCGGAGAAAAACGAATAACGAGTTCAAGAAGTGACATCACTAAAAGCAAGTAATGGATCATAACACTCAATCCATCACATAAGCGTGGACACCAGAACTAGGGTATTCCTGGGGTTCCCTGCACTGTACCTGATCTGAGGACCAACAGAGAGACTTCGGCTCCAGGGCTGTTAAGGCTTCCCCTGCCGCCAGCACCAAAGCCACCACCACCATGTTTTCAAAGGACACAAAGAAAGAACAAGACAGATGACAACCCTCCAGCCCGTCGTCCTTGCTCTGGATCTGAGGAGAGACAGCTGGACTGCGGACATGGTGCAGGCATGCAGAGGCTTCCTCTAAAATGTACCTCCTCTCCACGGGCACCAAAACACCTGCCTCATTACCAGGCACACAGGCAAGGGGTGTGTGTGTGTGTGTGTGTGTGTGTGTGTGTAAAACAACCAAGTCTTGGAAACCAGCCTGCATTCACCTCATTTATTTGCATATGTTATGCACCCACACACACTTTGCTCTGATATGTGGACTTCATGATGTCATGGGAGAATGGAATGATAAGGAAGGGAATTAACCTTTATTGATCACTCACCCAGGTCAGGCCTTGTGCTAAGCACTTTACACACATGATTTTGTCTCTGTTCCAGAGATGAGAAACCGAAGTTAAGAGGATTAATGTCTTGCTATGTTGCTCCAGGACGTGAAGCTGGTAAGTAGACGGGCTGGGATTCAAACCAAGGTCTGCCTGGCTCCACAGCCCACACCCCTCCTCCCACTCTGCCCTGTCACCCCCAAGGCGCTCTGTTCTTCCTAAAGATGGGAGGTTCTTTCCTCTGTGCTGCTCTCTCCTTGTCCTTTATTTCTTCAGAGAGACAAATTATTTTACTGAGATCAAAATAAGGGAGAACAACAATATGGCCAACAATGTGTGCAAACGAATTGATAAAATGAGAAGGGAACTTGACCTTTTAAAAACCCAAGAGTAGGGGGCTGGCCTGGTGGCGCAAGTGGTTAAGTGCGCGCGCTCTGCTGTGGCGGCCCGGGGTTCGCTGGTTCGGATCCCAGGCGCACACCAACGCACTGCTTGGCAAGCCATGCTGTGGCGGCGTCCCATATAAAGTGGAGGAAGATGGGCACAGATGTTAGCCCAGGGCCAGTCTTCCTCAGCAAAAAGAGAGGAGGATTGGCAGATGTTAGCACAGGGCTGATCTCCTCACAAAAAAAACCCAAAAAACCCAAGAGTAATATTTATCCTTAACAAAAAAGGTGGGCCTCCTTAGGACAAAGGCAGACTTGAACGCTTCTTTTCCAGGAAAGAGGAGGACGAGGAGCTGGGAGTCCCTTGGTAGAGCCAGAGCTGCTATTATTTTTAGTTTGCTGTGAGAATCCAGACAGGGCCCGGATGCTTGGGAAAATACCAGGCTTTCGTGAAATTTCCTCCGGAACAGCTCAGCCTCATCTAATAAGGAGGCTTTTTGTTGTGAGGGGCACAGATGATTCCATGTGACTCTAATGGGGTTAATACGCTGGTGCACATGGGCCAAGGGACACTGGAATCTCCCTGACTGCCAGCCCAGCTCAGGGTCACGAGCCACACTCAATCCAGCTCTCCTTTGGAGGGTCCCCCATGGCTGGGCAGCAATGAACACAGTCTGCTTCCAGGCTCTGGGAGATCTTAAATTCTTAGCCTTTCATCCCTCCTACAGGCATGGAGCTCCCCACCCTCAGCCACTTGAAGAACATTCTTTCTTAACTCTCACTCCACCTTTTTCTCTGCCAGAATGGAGAGGGATGGAAGCTGACGGTGCTTGGGGAGAAGGCGGGACGGCTGATCCCTTTCCGACCACTACTTGGACTTGGGAAGGTCCAACCTGTGGAGGGATTTTGTTCTTTCCCTTTCGCAGCTGCCATCAATGACAGCAGCACCCGAATGCTTTCCTTCCACCCCATCACACGGTGCGCTAGCCTTGCTTAGAAGACTTGGCTCCCTCTTGTACTCAGAGAGGCTGCAGGGAATTCTGTGCCACCTGAAAGAGGGTGAAGCTACTCTGGCAGAGGAACAGGTACAGACAGAGCCCAAAAGGCTGTCATTCATCTTCTGGGGCACGCTACACACCAGCTTAAGGAGAAGGCCTTGACAACATACCTATTTCCTAGCTATACCCTGAGGGGCTAGGAGTGCCCTTTCCTTGGCCGGATTCCTCAGGAAATGTCAGAATGTGGTTGAAAACCTGCTACACCTGGATCAATGTTTGAAAAGAAAATCCCCAAATGTAACGAACATGGTCACTAGAATGGTTTAAGACTGTTTTCCTAAGTGTGTTATCAAGGAAGGTTGGGAAAGCCTTTCCTTCTGGACTTATATTAACATCGTTCTTATGCCCCAAGAATAGCTCTGGGGAATCCCTGCTCATGAGGAGAGAATCTCCCCATGCCCAGGATTCTGTGATCCCCAATTTTGCTGTACCCTCTGCATTTTTCTTTCAAGCTAATCCTTTGACAGAATCGAGAAATGAAAGGGTCTATCAGCTGTCCCTGGGTCCCTCCCTGAGCCCACGGAGGCACTGCCCACACAGGTGGTACCTGCCCAAGCTTACTCATCTCCAAGAAAGGAACTCCAGGGCCTCTGACTTCTCGCTAGTGGCTCTCTCTGCTGCTCCTTCACCAGTCCTACCACTTAGGGCATGTGAGCTAAAGCTGTAAGGCTCTTAGGAGCTCTGTTGAAGGCAACCGGGAAGCAGATTTCCAGGGCAGCATTCTATGGCACCACTCTGAGTCAACCGTTTTTCAGGCTGGCCCTGGAGAAGGCCTCAAATCAGCCAGAGTCTCAGGAAGAAGGAAGAGAAGGGAATCGAACAAGAAAAAAGTTACTTACGCCAAAGCAAAGGCCACCAAGGCACCAACCACCACCACAAAGTCCAGGATGTTCCACAGGTCTCGGAAGTAGGACCCATCCTGTAGGATCAAGCCCTGGTCTATCATCTGCAGGAGAAGGATGAACAACCACAGATGAACCCAGGAGGTGCCAGCAACGTGTGCCCTGAGCTCTGGGATTCCCATGACAATGTCTCCACTGCCACTGTCTCCACAACCAACCCTACATGGGGACCTGAAGAGCAAGAGGACAGGTGGCAGAGGTTGTCCCCACCTAACTATGAGGCCTGAGGCCCCTTCTCTTAGTCACCGGTGTTCAATGAGACTCCTTGGCTCAGAGCACCAGGCATCGCCACACATGCACAGATGGGAAAAATCCCAAACGGGTGAGACTGGGAACAAGATAGAAATGTGGGGTGTTAGGGTGGTGGGGAACAGGCTAGCGGGCAGTGAGTGTGGTTAGGACTAGATGGAGTCCAGGAAGACTCATCTCTACCTAACCCTTTGCCTTGACATGCACCCAGGCTTCAACCGGGAAGCAGCTGGGGAGGCAAGTGCAGTCCCCAAGTCTGTCCGCACTCCCACTGCCTGCGAGAGAGGGCCAGGCTCCTCTGTGGGCTACATGCACAGCTCTGCACCAGTCCAAACAGATCCACGCGGTCATGTCGTGCCAAGACAGACTGCATCAGGATTCTGAGGCCAGAGGTGGGGTCGGCAGAGGCCCTGCTGAGGTCCTATCATTGACCAGCAGGTGACAGCGTTGGGGAAGGGCACTGTACTAGAGAAGCAGACAGGTGACCCATCCAATCCCCGGAGCCCAGGTTTTCTCTCAAGGCTTTTACCTTTATAACCATCTCAAAGGTGAACACGCCAGTGAAAACATAGTCAAAATACCTCAGGACCTGTAAGACACGCACGGTGGAGGGGAGGAGGATCGTGTGTAGCCACCAGGCCACACACATTCCCATCTGCCCACGGACACATGCAGTCTGCACGCGCACCCCAACCCCTACTCATTGTGACTGTTTGTTGGACGCAGGGAAGAGAGGAGCCATGGATACCGCTGGAGCTGTGTGACCTGGGGGCCAGTCCCTGGCCCTTCCCTCCCCTTGGCCAGAACTTAACTTCTTGGGTCTGAACTGCCCCACAAATCTCTCCCTCAGGACCTGGAATCCTTGTCAATTCCAACCCTTCCCACCCGCCTCATACCTCCCGACATACACCCTTGGGACCTCCAGGGATTTCTCAACTTCCTGTGATAGAGGTGCAGCTGCCCAACTTCACACACACCACCCATGACCCTATGTCAGACCCCACATCCAAGCCCATGGGTGACTGCAGACCCCCTTCAAAGCCCTGGCTGGCTCTGGGTGTAAGGCCCACTGCGAAGCATAAAGGCATGCAGCAGTGTGGTTGGGGAGTGGGGGTGGCACAGGGAGGGGGATGGGGAGGGGCTGGGATGGGGTGGGCACCAGGGCACTACGGAGGTTGGCAGATGGCCCCTGTGCACCCACTTTGTTGCGCTCAGAGTTGGTTAGGACAGGGTCCTCGGCCGCCAGGGCAATGCTGCTGGCTGCGATCACCAGGAGAATGCACATCTCAAAGTAGCGCAGGTTCACGATGTAGTGGCAGGCCCTGCGAATCCTGCAGGGTGGATGAGCCCGTTGAGCTGGCCCCGCTTCCCTCCCATCCCCATCCCTCACTCCCCACCCCCACGTACATCAACCTCTTCTAGACAGCCAGGCCCTGGCCAGAGGAAGCCACGGGGAGAGCAATTTAATTTCTCAGGCACCACCCTTGATTTAAAGCCCCAGTGGGGGAAGGTAATCAGATTGGTTAGAGGCTGCAGTACGCAAGCCAAGATGAATTATCTGCGAGCACATCTGAGCCACGGGGAGCAGTGAGCATCAGACTACACACACTCAGGGTGGCTACACGGTGCCCTCCACTCTATGGAAATGGGGGCATGGCCAGAAAATCATAACAACCAAGAAACATAAAAATAGAATCGATTCTAAGATTCCTGATGGAAGCAGCAACAGGTTTTCATGAACCCCAGGTATACTGATTAAAACAACTATATTCTACAGAGAGCATCTGGCCTTGGGTGCCCCGACATACCTTAGCCCAGGTTCCTTCCTTCCCAGTGCCTTGCCTGCACACGGGCAATGTGACCACTGAAAGCCTTCTTTCCTTCCTAGCCTCAGAGGCTGGTCTACGTGTGTAGATCTTGCTCACTTCCAAGGCAGAAGGCAGCTTCTCTTTCAAAATTCCGTCTTTCCTGAACTGAATCTTCCAGACTTTTCTCTGCCACCCCCATCTCATGCCCCTACCTCAGCTCTAAAGAACAAGCCCATTTCAAAATCCACACGTAGGGCAGTGGGACCAATACACCTAAACTCCAATGGATGATCTAGTCATTCTAGGCTCCATATTCTCAGGTGTCCACCTCTGGAATATTTGGTGACATATCCCCAACAGATTTCCTTCCTCCCCCTCCCACTCATGCCACATAATGACCAAAGAATAGGTGAAGGGTCCTTTCCTCATGACAGTCTCATGCTTTCCTGTCTTAAAATACTCTTTAGACTATGGGCACAGAGTTCAGAGCTTGTTCAACTCCATGACCCACCTCGGCTAGTGAGCACCCTAGATGCTTCAGATGTCTGGCCACATCCCATTGGGAAGGATCAGGGAGACGACTGGGCCCTCATCTCTCCTTGGCCTCATCACCCTGCCCTGGCTCAAACCCTGGTTGTTCACCCCGGCACTGAAGGGGGCGACGGGAGGGTGTCTTACGGGTTGGTGGTGCTGAAGATGAACATAGAGCTGTGGGGCACCATGGCTTTGCCCGTCTCTCGCTTCTCCTTCTTCTGCTGCTTCTTCTCCACCTCCTCCTCCTCCTCTTTGATCTCTGCCTCCTTCAAGGGACTGGCTTCTCCATCAGTCTTGTTGCTAACTGCAAGAGGAACATGTTGAAATGTTCAGAAACCTGGCTACATGCGAGAATGGAGCCCTTCATTTTCCACTGGGGAGGGGATGGAGGGGAAGGGAAATGGCTACGGGAATGTGCCTGGCAAGGTGCCCTGCAAACATCAGGGTGTTTGTTAGACTACACTGGCTTAAGCCTTTGCTCTCTCCCTAGCCTTACCTTTGCCCTCATTTTATGTGGTTTAGCCTTTTTTGCCACATAAATAATAATAATCATATTTCCCCAGATAACAGGATGGTAAACAGAATGGCTGTTTCTGTTGTAAAGTTTACAAAATTTATTTATATCTAAAATCTGAATTCTTTGCGTATATTCACTTGATGAATTTTCACATCAATACACCTTGAGTGACATGTATTGTTATTCCTATTATACAGATGGGCAAACTGAAGTTCAGGGAATTCAAATACCTATCCTCAAGTTATTCAGCTAGTATGGGCTCCCAATTCAAAATCCTATATCCTTTCAATGAAATCTCACTGCAGTGGAAGATTTTAAGAAATCATTACTCTGTTTGAGGCTGCCTTTCTGGCTATGCTTTTTCCAGAAATGAGAATGCAATATTCATGTGAACATGGGCCCATGACCACATTCCAGGATTGAGAGGATGAAAAGCCAGAGATTAAGGGGAGCTCTTGGGCCGCTGCCCTCTGTTTCCATATGCAAGTCCCAGTGTGGGGTAAATGGCAGAGAGGTTGAGGCTATCAGAGTAGGGCAAGGGATCAGTCAACCTCTCCCACTCTTCCCATTCAGTGAACGACTCCACCCTGGAACCTTGTGTAGGCAGCAAATCTCTGAGCTTCCGGCCCCTTCAAGGTCCTTCCAAAAGGTGAGTCATACAAAATATCCAAAGCCCTCTGATAAAATGCTCTTACCTAAAACCAAGGCCATGGACTAGCCCCAGAATGGGAATAGAGGGAGGGTCAAACTTTCTTAATGCTGTTTCTCATAAAAAAGGATCCAAAACATTTATTTATTAGAGTAAAAATTCAACAGACACCAAAAGAGGTTGTGCATCTGAGATCCTGAGACATGCCCTGGCCAACCCCAGGAGCACGGGACGTGGAAGATTTCACTTTTTAAAGTAGAATTGGCATTGTAGGTGTAGAGAGGGTGAAGGAACGGAGATGGGGCAGTGGAAGAAGGATGGGCAGGGAGAGGAAACTGTTCTGTGAAAAGGGAAAAATAGGGAAAAAGGGAGGAAAAAAAAGCAGGGGTGGAATCCTATGGCACAATTCAGTGAGTATGGGGCAGCAGGTGGGATCAATGCAGAGACAGGGTGGGGTCAGGGCAGGGATGGTGTGTGGGGTTAGGGCAGGGATGGGGTGGGGCTGGGGAGTGGGGTTAGGGAAGGGACAGGATGTGGGATTAGGCAGGGATTCAGGGTTAGGCAGGGGTATGGTGTACGTTAAGTGCTTTTTTGCTGTGTTTCCCTTTAAAGTCTGTAGATTAACATCCATTGCCTGAGGGAACTGTGAGAGACTAAAAGGTCCTAGGAGAAAAAGAGTAGATAAGAGTAATAGAGTCATAAAACGTTAGTACAGGGAAAGACCTCCCAGATCATCTGGTTCGAAGCTCTCACTTCGCGTAGATGGCAAACTGAGGCCTCAAGAGACGCAGAGGTTTTTCGGAGGCCTGCACTGAGCAGAGCCAGGGCCAGCCCAAGCCCCCTGCCATCTTCCACTGCATCCGAGGTTCCCTAACTTGTCCAGGCAGCAGAGCACCCTGGAGGCCCCGAGAACACCACCAGATAGTCACACAATCAATCGAACAGCCTGATATATAATTGGGTACAAAGCCACATGTGATCTCTCTGAAGACTAGGGTGTTCACAGAGGCCAAAGGCTTAAGGAAATTTTATGGGCAAAACTTAAGATTGAGAAAATTCTAACTTATTTGTCCTGCAAACCGGGATAAAACTGCCGCTATTTTTTACTTGTTAAAGAATGCTTCGTTTTGCGAGTGGGGATTTCCATGCAGCTTTACTGGGACGACTCCAGCGCTATGACTCTCCCCAGCCCTGGTGTGGGTGAAGGGGGACGGCAGACAGGGACTGTGTTCTCACTGTGCACCACCGTCGCATCCACCAAGGGGCCCACGTCAGGGATGGCAACAGTGACGCTGGTGCTCTCAGTGGCAGCCTTGTCTGTGTTGGCCGTGACGCAGGAGAGGTCGGGCTCACTCTGGCTGATGGCCCGGCCCATGTCCAGCTGCACGTCCCCCAGCAGGGCTTGCTCACTGCTGCCCTCCGGCTCCTGCTCCGTCAGCGCCACGTCCTTCCCCACTTCCAGCTCTGGCTGGGGCAGGACTAGGGGTGTGTCGGCCTCATCGAGGGCTCCTGCCAGCCCAGAGCCTCTGGGCACCATCAGACTGTTGGTCCTGTGAAGAGAGAGGAGGAGACAGCTGGTGCTCAGATCTGAAGAAGCTGTTGTGATGTGCCTGGCAAGCAGGAAAGGTGAGGGGGGCCGAGGAGCCCTGCTGGAGAGCTCGTGGCTCCCGCTTCCTCCAACCCCCCCAGCCAGGCAGAGAGGAGCTAAGAACCACGGGCAGTGTCCCCCGGCTTATTCCCGTCCATCCATCCACGACCCACTCCCAACAGGAGCCGCCCTAGAAGAACAGACCCAGGTTTTCACGGGGACAGACCCCATTACCTGCCATATTTACACATACCTTATAAAGGCTACGTTAGCATCATCTCCATTTTACAAAAGGTAAACTGAAGCTCAGAGAAGCTTATATTAAAGAATGCCTGCCACCAGCCGCGCTATGTGCCTCCAGGGCGCTCCTGTGACTATTTACCTCCTTAAGTCCAGGGCTCGCTCTTCTTCCTGGATTGTGGGTTCCTTGACCCCATGGCCGTCCCTGGGCTCACAGTCCTTCTCCCCCTCAGTGGGCACACCTTCATCCAGACTCCGCTCCTGGCTGGCAGACCTGCTCCGGGAGGAGGAGGTGGGCTCCTTGCCTTCCGTCCTGACGCGGCGGTGCCGGCTGCGCCGCTGGCTCTGCCTGTGCCTGGCCCGGTCCTCGAAGGTCACCACGGTCTCCCCTCCCCCAGCCTCCTGCTGGGTCGGGTCACAGTTCCCATGACAGGGCCTGGACAGACATGGCAGCTCCCGTTTGCCCAGGGACAAGGGGCTCCTCTGATTGTCCAGGGCACTCGATAGATTCCCTCCGTCCCCCTTGAGGGACCCCCCGCGGCTAATGCGCTCCTCCTCGCACTTCTCCAGGCCCAGGCCCAGGGCCAGGCCCTCAATGGGCCTGGATCTCCGGTAGAGGCTGGGGTGGGCGTTGAGCGGGTTGAGGGGGCTCAGTGGGTTGAGAGGGTTGAGGGGGTTCATCGGCGGGGCCTCCTCTTTGTTGAGGGCCTCCTGGCTGGACATCTGCATGTGCCTTCTCAGCTGGCTGGTGCGCTGCTCCCACACCGACATGTGGTGTCGGCGCCTCCGCTCCCTCCTGGCAAAGGGGAAAGGGCGAGGGCCACGGTCAGAACCTGACAGCTGGGAGCCAGGGAGGGCAGCCACAGGGGCGTAGGCCAGCCCTCAGAGGCCAGGGGAAAACGGTGGGACACATGGTGGGGGGAGCAAACGGGAGAGCCCAGGACCTGCAGACAGGAAGCACAGAAAGATGCAAGGAGCAGAGTGGGCCACACATGATAGGTGGTTGGACCAGTGCCTCCCAGTCTGTGGGGCTTCCCACTGTAACCCCTGCTCTGCAGTAGCTGAGGGCTGGGTGGGGTGGGGATCACCCAGGGTGGAGCTCCCAGTCCCCAGGGCCTGTAGGGCAGCAGTGTAAAGGCTTACCAGGTCTTCACTCCCCTGCTCTCCTTTGCTTTCGGGGCATCAACCTGTACCCGCTCTGCGCCCACCACTGGCCCTTATTTCAAGGTCACAGACCTTTCTTCCTCCTGCTCCCCCTTCTCCTTTCCCTTTCAGATTACAGCCTGGGATTGCAAGGGCTGAGAAGTACAAGGGTCAGATTCCATCAATGGGTGAGGCCAATGACAAGCAGACCCATGTAACAAAAAGTCTTGGTATCACCCTCAAAAAGTAAGAGTGCTGTGGGTCTCTTCCACAACAGCCAATAAAACCACAGAGGACTGTACGGGCAGAAACCACCAGCAGCTCATATTCAAAACCACCGTTGAACATTTGAGCTCAGGGGCCTAGAGGAGCATTCATGTGGCAGCGGAACACACAAACGTGATGCACACAGGAGAGCGCACAGGAGTGGGCTCACACGGGTGGAAGGGTAGTCACCTGTTCCTTCACTCACGTGTACCTGTGGGTGCATGCCTACAAACTGTTAAGGGGACACTCACACGTGCCCACACACACAGTCACTGAGGCCCACACGTGGCTGTACACAACCGCCTACGTGAAAGGCACACCCACCAACACTAATTACCCACACCGACACATGCCCACTCACAGGCCACACAGAGGAGCGAACAACGCACAGAGTTACATACCTGAGACACACACTGATTTAAGCACATGTTGAAAGGTGCAGAGGGGCATATCCACAAACCATGTGCATGGAACACACACCCATACACCACGGCACACACCGACATGCACTCCCACTGCCACTTTGTCCATGGGAAGGACAAAGACACGGTGCCCCCATACCCACACATAACCACTCACAAACACGCAAACCGGTACACACATACAGGTGGCTGCTGCGTGGCTCCCACATCGACATGTGGTGTCTTCTCCTTCTGTCTCTTCTGGGAAAGAAAAACGAACAGGTTCAGTTCACCCCAACCTCTAGGAACCACAAGCCCCACAGCCACCAGCCAATTTCCAGGGAGAGGCACAGAGTCCCCCACATGCCCGTATGTTCTCCACATGCCTGCTGCCCTCTGCAGACTCCCAGCCTTCAACTACCTAAGGGAGGGACTTCTGACTCCTTGCTATGTGCAAACACACCAATCTAGTTTTTGAAGCATGCGTGCAGAGACACAGAGGATATACCATTTCATAGAGTAAACTGCTTCGGATGCTCAATCGCCATGCCCACTGGCACTCACGCTTGCACCTATCTATCTTTCGGAGACCTATTTTGGAAACCCTGTAAACTTGGATGAAGAGCTATATTTACTTCATTCATTTCTAGGATCTTCACATGGGTGTGACTCCCCAGCTTATCATTCCAATCTCACACAACATGCAGGGAACAAATGCTCTGCCATGCACACCACCGAGGCCATGAAGTAGTCCATGGCCAAAGGCAGGGCCACCACTCCATGGGCTGCCATCCATGTACTTCAGGATATGAGCGGTGCCCCCTGCATGTGTGCAACACAGTGGCCCTGGCCAGAGCCTTGAAAGTTCAGTCAAGCACAGTATTCACCTTCTTAGCCTTGCACAGGGAAAAATCTCTTCTACAGACACACACATGCTGTGTCCTTTCAAACACAAGGTCAATGGCAGGGGTGTGGGTATCACTTGCAAAGGCAAATAGGACTCCTGGGAGAATAAAGCTGTCAGCACAAGGCCGGTGCTCAGGAGGGGGAAAACACATCTGGGATACCTGCAGAGGGGGCGTGGACCAGTTCCTGGGCTGACAGATCCAGTCTGGCCCAATGGGCCCTACCTGGACCCGGAAGGTTGGCAAATGCTGCTCCTTCCTTGATAAAACTGACACCCACCAATGGAGAACATGCTAGGCAAACTAGCACTGCTCAGCTCTCAGGTCCCCCATCCGCAGAGGAGCCTGACATATGGGTGGGCTGAGGGAGCACAGGCAGCTGGTCTGAGCCTTACTCTGTGTCTGGAAGAAGTGCAACGCACATAAGCACCCACAGAACGGAAGCAGACATCACTGTGGAGACGTCTGTGAGCTCCGCAACTGAATGCACCCCTTCGCGTCGGCAGCTGCAATGCAACAAGGCACACGTGGCGCAGCGGTGCCAAGAAGCAGGGTAGCATGTAGAGATAGAAGCACACGCTCTAGACAGGAGGACGCACACCCGCTAGGAAAAGCACATTCTACCATCTATTTGTGAATTCTCAAATATTCAAATATCAGCCCTCCAGAAGCACATGTGTAAGAGTGTAAGCACATGGAAGAATTTTCTCTCTCTTGCATGCACACACGTACACATACGCACACACAGGCCAGGCAAAAGACAGACCCAACCTCTAATTCCCACACGAATTACATACACGCTTCAATTCTCTTCACTTCTCCATTCACACAAACAAAGATCCAGATTCACATCCCATCAGAATCATTAACATACCTTCATACCTAAAATCACACAGAGAAGCATCCACATGTCTCCAACCCATGCACACACGACCTCATACACACCCCACAATAACCTTGCAGACCAGGAGGGGCAGTTGGTATTCTTCCCATTTCAAAGATAGGGAAACAGAGATTCTGAGATCCTAAGTGGTTCTCTTTCCAAGGTCACAGAGTGTATGAGTGACAGCACTATGACTAGTGCTCAGGCCCTTGGGTTTGCAACTTCCCGTGTTCTTCCACGTACAGCCACATTCTCACTTAGAGTGTAGTCCAATAATCCACCGTCTTGCCTGCACCCCCAAGCAGTGCATACACACCCTGACACAGTTCCCACCAGCAGCACCCACCTCACAGCACATGTACCACAATCACAGCCTAGATCTGCTCATCTTGGATGGTTACAGTATCTTCTCCCACCTCTCTTTTCCTGGATACACACACGGCTCAATTCCTACAGCTCTATGCCTACCAGCATTTCATTCATTCTTTCATTCCATAAATAGCGAATTTCTACTCTGGGCCAAGCACCTTCCCAACTCCCATCTCTCCAAACCCACTCCTCCCCCAGGCTTCCTTGTCCCAGCAAATAGAACTACCCACTCCTAAGTGACAGCCAGCCCTACCCATCAGCATGTTTGGATACCTGTGTTTGTGTATTTTTAACCCAAACTCATGACTGCAGGGAAAGTGGGGTAGACACTACTCAAGGTCCAGAGAATATTCTAGAGAGGCAGGAGTTGATTTGCCTTCTCCATCAATCTTAACAAATTTTGGGGGGTAGTTTTTTTCTCACTCACAGAGGATGGGCCCAGAGGCTAGGCCTATCAGAGTTTTGAAAGTTGAGAGGAAGATGATGGCCATGCAGGGGAGGGAGGCCCGCACATACAACTCTGGAACGCCTCTACAAGGTGAGGCAGAGGACGTTCAGGAACACTTCACACAAGCTCTGGGCAAAGAGGGGCTGCTCCCTTAACAGTTTCAAGTAACAGATAACAGAGTCTGGTGTCAGGACAGAGTTCCACCTCCTTGGGCTCTCAGAACCTCCCCATCAACACCCCAGAGCCCCTCACGCAGGCCCAGAAGCAACAATAGGAATTCCATGGTTCTGCAGTCATCTCTCAGCCTCTCCTCCTACACCTTCCTCTAGCACCATGCAGAGGTCAGCCCCAGGCAGGGCCCAAGCCCTGTTAGTTCTACCAGCAACCACAGGTCCAGGCTGGATCCTTAAAAAGAGTCTATACTTGCTGCTCCACTTATCACCTCCCATTCTCTCCCTCATCCACTCCAAATGGATTTTACACCCACCAGGCCACTGAAACTGCTCTTGTGAAGGTCACTACCAGCTTTCATTTTGCCAAACCCACTGGTCCGTTTTCCGTCCTCAACTTACATGACCTTTCAACAGTATTTAGTGCCACTGTCACTCCCGTCTTCCGGAAGAGTCTTCTTCTCTACGTCTCCAGGACACCATGCTTCCTTGTTCTTTCTCCTTCCTCCTGGTTGCCCTCCATCAGTCTCCTTTAGGGGTTTCTCCTCTGCCAGACCTCGAGGCACAGGAGCACTCTGGGCCTCCATCCTCAGCTCCTCTCTTCTCCACCTGACTCTCCCTGGGTCAGCTCACCCATGCTGATCGCTTAAATACCATCCAAATGCAAATGGCTCCCCCCAAATCTTTATTTCTAACCCTGACTTCTCTTCTAAGCTTCAGACTCATGTAACCAATGGCCTATTCAACAACATCTTCACTTGGATGACTTATAAGTATCTCAAATTTAATGTGGCCAAAACAAACTTTGGATTTCCACCATTCTCCAGGCTATCAGTAAATACCACTGCGATCTACCCAGTTCCTTAGGCCTCAAACCTTAAAATCTGGGATAAATGTTTGTTTCTTCTCTTTCAACCCCACCCCCATCACATTTAATCCTTTAGCTCATCCTATTGGTTCTCCCTACAAATACAGACTGAATGGGATTACTTCTCATCTCCTCCATTGCTACCATGCTCCAAACCACATTATCTCTTACCTACTTTACTCTAAGAGCCAACTCTCTGTCTCCCTGCCTCCACTCGTGGCTCCTACCATCCATTCTCCATGGAGCAGATCATAAATCATATCCTATCTATCCTTTCACTTTAGACTCTCCCATGGTTACAATTAGAAAAAAAGCTAAAATGCTTCACCTGGGCCTTCAGGACCTCCCTCAGCTGGCAACTGCCTACCTCCGTGGCCTTGTCTCCTTCTATTCCCTCTTGTTCCCTACACACCAGCCACACTAGACCTTGCTGGGGAATGCTCCCTTCATAACGTCACATGACCGCCTTCTACACATTTAGGTTTCTGCTTAAACATCACCTCTTCAGAGAATCCCTCTCAGATTGCCCAAAGGTCCTCCACCCAACTCTCATCCCTCTGCCTTATTACCCTGTTTTATTTATTTTACAGCAATTATCACAATCTAAAATTACCTAGGTGTGTTTATTATCTATCTCGCTCACTGAAATAAAAGCTCTGTGAGAACAGAGACTCTGTATTTCTCACTGCTGTATTCACAGGACATTTCCTGGCACGGAGTAGGCACTCTCAGAGAATAAACAGTTTTGAGTTGATGAACTGGCTGTTAGCACAGAAGCCCAACAGTCAGTAAGTGGGGACAGCCGACTCACTCGATAGAAGGCATGTTGGGTGCGGACATCGGGCTGACCTCCTTGGCCTTCTGCAGTGCATGTTTCTGGTTGAAGGCCTCCTCTTCTTCCTGCTCATCCTAGAAATAAAGAAGAGATGGCTTTGTCTGAGATCCCCACGAAGGAGAGTAGCTCCCTTGGCTGGCCCCAGAAGGAGTTCTGGAGACCAGGTGAAGTGAGGAAAGCAAGGGGAGAGGTTAAACAAGGCAGAAGGAGGTTAGATTGGCTCAGAGGGCTCAGGTGGAGAGGGGCTGGGCCTCCACAGCCCTGTCATGGCCAGCAATTCTGGTCTCTGCCTTGCCCCATAGATTGTGGAAGTCTACCCCAACCTCTAGCTGTCAGTGGAGCTGACCACAGCTGTGGAGGCCAGAGATAGGAGCCAACACTTCTCAGACGTTCTGCAGTGTCTGGAAGTGATGCAGCAGGGCCCTTCCAGACAGAGCCTCCTGAAGTTAAGCACTGAGGCTGTGCCTCCCATCAGGCCTTCTTCCTTGCACAGCTACGTGGCCCCATGCTAGGTGCTCAGGCAGGAACCTCATCCCCTCACCTGCATTCCTACTTGTAAGTGTCCCCTCTATGTGAGGACACCAAGGAAAGCCAGTTCAGGTAAAATGACTAGAGCTACTAAGAATACACGCATCTTCATAGCATGCTCTAGTTTCACATACATTATTTTACTTGATCCTTGCAGTAATCCTGTGAGGTATGCAAGGCAGATATATCATTCCCATTTTACAGATGAAGAAACCAATGCTAACAGAGATCAGGGATCTAGCCCAAGCTACAAGAGCCAGTAAGTGGCAGATATAGAGATTAAAAGCTGAGATTAAACTCAGCTTTTCAGATACTAAAGCTGGTATTTTCCCTACTATACCATGCAGATAAGAAGACCCTCAGGGATGTAGGGAAGAGCAGACAACACATCATAGGACACAAGGAAGAAGCTCAGAAACACCACTAGGATGCCTCTGCCCCAAACCAAATTCGCTTTGTGTGAGGAGAAGTTTTCACTCATCTTCCTGGACCATCTCACTGCCATTAGTATTGTCTCTGCCCCTGGAGAAATGACTTCGAGAAAAGAAAGGAACAGTTCCTTGAGAAATGTAGCGTCTGGTTTCATTGAAATTGCCCCCAAAATGACCATGGCCACTGGAATAGTCCAGGAATTGTGATGCCCCCGGTCTCTCTCACACTCAAAACAAGAAGGATGAAGTCACAGAGCCATAGGTCACAGGAGCAGAGGTGGAACTTAAATCCAGGGCTTTTGTGTTTTCTTTATTCTCCACATCATAATCCTGCAAAGGGCACCTTTGAGTTCACGGTGATTAAGCTGTTATCTTCTGTATCCTAGGAGAGACCCAGGCTGGTCTGAGGCTACCAAACTCAGTGAAAGTGAACTAAGATTCCTTGTGGATTTATGGCTCTCCAACTATCCAAAAGCTCCTAGAAAGGGCCCTCCTGGCAGGCCTGGGCCAGACAATGCAGATTTTTGGAAAGAGCTCCAAAGGCCAGAGGGCACCCAATGGCACTAGAGAACCATCGGATCCCCAGAGAATAATGCTTACTTTGGTCAGCTCCTGGGCATTGGCCAGATTGTCCACAGCGATGGCTAAGAACACGTTCAGCAGTGTGTCTGGGATGATGAGTTAAGGACAGACAAGTAGGAAAAGCAAAAGGCTTCAGCAAGGCTGAGACGGCATCGCCATATCTTTCTGCCTGGGATACTAGCAGGAACAGAAGCTACCCCAAAGAATCCTCAAGCAGGGGCTGTGGGAGGAGAGAGAAAGATGTTATACAAATCTGTTTGAAGGAGACTATGTCTTCCCTCCTTCCACTTATCATCTCTTTGCACAGGACAAAGAAATACCTGAATCAAATGACCCAGGGGGCCAAGATAGAGTGCAGAGGCCTTTAGACAGCTATGGCCTCTACTCATAGCAATCAGATAGAGAGTCACTGAACAACAAGATGGGTAAGGAGCTCAACGTAGGAGCTCACTTCTCCTTTCTGGGAAACTGAAAGTGAAGCCCACCTAGACCAATCATGCTATTCTGTTATTGAAGATGAAAAGAAATAAGATTCCACAGCCCCATCTCTGACTAGTTCTCAATAATGGGATGCTAACTTACTTCTCACTCTTCTTGCCCTGGAAGACTTCTATATTTCATTTAACAAAATGTCACTGAGCACAAAATGTCCCCACCCCAGTTCTACCACCACCACCACATCCTCAAATGCTGGTCCAGGCAGGCAGGCAGGCAGCACAAGATCTTTATGGAACCCATTTCTATTCCACACTCTAACCTCTGAAGTTCTGATTTTCCAACTGTCTTTGAGGCCCATGTGTTGTGGAACACGGAACTGGTTCTAGCATAAAAGTGCAAGTCTAACTACCCCAGAGTAACAAGAACATCAAGGTGCCATTATGACAAACTGGCTTTCCATTTCTGTGACTTACTGCATAGCTTTCTTTTTATGGGTTTCTCGTGTTTAGTTTATAATCTGCTCTGGCCCCTAAAAGTCTTTAGGGCAGAAAACTTAAAGGAGCATCTCTCCTCTGTGAGACTATGGAACAGGCAAAATTATAGTTCTACCACATGGCTCTCCCTTTCCCTTTTTATTTTACCAATCCCAGTTCAAGGCAAGTCCCACCTCCCCCAAAATATCTAAGGATCTTGTAGAAGTTTGCATTGATAAGGTACATTCAAATAAATTATTCACAACTAATAAAGGAGACAGATTCTGTTATCTTCCTTTCAGACATGAAAACTAGAAGCACAGAGAGATTAAGTGACTTTCCCCAGGCCACAAAGCTGGTAAGCAGAGTTCCTAGGATTAAAACCTAAATCTTCCTTGTCTAGATCCTGTGACCAGGCATGGGCTTTGCAGTTAAATGGACTTGGTTTCTAGTATCCCTTTATAATTTAGTAATTGTTTGACTTTGATCAAGTTACTTCTTCAAAGTCTTACAAGGTGAAAATTAGATGAAATAGTGCCTGTAAAGCACTTAGCACAGGGTCTCACGAATAGCACAAATACAATAAAGGTTAGCTGTGCTTAGTAGTATTAGCATTAATCATAACACTAACTTTTTGAGATCTTACTATGTGGCAGGCTATTCTATACTAACTTGTAACTAATTCATTAATATTATAGTCTGGCCACTATTTCAGCCTACAGTGATCTCTTCCCTCTCTTATTTTCCCCAGCTCATAGTATCACCAACCTTTCACTATAACAGCCTCATATGTTACTATTTGTGTACACTGGAGATTTAGATGGGTACTCTATCTTGCTAATATTTGTCTTCTTTACTTAACTAGTGTACAAGTTCCTTAAGATCAGGATCCTTGTTTCGCCTACTACACTAAGCAATGTCCAGCCTCCTTCCCTTCCCCACCCCAGTTCTACCACCACCACCACATCCTCAAATGCTGGTCCAGGCAGGCAGGCAGGCAGCACAAAGAGGAGCAACTTAAAAAGGATACAGTTTCCAAACAAGGTGAGCACAATGAAATAGATAGCTGACCACATGCCCGAGCTGACCCCACCCTGGGAGCGGATCCCGTTGTACATCACCTCGTTCCAGTCCTCACCCGTCAGGATCTACACAAAACAAACAACAGACAAGTTTGGAGACCTGGGTTTGCTGAGAAAATGCGGCCAACATAAAGGGAAAATTTCTGGGCCTGGGTCTTTTCCATCTACCCCCTTGCTTGGCCATCCTGACAAGGAGAAAAAAAAGTCACTCCTATGAATAGTCGTCAGTTTTTTTCTAATTTGGAAGAGAATTTTAGGCATTGAAAGTGTAAGGAAAGCATCAAAAGGAAAGAGTCTATTCATCAAACTACAGAGTCCCTCCCATCTCCAGCTCTGCCAGGCCTGTGGGAATCACACAGATCAGGTGGTTTGGTCACTACCCGACCATCCCCAGAGCTGCCCAGATACAGTTCCTGAGACAGCATCATTATTAGAAAGTGCCTCGTGGGAGTGCCTCCAGTGCAGGAGTTCAGGACGTTGGGTTCTGGTTCAGCCTCAGATTCTGGCTAAATTGTGTTTTTCTTTAGCTCTGAGACATTGTTGATTTTGAGTATTCCCCTATGATTTACAAAGGTTTTCTGTGTGTGGGGTGTGAGCGTGGGTGGAAAAGATACTTCATTAAATGGACACATGGGTTAGAAGATGCTTCGAGATTTCAGAAAACCATCAATGCGATACGTTATTCAATGTCTTAGACTTATCTCTTGCAAATTCACAAGTGTAGGGAAAAGGCCAATGAGGTAATCACAGTAGAGCTCCTTCATAATTTGTAAGAACAGCTACAGAAATCCTAGGAATTGTGGTGATGATTACTCAACAAGTAAGAGCACTCAGTTGCCTGGGAGGAGTCTGGAGAGGAAAAGTAGGATTCTCCTAAGACCTCATCATTTTGTAGTGTGTGGTCGAGCGGATCCCATGTAACACTTTTAACTGCCAGTTGGCCTCATACCTGGAATACAGTCATGATGGCTGCAGGGAAGGTGTCAAAGTTTGCTGAAGGAGTCCCATCATTAAAGTTAAATCTGAAAAGAATATTCAGAGAGAAGAATGGAATGAAAATCTCAGACAACAAGTTTTTCCTTTTCAAGATTATACAGTTTTCATCACTTCTTTTCCCTTTTTCCACATCCTCCTTTTCCCTTCTTTTCCCCCATTTCATATACTCATGAAAATGGTGTTAGTGACTACTGCTGATGGACTGTGCTCTTTGGAGGGCATGGGTAATGAGATGGGGTTTGGGCTGATCCTGAGTTACAAGGCCTCATGCTGTACATTTAAGGGACAGCCCCAAAGGGACGGGTCCCCAGAACAAGAACGATGGGAAAAGATTAAAAGCAGGGACATTTGTTCCACACACACACACTCAGTGGTCGATTTGGGTCACGGACAACAGCAAACAAGATGGTAACATGGTGATCAAATTAATAACCCCGGCGCTCACAGGCTGAAAACTGGGCTTTGAGGCTCCTTTGGAAGGAAAGCTGGTTGATGCTTACCTGCCTCCAAACAGCTGCATTCCTAGAAGAGCAAAGACAACGATGAAGAGGAAGAGGAGGAAGAGCAAACTGATGATCGACTTCATGGAACTCATCAAGGAGACCACCAAATTCCGTAGGGAAGCCCAGTACCTACAAAACCCAGACAACATTACAGCAGTGAACACTGATACCAAGTTATTGCCACGCCCAGCCGGGCAGCTGCCTGGTGCTCTATGAAATAAGCTGCATTGTATGCTTCTAGGAAGGAGAGATGGCGGCAATAATGTGGGTCCCCTTGGGAACGTGGCACAGGATCTGGCAGCGAGGATATTTTTCTGGTTTGAACTTTGGAAAAGGAGGAGGAGCTAAAGAATGGAGTGGGGGGCAGGGAAAGGAAAGGGAACATGTGGTAAAGAGGAACAGGGATGGATGGAAATAGAATAAGGCAGAGAGAAGCTTCCACTCTCAAAGGTGGTTGGGAAGAGTCTCCATTACTGATCACTTACTTGGTTACTTTAAATATTCTTAGAAGCCGGAGAGCTCGCAAGACACTGATTCCAAAAGATGTACCAGGTCTGAAGATGGCCCAGACCACTTCAAAGATACTGCCCACTGTGACCTAAGAAGCCAAACCCAGCCACAGTGAGAGGAGGAGGAGACAAGAGCATCCCAGGATTCAGCAATCAACAGTTCTCATTGGGCCATGGTGAAATTAACTCTCCCCTCCCCACCAAGCCCATTTCCAGTAGGTGGTGAAGGCTATCTATTGTGAAGGCTGCCAAAGAGAAATGAGACTCTACCACATCTCTCCCCACTGCTCTCCACTCCCCTGCTAACTTTACTCCTTCACACTGTAGATTGGTTTGCTGGCTCCTGCTCTGTCCTTGGTGAAAACTACAACAGCTGGTCGTCACTTTTGCACAAATTTCATAGCATAACTGCTCTTATGTTACAACACCTTGAACAGACAGACAAAGAAGCGGTTCTCAAAGAAAGGAAACAAATTTCAATAAAGTCTGCATTCCAATATAAAAATATCAGAGAAGGTCCACATTCTCTCTTTGTCCTAGAATTTAATGCTAACAAGAAAGTTTCAGTCACCTGTTTATTAAATATGTTTCAGTCACTAAGGTCCCACACACACCAATGTGACAGTGCTATGTGGTCGCATAGAATCTGATTGCTATAGGAAGTAGCAACATCAAATTAACAATTCAATTTGTTTTTTGTTTTAATTATATATTTACTGAATGTCTACTATATTCCACACATTGCACTAGGTGAAATAACAAAAATTAATCCTCACAGCCATGGTGAAAAGAGGTATATAAGGAAATTAAGGTTAAAATGGTCTTTCACTGGCTGTTACGCCTGAAAATCGCCCGTATCCAGAAGCATCTGTTCCAAGTTAAAATGCAGGTTGGCAAGTGCTCAAAATCATTAGCACCTAACTGAAGATCTGGCAGATAAAGAGGCGGGTTTGGCAGCAAGAGAAGTGGTTCAGGAACCCAAAGTTTTCTGACCTAGTTCTACTGCTAACTGGCCATGTGAACTTGTACACGATGTCCTCTCTTTACCCCTGTGTAAATGGGCGGGCTCACTTCTGACACGTAATACAGTGGATGGGACTCCTGAGAGCAGCAGAGGACAAAGTGGATGTGAAAGACCTTGAAGAGCGCTAGCAATGCACACATTTATATATCAACATTATTAGGAAGTGGACACTGGATGAAATAGTCTACGTGGGGACTTGCTAACAGAAGAGTATGTATGTGTATATGCGTGTGCATGTCTGCATGAGAGTACATGTAGATAATTTTCCCAATTTTAAACTGAACCAAAAAACCCCATATATATATGGGGTTTTCTGGAATCAAGTCTTTTGTCCTTCTCTCCCAGGCTTCCCCCAAGATAATGAGTGGTTCAAAACTCTGGCTATGGGTGGCTTTCTCAAATTCACTAAGCCGTACACTTAAGTGTGCACTCTATGGTATATATGTTGTACTTCAATAAAAACATTAAAAATAAGAACTTTAAAAAAACCCAAACAAATCCTAGTATGACAAGGATTCACTCATTCCTGACCTCCCTTTAGCTAATCTAATCTATTCCCCTTTTATAAATTCTGATTTCAGGGCTTCGTGCTGAGCAATGGAGCAAGCTGCTTATCTCAAACTGTGGCATATCAGTACAAAGCAGAAGGACAGGCAGGCTCCCGAGCACTTACCCCAAAATCAAAGCAGTTGAATGAAGAGTGAAAATAAAGGCGGGGCCCCATGCCGTACATCTTCAGGGACATCTCCAAGAGGAAGAGTCCCAGAAACAAAAATTCTGCATAGTCTGAAAGCATCAAAAGCAAAAGCATTTGTTCCACAGATGGTGTGGGTGCCTGCACTCCCCAGCCCAACACCGTCACCTACAGAGGAGCCTCAACACCAGCAGGACCCACACGTGAGAGGACGTGCAATGACCATGTCAGGTCAGTGCCGGGCAAAACCTAACGCTGTCTGAATTTGTTCTGACCTAGGAGTCCCAGGCACACTCCACAGATCAGCTGTGCTCTCTTTCAACGGGTGGGTTTGTCGTTGCCCTTTAAAAGGTAGATGGCTCTTAGGAGAGAAAGAAAGGGCTTTACCACAGCTTTGAGGAAAGAGCTGGCTTTGCCCTACACACACCCTCCTGGAGCCTTACTCACACCCAGTGGCAGCCTTACCCACGATAGCTGACCTATAAGTTCCCTTTTTGGTCTATTTCAGGTATCCACCGCCCTGAGAACTTCATCCCCACGACTTCAGTGACCAAAATTTCCTACACCATTGAGTCTCCTTAAGACACTAAGTGAAGGCCTTAGCGTACTCAAGATGTAACACTATCTTGTTGACTCATCAGCAGAGATCCGTTTCTCTGATTCAATAATGAATGACAGCTGGGAATGGTCATGTGATCATCCTATCCCCTGGAGGACAACTCTGGCCTCCCTCACAGAGTGAAGAAGCAGAACTCTGGGCGGGCAGAACCGCTGCTAGGCCCAGCACAACGCCTTGGTCTCTTACATTTGCACCCCAGCCACGCTGCCCCATGAAAGCCAGTTGTCACCGTTCACTTACAGAGGAGGTGGGTGAGCCACTGGGGCTGGTTGTGATGGACGATGGCCACACAGGCGGTGTTGAGAGCCACAAGGCTCAACACAATCCAGTAAAACACCTGGGATTTTACCATGTGGCGGATAGAGATGCGCAGAAGCCTTTCCTTGTGCCGGAAATAGGAGGCCCCGTTCACCTTTGTACTCTTGATGCTGGCTCGGGCAAGAGGTGTGCCTAACAGGGAGAAGTAAGGAGGAAGAATGAGGCTGCAAAAAGATCACCCTCCACGGCAAGAGGCATTCAGAGGTCGAGATGGGCAGCTTCGATCCCAGGGCTGGGTGACCACCATGTTGCAGGCCCAGGGACTCCCCATGTTACAGGCTCGGTAGTTTCCACAGCAGAGAGCTCTGCTTTCCTCTGGGCACTCTCAGTCCTTGGAAACTGACAGAGTCCCTGGGCAGGACACCAGGCATCCACCCAGTGTCTTGAATCCTGATCATGTCTAAGTTTGCAACAGATTGGGCTTCTCTCTGGCCTTTCCTCTTAAACATGCTTCAGGCATTGGAGTCATTCTGCTGCATTTGTGGTATTTACCACAGGCAGCCAAAAGCAGCAAAGAGCTCTGCGAGCCTCTTCTGCTTTTAAGGATGAAGTGAGACCCTTCCCCTTTTCTGGTGAGAAAAAATCTGCCAGACATCAGCAGAACCTCTAAGAGAATCTGAGATTGAACGCCAATCACGTTCAAAGGTCGTCAGTAGGAATTTGTTTAAATACCAGGCGGAAGTAGGTGATGGAAGTAGGTGGGTGCTACTTTGGTTGAGTAAATGGTTGCAGGTTCTCAAATAGTGGTTCCTAGAAGCTATAGGTCCTCAGGATCCTTTGAACAATATACCAAAGTGGATTCTCATTATCACACCCAGGAGAGAGAGGACATGTACGCAGCCATACTTGAAGGATCTGGGTTGGCTTCTTAGCCTTAAACCCCCTGTTTCAAGTATACAGTATCCCCTGGTCCATTTTTTTCTGTAAGTCATTGTCATCTAGATTAGGTTCCCACGTCTTTCTCTAATTACGTCCCTAAGTTCTGGACTCTTTGGATTCTCCTTCTCCTTGTGGTGCTTCTCAAAAGACAGAGTCTTCCCATTTTTTTGATGAGGAACACTGGCCCTGTGCTCATCTTCCTCTACTTTTATATGTGGGATGCCTGCCACAGCATGGCTTGATATGTGGTGCGTAGGTCCATGCCCAGGATCCGAACCTGTGAACCCCAGGCGCCGAAGCAGAGCACATGAACTTAACCACTACACCACCGGGCTGTAGTGGAATCTTCCTTTTTAGGGGAGATTCAGAGAAGTAAAAGAAGATCTAACTAGTTCCACTCACCCACAGAGGAGATATCAACACAGTGCTCATCACTGGAGTCTCGAGTCATGGCCTCTGTCCGGCTCCTTTTGATGGTTGCCCTTCGAAGCACTACACAAAGGAGGGGGGAGGCCAGTGAGAGAGCACAAGTAAAACCAGATCATTCTGGTCAAAACTGAGGACTGTGAGCAAGAGGCCCTTGTGACACAGACGAATGCCTTTAAATACCTGAGCCAGGGTTATAAACATTGAGAATGTCTACAGAAACATGATTCCCGTGCTCAGCAGTACCTTCTGAGACACAAGGGTTCCGAATCCTTGCTAGAGCTCATCTAAATGCAGTAGGTAAACAGGCACTCCATATCTATTTGTTCTGGCTCTTCATAAACAATGCCTGGTAATCAAAGTGGTCCCAAGACGATCCCCACAAATTTTAAAAAGAAGATTCCTTTCCATGCCATTGGTTGTACGATGGTCTTTTCATTGCACAGTATCAATCACACGCCCTGGAACAAAGCAACTCCCGGATTTCATTTTTATCACTTTAAAAAGCATTTAAATCTGTGACTCAATTCCCTTTATTTTCAAGCATGAGGGATTTTATGACAGAGAGACTTTCATTTCAAATCCCAGAGCGCTCCTCTTTTATTTCTTTCTCCTCTTTTGATCAAGAGAGACTGCCACGCATAAGAGGGGGCAAATGCAAATGAGTAAGGCATCGGAGCACTTCCTTACCTTCTAAGGCTGACGTCCCAGCATTTTTATTTTCTTCAGCAAGCATGACTTCCTCTATATGGAAACAAATGGTTCAGTAAATTATCTGTAAATGCCAAATTATTTTGCAAAATGAAAATCCCTCAGGGACAGCTCTGGTTCCAGGGCAACAGAGAGAGAGCAAAGAGCTCATAGCTCATCGCAGGCACCAGCCTCAGAAAGACATCAAGGGTCATGGAGGGGGCTCCCGGGACACATAAGACCAAAAAGGAAGTTCTTTAGTGAGGCGGCGCTTGGGGGATGATTGGTAAAATTCAGCTGTGTCTGATATCCTTGTTCAGGAGGATACCCATGAGAGGAAGAGCCGATCTTTATAACTAAAATCCCCTAAATTGATAGGAATGAAAAATTTCCATTTCCATTTTTACTTCCACCCAGTTTCCTTAAACGTTTTCTAGCAATATAAGCTTCCTTAGTTTCTCTTGTCTGTAGCCCCTAGGTCATAACATCAACCCTCTCATTTTGGAGGCGAGACCATGTTTGGGGCCCTAGGCTGTCTCCTTTGAGGAGGAGCAGAGGAAGGAGCTGAGCTGAGCGCCCTCAAGGAGAGGAGCCGGGCTTGTGGGCTTGCTTCCTCTTCCTCCACCACTTCCATCCTGCTTCGCTTGGGCACAGCTGGAGCTGAGGAGGTTTGGGCCCATCATGAATCTGTCCCTGTGACATAATAAAAAATAAATATTTGGTTTTGGTCCACCTGCCTGGCACAGAGCTCCTAAAACCCTTGGAATTTACTGTCTTTTGTATGCTCATGAGATGACTCATTGTGGGGGAGGCCTACATAGCTTAAGGATTGGGGCTGGTCACCAGAAAAAGTGATTAGAAGGTTATAACTTTCAGCCCCATCCCCCCTCCCACCTCCTGGGAGGGGAGAGGGGCTTAAGATTGTCCAATCACCAACGGCCAATGATTTAATCAATCATGTCTACGTAAGGAGACCTCCATAAAAACCCTACATGATGGAGCTCAGGGAGCTTCTAGGTTGGCAAACACATCAAGGTGCTGGGAGGGTGACAGGCTTGGAGAGGGCACGAGAGTTTGTGCCCCACTGCCAGCACCCCACTACCTTGCCCTGTGTATCTCTTCCATTGGCTGTTCCTGAGTTGCATCCTTTATAATAAACTGGTGATAGTAAGTATGGTTTTTCCTGAGTTCTTTAAGTCAGTATAGTGAATTATAAAACCTGGAACCCCCCAAAGTTTGTAGTCAGCTGGGCAGAAATGCAGGTCACCTGGGGACCCCACTTGCAGCTGGCGTGTGAAGTGGGGGCAGGCTTGTGAGGTTGGGCCTTTAACCTGTGGGGTCTGCACTAACTTCGGGGGGTGTTTAGTGTCAGAAGTGAATTGAACCATTGGACTCCCAATTGGTGTCAGAGAATTGAAGGACTGGTTGGCGTTGGAATGATGTATTTTGTTGTTGGTGTTTGGAAAAGAACCACAAGGTCCCTGGGACTCTCCTCTTGGCCTCCCCAGGAGCAGTCCTGTTGTCCATGGAGGTGTCATCATCGGTGGGACACTATTTTCTAGTAAAATTTGTTAGAATAAACCTCACTAGCATCTCTCCAAACTTACCAATAACATAGCCCTTCTGCCCCACGTTTGGTGGGATTCTGAGTCGTCTACTGGGACTGATTGGATGAGTTTTGATCCCTACCCCAACCTCAGCCATAGGCGAGGGAACTGGAGGCCTAAGCAATCATTCCCAGGAGCCCAGCTGCCAGGGAAGAGCCTGCAGCAGGCCCTAGTAAACAGTGGTTTAATTCCAGCCCTTTAACAAGGAAAAGGACAAGCAGAAGAGGGTAAAGCCAGTACCATAATTCCACCTGCATGCAAAACTGCGAGTATATCAGGTACTTCCCAGGGAGGGGAATGTTTTGAGGCTGAGAGGGTACCATGCAGGACGGCCGCTATAACAAGTCATCAGTGTTTAGCTTTCTTTTTTAAACGCAGCCTCTGGCAAAACTCTAAGTTAAGAGGTTAAGTGTTATCGGTGAGATGCTCCTTGAGGCAGACATAGAGGGTTTTAAAGTCATTTACAGCACATGTTGTTTGGAGGGCACATTTGAAAATTAGGTACTTGTTAAAATACCTCCTAGTGACATGAATGACCTCAGCCAGAGAGTCACTTTTCCCATGTATAGTGTATCTGAGGACCACCAAGGCAGATGGAGGGTGGTGGTGCTGCTGGGTATCTCGGGGACCTGCTGCAGGGCTCTGGATGTGCTGGAAGTGCCCCCTCCCCCCGTGCCTCCTGCCAAGTTGCTTTCGAACTTGAGAGCGTCTTTCCAGGGAAATGTAACCCATATGTCTCTGATTCACTCACGCTGCATTTGTAGAGGGAAGGGCCAGGAAGCACAACTTGACGTCGCAGTGCGTCTTTTTTCTTAGAAGGAGGAGAGAGCTGGCTTTGCCAACTGGAAGAAAGCGGAGCCTTGGAATTGTGCATGTATTTGAAAAGCAGAGCCACAAAGAGCAGCAGCTTGTGCTGTCTGACCCCGAATGGGGTCACGGGGAGGGCGGGGAGGGTGCTTCTCTGGTTCTGCTGCCAGCCCACTCACTAGGGTGGTCGGTCAGATGGCTCCTCCACTCAGCAAGCCAAGGACAGTCGGACACTTCAAGCTGCCTGCCTGGCCTGGCACAGATCTGCTCAGGAAGGCTGAGTTGCCATTCTGGGAAGAGTGGGGGAGGTGCACCCCCAAACAAAAGCCTCCGAGGAGAAAGGGCGAAGTGGAAGTACAGACAATGCACATGGCTCGTGCTTCCAGAGGCAGCAAAGAAACGCGGGTGGTCCCAGGTAGAGGCTGGTTTTTCTCTGGCTTTGAAATGGCACTTTCAATCACACTTGCTCTCTCACCCTTGATAAATCAAACATGGACTCCAGAGCTGCGAGAGAGCTTCAGTGTGTTGGTGGTTAGAATACGAGTGTCATAGTGTCATTCTAAAGCTCCTATAGAAGAATAAGGCACAGGCAACTAACCATCAAATCATATTCCATATTTTTCCCGAGAGACCTCACATTTCTGCTATGCTTTCTACCAGGAACAGAGAAAAGATGGTGACGGTCATGCGTATTTTTTTATTAAAAAACTTACTCTGCACAGGAAGAAAATGAAGATATATAACACCAATGCAATGCAACTTTTAAAATAATAAGGAAAGCAAATGTATCCCATTTACTGACAGATGTGGGTGATCTATGCCCCTCATAAGCAGCTGAGCCACAGTCAAACTCGAATCTGGTGGCTCTGTGGGTTAATGAAATCATGATAGGTTTGGACCTATCCTTGGGGCTGGGCAGGAATTATTCCTGATGCTGATCCACAGAGTAAGGAACTGATGACAGCTCAGGGAACAGGAAAAGCCAGTTCACCAGCATCTATTACCTGGCCTACTGCAGTGGCCTCACAATTGGTCTCCTTACTTTCGGCCTTGTCCTCCTGTCTACTCTCAATGCAACAACCAAGTGCTCCCCGAAAATCTTAAATCAGAGCATGTCCCTCCTCTGTGCAAAACTCTCCAGTGGTTCTTGTCTCACTCACAGGAAAGTCCCATCTCTTACAATGGCCCATGAGGTCACACACGATCTGCTGCCCACTCCACCAGGGTTGCCCTCATCCTGTCTCCTTGCTCACTCTCCCTTCTGCTCCTGGAGCACTCCTGGCCTGCTCCCGTATTAGAGCCTTGGCATTGGAATATTCCTCTCTCAGATCTTCCTGTGGCTCACCCCTCATCTCTTTCAAGTCACCCCCAGATGGGTCTTCCTGACCCCTGTTTAAAATTACAACTTATCCTATACCTCATAACCCTATCTTGATCTGTCTCCATTGTACTTATCACCTTCTTACAAGTTACTTATTATTTTGTTCATTGCTGCCTTCTCTAACTAGAGGGTGATGAGCTCCACAAGAGAAGAGCTCAGGCTCATTGCTGTATCCCAAGTGCCTGGAACAGGACCTGTTCCAGCACAAGGTAAGCACTCAATAAACATTGGTGGAATGACCAGGTTGTTATTATTATTATTAGTAGTAGTAGTGTAAGATGTCACCAGCCCAACCTCAGCTCCAGGACTGGCTTATGTTACCTTTTGCTCAGTTTACCTTGCTAAAATGCCTGCCTCATGAAAGGTGTTTGGTGGAAGAACAGGGACAGTAAGACTCCAGAGGAAGAAAGTGGGACCAGCAGGGATCCCACAGAGCTAATGAGGCACCTCGAGCATCTCTCTGCTCCGGTCCAGGCTGCCCCTTGGAATGGAAGTATTGGGAGTGAGAAGCAGGGTAGGTCTCTGCAGTCTGTGCAGCCCACTACCCTCCTCCAGCCCACCCGCCTCACCTGCTTTGTCTATCCAGGCGCGGTACCCGTTCAGCTCGCGCTCAATCTGCTGCTGGCGCCGCAGTTTCATGAAAGCTCTCCGGTTCTCCACTCTCTCTCTCTCTTTGGCAAATTCCCTGTAGACAAGGAGGGTAAGATGTACCAGGTTTGGACAGTGCCGTGACTGAGAAAAAGGTGAAGCAAGTAGAGAGAGGGAGAATTTGAGCAGGCGCTTCTGCTCGCCTTGCCTTTGTCCCTGGCTGCAACCCTGATCTCCCTATAACGTTACACAGAAACGCACTTCATTCAGCCTCACGCAGGAAGCCTTCCCAGATCAGATCAGTTTCATTCCAGTCAGCACTTACACCCTCTGCGTGCTCTACTTTGGAAGGTACTTTCTTAGTCATGCCACAAACTAGGTTTTAAAATGCTATTTCCCTAGCCACAATGAGGCCCTTAACCCTCGAGAGGCACAGCTCCTCTTTGTGCTTTTAATAACAGCGATTAATGAATACTGATCAATTATTATGTGCCAGCCCTGTATGAAGTTTTTCATGCCCATTGATTCATTTAATCCTCACAACCACCCTATGAAGTAAGCACTATTAAATTTCTATTTAACAGATGGGGAAACCAAGGCTTAGAGAAGGGAAGTAACCTGCTGGGATCTGAACTCTGACCACAGTGCTGCGCTTCCTCTGGTGTCCTATATCCCAGGGTGCTCAATGAGGGCTGCCACTGAAGACCAATGACACTGATGTCTTGAAGGGTTGAAATGCTGTTTGAAAATGGCTGGTGGAGGTTAAATAAGAAAGGAAGGAACATGAGAAGGCTACCTGGCTCCAGTAGAAAGACAGTGGGAAGATGGGTGAGGTGGAGGGGAGATGATGAGACAGAGGGAAAGCCAAGGTGAGGGTCAGGGAGGAGACAGGGTCCATTAACAAGCACAGGGGACCAGAGCCACTCTGTGGCACAAGACCATGAAAAGATTCAAGCCCCATGGGAAAAAGAAGAGAGAAGAGGAATGAGGGCTTCCTGGCAGAGAGAAAGACGATCAAATTCAATGAGTGAGGAAATGGGGAGCACGAAATATTCACTTGCTAATAGGCCCCTCCACAAACCATCTCTACCAATGTCCTTCTCATCACCAAACACCCTTCCAGGCTAAAATGCCCCTTGCTCGTGTGGTGCCTCCCAGCCTCGGCTCAGGCACTCTCCTACTGTCCTGGAAGCTGTTTCACTTATTCAAGGTGTTCCCCATAAAAAAAGAGCCTGAAGACGAAGGAGTCCAGCACCCACTGTGGGTCCTGCCAGCTACTCCCTCATGTCTAGGGAGGAAGAAACAAGCCAGGGACTGAGGGATGTGTCCCAGCCCCAGTGCAGGGGAAGGTGAGATACCTCATCCGCCCCTCCTGCCAAGATACAGATGGATTCCTTGGGCACAGACACCTTATAAGGTGTCACAGTCACGCTGAGGGCATGGGAATAAGGCACACTGGAAGGAGAAGTTCTCCTAGGCTTGGCTTTAGTTTCAGCAGGTTCTACTAACGGTGTTGTGGGGGAAGGGTGAGGGAGAGAGTCAAAATGAGGAGTGCCAGGGCCAGTGAGAATCAGGGTAACAGAATTCAAGCCCTAGGGCATCTCTTTCCTCACCTTCTTTCCTAGATTTCAGCAATTAGAAAGTGACTAGGCGTCAGCATCTACCCAAGTTCTTACCTTTGGCTCTTTGTCTTCTCTCTATCCCTCCTGTCCAATTAGTGCCATTGTTCCGTCGGTTCTATCTTCAAAAGCGCACTTGGATCCACTCTTCCTCTTCATCCTCACTGCCTTGG
Organism: Ceratotherium simum simum; assembly: GCF_057802395.1. Classification (NCBI taxonomy): domain Eukaryota; kingdom Metazoa; phylum Chordata; class Mammalia; order Perissodactyla; family Rhinocerotidae; genus Ceratotherium; species Ceratotherium simum. Next base: position 16,940,405 of record NC_141901.1, on the reverse strand, counting down.
TCTAGGACCTCATCCTTTCCTGTCTGGACTGTTGCAATAACACCAACTGGTCTCTCAACCGCCTGTCTGTCTTCCCTTCATTTCATCCACCTCACAGCTATGTAAGAGTTATCTTTCTAAAACGTGCATTGGATCTGATCACTTCCAAACCTAAAATAATAACCATAGCAAGTAATATTTGTGGAGCGCTTTCTAACTTCCGAGCACCTTTATACATTTTGCTCATTTAATCTTTACACCCATCCTGAGAAGACGGTAGAACAGGTATTTTCATCCTCAATTTAAAAGTTAAACAACTTGTTCAAGTTTAAGTGAGAAATGGAACCAGGATTACACCCCAGGCCCGTCTGCACTAAGAGCCCAAGCTCCTTATGCCCCACATATCTGCCTAATCTAGCAGCATATCTATGTGCTGTTTCCTTAATCATTTCATATCTTTTCATATGTGTCTTGAGTTTTCAACTACGCTCTGGGGGAATTCAGGAAGGTTTACCAAGGAATTAATATTTTGAACAAGACCTTGAAAGGGGAGAATTTAAGCAGTTTATGACCAGAGGAACACAATAATCCTTTAGCATCTAGGCTGAGCATTGTTACCAACATCTCCATTTTCCAGCTCAGAAAACTGAATCTAAGGGGTGTTAAGTGGACCTTTGAGAGGGCAAGTGTCCAAGGACATATAGCCACTAAGAGAAACCATGACCTTCAGATCTTCTAAATTCTATCTTCTCTCTACTCTATTCCCCCTTCTCCACAGCCTCCTCCATCCACTGCTAAATGAAGTACAAACACCTAACATGGCCTTCAAAGTTTTGCACAGTCTGATCCAAACCTTTCTCTTCAAACCTTACCTCCCATCATTCCGATCCATCCCCTGCTTGCCTGCAGCCCACCAGGGTCATGCTCCAACCACAGCACACTTCTCACTGTTCCCAAAAATACAGCAAAGGCTCCTAAGGCTTAGTTCACACTGCTTCTCTGCCTGGAATCCCTTATCTGCCTGAGTCTGTCAAAATCCTTCTTCAAGGCCAGGTTGAAATATCACTTCTTCTGTTTAGCTTTCCCCTCCTTTCTCCCCCCTGCCCCCAGTCTTCTGGCCTCCACTCTACCTTCCCTCTGTCTCTTTAAAGCTCCCCTTTCAGCCACACCTTTTTTGTGGTGAGCTGTACAGGTCACGGTCTTTCCCTCTACGTGAGCTCTCTGTAAAAATATTCCGTGTCTTACTCAACTTCGTATCTTCCTGGACCAGACTAGGCCTGGCACATGGTATATGTCCAATAGATTTTTTTTTTAATTAAAAATATCCAGGCTGACTTGGTGAGCCTTGGTGAGCATCCTGATAGCTCTGCCCTGGCTCCCAAAGGTTTAAATGAAGGAGCGCTCCATCTCTGCACTGACCCAAAGGGAGTAGGTGAACTAGGCAGGAATGCCGTAGTCGCCAGGTAACTCGTGGGCACGGCTGTTTCTCTTTGTTTGGCTCCACTAAAATCTCTGTAGAATTAGTCTATGAGGTACGCGTGTGTCACCTCTATCTGGCCCCCAGAATGAACAGGGAGCTTCATATCTCGTGGGTGAGCCTAATAAACCCCAGGCTAACCTCCCTGTGTATTTGGAAGTTTCCTGGCTCCAACCTCACCAGCTGGCTTCCCTGCTCTCCTTTGCCACTGCAGGCCCCGTTTCCTCCCACCCTCCCACCTGGCATCTTAGCTGGGGCTCACAGGCCTAGAGCCCAACAAATCCAGCCTGGTCTTTTTAAGAAGCCTGTTGGCTAAAAGAAGTAAAGCAAAGAATGTGCACAGCGGGGATACTTCCTAAGCAGCTCCTGCATGTCAGTGGAGGAAGAAGGACTGTGCGTGTGGGGAGGGGTCCTTCTCTATTGTGTTTATCAAATGGCCTTCTCTGTTTTGCTTTGTTTTTCCATTAGGAGCCTAGGGCAGAAAGTCTGACACCAGTGTCTTTCGTGACACTTCTCACCCCCTCCCTTGCTGTCACGATTTTTTGTGCCCAGGGTTTCTCTCTCTGACTAGTCTGCAGGTTCCATGAGGCCAAGCAGAAGTTGCATCATGTCACATTCCAACAAGGACCTATGGAGTTTAATCCAAGGCCTAGTATTATAGCAGATTCCATAGATTATGGAAATAAAATATTAAGAGCAACTAACAGACATATAACACATTTGTGAACATTTTAATTTACAAATCACTTTCACATAAACTATTTCATTTATATTTGCAAAAACCCTAGGAGATTCAGAAAGGTTACTTGCCCAAGATCATCCATTTAGCAGGAGGCAGAACCAGAATTCAAACTAATGCCTTCTGATTCCAGGTTAAACACTGTTTCTGCAATGCCTCAGCGGTCTTTCATGCCATCTAGAAGTCAACATTTAACATCTACAAAAGGGATTTAGTTTCAGCCTGGGGTTGAGGAAAATAAGGATATAAACATAGAGTTTTATGTTTTTTCCAAAAGGATACAAATCCATCGTTCTGTGTTGGGTTAACAAAGACCAAGTATAAAATTCATAGCATTAGTCAAGCTAGTGATGTACTGCTTGGTTTTGTGTCCACACCATAGTCACCATTTATTTACATGCATAGTGCATCCCAGAGCAAACAGGGACAAACAGGATTCAGCTCCATTACCTGCCAAAAGTAAGTAACTATTCTAACCTTAGATTCAACATGCCCGCCAGTCTCATGAGCATATACGTGGCCAGACCTAGGAAAAGGAAATATGCTCCTCCCACTGGTCCCCGTCTCTAACCTGAGGACCTGAGTATGCTCTCCTCTTCACAGAGGATCCTGGCGTTATTCAGATGATGATGCTTTTGCAAAGATAAAGCATATGACTGTTCCCTTACTTAGTCACCCAGGTGACCACTGCCAAACTTCCTATTGAAAGGTACCCCAGAAGGTGGCCCTAAGAATATCTCACTTTATCCAGTTCCCTTGGATCAAGCAACAGGAAGTTTAAAAGGAGGAAATCTGGCTTACAGAAGAGTGTGCATGTTCCCTAAGCCCTCTTGGCATTAGCCTGTGGCTTAAGGTAAGAGGATGAGTAATCGGCTCCTTTTCATTTGCTCCATCCAGCGTTTCTACACCCACAGATGCAACAGAACTCCAGATGGGATGCATCTCAATTTCAGAATTCCAAGGAAGGGGAACAAAAATAAATCCCCCTGTGATGAAGCATAAATACTACCTAGTTGATTCCCAAAGCAAGGTATCCAGGTAACCTCTGCTGCTAATAAACTGGGCAGTAACCTCTCTGTCTCAGTTTCCTCATCAGTCAGTGTTGACATTAGAAGGACACAAAAACTCTCTGCTCATAAGCAGAGGCAGGAAGAAATCTGGTTTACTCTAGGAGTCCTGACTGAATTCTTGTAAGAGATTGTAAAATGATAAAAATCCAATGAAATGGCAACCTATGGAAAGGGAGAAAATATTCTGCAAATCATCTATCTGATAAGGTATTAATATCCAATATATATAAAGAACTCATGCAACTCAATAGCAAAAAACCCAAACAATCCAATTAAAAAATGGGCAGAAGAACTGAATAGACACTTTTCCAAAGAAGATGTACAAATGGCCAACAGGTACATGAAAAGCTGCTCGACTTCACTAATCATGAGGGAAATGCAAATCAAAGCACAATGAGATATCACTTCATACCTGTTAGAATGCTTGTCATCAAAAAGACAAGAGATAACAAGCATCGGCAAGGACGTGGAGAAAAGGGAACCCTTGTACACTGTGGTGGGAATGTAAACTGGTGCAGCCACTAGGAAAAACAACATGGAGGTTCCTCAAAAAATTAAAAATAGAGCTACCATATGATCCAGCAATTCTACTTCTGGGTATATATCTGAAGGAAATGAAATCACTATCTCAAAGAGAATCTGCAACCTCAGGTTCACTGCAACATTATTTACAATAGCCAAGACATGGAAACAACCCAAGTGTCCATCAACAGATGAATGGATCAAGAAAATGTGGGAGATACATACACACACACACACACACACACACCCAGGAATATTATTCGGTCATAAAGAAAGAAGGAAATCCTGACATTTGGGACAACATGGATAGACCTTCAGGGCATTATGCTAAGTAAAATAAGTCAGACAGAGAAAGACAAATACTACATGATCTCACTTATATGTAGAATCTAAAAAAACTGAACTCATAGAAACAGAGAACAGATTGGTGGTTGCCAGAGGCAGGGGGCGGGGGTTGAGGGTGGAGGAAATGGGTAAAGGTGGTCAGAAGGTACAAACTTCCAGTTATAAGTTAGTTCTGGGGATGTAATGTACAGCATGGTGATTATAGTTAGCAATACTGTATTATACCTTTGAAAGTTACTCAGAGAGTAGATTTTAAAAGTTCTCATCGCAAGAAAAAAAATTTGTAACTACGTGAGGTGATGGATGTTAACTAAACCTACTGCAGTAATCATTTCACAATATATACATATATCAAATCATTGTGTTGTATACCTTAAACTAATAACAATCTCATATGTCAGTTATATCCCAATAAAACTGAGGGACAAATCCAAATTGTATTTCATTATAGATACTTCTTACTCAATTCTGCAATCCATAATTTTTGGCTGTTTTTTTTTTTTTTTCCTAGGAGGATAAGCTGCAGTTCCTCTCATGACACAGCTCTCACACAGATGAAAGGAAGGTGAGCTGGAGTTGACCATGGACGAGCCTCTATTCTGGTTGTCACGTATATATGCAAGGTTTGGGTTTCTAAACTTCAGTTACGGAAACGAAGAAGAAGGTTGATCTCCTTGTACTGCATGGTTTACTACAATTTTCTTCTTTCATTCTAGTTAGTGAATTTACATTTGTGACTACTTTTGTTTCCCAGCAGTTTACATGAGAGGCATAATTTGTAAAAATCAGCTATTCATACATAGCCAATTCTACATTATTCACAATTAGAAGAGTGGAAGAACCATATAGATAATCTCAGACAAGGTATAAATACCCAAAACATTTATCATGTGTACCTCAGGGGTGTGGGGGCCAGGTAGAAGGCACAGCTGTGTTTCAAATCATATTTATGTTAATATTAAAACTGATTTATATTTTATGAACTTACAGACCTGTAAGGGAGCCATTGCCACAGATAACTCACAAAGTGGCTAATCTGTATATTAATAAATTACAGTGACTGATTTTAGTCTATAGGGTGATGGGAGAGGCTCTGGTCATTCATGTTGCTAGAGTTTATCATGAGGTGAATACTCTTGGGGATTAAAAGTGAGGTTCACTGAAGCCTCGCTCCAGCCTGAAATTCCTGCCCATCTTATGCCACCTGGGAGTCACAGGGCACCTGGACAGGTATCCCTACATTTCTCTAGTGAGGAAGATGTTCTGGTAGGTCTGCTGTGACAAGAAATGCTCTGTTGGAGGACTACTTGGCTCCTGTTTTGGCCTCTAGCTCCAGACCCCTCCTCTTGATTCAGTACCCACGGAGCTCTGTTTACTGATCCGAGGCCCTCGCTGCTGTCATGGCAACCAAAAGGAAGACAAAGCCCGCCAGGATGGGCCAGCCTGTGTGACTCAAAGATCTGTTTACTCACACTCCTGTACACACTTGTACGCTTCATCACACACACATTGGCATGGATACACACATGCTCACATTGGCACACAGAAGCATATGTAGACAGACTTTGCCAAGCACACAAATGGCCACATGGTCATATTCCTATTAATCTTCAGAGCCCATATTTCCAAAGTGCTTCACTGTCTCCAAGGGGACCTTGACAGTCTTCCTATAAGATGTTTGCTTCAGGAAGGAGGAATTTGGGTTAAACACCAGGAAAAACCTCTTTGACCCTAAATATTCTGAAACTAACAGAGAAATTGGGGGAAATCGGATAGGCAATTGTGTGTTGGCAGTGGTTTAATTTCAGTCTCTCTGGAAGATAGGCTGGGGGATGGGGCGTAAAACAGCTTTTCAGTGTTCTTATGAGCCTGGGGAACCTTTTCTCCCATTTTTCAGAAGAGCAAACACAGCCCAGAGAAGGTAAACACCTTACTGAAGGTCACACAGTTCCAGAAAGGATTTAAGGTGACTTAGGCTGTCAATAAATAAAGGCCAAAACAGCACCCAGTTCTCTAAAGGCCATCCAATGTTGACTCTAATACGCAGGATGGATGGGCATCCAGGAGCGTGAGGGAGGGAGGCATTAACTCAGGCACTGCATCATACTGTGTCACTCTTCCTTAGAGATCAGGGGCTTTGGGAGGGCCCCTCTGATAAGCAGAAGTCCTTTCCTAAAGCAAATAAATGGCCTCACACAGAACGCTGTATCCCACCCCGACTCCTCCACCCTCACCCACAGCAATGAAAGCAAAGCCATGGGTCTCACAGACCAGAATGTCAGGTGCAGAGGACCTGACAAATGGCTTCTCCAAGCCTGGCCTTTTACATGCAAGAAAACCAAGGCACAGAAAGGTCAGACGGCTTGCCAGCCCAAGGCCCACAGCAACGGTGGCTGACCAGGAGCATCCCTTCCATCTCCGGGCTTCAAAGCCAGAACCAGTCCACATCTTCATGACATTTCAGTCACGGGAACTCAAAGAGGCAGATTCTTTTAGGATCTCAGGGAATGCGTGGTTTTTTTCTTCTCTCACTCTTCTTAACATTGAGATCTCGTTTGTTTGTTTGAGTAGACGCAGGGGAAGGCCTGGCAATTCACATAAAGGGGATAATGAAGGAGCTGGAATATGTTTCTGTGTTGCTTTCCAACTTTGAAGTTGGTGTAATTCAGACTGTCAGAGCATAATGATTAAAAGCTCTGGAACTGGGCCAAACTGGGTTTGAATCCTGGCTCCACCAGGGTGTAATCCAGGCCAAGTTCTTAACCTCTGAGTCTCAGGTTCCGCATTTATAAAATAGGAATAAACACCATACCTGTCGCAAAGCTCTGTGAAGATTAAATTAAATAATAGATGGAAAGTGAGAAGTATAGCATCCAGCAGAGAGAGGGTGTTCCAAGTGCCAATTTTAAGTGTTACTGACACTCCTGAGAATGTATCATAATACACATAACCTATTATCAAGGCCTTCATCTACAAATATATATTCATTCTGCCTCCAAAATGTAATTTACTGAGTGCCTGCTATGTGGCTGGCATTGTTGTAGAATATGGGGAGACAGCAGCCAACATAAACACAAAAATCCTTGCCCCCAGGGAGCTTAAATTCTAGAGGAGGAGACAGACAACAACCAAGATAAATCAGTGCAATATAAAGTATGGTATATACTGACAAGTGCTAAGGGAAAAATAAAGCCTAGAAGAGGAATAGCAAGTCTGAGGAAGGGGTCTGGAATTTGGGGTATAGTGGCCAGGGAAGGCCACCCTGAGAAGACTTGAGAAATGACCTGAGAGATGTGAGGGAGTGAGCCAAGCAGATATCTGAGGGAGAGCATTCCAGGAGAGGCAACAGCCAGGGCAAAGCTGTGGGGCAGGAACACGCTGTAGGAGCTTTTGAAGCACAGAAAGGGCCAATATGGCAGGAGGGGACTGAATGAATGGAAAACGAATGAGGTGAGGTCAGAGGGGGCAACGGGCCACATGGAGGTAGAGGGCTAGACCATGTAGGGCCTTCGAGGCTCTGTAACAATTTGACTTTTACCTGGTGTGATCTGGCAACCACTGGTGGGGCTGCAGATGAAGAGTCAATGACCTGATTTGAGTTTTCAAAGAATATCTCTGGTCGCCCTGTTAAGAATAGGCTAACAGGGGCTAAGGGTGGAAGCAAGGAGACCTTCTAGGTTATTTCCAGATCATGGCTGCCTTGGCCAAAGTGGTAGGAGTGGGGATACTGAGAAATGGCAGGGTTCTGGATATATCGTGAAGGTAGAGCTAAGAGGACTTGCTGACAGCTTGAATGTGGAGTATAAGAGAGATCTGAGTCAAAGATGACCATAAGGTTTTTTAGCTTAAGCAACCAGAAGAATAGAGTTCAATTAACAGACGGAAAAAACACCAGAAAGAGCAGTGTCTGGGGGAAGATCAGGAGTTTAGCTGTGTACCTAAGTCAGCTGGATATACTGGCACATTTATATTAAAGATCACTAAGCCCAATAGCACAAATTCTCTGTTATCCGCATAAGATGTGCCAGCTGCTTCAAGGATTACCCGCTGTGAATGAAACAGAGCCATCCTAGACTCTCTCCACCACCCTTCTTTCTTCTCCCCTGCTGGCATGTGCTAGAAAGACGATAACAGATTTTTCAGCAAAATATAATCAAGAAATTGTTGTTGCTATTGCTGCAAATAAAATTCAAAATGAAATAAAACAAAAACTCCACAAATATTCTCGAATGCTGCACTATTTCATTCCAACCACTTGATCATTTCCCTCCATTAGCAGGGATGATCAAGGAACAGCATGTACTATGAACACCGAAAAGTTATGCATTCTCACATGCTTGTCCTTACAATCTTTTAAGAAGGGAACTAGGGGACCACACTTTTATCCTTATTTTGCAGATCGGAAAAATACAGGCCTAAAGAATTAACATGACTATCGAAAGACACCGAGTTACAAAGCGGAATTCAGATCTCTCGATTCCGTTTAATTACCCACCAGTCTGTGCCTCCTCGTTTTAGCACACAGATACTATCAAGGCACGAACTCAGGAGCACACATGTCACGTTCTCTCTCGCTATGCATATATAACAGTGTATGTTTCAGTCACAATATTTCAGTGGGTTCAAAGCCCTGTGGTGCAGGAAGAACGAGCTCCGGGGAGGTAAGAGCATTTCATATTCTTCTCTCTCCCCCATTTCCACCCCCCACAGCACTCTAATTACAGTATGAAAGAGGCATCTTGACAGGGAACAAATGGCTGTGTTCTTTTAAAAGACACTTTTTGCACTCCTCTGAGAAGCTGCCCTCCCCAAAAGGTTCCGAGGCGCCTGAGGAGTGGGTGTGTCAGTGTTCAAGGGGTGACAGAGTTTATTACCAAGTTGGGCCATTATACACTTAACACTGTGTGGGTATCTTTTTTTCCTTTGTAAAAAACTTTGAATTTCCCAGAATCCTTTGTCTGACGTCTCCAGATAATTTAAACATTAAAGATTCCTCTCAGGAAGGTAAAATCTTCCTGGTTCAGCAGCAACAGATTCTTCCCTGTTAAAACAAGCCCTTTCTTCTGCTTTGCAATGGACGTGGGGAATCAAACAGAAGGCCCAAAGCTGACAGCATGGGAATGGTGGACAGTGAGGGGCGGAGAAGAAATCTGAAGGAAAAATGGGCCAGAGAGAACCTGACGAGGAGAGAGGCCTGAAGGGAGGGGAAGAAAGTTTGGAAACTTGGTGTAGGCTAATATGGTATAGGCAAATATGAGCTCACCAACAGAAAGGCTGAGCAAGCCTTTCCACTCTCTATCCTTTTAAACGTCTGCATGATGGGATATACAGGCGTTTTCATTCACACGTCCATTCATTCATATCTTCAGGGTATATCAGAAAGCCCCTCAAATTTAAGTTCCATTTTTCAGACAGACTATCAAGGCTCAGAACAGCAACCTGACTTGCCCAGATCACACAGCCTATACTGGAAGCAGCTGTACCTCAACCATTTCTGTGCCTTGTATTGTCTACTCACTCGTTGGTGACCCTTTTATGCTGTAAACCCTGTGAGGGCAGGGATGGTGTTGAGTCGCTCCTGTTCAGTGTTACACTCATAGTCCCAGCACCGACTGGCTATTCAACCAATGTTTGCCAAGTGAATGACCTATACCACACACTAGAGGCGACCACCGGACAAGGAGCTATTTGGATGGATTTTGAAACAATGGGAGAGAATGGGTCCACTGGAGTGGGGCATATGCCCTCTGTCTCAGTCCTAAAGATGTGTGGGTCCTGGATGTGCAGAGGCAACAGGGGGTGGAGGGCACCTGTGGATGTTTGACTCCAGCTTATTCTTCCAGGACAGGCTCCGCTCTTGGGCTTCTCTAGTTTGCTTCTCCACAATCTCCTTTGCTTCTCCTCTAAACATTGGAGTGCCCCAGGGCCCAGGCCTAGGTCCTGGCCTCTAGCCATTCTCCCTCTAGGTGATCTCATTACAGGCCCATGGAGTCAACATCTCTATGCTAAAGACTACCAAAGTTATATCTCCAGCCCCAATTCACCCATGAGCTCCAAACCCATTCATGCAACTGTCTACTTGATATCAGCCACTTGGATGTCAAACCGGCATCTCAAACTTAACATGGCCAAAACAGAATTTTTTATTTCTCCCCTAAACTGCTCTTCCTCTGGTCTCTCCCATCTCAGAAAATAATACCATCCAAGCTAGGAGTCATTTTCAATTCTTTCCTTTCTCTTGCTGCAACCCCAATCCAATCCACAAGCAATTCCTGGCAATCCTACTGCTTTCTCTCCAACTCAACAGCTGTCACTTGAGTCCAAGCTACTCTGGTCTCTTGCCTGGATGCTTCTACCTTCAGTAGCCCACAGTAGCCTCCCTAACTGACTTCTTGTTTCCACCTTTGTCCCAATCCCCCTATTTACCTCATAGAAAGAAAACAAGGGGTGACTTTTTTTTTTTTTTTTTGGTGAGGAAGCTTGGTCCTGAGCTAACATGTGTTGCTGATCTTCCTCTTTTTCCTTGAGGAAGATGGACCCTGAGCTAATGTCTGTGCCAATCTTGCTCTATTTTGTATGTGGGATGCTGCCACAGCACGGCTTGATAAGTGGTGCGTAGGTCTGCGCCTGGGATCTGAACCTGCGTACCTTGGGCCGCCGAAGCAGAGTGCACGAATTTAACCACTACCCCACCAGGCCGGCCCCAAGGAGTGACGTTTTAAATACAAAATAAGTCATGTTACCCCCTGCTTAAGACTCTCTCCTGGCTTCCCATTGTTAAAATCCAAACTCTTTACTATGGTCTACAAGATGCCACATGGGTCTGACCCTTGTCTATCTCCCTGACTTCAGGGGACTTCCTGTGCACAGAATCAAAATTAATAATCCCGCTATTAATTTCACTAATAACGTTTGTCACTAAAAGATTACTTTGTTCATCTATTTGCTTTTTTTGCCTTTCCACAAGAATGTAAGTTGCATGAGGAAAGAGTCTCCTCTGTCATGTTCACCATTATATCCTCAGTACCCAGAATAGTGCCTGGTGCTTAGAAGGAACTCAACCAATATTTGTTGAATGAGTGAATAAACGTAACAGAACATTCAGAATTATATATTCTTTCCTCTGGAGGTAAGTTACCTCCATGAGTCACGACCACTGCAGACCCTATCTACAAGTTGTGTGGTCTACCTCCAAGAACTAATTCTCAATCAAGCCAACCTGAAAACGAGCTGTGCACCTTTTCTTTGACACTTTATGTGAACTTTCAAAATCACTCCAAAGCTGTAAAGCTTGATCACGGCAGGAAGTTCTTTAGCATATTCAGCTTAAATATTTTCTGCTGCAATTGAGACCTTATCCCTCTGTAGTCTCACTTAAATTGATGGTTATCATCTTTTATTTAGAAGTCTTTCTCTAATTGAGGATATTTAATAAATCACCAACTTCTTCAGCCTGTCTTACAGTTAACCTAAGTTCTTTGTTAAAATGCAATTAATTATTACCTTCTTGAAAAATTCGGTGTCTTTTAGAGACAAACGCTACAAAAGCAGGTGATATACAAGCAAAGATGTTCTCCTGAAAGGCTGGCATATGGTGGATACTAGTGCTTACGACTGTTGTAGGCTATGCACTTTCCAGTGGGGACTCCATAACAATAAATACACACCTCAAGTAACAAGATGTCGTGAAAGATAATTAAACACGTAATAGAGTAAAAAAGAACTGTATTTGGACTCAGTACACCTGGCTTTGAATCACAGACCACCGGGCAAGTCATTTAACCTCTCTGAGGCTCCATTTCCTAATAAATGACATTGATAAAAATACCAACCTCACTGAGCTGTTGAGTCAATGGGCTCACAAAAGCAAAGGCACCAATCATGGTGCCCAGCGTGGTAAATCTTAAATACATGTGAGTTGAATCTGAATCTGAAGCCCCGAAGTAGCTATGAGTGGATGTCTCTTGCTATTTTATCCCCTTGGGATATTAACTCAAAACACCTCTTTGGGTCAAGGATAATATAAATGAACACCAGAAAGGAATATCAGTGAGGTTCAGAGAGGGGCAAAGTACATCTTCTGACAAAGTCTATGTTACTGAACATTTGAAGATGATTTGACTACTTCTCAATCCTAACTGCTCACTTCCTAGATTTCTGAATAACTCTGCCTCCTGCAGAAGAAACCTCTTTTGCACAGGGCTTTTAGATGAGGATTTCCTTCAGAGAAGACTTTCTAGAGTCTGGAGCGAACAGGGACATGTGTGTAAATGAATGCATTAGGGAGGGAGCTGTCAGCCTGGATCATAACCCCCACCCCAGCATAGACTTCTAAGAACTTCCAAGGACCTTCCCTTACCAGAGTCCACCCTTACGTATTTATAGCTATCAGTAGATCTGCTCCTCACGGAGCAGTGGTACTCAAAGTGTGGGCCATGGACCCATGCCCATCTGCACAATGCTACTGGTTCATGATAAGATAAATTCAGAAGTTCAAAGTGCTTAATACCATCTATAACAATTCAGTAGATATTTTATGTCCATTGACTTTAAGAATAAAAATTGGGGGCTTCAATGGGGGTAGTGGATGGGCACAAGGGGTGAAGGGAGACATATACATGGTGATGGACAAACAAAAATGTACAACCCAAAATTTCACAATGTTATAAACTATTAAAACTTCAATTAAAAAATATTGGGGGCTTATATTTTATATATATTTGCATTTATTTCATTTTAATGGTAAGCCACGTTTGTTGCAACTGCATTTCACACAGGTATCAACACACGCTAGGCTGGGAACCTTACAAAGTGATTCTTCACCACAGATAGTCAGAGAAGCATAGTTAGGAGAAAAACCATTTCTCTGCAGCTTGAAGATGTGGTATTGAGATCATCATACTAATTACCATTTATTTTGGGTTTATGATGTACCAGAAACTCTGCTAAATGTTTTATAAGCACTATATTATTTAATATTCACAAAATACATGATATCATCTCATTTTAAAAAAGAGGCCAAAGGATGTTAAAAAACCTGTTCAAGGTTCTAAAACGAAGCAGTGACAGAGCCAATATTCTTCTGACCACAAATAGGTGTTGAGAGGCAAATTAGAAGCCAGGAAGGACGCCTGTGCCACTCAAGGCCCTTAAGACCATATTGGTAGCATTTTGCCACATCTTTTCAATGTACTTTTCTCTTTTTTCTTTCTGTGTGCCCTCCTCCTCTGCTTTTTGTGTTTCTTCTTTTTCATCCTTTTCTGTCTTCCCTTTTGCCTCTCATCCCCAAGGACAGACTCAGCAGAAAGGCTAAGACCTGAGGTCACAAAAGCCCCTGAACTCTGCTGCAGGATATCTCTGCCCTATCCTGCTCCGTGCAGCTGAAAGAATGAAACCATAAGGAGGCATTAAATTCACATTCTCATCATGTGCAGGAAGTAGGAAATTGACATTGTCCTTTTATTATCAAATGGTAGTTAAGAGAAATGGATTCTCATTAAGTGCATCAATTTTCGATAGCATAAATAATAGCTATATCCTTTTGCAAGCAAACATGCTCTGCTAATAAACACTGATCATTTTTTTTGGATATCTTGCATCCAAATATTACAATGAATTCTAAGTTTAAGTTAAAATATTACTTCTTTCCAAATCTTCATTCTTACCTGAAAATACATCTTATCTGAAAACATTATCTGTGTATACTGTGGCTACATCCACAGTCATGAAAAAGTACACATATACACATACACGTACACACGTACACAGCCAGAGCCCCACTTACAGGAAGGCAGCCACCTGAAAAGATATACCATGCCAACATTTTTTCCAGAGGTTTACCTACTGCTTTGTAGTAATGCCTCTTACCTGGGAAACTAGTAAATATAGGCTTTATTTCTGAAGCGGTAATTAGATAGGATTTGGCTAAATAATTCTGCTTAAGTGTGAAATAATATAGTCACTATGATGCTATAACTGTATTTCTGTCTAATGCTGCTCAGATAACTGTTATATTTTACAGAGAACTTGAAAAGTCAAAAAACTGACTTCTACTTCTGGCAGAAGGATGCCCTAGTATTCTGAAACACCTTTTACACAAAATCCCCAGATGCTGGATAAACTACAACAAACATACTAATTCATGCATTCCTATGCTTACAAAACAGTAACAGAAATCTCCATGGTCAAAAAAACAAAACAGATACATGTTATGTAACTATTTTCTCCCAGTCTGTGGCTTGTCTACATTCATTTTCTTTTCTTTTCTTTTTTAAGAAAAAGAAACAGTGTTTAATTTTAAGTATAACAGCACATTTCAAATTTGAATGAAGGCAGATTCCCCAAGACAGTTCCCACACACCTGATGACAAATTTCCAGACCTGAAAAAAAAGTTTATGAGCCCTTCTGCAAAACTGTGAAATGTATATGGCTTAACTATTTTCTTCCTTTTTTTTTTTTTGCATGTCATCCATGTGCAGGGGCCATGCTAATCTTCTTTGTATTGTTCCAATTTTAGTATATGTGCTGCCGAAGCAAGCACTACATTCATTTTCTTAATGGTGTCTTTTGATGAAAAGGAATTTTTTTTTGACAAAGTCTAATTTATGAATTTTCTGTATTATTGTTTGTGCTTTTTGTGTTCTAAGAAATACCTGTCTACCCCAAATTCTCATAGATATTCTCAAATTAATATTTATCTACAGAGAGAGAAAAGGGTCTAGATTCACTTTTTTTTCCCCATACCAGGGGAAAAAATACTAGCAGGATTTATCAAAAAGACTTTCCTGTCCCCACTGAACTGACTTTGCACCTTTGTCAAAAACCCAACCAATTGCATAAATGAGGGGCTTTCTATTCTGTTCCACTGATTTGTCTATCCTTACACCAATACCATATCATCTTGATTACAGTAAATCTTAAAATCAAGTAATGCAAGTTCTACAATTTTGTTCTCCTTTTCCAAAATTGTTCTGACTTCTCTAAAGTCTTTGCATTTCCATATCAAGTTTTAAAACATCTTGCTTATATCTTCAAATTAGCCTGCTGGAATTTTGATAGAGATTACACTGGATCAATATATTGATTTAGGGATAATGGATATCTTAATGATATCAAGTCTTTCAATCCATAGAGATGGCATGTCTCTCCATTTTTTTTAAGGACTTCTTTATTTCAGCAATGTTCTGCAGTTTTCAGTATAGAAGTCTTGCACATCTTTTGTCACATTTATTCCTAGATATTTGATTTTGTGTTACTTTTAAATTCACTCAATTCATTTAAATTGACATTTGTCATTGCAAGTATATATAGCCCAATTAATTCTTTTGCATATTGATCTTATATCCTGTCACCTTGTTAAATTCGCTTATCAGCTTTAGTAGTTTATAGATTTTATCATTAGATTTTCAAAATATACAATCATATTGTTTGTGAAAAAACTACAGTTTACTTCTTCCTTTTCTAATCTGCATGCTCTTTATTTCTTTTTCTTGCCTTATTAAAATGGCTCAGATCTACAGAACAATGTTGAATAGAAATGGTGAAAGTGAAATTTCTTGTTCATTTTCAGATCATAAGGGAAAAGGGACTAATATTTCACCATTAAGTATAATGTTAACTGTAGGTTTTTTAGATGCCCTTTTATCAGATGAGAAAGTTCTCTTCTATCATTAGTGTACTGTGAGTTTTTATTATAAAGGAGTATTGGATTTTGTTAAATTCTTTTCGTGCATCTACAGGGATATCATAAGCTTTTTCCCTTTTATACTGTTAATATGACATATTGCATTGACTGATTTTCAAATGCTAAACCAACTTTGCATTCACAGATTAAACATCACTTGGTCATGATGTATTATCCTTTATATGCTACCAGATTTGACTGATAATATTTTGTTAAGGAATTTCGCATCTATGTTCATGATGGATATTGTTCTGTAATTTTCTTTTCTTATATTTGTCAGGTTTAAGCACTGGAGTTATGCTTGACCCCTTAAATGAGGTGGGAAGTGTTCTATCCTTGTCTCTATTCTAAAGGAGTTCATGAAGGATTGGTAGTATGTTTGGTAGAATTGACTGGTAAAGCCATATGGTCTGGAGCTTCTTTTTTTGTGGGAAGGTTTTAGATTATGAATTCAATTTCTTTAATAGATATGAGTTTATTTAGATTTTTGATTTCTTGTATATGTTTCATCAATTTATGTTTTCAGGGAACTTGCCATTTTATCTAAGTTGTTGAATTTATTGGCATAAAATTATTTGTACTATATGCTTATTATCTAATGTCTGTAGGATATATAGTGATAACCCCCTTTTCATTCCTGATGTTGATAATTTGTGTTTTCTCTTTCTTCGAAATGTAAATTTCATAGGCAAGTTACACAGTAAAGCAGATAGCATTGAAGAAAATGTCAGTAAACTGTAAGATTTTTTTTTAATGCAGTACAATGTAATAAAGAGACGAGAAAAATGAAAGGGAGGTTAATAATAATGTTAGATAGAATGAAGGTCTTAAAAAAATCAAATCAGAGTTCCATAAAAAGAGAAGAGATACAATAAAGAGAGGAAATATCCGAAAAGATAATACCTGAATTTCCCAGAATTGAGGAAATATTCAATTGAAATATATAGATATAGTAAGCACGATACATATAAAAGCGGGATATGGAGCTGGCCCAGTGGCGTAGTGGTTGAGTTTGCACACTCCGCTTCAGTGGCCCAGGGTTCGCAGGTTCGGATCCCAGGTGCGGACCTATGCACCACTTATCAAGCCACGCTGTGGCAGACATCCCACATATAGAGTAGAGGAAGATGGGCATGGATGTTAGCTCAAGGCCTCAGCAAAAAGAGGAGGATTGGCAACGGATGTTAGCTTAGGCCTAATCTTCCTCATAAAAACAAAACAAAACAAAAGCGGGATAAAGAAATCCATAATTAGAACCATTAGAGTAAAACTACCCAACACCAAAGACAAAGTCTTTTAAGAGCCTAAGAGATGAAAAAACTGATCATTTATTAAGGAATGATAATGAGACCTTATCCGTAATGATGGAAGCCAGGATACAGGGATTATATCTTTAGAATGTGGAGACTAAATATTGTCACCTTTGAATTATGAATCCTAACAAACTAACTTTTAAGAATGTAGTCAAAATAAAGATATTTTCAGATAAGCAAAAACTGAAGGAATGTGCACTGCTAAAGGAATCTCTGAAGAATGTACTTTAGAAAGAAGGAAAACAATCTAAAAAGCAAAGTCTAAGAAGGAATAAAAAATGGTAAGCAAAAAATGTGGTAGACATGAGTAAATCTAACAAAATATATTTGTTTAAAATAATAAAGATTATGTCTAAAATGTTAGGTTAAAAATACAAATTAGAACTGCATATTGGTCACTAATAGCTTATAAGCCAAACCAGAGTAATATGAGTTACTGAGTTTTTATACTGCTTGGCAGGAGGGTTAAGGTATTGAGTTTATAAAAATTTCATTAATTTAAGAATGACTGAAAAAAATTTAAATTTAGCCTTGAAAGAACAGAAATAGATTGCTAACTTAAAATCTGTTAGAGAGTATAAGCAGAATAAGTGGAAAAAAGAATAAGAAAGCCATGATTCTCCGATAAAACTGTCTATGCATTGAAAACCCCAAAGAATCTACATATAATTTAATAGAATTAAGAGAGTATAACAAGTCTAATGAATAAAAATATCAATATCCAATAATCAATTGAAATTCTAGATACTAGAATAATTAGAAAATTAATAATAAAAAGACACCATTTGTAAAAGCAACAAAAATCATGAGGTACCTAGGAATAAATCTAACAAAAGATGTGAAAGAACCTTCTGGAGTTATGAAATTATATTGAAAGACATTAAAGAAGGCACAAATAAATGAAGACATCTATATGTTCATGGATAGACTTACTATTGTAAATGTCTCCCTAAATTGTGCTATAGGATGCTACGCATTCCAATCAAAACCCTAACAGAGATTTTCTTGGAACCTGATAAGATGTTAAAATTCACATGGAAAAGAAAAGCACCAAGAAGAGTCAAGATATTTTCCTATAAATGGTGCTGGGTAATCCACTATCTATATGAAAATAAACGAAAATGGCGCCCTATCTCAAAACATGCACAAAAAAGATCAAAGTAGGTTAAAGACATATGTAAAAAGCAAAATTTTACAAAAATTTCAGAAGAGAATGTAAGAACATCTTTATAATCTTGAGAGAGAGAAGGACTTTTCAAACAAGACTTAAAAAACATAACCATAAAGAATAAGATGGATAAACACAAATAAATTAAAACTTCGAACTTCTGTTCATAGTTAAGACATCAAAGAACAAAATGATGACATGCTACAAACTGCAAGGAGTTATTTCAAGACACAAAACAAACATCAAAAAAACTAATGCTTATCTAGAGTGTATAAAGAACTCCTAGAAATCAACAAGACACATAATCCAAAAGAAATATGGACAAAAGATGGAAACAAGTATTTCACAGTAGACGAAATACAAATGGGCAATGAACATTTGAAAATATGCTCAACCCTCATTAGTAATAAAGAAAATGCAAATTAAGACCACAAGATGCTGTTTATACAAATCAAACTGACACAAATTCAGAAGTCAAAAAGTTTAAGTGTTGACAAGGATGTGGAAGACCAGGATCTCTCATAAACTGCTGGTGAATTGTAAAATTGGTACAATCACCTTAAAAAGTGATTTTCAAAATGCAATCGGGCATTATCTTATAGAATTGAACATCACACGCCCTATAATCCCAGAAACCCACTTCCAGAATTTTCATCACAGCATATTTGCATTAGCAGAAAACTAGAAGCATCTACCAAGTGGAGAATGGATAAATAACTTGTAGTACATTTACACAGTGGAATTTTACACAGCAGTGAAAGTGAGTGAACCAACATGTATAAAAATATACAGAGCATGTTACAATTCATATAACATTCAGTGATTTATTACATATGGAAACATACCTAGGTAGTAAAATTAATAAAAAGCAAAAGAATAATAAGCACTACCCTTGAGAGGGAGGTGGGGAGATGCAGGTGGGGAAAGGCCACTGGGCTTCATTGCCACTGGTAATGCTCTCTCTCTCAAGCTTCATTATGAGTATCCAGATAGTCATTTTACTTATGTTTGTACCACATATACGTACAAACCATATATAAAATTATATACATAAATTTTTTTCTTTTGTATATACGAAATATTTCAGACAGAAGGTTTTTTTGTAAATCAATGAACCACGAGTCATGAAAACACACTGCTTCACGGTTATGGGGAAGTTGAGTTACACTGAGTAATAAGAGAAAAAAAGACGGGACCAGAAGCAGATGAGCTGGTTTCTAGCCCCGACTCTGACATATTCTAGCTACGTGATTCTGGCTAAGTCACCGATCAGCCTCAGTTTCTTCACAAAATACGGATAATGATGATTGAAGTTATGGTGGGGATAAAAGAATAAAATATATACAAAGGTGTTCTGGAAACTATAATAAGCCATATACTATCATGAAGACCCTAAAAACACAAACAGGAAATAATTTTTCTTCCCGTACAAGAAATCGTGTCTGTCAGCTACATTCTTTTACAGTTGCCCCAATGCCCCTTCTTTAAAAGCAGTCAAAAACCATCTTAATTTTTACCCTCACCAAGTGCAGGGGTGAACCTCTGGGTCCGAACCTCTCAGACCCAGCTGCCTTGTATTCACTTAAATAAAACCTCAGGTGTGCCTTCCTCCGAGCCACGCACATAACCACCTTCTCAAATAGCCAAGCTCCAGCCAGCTGAGGGGTGGGCTTGACAAGCCAGAAGGAGCTGGTGAGGAACACCCCAGGCTGTTTAAGTTAGTAAATAAAAAACCTTACTTCCCAGTGTATCTTGCTCTGAGTGACTTTCCAGAACATAAAGAGTTGCAGATTCCAGAGCTCATTAAAGGAACACTAAAGGTCAGGACAGAAGACAGGAAAATCCCAGTAGAAGACTGAAGGTTGGTGGGAAAGTGCCATCTGTTCTTCTCTCTGCCCAGCACCTGCTGCCCTGATAACTCCAGGACCCCAGCTCCCATCTGGCTACTGGAGGTTAGATGATGCATTTCTTTCTTCAATCAGAGCTCTTTTGTATCCCCACCAAGCACCTCTCTTGAAATCTGTGAATTAAGGAGAGCTTGTTGAACCTCCTCTTCTGTCTCATGCTCCCAATCAAGCCAACCATATTTCTCTTGCCAAGGAGACAACAAAAGACATAGCTATAGCACCAGCAGGCACAACAATAAAAATTGGCATCACAAGTCACCCAGGATCTCCACCTTTCTTTGAGGTGAGCTAAAGGAAAGTCCAATGTAGAGTCTTTTGAGAACTCCCTTGGCCCCTTACCCACAAGCCTGCTTCCCAAACACCTCCATACAGGGTAACTCTCCACTTGAAAGTCCTGCTAGCAACCCCACCTTGGCCTGTCCTCTGAATATGTCCTCACTGGATTAGGAGGGCCTATAATTCTATCCAAGCTGCATTATCTGGATAGCAATAAGGATTACAAGAGGCTCGTCATCTTGCTACCAGCTGTACCTGGAAATCTAGGTTCTTATTGGCCTCCCAGGCTGTGTAATCCATCTAATGAGGGATAGAAACTGTGGTCCTTGGCACCAAATCAAGAGAAAGGGATAACAAGGATGGAAGCCAAATATCAAAAGGTTCATCTGACAAGGACAGGTAGACAAAGAGCACTGAACAGGAGTCCAGGCCTGGATTCCAGCCCTATCCTGCCACTCACCACCTCTGGGTGTTAGTCAAGACAACTGTGAGACAAGGGTGGATTGACCTCAGCTGTGAAATGTTCTCTAAGGGCCATGCTAGCTCGAGCACTCTAGGGTTGTAACACAGATGAAGCCCACTTACTCCCAGGAAGTGAAATTTAGAGAACTAGGATGCAGGGGATGAAGAATATGAAGGAGAAGATTCTGTTATGTAAAATGCAAAACAATTGGGGTAAAAAATGAGTAAGCTTTGGACACCAGGGGTAATAAAACTATGGAATATAGGTGAATTATTCTAAAAAGCCTTCTAGGCAAAGTCTGAGAGAGTCTCTTAAAAGTAGGCCTATTCATGCTTTTCCCACAGAATGTAACAGGCTCATAGTAGGAACTATATATGTTTATTGAACGAATGAGACCAGTACTGAGAACATCGGCTAGAGTGCGGTTTGCAGATATGATTTTACAATCGGAAACAACTGCCCAAAACATGGCAATTTGGAACATTATGAGAAAGACCTGAGATCCTTTCAGAAGTACAAAGGAGGCATTCCAAGAGAGTCTGAGTCAGTGGAGGTAAGGTGACTGACCTCCAAGAAGGAAGATGGTGCAACGGGCCTGCCGTTGACAGAAAATAGACTGCACTGGGTTAGCTATCCAGTGTCCAACTCGGCTCCCCTGAGACCTGCACAAGGCCTTCAGAACACAGCACTGACTGATTTGAAGGGTACAGTCTGTGGCTGCAAAACAGCTTGTCATGAGGACAACATGAAATAATAGATGTAAAAATAATCTGAAAAGTTAAAAGTGGGCTATGTGCTACCCAGCTAGGCAAAGAAACATTTTCTTTGTAAGCATGCACCTGGAGGAAAAAGGTCTTCATCTCTTCACCAAATTCTCATTCAGCATCTACTATGCACCAGACATGATGCTCGAAGTTAAGTATAACATAACATTATAATGTTAAGTACAATACTTGTACAGTATGTCACTTTACCGTTTGTAAAAATACTTCAGAGTATCTCAAGAATAACTCAGTATTTGCAATACATTAAGCCCCCTACATAAAGTAACATAGACCCCTTTAACTCAAAGTCTATCAAATTGCAAATTAGAATTAACCTGTTTATTTCCTGTAGCATGACACTAAAAAGGCAAAAAACCCAAAAAAAACCACACCAAAAACCTTTTTGTTTAGGGAGAACATCCATCTTGAACGGGAATGCAGTATTATCACCAAATGAGAAACAAATAAAGCAAATTGCAAATCTAATGAAGAACAGAGGAAGAAAATCAGATAGGAAACAGTCAAACTCTTAAACTCAAGCATGAGCATGGGACACAATTCCGTAAGAGACTGAAAAATTACGAGCTGAATAAAATTCAGTAGAAAATGATTGAGAACAGGAATCAGGAGTCCCAGGTTTTGGTACCAACTCTGCCACTGTCCTTTTGTGTGGCTGTGGGAATTGGTGTTTTTCCCAATCATTCAGACACAGAATCTTACTCAGTGCCACTGGATAAAGTGTCACTTGCCAGATTGGAAAATACAAAGATGTATAAGATATCATTCCTGTACTCAAGTAAATCCAATCTTCCCAGGAGACAGACAAGTAAACCAATAAAAAATGGCATATGCTATAAATGGGACACGGATGAAATAGGGAAGAGAGAGGCTCCAATTCTAAGGTAGACTGGGGAAGTGTCCAGGGAAAAAGACCTTGTGTTTTGAAGGATAAGTAGAGAAATGGTGACACCTACCACTGAGAAAATACAGTCTGGATGGTGGGATTTGCTGGAAGGGATAATGAGGGTTCAGAGATGGACATGCTGAGTCTAAGATGCCAGGGAGCATTAGGTGGGGATGTCTTACCTTTCTTGGTCCTTCAGTTTCCTCATCTGTGATGAGTAGAACTGACTAAAAGATAGTTTGCATCCCTTCTAGTTAGAGCACCTTTGAGGGCGAGTTCTTGTCTTCAAGTCCTCAACGTACTTAAAACTATCGTATGTCCCATCTGCTTTTGAAGGAGGTTAAAAAAAACCTGCTGAAGTTGACTAACTAATGGTCACATGGAGTCTCTGTGTCAGAGCTGGATCAGGCAAGGTGGTGATCCAAAAGGCAAAGATCTGAGGTAACTGCTATGGGCTAATGAGGTAGACATTAACACTGCTCATATAATATTTTTGGCTCTCTGTCTTCTCAGCCCCTGAGGTTGGATACAGCCACAAGACCAGTTCTGGCAAATACGTTTGAGGCCAAATACTTCACTGCCAGGGTAAGGGCTTCCAGAGCTCTCTTTCTCTCTTGGCACAGTGTGAGAAAATGTGGGTGAAGTGCAGTAGGCAAGGAGAGGGCAGGAGATGAGGAGGTCAGAGAGCGGCTGCTCTGTCAGCCCAGGTTCTAGAGGTAGCACAATAACGACTTGGCAGAGCGCCCCCGCCAAGTGGATGACGGACATGTAACAAGACCAAAAAATAAAGCGACCTTGTGAGGTAGGCATTGTTATCTTCCTTTTATAGACTGGGAAACTGAGAGTCAATGAGATTAAATAACTTGCTCACAGCTAGTAGGCGGCAGACCAGGATTCAAATCCTTGTCTGGCTCTGTTCAAATACAAGCCCGCTCCCCACAAGGACTTGATGTGATTTACTTTATTCTGTGGGTTGTAGGAAGCTCTAAAAGGTTTTTAACATAAGGGAGCAACACGATTAACTCTATTTTTAGGAAAATAGCTATGTTTGTGCCAAAGACTAAAGATGAGGAAGGGATACTATTTGGTAAGCTATGGCAGGAACCTGGGCCTGACATGATCCAGGGCATTAAAAATGGAAAGGAGGATGGATTGACCAACAGACATGTCACAGAATAAAAAGGAATTTGTAGACCAGATAAGGAAAAGCTAGAATTTCCAAAGGCCCCCAAGATGGCTAAGTGGGTGTATTAGTAAAGAGAGGAGGTGGGGATTTTGGTATAGGAAGTTAATTCGGTTTGCAGTATGATGAGCTCGAAGTAATTCATTCAGATCTATCACACAGTTGAGAATGTGGCTTTGCAGCACAGGAGAGAGGCAAAAGTTGGGGAGATTGGATCTGAAGGTCATAAGGACATGGAAGACTTATAGCTGTGGAAGTAAATGAGACCTCCTAGGAAGAGCAGGACAATAAGGCTCAGAATGGCTCCCTGTGGGGAACCAGTGTTTCACCAGGACCTAGAGAAAAAGAAATTAGCAAAGAGAGTGAGGTAGGCATTACTGACATGCACTCATATCCAGTACTCCTTGACTTCCAGTCACACGGAGGACTGCTCTTCTCCCTCCTTGACATGAGGCAAGGCCATGTGACTAGTTGTAACCAATGAAATGTGAACAGAATTGTTAGGTGACACCTGAGTCTCTGAGAGGCATCCATGACATGCAACTTGGACTTTGCAGCTTGGGCAAAAACTAACTTCTGTTGTTTTAAGCTACTGAGATTTGGGGGTTGTTTGTTTCAGCAACATAGCCTCATCTACACTGACTAATATTGAGAGGGGGTGGGCAGAAATGTAGGAAGTCATAAAAGAGAAACCTAAGGGAAGAGGAGAGGTCTCAATGAAGTGATCAACATTTTCAAATGCTTCAAGGATGTGGAGGAGCTTCACAACTGAAAGACTCAATTTGGCAGCACGGATTCACTGGGGATAACCGAGGACAGGTGATGTGCTGAAGTTTGCTGTTGAGTGGACCTTCATCTGGAAAAGCATAGAAGCCACTCTCAGGCAGTTTTCTTTTTTTAGCTCTTTATTTCTGGAGGCAGGGAGCCTGAGAAGCAGAGTCGGCTGGGCTGGGGCAGGTTGGCATGTGAATGAGAGAACATGCACTTGGAGAAACACACAGTTCCTTGACTCTCCTTGGCCCTGGTGGTTGGCAGCCTACGCATTTCTCACTGTGGCAGTTTTCACTCACTCAAGCCCATTTGGTTGTCACATCCTTGGCTTATGCTCTCACCCCAAAACACATCCTTTACCCCAGTGGTTGGAGGTTCATGCATCATAACACATCAGACCTGGCTCCTTGAAAAGAGCCCAGCCCACCTTCACAAGAAGGACATAAAAACCCCATTAAAAGCCCACTTGCTGCCCAGGGAATACTTTCAGGGCCATCTCCCAATGCCCATGTTGATTCTCCTCAGTCACTCTCCCCCTCCTACCCACTGGTTCCTCCAGCCTGTATCCTGACTTTGGTTCTCTGTCCAGCTCCTTAGATTGGAGACTCAGCTTTAGAACATCAGGCCTCGCTCTGACTTTGGTCCTCTCCTGCGCATCAATTTGTTTGTCAGTTCTGCACACTGCCATGGCAAGTAACAGGTGGCCTGCCTACCCTAAGCTCCCAGGCCACTGCCCAGCCATGCCTGCTCTTTGCCAGCCACTGACAGGGGAAGGATGCTGAGCAGACTCTCTCGGAACCTCAACCCCTGCTGCACTGTCCTGATGGGTAATGTGCCTTGGGAGTGTGGTCAGGGGCTCAGTCTCTCTATCTCCCCCAGACCAAGCCAGCCCTAAGGGACACTGGAAGTAGAAACTGTGAAAGTACATCTTTCCTCCTCTTTTCCCCCATTTCCACAACATGTTTACCTCGCGCACATGTTTACAGTGGGCTCTCTGGCATCACACCCTTAGCCTCCCCCTGGCTTCCCCAGGACCCTGGGCCCCCTGAGTTTGCCTTCCTCTAATAGTCATTGTTATTCTGTGCATTTCCTGGGGGCCAGCAGAGTATAGGACAAAGCACATGGGTTTTGGATTGAGAGAGACCTGAGTTCAAATCCTGGTCCCTTCATTTACTAGCTGGCAGTCCTTAGGCAAGTTACTCAATCTCGTGGTCCATATTTCCCCATCTGTAAGATGAGGAGAACAAAGCCTATCTTACTGAGTTGTTGTGAAGGTTAAATAGAGAATACATGAAATTTTTCCTACCATATTATGGTTATTCAACACATTTTGTTAACTTTCTTATTTTTTTCCAAATTCCTTCATCTTTTACAACTCCATTTCCTAGCTATTAAGATGATTCTGTCCTGCCTGGGTACCTCTCTCCTGGGGCTCTGTTATTCTAAGGTGCTAATAAATGAATCATGCAGACGTGTTAAAGAAGCGGGAGAGAGAAAATGTGTAACTTTCACCATATATCATATTTTTAGTTATTTCGAGGCTCTTATAAAGCCTCAACTCAAAGATATAATGCATAACAGAAAAATTATGTTTCAGAGAAGGCTAGTTAAGGAGGCCTTTAATAATAATAGCTATATATTATTGAACATTCATTATGTGCTAGGCACTGTGCTAACTTCATTGCATTAATTATCTCATTTAATCAACAACAAAAAAAGAAACTGTATGAAGTGTTATGATCCCCATTTTACAGACTGGGAAACTGAAGCTTATAGAAGTTGGGAAATTCGCCCCTGGTCATACAGCTAGTTAAATGCAGAGTTAGGATTCAAGCTGGAGCCCTCTAATTCCAAAACCCACCATGCTAGACTGCTTCCTGCTTGTGGTAAGGGGCCCTTCCAAAACTTTCTCTCAGGGGTTGCCTTTTTTGACTGTATTTACCCCCTGCACTTTAAAACCCTATTGCTGCTTACCACGTCCCTGTTAGAGACATACATGGTAGATATGCAGCAAAACCCAGTAAGAAAAGCCCTCACATGCAGCAAACACTTTATTAACAGCAGCTGCTATTAGTACTATCATTGTTATTAGATATAGCCCTTTGCTACAGCTCCCAGAGAGTGGCATGTTTACAGATGAATGCTATTATTTCTGATTTTTCACTTATCTATAAAAAAGGTCTTTCTTTTGAAACAATGTGTATCCAATCTCAAAGCCACAGTCTGGGTGGAATAAATGCTGAGTCCTTTTAGATGCAGCCTAAGCTAAATTCTGTGCTGGGCAGAGTGGCTGACAGAGGCACACAGCCATGGTCCTCGTGCACAGGGAGCTCAGAGCTCCTAGAAGATTAAAGAGTTGAGGAGGTGGCAAAGACGCTAGATAAGCAGCTGTCCTTGGCCACAGGACAGGTCTGCAGGTTAATCTTCCTAAAATACTATGTCCTGCATGGTCATCTCGTATCCTCCAACCAATACTCACAATAACTCACCCGCCTGCAGGATCAAGCCTAATCCCACCTTTTGGGAGACTCTCCATAATGTGGCCAGACCCAAACAAGCCATCCTTGTTTGCACCACTCTCAGATGCGACGTCTTCTCTATCCCACAAATAAATCAGGACCTGCCTCAAAGCTGGTGCCCAGCCTATTCCTCCCACCTAACATGCTCCTACCCCTAACCCCACTCCACATCATCCCTGGCTTATCTAAATTTTAGCCACCCTTCAAAGCCCAGCTCAAATCCCACCCCTTCTGCAAAGCTGCTCTGATGCCAGAAGCCACAGTGGCTTCCGAGTCACAGAATGCCTACTGCAGTGACGGCCAATATGGAAGAATGGCAGGTTCTAGCTTCCTGGGGAGGACAGAAGCCCCCAGGAAAAAGAACCCGTTCTCATGCTTCTTTTGCATTCTGCTATTTTCAGTGATCAGAAGGTCATCCACTAATCAAGCATGCTATAAAAATCACTTCTGTTCTGTGACTACTCTTTCCCAACTGACTTTCCATATAAATATCTAAGGTACATGCACTGGAATTTCTAGACTCCTTGGATGTCATGAAAATCACACCAGAGATTGTACTGTATCATTTAAAATTGCACATTCAAAGGAAAAAATGACTTTCTAATCAAGCATAACAGTACTGTGGGGATCAATGTATTTATTCTCCTCCGGATTATGGAACCAACTGAGAGAAACAGGATATACAGCAGTCAGATAATGAAGACAAAGCTATCAGCTTTATTTCTGATGAAGCCTGTTGGAGAACAGGGCTTGAGTTCTACCACTGATGTTTACTCCAGCATTTTGAGCCACCCAGTCACAGGCAAAGCCACATGAGTCCTGGCCTGCCCTATTACAGGGCATTGTCTCTGTGAGCTGAGGGCACAAAGGAGAGGATACAGGCACCTGGAGGGGGGGCCAGTTCTAAAAAAGAGAAAGAAGCTGAGAGAAGCACGCCCCCTTCTAAGCTCACCAATTTCCAGTCAGGAGGATAGAATGAAGGGTCGGGAGAGAAGCCTAGTGTGTTTGGGAAGAAATTCCTCCACACAGAAGCATGAAGCCAGGGAAAAGGAGGTTTCCCTCACTGATAAATGGTTCCAAAAATATGTATAGGAAGTGTTAAGCAAATAATAAGAATTTAACTGCATAATATCTGACAGAGGCTGGAAAGTTAGTAGATTAGTCTTTGCTGATCCAAAGAACTCACTCAATGATTTGCTTATTTTCATAGAGTTGCAGTCCTCCTTAGGGGTATTGTTCGCCTGTATACCTGTACTTCCTCTGTTGAGCTTGATGTGGATTAATGCCAAATAGCCACTGGTTGGAGTCTAGCCAGAGCACATACAATAAGGAGGACATGAAACTTCAATCGGAATCACTCATTCATTCATTCAACAAACATATATTAAGTAATTACTGTGTCAGCTACTGTGCTTAGTGGTAGAGATATAATAGCATCTAAGACCAGTGGGTACCAATATCAAGCAAGCACAAGGTGGCAGCAGGATCCCCAAATTCACCCAGTTCTGAGAACAAGTGTGTTAATTCATGGATTGGTTCAAAATGTTGTAAGAAAAACAGTGACTTTATGAGGGAAGCATACATCTTGCAATGTCCATAGCTATCCTAACGAGGCAAAAATGAACAATATTTAAACCAGGACCAGGGAGTACTACGAGATTTCTTCATTAAAATACCTTTTTTATGAGTAAACAATTCTAAGATGCTTCGGGTGCATTTCCACTTTGAGTATGGGAGACAAACCATTACCTACACATTACCTACGGCCTTTGCATTTTATGCTTCTAAATGCTGCCTTCTTTTGTGTAAACCCCATACAGCTCTGGGGCACTAGGCTGGGGAGAAGAGCCTTAGAGCTGTAATGAATGCTCAGTAACCCGGACTTTATGTTCTAAACTGTTGTGGTAAGAGTGATACAACACACACTGTCACTTTTACAGTGAAGCCCACTGACAGAAGTAACGCCAGGCTGCTGGGGAAGGCGGGTGGGTGGGAGGGAGGGAGGGAGGGGAAGCAGAGCAGGAGGAGAGCCCGGCTTTCAGAGGCTTCTCTCGCACAATATGCTTCACACACAATGCAGTTTCTTTTGTCAGAAGCTCTTCGCTGCGCATTATCCAGAGCCCAGGAGGTTTCGAAAAGCATTCTAGCCTGGAACGGCAATCCCGCAGTCTCTGCCACGGTCAGCCAGGAGCAAGCAGCTTCGACAGTCCAGGCCCCCCGAGAGCGGCAAGAAGTGCAAACAGCCTCTTCAGAGGTGCCCTTTGCTTCATGATCACTGTTTTATTATTTTTATTATTTTAATTCTTTCCTTCTGGGCTCCCTTGCCTTCCCATGCAAAACTAGTTCAGAGATGCCACTTTTGGAGCTCATTATGTTGTCATGGCAACTAGAATTTTCAAAGTTTATTTCTCCTCCTCTTCTCCCCTCCGTGAACTCCCAGTCCCTATTCCCATCTCTTGCCACAAGTATGTTTTGCACAAGAAACAAAACGTGGAACAAAATAAGACCAATATCACCGCCAGGTAAATTTTTCTCTCTCACTCTCTATTTCAGCACAGCATGTCCCTACTGGGTATTTGAAATTGCCACTGTTCTCACTGCATCCAATTAATATTCTTAGACTCCAAATCCCGGTGGTTTTTGGGGACAAGGCCTTGGGTAACAGCCATCAGCTTGCTCCTTCTCCTCTCCTTCTCTCTTCCTGCAGAGAGAAGCAGATATGTTCCTCCTGCTTATGTAAACCAGGAACACGCTGCGTCTTGTCATTTGTTAGCCCTGGAAAACAGCATTTAACAAAGCAACAACTGTAGACAAGGGAAAGTGAAAACCCCTCAGATGTACTTCACAGGGGAGCTCTGGAGATCAGAGGAGCTACAGTTGCAAAATGCAAGGAAAGGAAATCCCCAAAGAAAATCTGCTAAATTGATTGTTTAATTATAACATTAACCTTTGCTATCAAAAACCGGATGGAGACAGAGAGGGAAGAGAAACCAAAACAGGGAAGAGAGAGCCTGAACTCCCACACTGATCACAAGCCATCAAGAGAGGCTGGTGCTTGCTCCCACCTCCTTCCTTCATGCACGGGGAGGGAGCTCTTGTGCTCCCGCATGCTGAGGGGGCATCTGCAGGTGAAACGGTTGTTTGCTCCACACAGCTGCTAAGGGTTGGCACCCCCAAGGACCTCTGCTCTGGCTCTCTGGACTGGGGTCCAGGTGACCCGAGAACGGTGGTCAGGACAATCACACTCACTGGACCGTAGCAGACTCCCTCCTTCCTCCTGAAAGCCCCATGCCTCTGGGCTCTTCCCACTGGGGAGAGGGAAGAGAACTGGAGGCAGAACATAGGAATTCTGGGCTGAGGGGGGTGTGAAACCGACAAACTGACCCAGATTAAGGGACAGTGTCCAGAGGCTCTAAGATAGAATGATTCTCTGGCTACTGAGATCTAATATTTTTAATTTATGGACCTATTGAGTTGGAGATTAGACTCTGTGACATCAAATGTCACATGATGGATGAGTATTTTAATTGAGACTCTGCTTACTTATTTTATCCTTCATCACTGGTAACATAAGGAGATCCCCAATTGCTTAAGTCATAAAAGCTCCAGACCCAAGCACTGCTTAAATTGGCCCTTAACAGGATTAGCTGCGTAGATGAGGAACCGAACAACGATAATGGGAAGACTGCACTTCGCAGTGACAGGGAGGGTGAAAGGGGCAGGAAGACTGAGCAGCTCCATCAAATGGAGTGGTGGGGGTGCTGGGGAGAGGAGAAGGCACAAGAGAAATGGGTCATGACTTCGAGCTGGCAGGGCAGATATCAGGGTATGGATTACTGAAGAGGGTTGGGAGGAGGAAACCAGGCTGCAAAAAGGGGTAGGGTCATGTTGACCTAAACTTTCAGGACTCTAGTTGGCCTTGAGGATGTGACAGGAGCATCTTGCACAGCCTATGGCTTCTAAGCAGCATACCTATTCCCAGAGCACCCATCTTCTGGCCCCTTGAGAGATGTCCTCATTCTGGGCAGTGGACCACCCGCTCTCCAGCCCACTCCACATCTCAGTTATGTTCTCAACCTGCTTCTTTTAACTGACCTGGACACTAACCTCAGAAAAACTGTCCCTGACACATAGTAGGTACTCAACAAATGTTAAATGAATAAAATAGTCCTTGAATGGTCAGCAGGCAGTGTATGCTCTGGACGCCTCACCTCATATCCCCTTAGACCTCCTCTGAGTTGACCTGACATTGCAGTGGGCAGATCTTGTGCACTGTGACAGCTCCCACCTCAAGTGTCCACATCTTTCTGTTTCTCTGCCTGAGAGATTTCTCCAGTTCCCCAGGAGCTTGCTCAGCCCACAAGCAGGGCAACCTCAAAGCGTCATCACTCGAGGAGGGACAAGAATTAATAGAGATTACATATAAATATATATCCCAATTCCCCAGTCCTTAGTGGAGCAATTCTGAGGTACATTCTGTATAGTTCCTTAGACGGTTCCCAGTGGATTAAGCTTCAGCAGTCCATACCCATAACCCTTTCAACGAACACATATTCCTTGGCTTTTTCCCCTTCTCTGTCTCAATTTCCCAACTCTCTCCGTTTTGCAGCTAAAGGTCAACTCCCCTATAAACTTCCTATACCCAATCCTTTTCTTAGGGTTTTCTTTCAGGGAAACCCAGACCAGAACACTATTTGTGAACTAGTTAGTTCATCGAATCATTTTCCTCCCTGACAAAAGGATGGGGTGACATTAAACTGAGGGAGAGCAAAAGTGCACGTTCTCAAATACAAATGCTGCCTACTTTTCAAATTTTGCCAGGAGCAGATCTTGTCCAGGGTTGAAAGACTCTATGGACAAGAAATTCCTAGAAAGAAGGGGTAATTTTTGCTTAACTTGTCTGTAAAAAAAAATGCTTAACTAGAGACAGTTCTTTGCCACCACTTCTGAGGATAGTGCTGAGAAAGGGGGCCATAAACGAGTGACTGAATGAACAGCACATCTCCTCTCTGGGGGGTGGACAATCTGGGACACAACTTGGCTTTGAGGTTCCCTCTGACCATTGTAGACTTTTTTTTCCTATTCCTAGGTGCATGCAGAGGGAATGTAAAGAGTAGAAATATCAATAAAAGCACATTCCTGGATTCCAGCTCATTATCTCTGGAAAGAATATTAAGTTGCTTAATCCACTGAGACATCCTTCACTGCTGGTTAACACAGAGGCATCCTTCCTAACCGAGTGAAGAACAGGGGGTGCCCCACACAGTTCATTAACGCATTCGAGATACTGTTGCTTCGTTATGTTTTGTAGCCCAGTTGGTTGGGAAATGACATTTTCAGAATAACTGATGCTGTCCACACGACATTTCTCCTGTGGGGAACAGTGAGGGAGCAGTTGTGTCGAGGAAAGTGTATCCACAGATTTGACACAGAGGCCAGACCCATGTGGATCGTCGGGGTCTGGTAGCTATTCTCTCAAGTCTGATTTTTTTCTATCCTAAGACAAGAGTCAGAGCTGCTCTTCAAAGCCTGTTCGTTTGCTTCATAACATTTACCTTTAATATTGTGTTATTTGTGTTTATTTGTTTGTTTTCTGTCTTAGCCATAAGAATATGAGTTCATAAGGGCAAGGGACTGCATCTTCTCTTTCACTATCAAACCAAGAGTGCCTGACACACGGGTGCTTAGTAAATATCTGCTGAAAAATATTTTAATGAGTTTGCAAATGAGTGTTTCTTTTCACTTTTCTCTACTTAAAAAAACTATCTTGGGGCCGCCCAGTGGCAGAGTGGTTAAGTTCGTGCATTCCGCTTCGGTGGCCCGGGGTTTGCAGGTTCCTATCCTGGGCGTGGACCTACACCCTGCTCATCAAGCCATGCTGTGGCAGCGTCCCACACAAAAAAATAGAGGAGGATTGGCACAGATGTTAGCTCAGGGCCAATCTTCCCCACCAAAAGAAAAATTATCTTGTGTCTTCCTTCCTCAGTTTTTGGTCTCAGATACTTGCTGGCCAAGGTATTAATACCTGGTAATAAGATCACCCCTCCCTTGTACTATATCTGATCACTGAGTACCTTGATCTAGAGGAAGACTATGATGTGAAAATGTGCTGGCAAGATGATGGAAGAGACACTCCTCTGTGTACAGCACAGAAGGTCATGGGGAGAGTGGGGAAGGATCACATCCCATTTTATTGCCATTTCAATCAATTCTAGTGAGGGTAGGGGGCCTCCTTTGGTCTGGTCAACTTCAGCCTACAGATTTGTCAGCTGGTAAGTAGATTAGTTACCAAGTTTAGTTCAATGTGGGTAAGAGTAATGTGGCCCCTTTAACAGGCTTTGGGGTCCCTCCTGTTCTCCCAAATATTCTCAATTGCTGTTCGTTTCCTGGGTTCTCTGTGGAACATGGCATCTCAGTGTTCTCCCTGCATATCAGAGCTTGCTTCTCCAACAGGAAAGAGTAATTTCAATATTTTTGCTAAATGAAGAATATTTTGGGATGCAATGATAATTAAGTGTTGAAAATGTAGTGATGCACTTGACACTAAGGGGAAAACAAAGAACTTTTAATTCAACTACAACTCTAACAGCATCAGACTTAACAGCTAGAAATGCCAAGCACCCAGTATATAACCAAGTTGTAAAGACTGTGATTATCACCCAGGGAAATTGGGAGGTATGATTTCAGCCACCTCAGTGTGCACATGTCTGCAAGTGCACAGAAAACATGTCTAATTATAGGGGCTTGACTACGGGCTATACGCTCACAATGAAGTAAGGCTCTAACGCTATTAGGAATTTCCGTGTGGTGAAATCAATTACTAAGCGATTCCATAGACCGGAAAGAGACACAGGTTCAAGCAAAGAAATTTTTTCTAATCTTGAAAAGCCTAAGATTTTGGCATAAAACCTACAGTGAAATGAGCATATCAGATAAATTATGACAGCAAAAAAAAGCCATTAAAAAGCCTCTCAAATAGCAACGATTTGATTACACTGGGTCATGACCATCATACTGATAATGGCAAATTTTCTCTTTCTTCAAGTAATGGAGAAGGTCTAGGCAAAGTTCTTAGAGTTGTCCCTTGACACCAGCAAAACAACAGAGTTCTACTACAGGAATCTGTGCTCAGCTCTTCAACTAATATTAAACTTGGGTTTCAAGGGAATTATACCCATTGAAAACAACGTCCAAGATCTCAGGAAAATTTCTGACGAATACAGACATCCCACAAACAGGAAGATGGCCTTTGATTCATTCACTGGAGGGCATCTACTGGAAGCCTACTGAGTGCCTATTAATTATGCTGCAAAGTGCTGGGGAAAGGAAGGTGAACTCACCATGGTGTCTGCTTTCATAATCCTATGAAAGCGGTGAAGACCTCCACAAATAACTATAAAATAAGACAAGTGCTCTAACAGAGGATCATATATACTGCAAGGAGAACACAGATGAGGAAACTTAAGGAGAACTCGACCTTGAAAGATGAGTCACAACTCCTCAGTCAAAGAAGGAAGGTGGGTGGAGAGAGTTGTGGGGGTTGGCTATTTGTAGGCAAAGGGAACAAAGAAATGGAGATGTGCGTACCTGGGAAATCTAGGAACAGCGAGTGTGGGGCAGGGCTAAAGAAGAGGGAGGGAATGTAGGACTGAGGCTGGAAAAGTAGGTTGGGCTGAGCTTTGAGAGGTCATGTAAGACAAGGACCGTTAACTTGGACTCTTTAATAAATAGATGATGAGAGAAGCTAGCAGTTGAACCTGTTTTTGTGATTATTCTGTTTGTTTTGAAGCCTTTAACTGTTAAAATTAAAAGTTATTAACTCTATATTCATCTTTCCTACCCACCCAAAGTTAGTTTTCTTGTTATTTGTTCTCTTTTTCAGAGAATTTACTGGTTCATATTAAAAAAATGTGATCTATTTAATAATCATTGGTCTACATTACTTACATTGTCTTAAAATTTCAGTATAAATTTGTGATACTTATGAATGTTTATTGTATATTATTATTTAATTTTTTAAAGTCAGCTGATGAGGATGTGGAAAAAACAGAACTCTCATATATTGCTGGCAGGAATGTAAAAATAGTACAGGCACTCTGGAAAACAGATTGGCAATTTCTTATAAAACTAAACATGCACTTACCATATGACCCAGCAATTGTACTCTTGGCTATTTATCTCAGAGAAAAGAAGACATATGTTCATACAAAAATCTGTACACAATGTTCAGAGCAGCTTTATCTGCAATAGCTCAAAACTGAAAACAACTCAAATGTCTTTTAAGGGGTGCCTGGTTAAACAAACTGTG
Organism: Ceratotherium simum simum; assembly: GCF_057802395.1. Classification (NCBI taxonomy): domain Eukaryota; kingdom Metazoa; phylum Chordata; class Mammalia; order Perissodactyla; family Rhinocerotidae; genus Ceratotherium; species Ceratotherium simum. Next base: position 16,905,013 of record NC_141901.1, on the reverse strand, counting down.
GTACATCCATACCAAGGCATACTATTCAGAAACAAACAGGAATGAGCTAGTGATACATGCAATGATCTGGGTGGATTTCAGGGAAATTACGCTGAGTGAAGAAAAAGTCAATTTCAAAAGATTACATACTGTATGAACCCATTTATATAACATTCTCAAAATGACAAAATTAGAGACATGGAGAACAGATTAGTGGTCACCAGGGGTTACAGGGAGTGGGTGGGGGACAATGGGCATGACTATAAAAGTGTAGCATGGAGGAGTCTTGTGGTGATGGAACAGTTCTATATCTTGATTGTGGTGGTGGCTTCACAAATCTACATCTGGTAAAATTGTATGGGACTACACACACACACACACACACACACACACACACACAAGTGCACGAAAAACCATTGAAATCTGAATAATCTGTATGGATTGTACCAATGTCCATTTCCTAGTTTGGATATAGTACTATAGTTATGCAAGATGTTGCCATTGGGGGAAACAAGGGGAAGCATACATGAGACCTCCCTGTATTTTTTTCTTTTTTGCAACTTCCTGTGACTCTATAATTATTTCAGAATAAAAAAAAATTTTTAAAGCCAGCCAGGTCCTCCACATTGCCAACTTCAACAGCTGTTTTTTAGTCATCTTTTATTGGATCTCTATGACTCATTCAGCATTTGGGGTTTTCTGGTTCCTTTCTGAAGCCCTGTACTTCTTTGTCCTCTACGATGCGATGCTTTCGTGATATCCTTTTGACCAATCTTGATATTCTAATTCTTTAATGGTTAGTTAGTCCTAGAAATCTCTATCCTTGACTCAGTTTTTTCTTTTCTACATGCCCTCCATGGATAACTTTATCTATCTGTACCATTTTCTCTATCATGCTCTGATAGCGTGTCCCATCTTTTCTCCCCCTGCTCTTAAAACATAGATATTGGCTGATCCTATCTACTTGTTTGGTCCTCCTGAACCTCAAACTCTCTCTGTCCGAAATTGCATGCATCTTCCTCCAAGAACAGAGCTTTTTTTTCTTCCTATATTATTCATCTCAGTAAACGGAACCAAAGTTCTCCAAGACATTCACAACTGAGTCTTGGGATCTATGCTAGATGATCTTCCCTCACCCATTACAGCCGATCATTTACCATGTCCTGATTGTTGTACCCCCTACAACCTTCACTTCTGTTTTCCTTCTACATTTCAGCCATCAGTGCGTGCCATCATCACTTCCCGTCCCGAACTAGAGCTTTTTTACAGTCTTATTACTAACCAATGACTTTTTTTTTTTTTACCACCTTCCCTAATCCTCTACAAACTCAATCTAAAATTCAAAACTAATTCAAGTTTTGTCTTTTGATCTTATTAATGAATTATGGTAGTCAGTGTACTTTGATTTTTACAAGTTCAAACTTACCCATTATTTACTTAATGGCTTATTGATTTGTATCATGCTGAGAAAGGCCTTCCCCCTTGAAGATTTCTACATTGTCCATAATCTCTTTGAATACTTTTATGGTTTAATTTAAAAAATATATGTACTTGCTCCACCTGCAATTTATTTTTGTATAAGATATAAGAGATGGGGATCCAATTTGACTTTTTTCTTTCCAAGTGACTGGCCAGTTATAAACATCACTCCTTGAATAATTCATCTTCACTAATTTTAAATGCCACTTATATATACCGTAAATTCCCATATATATATCTGAGTCTCCTTTCAGCTCTCCTATTGCTTCATCAGACTGTGCTGTTTCAATTATTGTAGCTTTAGAATATATTTTACTGCTTGAGAAAAAGTCCCTGTTCCTCATTGTTCTTTCGAAGAAATGTCCTGGCTATTCTTATATACTAAGTTTTCAGATAAATTTCCACTTAGTAAAGTAAAACTCTTATTTGTGTTTATTAATATTACATTCAAGTTAAAGACTAAACTAGGGGAAAGAGACATCATGTAATTTGCAGTATTCCTTTTCAAGAACAGTGTCTGTCTTCCCATATCGGAACTGAAGCTTCATGAAGGCAGGACTTTTTGTTTGTTTTGTTCTGTGCTATATTCCCAGCTTCTAGAACACAGCCTGGCACACAGTAGCAGCTCAATACCTATTTGTGGAAAAATCAAACAAATGAACACATAAATGATTCTATTACTTAGGCACTGGGAAGCCATTATAAATAATTAAGGTACACAAATTGTGTAATTAAATGTCTAGTTTGGAAAGACTGCTTTGGTCATGGAGGCAGGCTGCATCAGAACGGAGAGAGCATTAAAGAGGCAATTGCTATAGTCCAGGATACAGTTCATGAAACCTTTCAAAGGTGGAATCAGGAGGTCTTGGTGAGCAATTAGATGCAGAGAATACATGAAAAGAAAGTATCAAGAATAAGTAAGGTTACTATCTTGGATAATGAATGTGATAAAAGATAATAGAGGGAGAATGTGGAAGAGTGGTGGGTGTGTCCAGTGGGGGGGTAGGAGAAGGAGACAACCAATGCAGTTTAGAGCATCCTGAGTTTGAGACACATAAGTGAAGACGTACCCTTCCGAGGCAAATTAAATCTAGGGCTGTCTCTCAGCAAAGCCATCTCCTTAAACATTACTTCACATTATATTATTCTATTAAGTAAAAATTAGCTCCTCCTCTGAAAAACAGATAAGTAAAATGGGATTTTAAGATGGAAACATTCTTGAAATAGGTTTAAATATAGCGTGCAAGTGTGCAATATAGTGTACACTGTGCAAGGCAAATTCCGAGAATGGTACAGTCATCTACTGAGTTCCTTAAGTACTTCATGGAGGGACAGTATGTACGTGCATTAGACTTGGAAAATGAATAGAAAGCATCATGTACATGTGTGAAAATATTTTGCGTATGTATGTGTATATGTCTATAAATGTGTGTATGCATATATTTTGTCATGAGCAATTAAATAAAAGAAAACAAATCAGTAGTCATGTGAAAAAATGTTCAATGTGTGACAATTACTTGTCTGTAACATCTGTAAGACGCAAGCAGGGACCATCACTCCGCAGAGTCAACAGCTTCTCTGGAGCTCTTACCTGGATCTCCAATGCCAGTGATTATGCTCCTGACTTTTAAGATACCAGACCTTCTTCAGGCCCCTGGAATGCTATTTTCCAGGAAGTCACCAGAGGGTATGGAGTCCCCTAAGAGATGCCTGGTGTTACTGGGTTTTCCTTCAATTCAGCAACTATTTATTGAGTATGAGAACAAGGCACTAAGATGTCAGGAGGCATCCAACTATGTGGAAAGCCATTCTCCAGTATAAGAAACAAAACCTAACAGGTGACAAGGTGACAATACCAGGAAGACAGTGCATCCTGGAGGAGACAGGAGAGCTCTGTGCCTCGCTAACTGTGCAGCAAGACCCTTAAACTCTCTCAGCCTCCATTTCTTCATTTATAAAATGATGTTAACAATAGTACTTTACTCCTGAGGCTATTACAAAAATTAATCAAAATAAAGCACATAAAGTATTTAGCACAGTACCGGGCAGATGATGAGCTTCCAATAAATGTTAGCTCTTATCTGTACTGTTATTATTGAATTCTATAATAAAACTGCATAATGCTATTATGAGTAATAGGTTCTATAATGGACAGATACATAGTGCTATGGGAACATGGAAAGAAAGATTTTACCTCTAACTGTAGAACAGAAGTAGGGGTATGGATTTGGAAAGATCTCATGAAGGAGGTTAAAGTTGAAACAGGCTGTGAGGGATGAGCAGGAATTCAACAAGGGAAACTAAGGGGCCAGGGGCTTACTCCAAAGCAAAGGAGCAGAGGGCAGAAAGGCCAGGGCATTTCCAAGAAACTGTAAGACGTGGAGTGTCTAAGGTGGTGGCCACATGTGGGGCGGAGGGGTGTGGTCCAATAGTCCATCATTACTCTTCCCTATATGGTGCCATGGATGGTCAGTCCTACCAGTGGTATCTGAAAACATCTGAGCTCATGCTAATTGATTCAATGGTGATACTTGATAGGTAAGAAGACTCTTTCCCAGCTCCACCTACTGAGGCGTAAACCAGGTTCTGGAGAGAAGAAATCTGCTACTAATAGCTAACACTGATTAAGTATTCACTATCTCCCAGGTACTAAACACTTAACATGCATGATCTGATTCAGTTTTCTCAACAATCCTATATGGTGGATACTAATATCCTTGTTTGCAATTGAGTAGTTGTGGGTATAGAAATGTGAAGGTCATACAGATGACAAGTGATGGAAACGGTATTCAACCCAGATACCCTGTCTACGGAGTCTGTATTTCACTACTAAGCTACACCTCCTGCGCAGAGGGAAAAAGCTCTCTGGACAGGGAGCCAGAGAACCTAGGTCCTAAGTTAAGATCTGCCACTAAACAGCTGTGTGTAACTTGAGCAAGTCACTTCCCTCTATTCAGGTTTTCTCAATTCTAACATGGAGGCGAGGAGTATAAACTATACTTACAGTCTCTTCTGTCTCAAATAATTTTTACCACACTCTAAGATATAACTTTGACAACTGATATACAAAACAGTGTCTTGGGGAAATGCAGACTCTTTCTATAAACTCCCATCGCTTTATATGGGACCCCCAAGGTCACACAACTCATCCAGGAAAGTGTCCTTCTAGTCAAGGTAGGAACTACAAACACTCTACTCTGGTCATGACAAAGTGTTTAACATGAAATCTCTGTCTGTAGGATTGGAAAGCTCTACATGTCTTGCTAGCCACCCAGGGCTCCTTCATTTCCATCAAGTTCTGCTGTACTGGATGTGAGATAATTTCTTTCCAAAAAGAACATTTAAACTATATGCAGGATGTGTTTAAGAACTTGGGTGTTCGGGCCTGGCAGACCTCAGTCCAAATTCTGAACCTGTTGCTTAACAGCTTTGTGAGCTTAGGCAAATTACCAAACCTTCCTGTCACAGCTACCTCATTTATAAAGGAAGAAAGTAATACCTCACAGGGTCATTGTGAGGATTAAATGAAACACTGTGTGCCATGGGATTGGCACAATGCTTGGTGCAGAGCACAGTCTCAATAAATAACAGCTTAAAAAAAAATCAGTCTAAAACAAACCCTACACTACCGCTGTGAACTAGCTAAAAGGTGTAAAGTGTGTTATGCTTTCTCATACTCAACGGGCCCAAACCTAACCTCCTTCCCTCAAAACCTCTTTGCTCTGTGTTCTCCCCCAGCCACCGAGTGGCTCAATTCACAAATCTAGAAGCAGTCCAAGAGACTTCCTCTTATCTCCACCCCCCAAACACACTCAGACCACCCACAAGATCACCAAGTTGTGCAGATCCCATCCCACCAACACCTCTTAGATTTGGCCATCCTCTCCATCACCACCCCGCTGGACTCCTTCAGGCCTCCCTCACTGCTTCTCTGCTTCTCTCCTCAATTGTTGTTCCTAATGCATCTCCATGCCTCTGGTCTTGCTTCTCTCTACACTTTCTCCAGGGTGATCATCTGCAAATGCAAACTGGCCGTCTTCCCTGCTTAAAATTTGAGAACTTCCCACAAGTTTCTGGGATCAGGTTTAAACTCATTGGCTTAGCCCATATGATGAGCCCTTCATGACGAGCCTCTGCCCATGCCTTTACTTTCACCTCCTCTACTTCCCCTGACATGCATCTCTCAAGTCACTCAGAGTGGCCTTTTATGCCTTCTTGACTACCAACATGCTGGAATGTCCTCGTCCCTTCTTCTAACCAGCCATTACTCATTCTTCAAAAGTTCACATCAATGTCACCTTCTTTAGTTGACTGATCTGATCCTCACCTGATCCTTGCCCCCTTCTAATTTAAATGCCCACCTCGTGCTGTCTCTTTACCTAGACTATAAGCTCCTTGAGGGTAACAGCTCTCTTTCTTTGTTTGGTCTGGTATCCCCCAGCCCCCAGCAGCAGGTGACATACAGCAAGTGCTCAGTAACTATTGGCTGAATGAATGATTAAATTTCTACTGGTTGACTCCAGTGTCAGAACCCCAGCAAGAGAATTACTGTGTAGTTCACTCACACATTTATCTCAGCCAGTGACCTTTGATGTCAGCTTGCCTCAGGTAGATCAGACACATGTCAAACCAATACCCACCAACCCCCAGAGAGTGCATCTGGACCACTGAGCTGGGCGCGAATACTTTCCCTCTTAAGACCACCAGCCATTCCTGCCTCAGGTCAGGCCTGGGAAATACTCAGGTTCCACTTCCTAACATACAGAGGAAAGCAATGGCATGTGACTCTGGAGATCCAAGGTATAATACCAAAGGTACATTTGTTAGTCTCTTCCTTGTGGACAGGATCTAGGTCCTATTCACCTTTGTATCCTCAGTAATGCTTGCAAGATAGTAGGTGCCCAAAACATGTGACATATATGAATCTTAAATAAATATGTGACATGTATGAATATTAAATAAATAGCTTTTGATAGGGCTAAAATTCTGGATCTACTTGAACTTAAACGCCATTACATGTATTTTGAATGATTTCCTTAATTAATCTACAATCTCATTTTATTCATCTCAGTAATCTCAGAGTCAAGCAAGGTGTCTCGTGCATAGTAAACACTCAATAAACATTTGCTGAATTTCACTGAATTGTCAAACCCACCTAGCAAAAAAGTTGGTGGCAAGACAGACAGACCGCTATTATTTTGCTTATTATGGGAGCCACTCCACTCATTCAAGAGATGCAACCAGAATTCCTTTTCTAATATGGACAGTTCACCACTCTCCATTAGTCCTTAGGGAAAGAGGATCTGGACAGCAGGTCTCAGTATTCTTCTACCCTACATGTACCAGGTCACGTGTATGTGAAGACCAGTGTGTGTGAATAAGTAAGTGTATCAACGCATGTACAAACTACAACTTGCACCAAAATCTATATGGTCCGGATGATATTCTAGGTTAACCCTTGGCAGACTTTCTCTAGGTGTACCACCTTGGGTGCAAGTATCCTTGGATGGAGGCCACCTGGTATATTAAAGTAAGTACCTAACCAGAAGATGAGAAATTGTGACCTCTGGCCCCACCTCCGCTAGTAACTACTATGAGATTAACACCTCTAAACCCCCTTCTTCCCATTTGTAGATAAAGATAATATCTACCTACTCACAGAGTTGTTACATGGAACAAATAAGATCATGGAAGAAAAGGTGCTTTGAAAACTAGGACATGCTTTACATACGTGAGGTTTCATATGGCTCCTTGTGTGCATTTGTAAGCAATCCCTGGCCTGGCTTTCCCTGCCCCAGTTTGGAGACAGTGCAACTGCTCCCCCTCCCCCCAAGCCTCCCTCCCTCCCTCTAGAAGCCCTGGGAGCAGTAGGGAGAGGTAGTGGGATAGCTCAGGGTCATTTTCTGTTGGTGTGAGCCTTCTGCCCGGTAGCCCCTGACAGCACTTCAGGACCTGCTCATGCAGCGCTGATTTGTTTCCATGGAGACAGGAAGCTCTGCTTCTCTTCAAGCCTAAGCTAATGGTTTTCACCAAATCCCATTTCCTCCGAGACAAGTAAGAATGCTACAATGCTTCTATCCACCCTTTCTCTTTAAATATAGTGAGGCTGACAAACACACCTCACAGCCCTCCTGCTACCAACACCCCGTGCCCCGGGGATTGGTGCCTCAGTGACTTCCACGCTTGGTATCCAGTGGGCCATGCGCTTAGTATCCAGTAGGCTGCCTGCCTCTCTCCCCCAGACTCTTCTCATCACTTGCCCAACACAGCGGCACCTTCTTCCATTGTCTTATCTCTCCACTTTAGGAAAGCCTTGGTACATAATATTCAAACTGCCTGCAGGTCACTAGGAACATGTCCCAGGAGATAAAACCTTCAGAGCTTTTTCCTGGCTTTCAAGTGCAACTCCCAACCAAACCCTCACTTCAAGGAGAAAGCCTACATCCCCTCCAGAGGCATGTGAGAGCCAGACCAAGCAGAAGAGAGAGCCCACGGCCCCTCCAGACACAGAACTAGCTGCTGCTGAACCCTCTGCAGACACCAGTGAAAACCCCCCATATGTGTTGAGCATCAGAACACGAAAAAGAAACCAGGACAGAAATATTTCAGTCCCAGCCTGTAAGGCCCCTATTGTTAACACTCTTTAAATGTCATAATTTATTCACACCAGCTGTTCCCAGCTGCTGTTGTCACTTCCTAGGCTTCTCCAGAAGTGCTAAGGAGGCATATGCCATTCCAGTTCTGTCTCATTGTCCAACCTGAGAAGGCAGTCTCCCAGTTAGAGAGGAACTGATGGCCTCACAGCTGGTTCAAGCCAAACATCACAGGCTGCTACTCAGATGATAGCCACCTGGACCTAACAGTTGGGGAAAATGAATGTCAATATTGTCAAAGGGTATAAGAGCTAATGGCTCCTCCATGCCAGACCCTGGGACAGGCCTCTGCCTATGAGAGATGTTGTTATCCCATTTCACAGAGGAGGAAGCTGGCTCAGACCAACTTGTCCAAATGCACAATGTTAACAGGTTAGGTTCTTACCCATGACCGTCAGATGGCAAGCTCATGCTTCTCCCAACATGTGACTCTTTCCCATCCAGAGAAGGATGTAGGAGAATTAAAAGATGTGATTCCAAACCAGGGATAGATCAGAGTGGATATGTCAGACACAAAGTATCGTCCTACAGGGCAGTGCTCTGTCCCTTTTCCAGCTCTGTTAAGATACATCTGGAACACATATTGGAGCCTTATCTGGAACACCAATGACTTACTAGCACAGCATCTACTTTTTCTCTTCGAATGGTAAGAATCTGACTTGAATGTTCTAAACTAAAACAGAGACACACTTAGGAAATGAGTAAGGATAAAGAACATCAGATAAGATAACACAAACAGGAGATTATCTCTTCAGTAGAAATACAAGAAGAAAGAATCTGTGGTCAGGCCCCTCCCGCAGGTAGTCATTGAGGGAGAGCATTTGAGTTGCAGGTCCAGGCTCTGTGGAGAGAATTACCCAGAGCAGTACTTGGGCATAAAGGATGTCAATAAAGGCTCATTGAATGGTAAATATATAAGAAATCCCATTATGTCTTATGACTCTCCACTCAAGACACACACTATTAAGAACTCCTTCACAATGTTTCCTGTTTTTCTTTCATAACCATTTTACAAGTCACCACAGGCTTTAGTACCACGTCGTTGGACTAGTGGTGGTTTCCTCCTTAAGCCTACTGAATCTGGTCTCTCTCAGTGCTAATCCTTCTGCTACTGACACTAGATGAATGGTCTTATATACCCCTTTTATCCTACACTTTTTTGGTGTGAAATATTTTTACTTTAAAATTTAATTTCTATTTTTCTCAAAGTAATGAATGTTGGGTTTTAAACTTGAATATTTTTAAGAGACTTATAATGAAAAAATAGCAGCCTGCTGCCTCACCACTCCCCACCCTTGAATCTCACTCCCCAGAGGCAACCACCTATAACTCTTTTACCTGTTTCTTGTATTATTCATTTCCAATTTTCTAAATATTATACTTATATGACTGCTATTTCTTTATCTTTCAATATTATATATTGCTTAAAGACGTCTCTACTGTGGAACCTAAGATTTTAGTCTTTGACCTTCCCTTCCCATCCCCATACTCTTGAGGCAATTATAGCACCCATAAGGGGCTATCTCAAAATCCAGTGTTAACAATGTAAATCTGGTTGACAGCTGAGCTGCACAGAGGACTCACTATGCTTATACTCCTTTAGTGGTAACACTTTTGTGTTTTGTGAAATTAATTGCTTAGATCAGGGTGTGTGTATACATACAAATACATACAAACATTTATATATTCATATATTTTTACACACATATATATATAGTTTTGACAAAACCATTAAACTCTTCTGAATACAATAATACATACCAGGGAATATATTAGTTTCAGTTTTTTTTTAAATATATCATTTTCAGAGTCCTCTGTCATCCTACACAAATCTGAACTTGCTGCTCTCTAGGCCTTCTGATAGCTGTCATTCTACACTTCTTCACCATCATCCTGGGAATCTCCTTTGCTTCTCTCCTCTATTGAATCCCTTGTTCCCATGAGTTTCATGTCCTTCTCTTCCTTTAATTAATTACTTAGTTTTAGTCACTCACATTCTCTAGTAACTTCTTCAGAAAGAGTGTCTCAAAATATTGCCATCCCATTCTCACAGATAATCACTATTTTGGCTGGGTATAAAATTCTATCTTGGAAATTGTTTTCCTTCAGAAAGTTTTAGGCACTTCGCTATTGGTTTCTAAACTTCAATGTCATTGAGAAGCCCAAAGCCATCCTAATTCCTGATTCTTTGTAGGTAAAATCCATCTCCTTCCCAATCACCTTTTAGAATATCATCTTTACTCCGATGCTCTGAAATTTCATGATGATTTATCTTGTTGTGGTCTCTTTTCAATAGTTGTGCTGAGTGCTCAGTGGGCATTTGCATTATTAATTAATTAAATTTGTTTGTTCCCTTTTATCTCCATACCCACCTCCCATCTCCCTGCCATACATACTACCATTACAACATATTCAATGTATACTTTTTATTTGAATGCATTTTTACAAACTATTATGTGTGCCTGTATCTTTCATTTATGTAGATGGTGTTATATCACTTTCTTGTTTTCACTAAACTCTGTGTTTTTAAGATACTCTATGTTGTCACGTGTACATGATATTTGTTGCTCCTAACCGCTGCATAGTTTGTCATGGTATGCATCCAACAGTTTATCTATCTACTCTCCCAGTTATGGATACCGAGGTTTCCTCCAACTCCCCACCACCAAAAAACAACGTTGGAAGGAATATCCTTGCACATGTCTCAACAGACCTTTAAATCTGGTAATGTGAGTTTATTGGTTCTGGAAACATTTTTGGCATTTTTCTTTGTTAATTTCTTCCTCTCCACTTCCATGTTGTCTTTACAGAACTCTTACTAGTTGCATGTTGGATCAATCCTCTGATTTTCTTATTTTTGCTCTATTTTCTAGGTGATTTCATCAACTTTGCATTCCAACCATTTACTATCTTTTTATTATATTTTTACATCAATGTAAATTCTACATTATTTTACATTAATCCCCAAGAGCTCTTAAATGCTAAATGTTCTCTTTTTTTTATAGCAATGATTTTTGTGAATAAAATTATTTCTCTTCTATCTCTGCTGATACCAATTATATCTTTTAAAAGTTATCTTCTGCTCCATGCATTGTTCATATTTCCTCAAGTTCCTTTTTTCATTTTATTTTTGTCCTCTGTATTGGACTTTTTCTTCAAACACTAATGATCCCTAGCTGTGTGTTCATATTTAAGAGCAAGGCACAAAAGGCTTATTGAAAACTCTGTGTGCATGGCTGGGGCTTGTAGAATGGTGAGTGTAGTGCACTGTATGGTGCCCCTCCAAAAAGATATGTCCACATCCTAATCCCTGGAACCTGTCAATGTTACCTTATTTGGAAAAAGTGTCTTTGCAGATGTAATTAAGGTAAGGATCTTGAATGACAAGAGCATCCTAGATTATCCAGGTGACCTAAATCCAATGACAAGTGTCCTCATAAGGGAGAGGCAGAGGGAGATTCTAGACAGAAGAGAAGGAGGCAATGTGAACACAAAGGCAGATGTGGAGTGATGGAGCCACAAGCCAAGGAATCCCTGGAGCCACCAGAGGCTGGAAGAGGAAGGAAATAAATTCTCCCCTGAAGCCCTCAAAGGGAATATGGCCATGCCAGATTTTGGACCTCTAGCCTCCAGAACTGTGAGAGAATTAATTTCTCTCACAGTTTTAAGACACCTACTTTGTGGTAAATTGTTGCAGCAGCCATAGAAAACTAAGATCATGAACCTCACTGAAGGTGATGGGTGGGAGTCGTTTCTCTGGTTATCTTCAAATATCACATATGTAGGCCTTTTCTCTTAAGTCTAATAGTTCCCCCGCAGAGGAATCCTATGAACCCCTGCCAGGTTGCTACATTTCTGAGAGGGATGCAGTAGAAATGGGCTGGGAGTATGACATTCAGTTCGTGGACTTTCACTTAACCTTCCCGTTTTCACTACGGCAAATCGACCCCACCCTCAGAGGCACCTGATGTTACCGTTTCAGGCTTCTCTGATTCAGCCTCTACACAGAGTAAGTCTAACTTTGGCTGGGATGTGGGTTGGGTGGGGCAGACACCTGTCAGCACCGTCTAGGGGTAGAGATCTAAGCTACTGGGGAGAGCCCATCTAAGTGTTCCTTACAAGGACTTTTGACCAATCCTATTCTTCTAGCACCACCCATATTCCAGCTCTCAGACATACCAGGTGACTAATTCCTGAGCCTTCTTGGGCTCCCATTTTGCTTTTGTATTGGTATTCCTCACTGTAGACAATTAAACCTCAGCTTTCCTACCACTAGGTCAGTCACCATTTACTCTCTGTCTTCAAAAATTTTGTTGACATCTCTCATCTATTGTCGTTTCTGCTCTTGTTCTCTTTGTCACTGTGCCCTTCTTAAAATTTATTTCCTGTGTTAGTGGAGCTATAAGAGCTAACCAACTTGCTTCAATTGGCCATGTTTAAACAGAAGCACCACCTTATAAATTTCTATTTGAAGAACTTATGCCACTCAGACAAGAAATTAAGTTCTGTTTTGCTTAGAAAAATAAGCAAATAAATCTACCTCTAAAGTCTACCCTTGTTTTAGCTCTCCTATCTTATAGCTTTCATTTCCCAAAGTGAATTTTCCACTCTGGTTAAATTAGGTTGCATTACCATCTCTTCACTCCCCATGACAAGTCCCATTTCTTCATCTTTGCTTATGGTGTGGTGCTCCCCTTTCTGGAATATTCATGCCCATATATTCTATTTTATCCTATTACATATTTTATATCCCAAGCAAAATCCCAATCCTTCACGAAACCATTCCTGATAACTTCAGACTATATAGATTTGTCCCTTCCTCAAAATGAATGATCTGTATTTTATATTAGTCAGTATAAGAACTCACATTCCCTAGCTGTTTCAAGTGTTTGCTGCCCTCTAGGCAAAACGTTAAGTCTCTTAAGGGCAGGAACTGTGCCTTACACTGCGTGTGCTCCTTGCAATGCTTACCAGGGCATTGGACATTGAGTACTTGCTGACTGATGTACGCCAATTCAAGCTACAAATATGAGATTTGATGTCCAATACATGATAGAGGAAGAATCTTTTGAGGGCAAAGCCTGTATCTTATTCAACTTTATGTCTCTAACAACCAGCGCAGTGTTTGACACAGAAGGTTTCTGACTACCGAGTGACTGAACAAAAGGATGAATGGATAAATGAACCTCACGGGATACCATGTTCAATGTTGTACCTGATCTAAAGATCTTTTAATTCCAAACAACAATAAAGATGATTAGAACGACGGTTCACTGTACATTCCCAGCATCCAGAACAGCATTTGGCACACAGGGGCCGCTCAGTAAATATCTTCTAAATGAAGGTTAAATGAATGAATCTGCCAGGAGTCAAGAGCCTTAGCTCATAATTAGAAAGAAGAGGAGAGAGAAACATTTGGCTTACCCGGAAAGCACTCCCAGGACGAGGTTGAGAACAAAGAAGGATCCAATGATGATGAGGGGGATGAAGTACAGCCAATTCCAGGTGGCTCCTAAGGCATCATTGGTCTGAAAGAAAGAAAAACGGTTCCTTAATACTTCATCAAAACCATCTGCCAGAAGAAGGCCTCCATTCCTGCAGCTTCACACACAGGGTGATGTAACAAGCACAGCACAATACAGTTAAACATCGCCTCGCTCCACTCCAGATTTGGTGTCATTGTGGATTAACTCATGTTCTTCCATGTACATTGAGAAGGACACTGCACTGGCCTCACATAACATCCCGAACTGGAATAGTCTAACACCCTCACTTAACAGATGAGATAACTGAACCAAGAAAGGTCAAATACTTTTCCAAGATCATGCAAACAATCACTGGTTTTACAGTGTTTGGTGATGTGGGTTCTAAGCCATTGCACTCTAAATTGGACAAAATCTCAAAAATACAGATGCAGCCTATGTCCATCACTCTATTCCATGGATGCTGGCTAAGGCCTTGACAGGGTTGCTTGGGAGAAATTAGTGTCATCCACATCCTGCTCAGCCCTTGACCCTGGGCTCTGGCTTTCTTTCTCCCATCATAGCCCAATAGTACAGAGCTAGACCAGGCCTGGCCCCAGCAAGGTTCTAGACAGAAGCGGGAATAAATCTAGATTTGAAGAGTGACCCCTTGCTCTCTCTCTAATGCTAACACATAGTAAACTGAAAAATGCATGGAAATCCATACTCTGGATTCTTGTACTACAAGTGAGAGGCAAGGCCCTTGAATGGCAGGGGGTTGAGGAAGGATTATACCACAAGACTTAGCCAAAGAAGCAACTCTTGGCAGAATGTCTTATTTGGACCTTGAAACAGTTTTGGAGCATTTTGAAAAGTCCTCTTCAACATCTGAGCCTTTCAACTAAGCTTTGCCTTGACTCTCCGTCCCCATGATATCAACCCCAAGTCTTTCTAAATAGTCTCCTTGAATTGCATTATACATATGCAGGGCTTTAAAATCCCCCCAACCCCATCTCACTCCTGCACACGCAAACTTTAATACCTGTTTGAAACTCAACAGATTCTGGAAAGAAATTTTATTCCCAATGCACTGGAGAAACAAGGCCATCAAAGTCAAATGCCATGCCTAAAATTCACATGCTAAATTAGTAAAATTAAGATCTGAACTCAGAATTTCTATGGCAAAGTGTTTCTTGTCCCTGTCATTTACCTTTTTCTCCCTCTCACTACTAAACTTTGCAAACATATTTTGATTCATTGTCCTCATGCTTCCCATGGACTTCTATGACATTCTATCTTGTTTTTCTCCCAAATTATCTCATTTTCTCTCTGCCTCGCATTTAAATATGTCAGTCCATAGAATATAGCCTCCCTCTGATCAAGGCAGCTATCACTGTACAGTAGTTTTTCCATTAAAAATAGCTTCTAAGGCAACCTCTTTCACCAAACTTGAATCTTTCGTCTTGTCCCTATACCGTTCAGAAAGAGATGATTGTAAATGAAACAGAATAAAAGTTAAAAACAAACACCTTCTGAACTGGATGGGACAAAGGCAGGGAGCTGCCGATTTCAGCATGTAAGATCTAGCTCTTTAGTTCAACCAGGTCTAGTGAGTTAAATGCAAGCAGGGAAGATGTGGGCCAGACCTCAGAGAAGACTGCTTCTGATTATCAGAAGGAAGTTGCAGAAGAACTAGATGCCAAGGGCCACAGGGGTTCTAACGGACATAGGAAGCTGGGTTTTTGGTGTTTTGTTTTTGATATAGTTGAGATATGGTCTTTCCTGTGAGCTGAAAATTGGATTGAATGATCCTTGTATAACTAGCTCTGTCTTTATTCATGATTACAAATGCCATATCCTGTAAAGACTGATTATCTCAGATGGTTCACCAGTGGTGCTCCAAATCAACAAGTTTTATTCTCTCTACGGCTTAGCCAGTCCTCCCCCGCCCCCACTCCTTAGCATTCTTTGGCAGCAAGGACTGAGTCTGCCCCTCGGTTGCCAATAAACATTATTTGGTGTCAGCAATGGCAATGATGAAATTGTGGCTTTTACGGTGTCTTTGGTCCCAGGAGTGACTGAGTTACAGTTTGACGATGGCTAGAACAATTTCATTTGGGTGACTATTTGCCAGAGATGCTATAGACTGAAGAGCATTTCCCAAATTGTATTCTTCTCATTGTTAGAGGTCTGTAAGAAATTAAAGTGTTCTGCGGAAAATGAACCTCTGTAACCAAAGAAACTTGGGAAACACAGCAGATTGCATTTTCCCCTTAGCTTGTGAGAAGACCCACAAAAAAGAAGCATTATTAACTTTTGCTCCATCACTTCACACAATTCCTTGATTATGAAACCCCTTTTTAAAGGAAAGCTATTACCTAATCTAAATCTGTTATCAGGATATGCAGCCTGTGAAATGCAGGGACAAAAGGACTCCCTTCACTGGCCAGAGTCTGGAATGTGCTTCCCAATTCTTCTATTAAATATCGATGATGAACAGTGTCTTCTTATTCAGTGTTTAGTGAGAATGTTTTGGTTTTGCCTTGACTAAGACAAGAACCTTAACCATCTGCTCATTTCTGTATCTGGCACCTTACAAAGTGTTTAGCACATATAGCTGCTCGACTAATCAATAAATGACCACAATTTGAATAAGATGATTCTCATGTTTAAAATATACCAAAAAAAAAAAAAATCATTCTGATACTCCTTCTCACTCTCTGGAGTTCTGTCTGAATTGCTAAAAAAAAGAAAACGTCCTCCACTACAGCACTGGGGCCTGTTGGATCAGAAAAAGAGGAGGAAGGGGAGGAGAAGGAGCAAAAGAACCTCTGGGAGGACACCAGCAGCGCACCATGCCCGAGGGGTTATTAAAGATGACTGACAGCTTAAAAGGTTCTTCTGGAGACAGTGGTTTGACAGCTCCCGAGATTATTCACCAACCTTTAAATAGACTTGCCGCACCCTCTCCACACCTTTCTCCTCTCCCTGGGGTTTCCTCGCAGTTCTTCCCCTTCCCCCATCCTTCCTCGCCAGGTGGCCTCACCCTCACCTCATGTGCCTGTCAATGGATCAATGACGTGTCCAGTAGGACAAGGTGACATACCTCAGCAGGAAGTGGGCAAGCCAAGGACTTCACACTTCCCTCCTCCAAAATGGCAGGGTTCTTTCTGATGCTAATTAGAGCTTCAATCTCCTTCTGATTCATCATTATTAAAATCTTAAAATTGTCCAGTGTAGGAGAGACAACTACTGAAGTGTCTTCTGAGATTAAAAAAGAAGACAGTAATCGACAACTCTCAAGGCAAGTGCCCATCCACCACAGGAGGTGGGAGTCAGGAACACCAAGCAGAAAGCTGCCAGTTCAACCCCGGAGTTGTGACTATGTTCTCTCCTGGGGTGCGTATGTGTGTCTGTGTCACAGCAGGAGGTGGAAGAGAGGAGGGCTGCCTCTGAGAGAGGGAGAATTTCTCCACTGTGCCCCTCTGCTTCTGTGATTCTCACAAGCTGGTTACATGTAGAATTACCATGTTTTACTTTCCCTAGTGATTCTTCCTTCAAAGACAGGGGACAGCCATGCTAAGTATTTTGAGCAAGAACCTGGGGAAGGAGACCCCCAGCTTTCCGAACATGTTCTGCTGGATTCTGGCCCCAGGAGAGTCTCACAGTGGAACCTTCACTGCCCAGACCGCTACTGTGGAGCAGCTAAGTGTAAACCAGGCCCCTCCCTGCAAAGAAGCCCACACAAAGAGAGCTAGCCTCTTCATTCCGTCCCATTCATGGAACACCTCCTCTGTGTCAGGCATTACAGAAGAGCGCTTTTCTTTGGGGCAACGTCCTCTTATTTAAGATGCTGATTCTCCTCCCACCTGACCCAGCCAAGCCCCTAGACTGGCAGGCTGGCTGTTCTCCATCTTTCTCACCTGCTCATTCCCTGAGTGACACACACATGCACATGTGCGCATGATGCGGGTGATGACAGACAGAGAAAGCAGTCGGAGGTGGCAGCCCACCTGCACAGGGAGTGCTCAGCGGGCACCAGTCCTGACATGGTGGGAATGTGTTCCTTTGGGAACCTGCCTCATTGGAGGTGGTAAGCGCCCCCACTCCCTGCGTAAACAGGCACATGTGGCAATTATCACATTAATGTCGGGGTATTGAGGGAGCTGCTGGAAGGTGGGGGTGGGAGGAGCAGGATTGGAGAGAAAGATGGGGATGGAGACAGCAAGAGGAAAGGGGTCCCATGGTTCTCCTGGCCTGAGGCTGTATAGGCAGGGCTAGGCACCCACCCTTGGAAGCAGGTCCCTATCAGGGTTCCACAGGGCTCTGTGGAAAATATGCTGAAGGGTCTCTTGTATGCACATGCCTTCCACAGAGCAGCTCTCACAGGGAGGCTGAATTACAGATGACTGTGTGGGGAGCCTGAGCGAGTTGGGACTGGGAAGAAGGAGGAGACTGATGCCAGAGTCTTTTCAGAAAAGAAGGGGCCCTGGGGCACAGCTGCTTCTCAGGCTGGAGGCAGCGCCTGCTGGCAAGCCCTGAGCTGGCCTACAGCAGAGTTTCTGAGCCAGGGTACTAGTGGCATCTTGGGCTGGATAATTCTTTGTTGTGGGGGGCTGTTCTGTGCGATGCATTAGCAAGACCCCTGGCTTCTACACACTAGATGCCAGGAGCACTCCCCCAGTTGTAACAACCAAAGTGTCTCCAGAATTGCCAAATGGACAAAAATGGCTTCAAGTTGAGAACCCCTGGCCTAGAGGAGGCTCTGTCCCAAGGAGGATCTCATTCCCAACTGAGCTCAGGTCAAGGGATGGTTCAAGCAGCCACTCTAGGCTGCCAAAAAGGCCAGGCCATTCATCTTAGCAAAAGCATCTGTCCACGGCCTCTGCTGACCACTCCAGGGAGAGAAAATTCAGAGACAACGAGAGTGCGGAAGGAAAAGCACAGAGGCCAACGACCGATCCGACTGCTGACCACCTTCCCTAAGGGCAATACGTGGGCATCTGGCATCTACCCAGCTGACTTGCCTCCCCTTAGCCCCCACTTCATTCCAGCACCCAATGTGACAGCTCCTCTCCCACCCCAAGGGACTTGGAATCCATGTCTCAGAGCTGAATGTCGGATTTTGTTCAACCAACTTGTGGACCATGTATCATGTGACAGATACTCTCCTGGCTGTTGAGGATAAATGATAAACAAAACAGTCTCAGGTCCTGGCCCTTGTGAAACACAGTATAACGGGGAGACCCATGTTAAATAAATGAGCACACAAATACTCGTACGACTGAACCGTGGTGAGTGCTGTGAAGGGACCACACGGGGCTGATGCACAGGTGTGTCTCATCTGGTCCAGAAGGTCAGGAAAGGATCTGCCAAAGCTTTCAGAGAAAAGAGTCAAACGAGAGCCTAAGAAACTACCTTGGCTGAGACAGCAGAAGCTGGGAAGGCAGGGAAAGGTTTATTATGGAGGTAAAAGAAAAAGGAGGAAAAGGTTAAGACTAAGAAGTGCCGAGAGGTGGGGGACATATAAGAAAAAGGAGGGTGGGGAATGCGCTCTCGGAATGAACTCCTACCACTGTGCAACAGCAGCCCCCTAGGCCCCTGTGTGGACGTTATACTGAAACGTATATGAATCAGAAGGTACCCCTCGACGGATTTTTTTCAAAGTGTACGTACCTGTGCAACCACAGCCAGATAACTACTGTGCTTCCTGCAAGCCCCTTCCTAGGTACCATCTCCCTCTCCTCAAATATAACATTGTCCTGACTCCAATAAACATCAGTTAGGTTGGCCTAATTGGGACATCACATTTGAGTGTTTCCCTGCATATGATGCTGAGCCATCCACATTCCCTCTTTGCTCAGGACTTACATTCAGAACAGTCTTCTCCTCCCCTGCCTCCTACCTCCCTCCCTGCCTGCTCTCACCCGCCTGGATGTGGCAAATTCTGTACTGCCCCCATCAGGTCTCCTTTACCAGCAGGTGCACCCATTGCCCAGGAGCCATGCCTGTTGGCAGCTCATGACTCCCACCTCCACCCTTCTCAGAAGTTGGCCCCTGGCTGACAGGCCCACCTCACGTGGGAGTTGACGCCTGCCCATGGGGCAGGGGGGAGAAGGGTGGCCTGTAGCCAATAACGAAGTGATGCAGGGGTATCAATGGCCCAGCCCCTTTGCCTCTGGGTGGGACAACCTCTGTGGTGTAATTCACACTCTGGAGCTGCCTGTGCAATCAGGCTGAGGCTAAATTTTTTTTTTTTTTTTTTTTGGTTAAGGAAGATTAGCCCTGAGCTAACATCTGTGCCAATCTTCCTCGACTTTACACGAGGGTCGCTGCCACAGCATGGCTGACGAGTGGTGTAGGTCTGTGCCTGGGATCCAAACCTGCGAACGTGGGCTGCTGAAGCAGAATGTGCCGAATTTAACCACTACACCACAGGGCTGGCCCCTAAAACCTTTTAAACTACATCTTTGTCTAGTATTTTACCCTGATCTATGTTGCTTCCTTCATATCCTTACAAGTTTCTCCTGAGAGTGGTCCCCGAATAAATCATTGCCCCAAGAATCTCTTTCCCAGAGCCAGTTCATGGGGAATCTGACTTGAGGCATTATATCCCTTTCTCATCAGGGTTTTGACCATCCTTGCAAAGCTGGCAATACCCCTCCCCTGAGTCACACCAGTTGGATGGCATTTCTAAGGGCAGAGCCACTGCCCTCTGACCACACCTACATTTTAGGAAAAGAACACAATGTACAGGGTATCCTACAAGCCATTGTGCAATTAAAGGCCTAAGATCATCCAACCTCGTTTCCTGCAAACCAGGAATTCTAGCCGTTGTTTTGGAAGAAGATTATGAGGAGACATCATCCAATATATTTGGTAGACGAGGAAACCGAGGCCCAAACAAGCAAAGTGACCTGGAGCAGACCTGGGGCCACAATCTAGAACCACAATGGGTCAACTTCTTGAGAACCCTTGACTCTCCATATTTCGTTTAGTCCCAGGTCTCTTAAAAGCAATCCTACCCATACTATTGCCACCTTCTAGAGGAGAATAAAAAAATCAATAGAAAAGCCAACACTAGGATCTGGCAGCCAGAAAATGAGAGCTGTCTTCGCAGCCCCGAGGCAAGAAAGAAGGCGGGGGGAGCAGGTGGAAAGAGTGAGGACAGAGAGCTCTGAGTGAAACACAACCACCTGCTGCCACCCAGCGAGGAGGCTGAACCTGTCAGTCCTGGAGGCAGAGCATTTTATTATGTGTCAGATCCCTGAGTATATTTAATAAACATGCTAAGTCTCCCCACACAAACAAGCTCCAAAGGCAGCATCTGGTTTAGCCAGGGGCCCATTATAAGCAATCAAGCCTCCCCATGCGTTCTGGTTTTTCCAAGCTCCCCGACTTGATGGCCAGCAGCCACTTTCACCCGCTTGCCTGGACTGCCAGTGACTGTCACTGAGGATGCAGCAGGGCCTTCGTAGGAGGCCTCTTAAGGAGGAACTTCCTGTTGGGCATTTCGCCACCTATTCTTCCCCTTCTTGTGCCAGTGGGAAAACAGAGCAGGACCAGTTTGGCAAAGAGGAGAGGCAGAGAAAAGCAGCACTCCCACTCTCGGCCTTGATGACACCACAGCCACAGGTCTTCACCCAGCCCCTAGCTGGGTCTCCACTCTATCCCATGGTCCCATGATCAATCCTTCTAGTGACCATCATTTACCACCTTCCCATTGGTCCCCTGTCCCCTCCAGCTAGCCAATCACCATTTTCCATTCAATCTAATATGAGTACTCTAACCTTCAGCATCTTGCAGGTTACAGATCTAGAAAGAACCCCAGCATCTTACACAAACCCTTCATTTTATGGATGAAGAACCAAGGGTCAAAAGCTACATGATTGCTGAAAGATACTCCACTAGTTGGTTACAGAAGTAGAACCAGGATGCAGGACTTCTGCCCTGCTGTGCACTCTGCAGAGCCCTTCTCTTCTATACCACTCAGTTTCATGCTCAAACTAAGTATACATGGCCCTGTTCCCTCCAGATGGTTCCTGACTTAACGAATGTTTGACTTATGATTTTTCAACTTTATGATGGCGGGTTCCAGCATGGGAGTTCAATCTATTATTGAATTGCACAACTCTGAGACGCGATGAGCTTTGGGATTTATCTTACTTCAAAGATTTACTGAAGGATGAATATGTCTACATTGTAATAGACTGTTTCATTTTTTTTTCCTACTTTTGAAATACACACATACACACAAATCATCTTGTGAAACGACACTATGTATGTGTGTGTATAAAGGTTTCTACTGCTTTAAAAAAAATCTTTAAAAACTATTGATCTTGTTCAACATCTTACTCAATGCATTTTTGACTTACAGTGTTTTCAACTTACAATGGGTTCATCGGGATGTAACCCCATCGTAAGTTGAGGAAGATCTGTAGTTATTTTGTGTGTATGCTGCTGTTGGCAGTAGTGAGCAAGGCAAGGCAAGACAAGGAGGGCAGGTCGTGGAGGACCCTGATGGTGGCCTAAATCATTTGGATTTTCTCACTCCCAATGAGCTCCTCCTCCCTTCTTCCCTCTTCTGTCCCCTCCCGCTCTGCCACACCATGAGTTCTCTCATACTAGAAAACACTGCTCAGCCTCTATAAGGCTTCCCCTGAGCACATCATTCTACTTCACTCCAGAATTCCCCAGCACTT
Organism: Ceratotherium simum simum; assembly: GCF_057802395.1. Taxonomy (NCBI): domain Eukaryota; kingdom Metazoa; phylum Chordata; class Mammalia; order Perissodactyla; family Rhinocerotidae; genus Ceratotherium; species Ceratotherium simum. The sequence continues at coordinate 16,882,738 of NC_141901.1, read as the reverse complement.
AGGAACACTCCATAGTTGCACACATATTCATTCAACACTTTTGAATGTGTACTCTGCATAAGATTAATGAGAAAAGAAAAGAGTCCTCAAGGGCCTTGGTATCCATAAGAAGACCAAGTCATGAGTATAAATACCTAAAATAGAAACCAGACCACTAAGTGCTGCACTTGGGTTTTTGTTTGTACTTATTTACAGACCTTCTTTATATGTGTTCCGTCTCTTCCATATATCGGTCCTCTCTTCCCATTGGGGTTGACTGTTTCTCAAAGACAGAATTGCATCTTCTATTTCTCTGTTCACTACTAATGCCTAGAATATTATTCTACAAACAAGAGATTCTCAATAATGTTGTTGACTAATAGGAGATTATAACACCACTAGCATTCTTCTGCTTCACAGGCCTACATGAGTTTCCTTTTCTGGAAATAAATATATCACCTGTAAAATGGCATCTCTGTTGACATACAGCAAGTGCCCGTAGCTAACTCACATATTCAGCAGAGCACATAAGAGCAGAGACCCCAGAAAAAAGCTTCAGATAATAATTTTTCTTGGCTCTCATTCTTCCCGCCACAAGCGCTTCTGAGCAGGTGAATTAATTTATCATTGAACATCCCTGTTTTAATTAATGATTGTGTGTCAAACACTAAGGTAAGCCCAGTTGGTTCCCTGAAGCCCCAGGCCAGTTAGTTTCATTTATTTTGTGGCCACAGGAAGCACTCTGACTCCTTACTACGAATGGCTTGAAAGCAAGAAACCATGGCTTCTAAGTTTTTGTATCTTCAGAATCTAAGACAGATCCCTGGAAAACAGGCCCAATAAATTTGCATTGGTACTGATGATGGTGACAGTGAAATGCCCAGTCCTACATGCCTATTTATCACTGGAGGGCCTGAGAGTACATGGCTGAGGCTCTCCACTCTGGTCCTGCTGGATCACAGTTTCTCAAAGCACACTGGGCTACAGGTGTGCCCAAGTTATCACTCCACACACCACTCACAGCTGCTGGCAGAGCCTGGCAGTCCCCAGGCTGCTCACCTCCACTTGTGAGCAGCCTCATCCATTTATCCCAGTGTCATACAAATGTTATTTTCTATGCGTGCCATGATGTGAAAAAGAACAGGAATCACTGTGCCAGACGACCATCTATCAGGGACATTAAGGAGGGAATTCCTCACTTGAGTAGGTGCCTACATCAGACTACAAATGTGGGGTCCCTGCTCGCTCAGACCTATATCCCTCACTTTGCTTCTCCTCTCTCTCATAGATTCGAATCTCAGGTTCTGATTCCATGCTCCCCCGAACCCTTCTCTTCTCCTCTCCTCATTTCTACTGTCTCGCACACTCTGATGCTACAAATTCATCTTGGTTCTTCCTCTTTCCTCTAAGATACACAAAATTCATTCCAACTGAGCAGTCCCATTGTTTTTTGGGTATAATAATGTTGAAACAGAATACAGATAATAAAATAATAATGTTCACTGTTTCCCCATCCTGGGATCCACTGGAAAGAATCCCTTCTTGCTTTTACCCTTCTTTGTACTTGCTTTGCTGTTTGTTAGAGTGGAACGTACTAAGATCAATAATGATGAGTGAGTAACACAAGAATGCATATAAGCTGTTGGATGGCAGATCCAACATCAACCCAGTCAGACCTATTTCTGGCAGTAAGAGGACCTGATTAAAATATCTAAACATTTTGCTGTGACTTGTATCCTAAAGCTTCAGCGTAACTGAGGAGAGAAAAAATAATCATGGCTTTCGCTTGTTAAGCATCTACTCTAGGCTGAACGCCAAGCCAGGTGCATAACATACATACATTAACTCTAATCTTCAAACCACACAAGAGAGGTGCAATTCTAAGTTTACATGTTAAAAACAAACAAAACAACAACAACAAAATCCAGGCTCAGAAAGGCTAGGGGACTTGCCCAAGGTCCCACAGTCAGTACACTGCAGAACCAAAATCCAAACCCATGTTTGACCTCTTCTCAAGACACTACATTGTGTTGCTTTTTACACGTCAGGTGGGGGTTGGGGGAGGATGGATAGAAATAACAATGTTGTTTTAACTTGGAACATATTTGAGAACAGAGCTATGGATGCAGGCATTTACAACAGCAATGCCAGCAGGAGAAACAGTTTCTGACCAATTGCATATTGTAATCCTGTCCAAATGTTACATTGTTTCAACTCCTTTGATGTCTAGACCTTAACTCAGTGGTTTCTTCTCTGCCCTGGATGTCTGATAAAGTTGGAAGCCTGTCACAGCAGGTTCTATGGCCAGAAGTTCAACAGCCATCCTGTTGCGAGGGAGATCTTATAGAATGGGACAAGTGATTCCCAGCCACAGTTGGCTTCCGTCTTCAGAGCACGGGAAGGTTGTCATTTCTAACCAACATATTTCACCCTGTCTCTACCCAGCTTAAAACCCTCCAATGGCTGCCCTTGTCAAATCCCCTACCAAGACTGACCCCAGCCTAACCTTTCTAACTCGTCTCACAGCCCCTGCATCCCCGCGCACCAAGTCACACGGCCACATCCCGATGCTTGCAATTCCCGCGTATGCCATGTCCTCTCATATCTCTATGCTTTTGCTCATGTTGCCCCCACTGCCTAGAATACCTTTTCCACCTGTCCACCTAGAAAGCCTCAATGTACACCCTGATTAAATGCTACCTTCCCCAGGAAACCTTCCCAGACTCAGTCACTCTCGTCACTGTCTGCACTGGATGCCACCATACCACTGAACTCGGTACCGGAATCACGGCTCACCTGTACGTCATTTTCTGTAAGACTTCACACATCTCAAGAAGAAGGAGTAGATCTTATTTGTCTACGTATCTGCCCAGAACCCAAATTAGCTCTCAGTAGGTGCTCAAGTGTTTGTTGAATGAATAAATAAATAAGTTAATAAGCTGAATGTATGGCTCTGATTAAATCTAAGACAAGCAGAAGGGAGGAAAGAAAGAAAAGGTGATGAGAAAGAGGATTTCTGAAAGAGTTAATTAAATGTCTAGAGGTTTTCCTTATCACTAAGAGGGCAGGTTAGAGGATGATTAGAGGGGGTTTATCAGGGATTATCACCTAATAAGCCCTTCCCAGGTGTACCCTGCTGCGAAGGACTTCGTCCTCTGATCTTCTCCAGAAGAAGAAAGGCTCAGTCACTCTTATCTCTGAGGAGCTCAGGAAAGGATTAAAACAAAACCAAGAGATTCTGCCCTCTCATCCAGCTCTAGTTTCAGCTGTAAAGCCAGGTCCGAGGGAGGCAGAAAATACAGACTTGACACTCAACATGAATGTGAACCGTGGTTCGAGTAGGGCCCCAGACAAAGATTAGGGGAATACTCCCTGATCTCAGAATAAGAACAGAGAACCACATCTCTCAGGGATGGGGGTGGTATCTAAGAGGGAAGAGGGCAGCCCCTCTGGGGAAGCAGCAGAAACAGCCTCTTTGCCTGGTGGGCACTGCTGACAGCACCAGCCATATGGCATTTGAGCATGAAGGGGATGGGGGAGCAAGCATCTCTTAAGGAAGGTGCCCTGGCTGGTTCTCTCAATGGCAAAGCTGGGCAAGGCTAAGCTTGAAACTTTTTATACCTCAGCCTGAGGGTTCTGCCATCTTATGCTTGCTGGGGGTAGAGATGTTCCCTCTGCTGGGAATGCTTTTAAGCCTCAATCTTGACAATCCCCTCATCCTCTCAAAAAAAAAAAAAAAAAATGCACTGTCAAAATCCTGGTCGTCCTTCAAGGCCCTTCTTCTACCCCATCTGGATGACCTGATCCCCTGACTGCCCAGCTAGGGCTGCTTCCTCTGACTGGTACCCCCGGGGCTCTTCAGGCTTGTTCTAAGATCCTCTGATACCCACATTCAGACCCAGTCCCAAACCATTCTCTCGCCTAAATCCTGGTGATTTTCTTGGTCTGGAGAGTATAAACTTCTCTAAGCCAATTCTCTGATATTCAGCATGAGGTCACAAAATATTGATAATACGAGTCTACATTTTTAGAGCAATTACTATGTACCTTTTGCCTCCATTAGTACATTTAATCTTCTCAAGAATACTTTGAAGGAGATACTAGTACTATAGCCTTTTTCTCTGATGAGGAAACTGAGACACAGAGTGGTTGAGTAACCTGCCTGAGGCTGCACAGATAGTAAGTGACAGAGCAGGACTCCAGCCAGCCATCTGACCCCAGCACTCAATCAATATACTCTACACTTGGTAAAGTAACTGAAACATAATAAATGCAATGTTAATATTATTGTTTTAATAGGTTAAGCTCAGTTCTCCTTACTCAACCCTTGAAAAAGGGGAGGAATAAAAGAATGAATGAATCACTATTATTTATATTCATCTCATCTAAATATTTTACTTGCCTTGTGCAAGGAGACTGCTGGATATTTCTAAACCTCTCATATTATTATTTGCAGGTTACTGTAATATTTGTCACACCATGTAATAATCATTTCCTTGTCTGTCCCCTGCACAAATCTGTGGACTCTTGGAGGACAGGGTTTTGTGTTTCTCTGTATAGGGAGGACCTGCCCCCAGTACTCTGAATAGGTGCTCAACAAACTTCTGTCATATGAATGGATGAATGAGCTAATCAAACCACTTAGAATCAAAACGTAAAGGAATATTCCAGCCATCGCTAGTTCAACTTGGGCGAATATAGTCTAGAACAGTGGTTCTTAAAGGGTGGCCCCTGGCCCTGCAGCATCAGCATCATCTGGGACCTTGTCAGGAAGGCAAGTTCTTGGATCCCAATGCAGACCTTCAGATCAGAACTCCAGGGATGAAGGTCAGCACTCAGCAAGCTGTGTTTTAACGAGCCCTTCAGGTGATGCCTGCTCAAGTGGGAGCTACTGGTCCAGGGAAAAAAAAAAAAAAGAAGACTGCCATGGGTAGCCTCAGCTGCTATGCTGATGTATCCAGGAGTAAAGAGAGATCTGAGGAAGGAGAAAGCCTGAGGTTGAGGGGGAGGAGGAAAGGCGACAGAAGGATGTGGAGAGATGTAGAGGGAAGAGAAGGCGAGTGGGTGAGATGGAGAGATGGATTCACCTGGAAAGCTCCTGGGAATGAAATGAGTTCATGATCTCAGCTGGGTGCTGCCACAGCAACAGGTACAGCCTCTCCCTCAACCCCATCTCCAGGATGACCAGGCATTAGACACACCCACGCTGAGGCCTGAGCCCTGCAGAAGAATTTAAGCTTCCGCGAGTTGGAAAAACACACCGAGAGGAAAGCTTAAGGGAGAAGCTCTCCACACAGGCTCTGAACCCCAGCTGGACGCCTGGAAAGGCCGCCTCTTCCCAAAGGCATGAGGGAGTTATCAGTCCTGACAGGCAATGAAGACAGCAATGTAGAGGCACCTGGGTTTGTTCCTCTGCACCCCGCTTCACACCGTGACACAGCCTGGCTAGGATGGCTCGGCTGCCCTGCAGGATCTACTGGGAGAAAGGATGAGTGGCTTAAGAGCAAGGAGAGAGAGCCCATGGAGGGGCAGGGTTGGAAGCAGAGGAGGGCACAATGAGGTAGGGCTCAGAGACCTGGGAAGGATTACTCCAGAAGCCAGGGGAGGAGACCAAATGATGAAGGAAAATAGGAGCAGCACTCACACCAAGATTCAAGGCCAGAGGCCAGGTGGGAGAACAGAGGGATAATGAGGAGCAGAAGGCTCACAAGATGGTCACAGCCCTTCGCTGGGAATGGCTGGAGTTTCCAGGGCACCCACAAGGCAAACACATCGATGGGTTTCCCTAACAAAGGCAAGACAGGGGCTGCAGGGGGAGGACATTGCGATAAGCAAACACACAATGCTCCATAGGTTCGATGGAAATAACCTAGTAAAAGTGAGTTTACAGGCAATTAGACATTAAAAGTAAGACATAATTGCTGTTGCTATGTTTGTTTCCAAGAACTGTGTTATGACTAGACTAACAGGCTAGTGTTAGAATCCTGAGCAAACTGCATGGAGGACTTAGTCTCGCCTTCTCTCCGTGTGAGAGAAAAAAGCAAATGAGGAAAAGCTAAATCAATAAACCACCACTATGTTCCAGGTATCTGCCCTCAGAATATCCTTGTGCAGCCTTGAACTCTTTTTAGGGGGGCATGTAGGGGGAGAATGTGTGGGGGAGAATGTGCTGAGAGATTTCTCAGATCTGATTTCTTTTAATCCTCATAATGACCCAATGAAGTCGTCATTATTACCCCATTTTGTGGATGAGGAAACTGAGCTCAGAGAAGTAGTATACAAGTAGTAAAACAAAGAACTAGGATTCGAACCCACGTCTGCCTAATTTCAAACACCATGCTCCTTTACCTGCAACAAAGGACATGATTCTGTCCTTTGATGGAGAGGGGAGAGACTGGTGATCCATAAAGGGCCACGATGCCTATTCCAGCCAGAACTGGGTGTCTCTCACTGGACAGGTTATCTCTGTGAGGTACTAGACTATAATGGGAAAACACTGGCCTCACCACCTCTTATCAGTTTTGTGACATTGGGCAAATCATTTAAATTCACAGAGCCTCAGTTTCTCTATTTGTATAATGGGGATGATAATCCCTATCATGGAGCAGTGCTGTGAAGATTGAGAAGTATAATCTGACGGTTAACAACCCCCACCCCACCCCACCATGTATTAGCTGTGCAATCTTAGGTAAGTTACTTAGCTTTTCTGCCCCTCATTTGCCTCATCTCTAAAATGTATGGATTAGAAATAATCAGCTAAAACCCTCAACTCAAGGTATGGCAGGCAGCAAGCATTTGATAAGTGGATACAATATGCTCTCGCCAGGTCCCTCCTCAGAGAGGACACTCCCATCCCCCTGCTGCTGGGAACCTCTGCCTCTAACAGCTCATAGCCACACTCCTCCCAGACATTGCCCTTGTACCTCCAAAGGGGCACCTAGCTCCTCTGGTGTGGGCCAGCCTCCCCTCTGTCCAACTTTGGCCTCACTCCCTCAGGTGTACCTCCCAAAAGCACACCCCAATCAACATTCTGCATGCAATTCTCCAGTGCAGAGCTGACTTCCGTCAGGGACCCCAGTCTAAGATAGCATCTATATCCCAGAGAGTGCTCAATAAAGAGTAATTGATAACAGCAAGCATGACAGTCTTCAAACTCAAAAGACTATGATATTGTAGATGGCATTCCTGGAAGCTTTATAAAATTGTTGGCTGGACTGTACATTCTTTGAGGAGAGGGACTGTGTCTTGAATGTCTTTACATTTCCTCCAAGCACCATGAGGACAGCAGATCCTCTAGAAACACATTTGCGTTGTACAGGCCATACTTCTAGTCAGCCCAGAATCAAATCAATCTGCGTGGGTCCAGGGGGTACACATTTCATTTCCACAATGTTGACACACATGGCTCCTAACCAGGGCACACAGAGTCTCAGCAGTGAGGAACTTGATAAATGAAATCCCTCTGACAGAGAAACTGTAAAAACGGGCCACACAAATCAAACTGGGGAAGTAGGTTATATGAGCTATCACTATTAATTCTTCAAAAATTAAATCCTATATATTAAACAAAGCTCACACCTGTAAAGACAGGTGTTGCTGACCTGAACCTCCAGCCTCCCTGTGAGAGAGGCTTAAGCTCCTTGGGGGACAGCCGATCCCAAGAGAATTCTCCCTCCACCCACCTCCTACTACGGTGACACAGAAAGCCAGTGACAGGGCTTGGAATAGAAGCTAGCTCCCTTATTCCCAAACCTGCATT